>NW_025091333.1:702500-1405000 GCF_907166805.1 Alternaria atra
TCGCACCATCCGAGCGTTCTAACATTGGGCTGTCCGCTAGGTACCGTCCCGTCGTCAACCAGTCCGATGCCGTCTCCAACGGAACGTCCATGACGCTACAAGCCTCGGGCGGCGCAAACCAGAACCGGACCAACACCATCAAGGGCATTCTCAAGAAGGGTAGCCCAGGACCGCAAATGAACGCTCCCCAGACAGACGATGCCGATGAAGACTGGGGCAAGATGGCAGCACGCAAGAACAAGTCAAAGGGCAAGGAGAACAACAGCTCAGGCCTTGAAGATCTCACTCGCGGTCTCGACATTTAGGTGTTGTTACGCACATTCGCAACGCTCATAAGACGCACACGCAAACCTTTTCTCTTATCGTAACAACAGACGCATTACTTTAGAAACGCCGTAATACGGATCTCATGGTTCAAAGGGAAAAGAAAGAAGAAACGAGTCCCGATATTTTCTCATTCCCCCACAAATTTTCTTCAAGATATATGGAAGCGATTTAAGTGGCCCATGGCCGAAATTCTTGTATTCTCTTTTTTGCATCTACTGGCGGCGTTTTCTTCTTTTGTTTACCAAGAGAGTACTATCGCGTTGTTTGATAAGGGAAAACATACATGTTGCAACTTTAGGCGCGCCCATACTTTCTTCTTACCCCTTCTTTCTTCTCGACTTGGCTACCTTGGCCGTTTATCTTGCATTTACCGAGAAATGTATTCACATTAGGGCATTTGTGGCGTGGGGTAAATTGGGAATGATCTATCAATCTTTGTTTTTATCTTTGCATCAAAGCGTTCGGTGTTGTGCTTTGGTCGACACTGGAGCGGAACGGACGGCATGGGGATGGGGATGGGATGGGAAACAGCTATGGGAGGATCGGATCCTCTTGTAATAATAATACGGATATATACCCTGTGCAAATATCTGCATTTGAATCTTCACTCCAACTCCTTGACTTGTGTATAAACGATTTTGCCCATGTTCTTGCATTATGATGATTGATGATTGATGATTGATGATTGATGATTAATAAGTCACTTGGAATGGTATCTAGCAACTGTGCTGGACACTTGTCCAGATATGCCTCCAGGTGTCTACACCAAAGACGCCCAAAACGCCGCCGTTACGTGACGATTTCAGTCACTCGTTGAACATGGAGTCTTTACCGCTCAGTCTTGCCGTCTCTGTCCAGCAGCTCCCGCGCAGCGATAATCTCCGCCTCGTCATAGCCTTGCCAGCCCTTCTTTCCCGACTTGTATAGTCTTATAATCTCCGCGAGCTTGTTCGTAGCAATCTCTTCTAGCTTCTTTACGGTTTGGGCATTGGGCATGGGGATGTCGTCTTCTTCTTGTGTGTTGCGCTTGGGTGCTGAATCGGAGAGGGTGTCATTGAGCTTTGAAGTGAGGAGCTTGAGGCCGTAGTAGCCACGTAGGTAGCCGTCGTTGAGCTCGACGGAGCGGCAGAAGTGCTTTAGTGAGAGGGCTAGAGAACTGAGGTTGGGTGGGTTATTGGAGGCTGTGGAGAGGTAGTATAGTGTCGCGATGTGTGCGTGTGCCTGAAGCGTTGGTTAGTAACATGCCAGGTGATCTGGGTAGTGTGGTACTTACACTCCATGCGTTCGGCGTGATGAGCAAAACCTCTTCTGCGCAGTATATGGCCTGCCCCCAAGCTGCTTGACTCGCATACAGCTCACTCGCCTCAGCCCATGCCTCGGCATCCGTTGGACTGTTCTGCAAGAGCACCGTCACCGCTGTAATCGCATCGCCTGTCCTCCCCAGCGCCTTGAGCACAGCCACCCTCCTCTTCCTGATGCTCATGTTGGTGGGGTCGTCCCTAAGTATCTTCTCATACGCCTCGAACACTTTTTCTAGATCCGCGTCCGACTTGGACGTCGCCTCGTTGTAGATGCCGCGCAGTGTGATGATGCGCTCGTTGTGATCGCCGAATCGGGCTTCCAGCCGCTGCAAAATGGATAGAGCGGCATTCTCGTCGCCAGTGCGGAGTGTAGAGAGGAAGAGGTTCTCGTGGATGGTCCATGTTTCGGGTGTCTCACGGGAGAAGAGGAGAGAGAGGGGCCATGGGAGGTTCGACGTTGGTGTTGTGGAGAGGACGAGGGGAGCCTTTTGGGAGAGCGCAAGGGCGGTTGGCGGTGGTATTTGTGCGGGTGGAGAGAGGAGGTTGGCTTGTGTCATCTTGGCGAGTGCTTGCGTCGAGGACGGGTGTGGAGTGCGTGTCAATGGCGACAATGTGTCTGGAGAAGCATGTGGAGTTAGGTAAGCCGTTGGGGATGCTGCTGTCCCAAGCTTCCGCCGGCGAAACTAGCGGGCGTTCGGTAGTCTCCACTCTGCAATCGACCAAGTGCACGTCAACATTCCTGACACTCGTAACATTCGCTTTCCTGAAGACGGGCCATTATACCCCGAGTTCGCGTCGCTAAACATCTGCTCCATGACGACCGCATCCCAATGACGATGCCTAGTGGCCCACCACCTTCACCCTCACGCCGCCCATCTACCCCTCCACGCGCGCTTCCATACCTAGACACACGACTGCGCGACGCTACCTGAGCGATACCCAGGATGTATGGCTCTTACTAGATTCCTCACTACCACGTGCATTGGTGGCTGACAATCTGGCAGGTTCGAGAAATCCCTCTTCGACCTCATTCGGGGCCTCCGAAATCATAAAGGCAACGAGCGCGAATACATTGCCGAGAGCATAAAAGAATGTCGCAAGGAAATACGGACCAACGATATGGACCTCAAGGCCACCGCACTTATGAAGCTCACATACCTTGAGATGTTCGGCCACGACATGTCTTGGGCTAGCTTCAACGTCCTCGAGGTCATGTCAAGCTCCAAGTTCAAGCAGAAGCGCACTGGATATTTGGCCGCAGTACAAAGCTTTCGACGTGATACAGAGGTCCTAGTGCTCGCGGAAAACCAACTGAAGAAGGACATCATGAGTTCGAGCCCACAATACATCGCGCTCCCGCTAGGCGCTATACCACACGTCATAAACCCGAGCATGGCCAACTCAGTCCTTTCCGACTTGATACCGCGATTGACGCATTCGCACGCAATGGTCCGGAAGAAGACGGTAGTAACGTTGTACCGCTTGGCTCTTGTGTATCCGGAAACACTACGACCCGCATGGCCCAAGATCAAGGAGCGCTTGCTAGACGATAACGAAGATGCGAGCGTGACAGCGGCAATCGTAAATGTCGTCTGCGAGCTGGGATGGAGGCGACCACAAGACTTCCTACCGCTTGCACCAAGATTGTTTGATCTCCTGGTAGAGGGCGGGAATAACTGGATGGCTATCAAGCTTATCAAACTTGTGAGTGCTGAGACAGTACTAAAAAGAGCTTGAACTAACCAAACTTAGTTTGCAACATTGACTCCGTTAGAACCTAGACTCATCAAGAAACTGCTACCTCCGTTAACTAAGATTATACGGGAGACGTCTGCTATGTCATTACTTTACGAATGTATCAGTGGTATCATTCAGGGTGGCATCCTAGAAGCCGTAGAAGGTACCGTAGAAGGCGAGGAGGTAGCAAAGCTATGTGTCGGCAAACTACGAGGCATGATGATAATAGAAGGAGATGCAAACCGTAAGCTAATGTACACTGTTGTTCAACGTTCCGCTTCTCATCAATCTGCAGTAAAATATGTCGCATTACTCGCCTTCGAAAAGATCGTCAAATCACATCCATACTTGGTTTCTCAGCAGCAAGATGTTATTCTTGAATGCATCGATGATCCAGACATCTCGATACGAATGCGTGCTTTGGATCTGGTGGTTGGTATGGTCAATCCAGATAACCTTACAGCAATTGTGGGACGATTGATGCGACAACTTCGGAATGCACCGATCGCCACAGCGGCAAGCGATCCCAATAGCGACCGGGCCAGACTTACTGGCATAACGCCTTACGGTGATGACGACTCAGACACAGAAGAGACTCTGCCGCAGCACGAACAGAAATCCGACCAACCGCCGCCGCTGCCAGACGACTATCGAATCAGCGTCATCAAGAGGATACTGGAGATGTGCTCACGCGACACCTACAGCAATATCACTGACTTCGAATGGTACATTGACGTCCTTACTCAGCTTGTCAGGGTATCACCGGCAACAAAAGTAGCCTCGGTTATGGAAGAGGAAGAGGAAATGGAACATTCAGATGACGTTGGTGGTGGCATTGGACACGAGCTACAGAATGTTGCTATACGTGTCAAGAGTGTTCGGTCGGAAGCCATAGATGCTGCACAGTCACTCGTGCTTGTTGATCGGAGAGACCAAATGTTCCCAGCATCCGGCAACGGCGGTCAAGGTGTATTGGAATATGCTGGCTGGCTCGTTGGAGAGTACGCCAACTATCTTACTCGCCCAGAGCCGGTCATGACCTCCCTGCTACACTCCTCTTCTCTTCAACTATCTTCGAGAACGCTCGCTGTGTACCTGCAAGCGATACCCAAGGTCTTCTCTAGTATGGCTGGAAACGATCAGGTATCATGGACTCCAGAGCGCAAGACGCTGATGTCACTTCTCATGGCCCGAATCATCCATTTCCTCGAGCCGCTCTCTACGCACCCTAGTCTTGAAGTCCAAGAACGAGCGGTTGAGTACCTTGAACTCATGCGGCTCGCTGCAGAAGCCGCGTCCGGTACTGCTGCTAGCGCAGACCAGGACACGTTTACCGATCCACCTTTGTTACTTACACAAGCTATACCTGCATTATTCTCTGGTGCTGAGCTGAACCCGGTTGCTCCTGGTGCTCAACGCAAGGTTCCATTGCCCGAAGACCTAGATCTTGACACACCAATCAACCCCAATCTACAGCATCTACTTTACACAGCTGACGCGGAAGGTTTTGAAACAGAAGAAGACGATGTCTATGCAGCCTACTCGGAGCCCCCAGCAGCGTATGCGGAAGCTCCTGTCGTTGCTGCACCGGCTGCAGATCGCCTTGATGCCCCGCATAAGGAACCTACATCATACCAGAACGCAGCTGAGGATGAGTATCTGGACGCTGATATCATTGCGCGTCGGAAAGCAGAAAGGAAAGAACGCTACAAAGATGATCCGTTCTACATCGACCCCGAAGCGGATAAAGGCAGCGGCGCAGTCACACCACTTAGTAGAATTGTCCGGGATGGCAACAGAGAGAACAACGAGTTGGACATTGATTCGATTCCGATCATGGAACTCAACCTTGACAGTAAAGGATCATCTTCCGAGCATCTACCACGATCTCGGAGTCCACGCAAGCCGGTGCGAAGGATCGATATCATGGGCGATGAAACGCTTGGGCCTGCAGCACCAGACGCATCAAGAGACGACATTGTGCGGCCACAGCCAGGAAAGGCTAAGAAATCATTGTTGGATGTGGACAGCTCTGGTCTTGCGGCATTGAGTCTTGATGACGAAGGTACATCGAATCGCAAGCTTACACAGCTCGATATCGAAAGAAAGGCTCAAGAAGACGCGGAAATGAAGAAAGCACTTCAAGAAGTTGAGCGATTACGGCTTGAAATGCAGCGAGCGAGCGAGAGGCTGCACGTCAAAGAAGAGGTCGCGGTCAAGAAGAAGAAGAGAAAGGTCAGGAGGGTTGCTGTTGAAGGAGACGAGCCAGCTGAAACGCCAACATTAGAAGCAGAAGTCGGGGAAGATGAAAAGGCAGCGCCTATCAAGAAAAAGAAAAAGAAGAAGGTCAAGCCTGAGGGCCAAGACGAAGGCGTTGTTGAAGGCACAGCTGAGGGTGAGGAAGAAGGCAAGGCCAAGAAGAAGAAAAAGAAGAGGCGGACGGTGGTCATGGATGAGAGTGCAGATGGGCCTGAGGAGTAGTGGTTCAAGAACGCTGCAATGTGTGGCTTGATCTTGAACAAATAAGATTCCGAAATCTCAATACCATGAAATCGGCTATTCCAAGCCCCCTTAATGCCGCAATACCTCCTCTATAACGCCGTATGCCCTATGTGATTGACGCAAGAAAGTGGCCTAAAGGCCGATTGCTCCCTCAAGTTCTTCCAAACTTCTCCCTTCCTCGTTCTCCTGCATGTGTAGGACTTATATCCCAAAACCCAATGTCTCCATATTCCAAAGTCGAAATTGAGGTTGAAGTCGTCTCGCGCGTTCATTCGACGATCGCTCGCATCGCATTACTCTGGCTTTCTAAAAGAAGAGCTTAAGGACCTCAAACAGAAGACCACCGACTAGTATGAAGGCAAGAACAACTGCAGACATGTTAGTCTCCCATACGTTCAGGTTGAAGGAGAGAAGGGACGTACCGATCCAGAACCTGCTAATAGGGCTCTTCTGAGGCGCCTTCTTCTTCACTATAGGCTCCGTTGACACGGGCTGGCCCATCCTCTTCTCCTGGGCCTTGGCGAAACGCATGTTTGCCTGGCGTTGTTGTGGTGTTTGCGCCTGTTGGTTACATTAGTATCTGGTCCATTGTATGCGACAAGGGGGGTTTAGTTGCATGCGTTCTGAGGGAGTATCGTACCATTGTGATTTGTGTGTGAAGTGAATAGATCGTGTGGGAGCGCGGCTCTGGAAGTTGACGAAAAAGTAGCGAGCGTGTAGTGTCTTGTGGAGGGAGAGAGAGATTGAAATGAGGGTTCAAGTTGTTTGGTGAACGTGTTCCTTTGGAAAGAGCATCGCGTGGGTCTGTGCGTTGCGCTAGGGTACCGGCATTAGCTAGGTACGCGGAGATAATGGACGGAGGTTTATACCGTTTTCTGTTTGTCGACTTTCTTGAATTGCCATCGCAAGCGCCTTTGTACAGATTCCTGCTCCCCCAACGTTAGTGCAATCGGAGACGTCGCGCATTCCCGTCAACAGCCAGACTCTTCTTCTTTGCCTTTCAATCGCTTTCCCTTGCAGTGCACCTGGCTTTGTTGCGACGATCGAACGAGCTCCAGAAGCGGGGATAAAAGCTGGCACCGTCACGACACAATGAACCACCTCAGAACAACACGAACGATATGGAGTAGAAGCGCGATGCCCAGGAGCATAGGACAGACATCGCGAAGAACATATGCAGCCGAAGCACCACCGCCCCATCCACCCAGTTCGCCGCCAAATCCAAACTCGGCACCACCGCCAAAAGAGCCATCGCGAGTAGTACGTCATACCTCTAATAACCATCAACATCCACCACTCCATTCAAAAACTAACAAGTACACACAGGGCGCATATTACGGCACCTTTGGCTCACCCCTCCTAAAATGCTTCCTCGGCGCCCTCTTCACATACCAATTATCGTACTACCTCTGGTATAAACTCGAAGCTATTGAGGAGACACACGACACAAAGGCTGAAATACGCGATCTACAAGAGGAACTTCGGCAGGCGATAGAGAAACAGCGGTACATGGCGCAGCAGAAGTGGGGGGAGGCTACTGAGGCTCTTGAGAGGGAGAAGGCAGAATTTGGCCAGGCAGTAGATGCTGTCACTGAGGAGTTCAAGGAGGGGGTAGATGAGGTGGGGAAAGGGACAAGGGCTGTGGGGAGGGTTGCTAGGGGTGGCTGGTGGCCTTGGTGATGGGCTGTTAGTGGGTAGGTGCTGACGTGCTGGGTGAGGGGGTTTGAGGTATTTTGAGGTGGCACTTGTACAGTATGATTTGGTTTACATGTATATCAGATGGACGGACGATACCCCGAGCAGTACCTTGTGAATACATTTGATCGATCTTTACCAAATCCTCATCAGCCAGTCTGCTTCTCTTTCTATGCCCATGGGCTACGCCATCTTTCCTTTGCAACGTCGCATCAGTCCAATCTCCACGTGAGCTTGCTTCAAAGCCTCGTCTTCATCGTATTTCTATTGCGTCGGTCTCTACAACCGCCAGTCTCTCTCTCTCTTCTGCGGATACTCGGCTTTGAAGGCGGGCAGTCGGTAGGCGTCGTCTCAAAGCAGGGCGCTGAATCCATTCGAAGTGCGCCAATTTCATCCCTCCGAAAGGGACTCTTTGCTAGCACTTGGTGTAGCGAGACGGTGACCCTTGGTACTGATCATATGGATGACTCGATCATGATTGACAATAGCGATATTTACCCATCCGAATAGCCCTTCACCCGAAGAACTCGCCAGAGACAAGCGACTCCCACGGCTTGCCTGTATCCCAGACGCGCTTCATGAGCGTACTGACTTTGGGTACCTAATGCAAAGTAAGCAGGCGAGACTACACTAACAATCAGTAAGAAAACTTACGTGGTTCAGTCCAAACCCCTCCACATTCCTCAACCGATCGATAATCTTTTCTCTCTGTCCCTCATCATGTGCATCGCATCCAGCAGCAAACATTGGAAAGATCAAACAAGCTTCTGCTGTGCTTCCCCTCCGGATCTTGTACAACAACCCGACAATCTCTCGGACCGCTTGCTGGACTTCATGATCCATGGCAGATTTACCGAGAACACGACGGTACAAGTGAATCAATCCGGCCCAATGATAGAGTTCGTTTGTCGCGTAGATCTCGGTTGCATCCCATGCTCCTTCAGACTCAGACGAAGTACTGGAGCGGTGGTTACATCCTTTCCTGATGTTGCGATCTAGTAATCCTTCCTCGAGCGCTTGGCGGATTTTGAGAGCTTCCTCGACAACCTCAGAGCTAGGGGCCCAGCCTTCCCTTACATTACCTTCTTCGTCAATGCGCTGGGGCTCACAGCGCTTCGCTAGTTCGGAGACACGGGCCAGAGATCCTATGCAACGTATCGTGAAACCCATTAGACAATCGATTTCGAAATCTTCGTCTGCTGAGGCGTTTTCGCTGGACCAGTAGGAGGAACCAAGGGGCGTGTCGTTCTTGTTTCCACTCAATGAGCCGAGAACATCGAGATATGCGAACCACCGGGAAAGAAAGTAGGCTACACGATCATGTCGGCCCATACCCTTCGGTCCGCCGCGCTGGATGATCATCTGGCGTGCCATGGTTAGATGGTTCTGCCAGGATACGGGTACCTCGAATGTACCCGAACAGATGATCTCCAAACTCGCCATCATTATAACTGCTGCAAGAGTGCTGTCAGATATAGTGTTGGGGTCGTCGTTGAGCGCTTCACGAAGTTTGGGAAACACATCTTGTACCCAGACTGCAATGCGATTCGAGGGTTCCGCATGGTTAAGCATACGCGCGCGGTGCGCAGCGCTATATGCGAGGAGAAGGTTCATGATATTTTCGTCTTGCACAGCCACTGCTGAGGTCAGTGATAGTCTTTGGGGATTGCTACACACTTACTCTCTGGTAGAATCTGACGAAATGGGTTCCGCTCGCAGTCATGATTTACAAGGACACGCGCTGTATGATTGATGAAGTGATGGAAATACAAGAGATTCATCTGGTTCTCCATAAGCAAGGGCGGTAACGGCTCCAGAGACTTCGATATTCGAATTGGAACAGGTTTTGCATAGTATCCTCCGCTCTCGAAAGCCATGTCCTTGCCGTGAGGCTCAGCACTACCATAGGGTGTGTCATCGTCGAACCCCATCGTATCGCTTTGCGGACTGAATATAGCAATAGCCGAAAAGTCATTATTCCTCGGCGTATCGATGTCAGGGAGTCCCAAGTCATAGCCGTAGGTTGTAAAGGCAGAATCAGCGATTGGATACTGTCGACCACGCTCAGCCTCTACACCAGGCGGGCCTGGTCTCTTCTTTGGAAGATCATTGATAAGCGATTGGACGGACACACGACGTACGTCGGGAGGCGACTGTGCTGAGTTTTGTGGTGTCAATGATGTTTGCATAATGTTTCCTTCAGAGCCAACTGATAACGGTGTTAGAGGCATGGCTGGGTAAGGACTATAGGGAATTGGCGATCCTGCATCTGAATCCGCAGGAAAATCATACTTCTGGCGTTTGGCCATTGGATCTACTGAACTTTGAAGTGGCGGTGGCATTGTAGCGTCAACGGAAGCAAAATCAACACTACGGGAGTTGGTAGCATTTGATATAGATGCAAAATGCGACCGAGCGTCGACTGTGCCCTGGAACTGTGCGTGGGTATAGGGTACAGATATGAGCATTTCGCTTTGAAAGTAAAGGCCTCCGTCTATGGCTTCGTTACGAGTGGGATCTTCCGGCATATTTCGCATCAAGTCCGGATCAATAGCCTGTATCGACGACCTAGGTGGAGACATTTGGGATATTGATCGCGAATGGCGTGGTCGCGTGGATGTTTCGGGGGTGGACGAGAAAGCATTTTCTTCAAATGAGAAGGTCGACTCATACGGACTGCCGGATGCTGCGCTCGAAGCATCAGATCCGGTACCTATTCTATCTTTCTTTGAGCGGCCTCCCCAATTCAGCCGAATGCTGTAGTCGCATGTTTCCCCTTGGCGTTCGCAGTTGTTACATCGTGGTTTCTCTTCGCCACTGGAAGCATCCATTAACAGTTCATCATGAGACGTCTATCCGAAATATCTTACCATTTCACTTTTCGAGCTTTACATGGCCTGTGTTAAGTGAGCACAAACGAGCAAAGTTTGAAGACCTGGGGTACTACCAGCAGCCGTTTCGCGATCTCTTTTTCGGCTCAACACCGGGTTTCTTCGGTCGGGGCATGGCGCTGTCGGTCGATTGAGAAAGCGAAGATAGTGCGAATGACGACTATAGCTAATGCTCCTACAACTTTGTATGCGAAGTTTAGATAATGTCATGTGCAGCCGACTTGGCAGGCTGAGGTAGCCCTTGATGATAACGAGCAGCAGTGCACCCGAGTTCCGGATAATAGGATGCTGGGTTGGCTGCACCGCATGCGTGCACCTAGCGCCCTTCGACAAGCGACAACATTGCTGGTGCGATGAAAGTTTGTACACGATCGCTTATCTTGCGTAGCGAGGTTTGACTGTCGGTCCTCAGTTTCGAGTGGAGAATGAGGTGGAAGAAGGAACGATAAGGTCCCCCGCACTTTGCAGCGCGCTCCAATCGTAACCTTGAAACCTAAATGCTTCATGCTAAGTGGGGCGGGACGATGTCGGCATAGCCCGACCCTGAGCGAACATTTCTCATTCTATTGCGACTCATCATAGAAACAAGAATAGCAAGTTCGGCCTTATGCTACATTAATAGATTCTACAGTAGACCTGTTGTCAGCTACTGTCTAGCCGAAGGCCTGAAATCTCTACCCGCTATCACACATTTGTGTAAGCACAGCTCATCACCACGGTTCCTCCAAATCCGCCTTACGAAGAAGGTAAAAATGCCTCGCGATTATCCCATATCTCTCAGTAAACATTGTGGTGAGTTATCAGTTGCTGATGCACTGGATCTACGGCGGTGCATTCAGAATCGACATTTCTTGAAGTACCGTGTATATCGAACGGTGTGATGAAGCATGCAGCTCGCACTTCTAGCGCTCATTGCTAGAGACTGCTCTCAAAGTAGATGCTTCCGACATAGCCTGAATGCTAGAATCAGATTCTATCGAACTGATATGCGAGTCGATCGCTATGACCGACGGACTGGCGTACGTGCTAGGTCGTTCTTGTTCTTCCAAATCGCTCCTGTCCATCATCTCTTCATCTTCATCCTCGCTCTTCTGGCCTGCGCTTACAGCTTCAGCTTCGATGGCAGTCATACAGTTGACAAACTCCTTCTGCAGTTCCTTGAGCCATGCTGTGAGAACTTTACCCTCTAATACCCCGGTATGCGCTTGGACGAGATGTTCTTTGAGGTTCAGAACGAGTTTGCGTCGCTTCTCTCTGAGCACAGTTTCGGATGCTTTCTTCTTCTGGAGCGTATGGCGCTCGATCTTTTGCGCAACCATCGTGGCATGCTCCACAACCCCGGGTGGAAGCGGCACGACGCGTGCAAGTGTTAGACCATAATGTAGCTCCTGCACAACCCCTAGGGTCGTCTTATAAAGCATCGTCATGCTGTGTGCATCTTCCATCTGCAAGGGTAAGTGATTTAATCTGGAAATGAGAGACATAATCTCACCTCTACTGCCAAATGCAGGTTCTGAACTCCGGCACGATCACCCATGATTATCGCAAGATCCTTGAAGTGGGTTGCAAACCAGACTAGAGCCTTACGACAAATTAGCAAGGTACAGCGACCAGACGGAGTTGCGTACCCGGCTCGAAACGAGGGCTTCCGCGATGGCCAAGGCAATGGCTAAACCGTCTCTGGTGCTGGTACCACGGCCTAGTTCATCAATCAGGACCCTTTGTGTTATCAGTGCTTTCATGATATGTACACAGAGCCTACGTTCTTACAAGCTACGCCTGTCGACATTACGTAGGATGAAAGTTATCTCTTTCATCTCCGTAGCAAAAGTGGACACGTTGGTTTCGATGCTATCATCCATACCTAATCTAGCAAACAGCTGATGCAGAATGGGAAACGAGCCATAATTGGCAGGAACGCTGAATCCGGTTAGCATAGAGAGACCTGGAGGTAGAATGAGAGATACACACTAGCAGCCAATCTGAGCCATGATGGTCATCAAAGCCACCGATCGGATATAGGTGCTCTTTCCGCTCATGTTGCAACCAGTAATTATTTGGAAGCGTGTCTGCTGTGTAGCGTAAACATCGTTGGGAACAAATTTGTTCTGCATGATTTTCTCCTTGATCGGGTGCCGTCCCGCCTCGATAGCCAGCGTCTCAGTGAGTTGTGGCTGAGCTGAGCAAATGTCAGCGCCGTGTGCATTGAGCACGACGGAATAGAAGCCACTCGCTATAGTTGTTCACTGTTACCAGATACGCGAAAGCCGCAACCTGTTCTTCATTAGCCCTGTCAGCAATGTGAATTGCTGAACGATGCACACCATATCTAGCATCGCCACTGCTTCGCAGATTTTGAACATGATGGACATATGGCTGCGGACTTTGTCGACTAGAGCCTCTACAGCTTCATCGCCTGATGGTTATTAGTGATCACACAGGTCGATGTTTGTGACTTTGGCTGTACTCATGAGGATTACTTCTTGGTGGGACACAGCAATCTTGGGACAGTTAGTAACGCTTCAAGTCGTTTGTACATGAACACATGCTTTCTGGTTACGCTTCATAAGCTCTAGTGTCTGGCACTCGACGTGTTTCTTGCGGCGAATCACGTTGGTGAATATTGGTGGTAATGCTTTGCCTTCCAGCTCGGATGTTGCGATCTTCATGTAGAACTGGCGCGCGGTGTCATATTTGAGGTCGAGTCGGATATCGTGCTCGTCTTCTAGAAATTAGTGAGTGCACTCACCCAACAGAATAGACTGTACCTCACGACTGAGCTCAGTTGAGTGCTGGTACGCGTCTTCGGTGGCTTCTTTGTAAGTAGTGCGTGCAACGTCAAGCAGGCCATTGACACCTGATTTCACGGCATATGTACGCTGATTTCTCAGTTCGAGAGGTTGCCTTGCATATGTAGTGTCCTCGTTGATGACGTGATCGATGAGCTCCTGTATAGGCGCGACGTTTTCTGGTGCACAGATCTCGCGGATGTTGTTCAGCATTACAGATCCCGTTCCAGTGAGCGCTTCGAAGACAGGGCGTACAGAGTTCACAAATTGCTTGAGCATAATAATGTGATTGATGGACTGTTCAGTTGTATGAAGAGTGATCTTGCTTGGTATAATGATCAGCGCAGTCAGTATGCGGTCAGCATCGAGGAAGTTCTTCAATGCGGCCCGGGTCGCAAAAAAGAACTCTTCCTTTTTGATCAAATCGTCCACTGCAGCATATCGCGTGTTAAGTACTTCTGGATCAGTGAGTGGCTGTAAAACGTTGTTCCGGAGAAGCCGTGCACCCATGGGTGTCAACGTTTCGTTGAGAAGGCCGAACAGACAGTCTCTTGACTTCGGATCGCGGAGGTTCTGCACCAATTCGAGCGAGTAGATGGTGGACACATCGATCATCATCGATCCTTCTGAAGGCTCATATCTCATCCGAAGCGAGTGAAGGGAGAAGACCATACCCAGGCCCAGGTCGATGTACTTGAGCGCCTGTGAGGTTAGCTACAGTATGCACCGAGAAGTGCAATGGAGAACTCACTGCTGCAATGCAGCACACCGCATAGTAGTTGCCAGTGACAGACATCTTAATAGCTTCTACATCCTCTTTAAAAGCTAGAGATTGAATGTATTCGTATCCAGTCGACTCGGCCCAATAGCGCCGATCAAGCAAAGTCAGCTTGCTGCCGATATCCTCAAGGTTCTCTTCAATGATTGAGAAGAGCTTCGACCTAGGACTCGCGGCAGTGGAAACGATCAGGATCTCGGATGGACCATAGACCTTCAGTTTATGGACAGTCCGGACGAAAGTTTGGCTGTCGCAGATTTGACAGAGTACTGCTTCTGCTGTGTCGAGATTTACGAAAGCCAAGCCGACGGTAGGTGAGATACCACGAGACTCCGCAATGGCACAAACAACATTCTGAGCCTCGACCCTAGTGATAGTAGAGGCGCCGGTCCTTGGTCGTGCAGTTGATGGCCTACCTGTGTTTCTGCGGGTACTTGGACGGGACGCAGTAGTGATATTATTATAGTCACCATATCCGTAGTACCCATACGGCGTGGACGCAGATGTACTCTGGGAAGTTGATGGCCTTGATCGCTGGAACATGATTATTAGTGCTGAGAGATTAGCCGTTGAGCATTTGCGTAAACCATGAGCTCCAATGATCGGAGGGTGTCCTCGCAACAGTCGAAAGGAAGAGCGGAAGGAGAGAAGGAAGACGCGTCGAGGGGAAACAGCCTAGCGCGCCGCCCCACTGCTGCTAGCGCGCCTGCTATCGATAACACCCAGAAATTATTTTCCCGTTCTTGTACCAGCGGGGCCGTTCAAAGCAAGAGACAGCTTCACCACTTCACCTGTTGACCCTGGATCCGTACTGCAGAGTAATTGAAAGATGGCGACCCAGTATCCACCCCCGTCGAAACGCCAGAAGCGGGCGCAAGCCGAGATTGCGCGCCAACAACAAGACATTGACACTACGATACCCGATGGCACAGTACGAGTGCGCTTCGTCGACCAAGCCACGGGCGAGAGTGGCAGTATTCCAGTGCTCACTGTACCGCTATCGCAAGCGTCGACTAAAACCTCGAGCTCTTGCTCAACAATCTAAAAGACCAAGCGGATGATCAGATACCGTACCGCTTCTTCCCCGATGGCGCAACCGAAGCGCTCGCCGACAAGGACGACTTATACAATGCCTTGGTCAAGCCCGGCAAGGCGTCAGCGGAAAATGAGATTGTGCTCCAGTATGCGCCGCAAGCAGTCTTCCGGGTCAAGGCTGTTTCACGTTGCTCAGCCGCGGTTTCAGGTCATGGCGACAACATTCTGACAGTCAACTTCTCGCCAGTCAGCTCCAGCAGGATGGCGAGTGGTAGCGGAGACAAGACAGTAAGAGTATGGGACTGCGACACGGGAACACCAGTGCATACCATGAAGGGACACTCAAGATGGGTTCTGGCAGTCAGCTACTCGCCTGACGGCTCCCTGCTCGCTTCTGGTGGCTACGACAACGAAGTGCGGATATGGGATCCAAGCACTGGAAAGCAGATTGGACCTGCTCTCAAAGGTCACACCAGCTTTATCACATCACTCTCCTGGGAACCCTACCACCTACAAGAGGCTGGTCGGCCACGAGTAGCGTCTTCGTCAAAGGACGGTACAGTAAGAGTGTGGGATGCGGTGGGTGGCAGGATTGACTATGCCTTGTCTGGTCACAAGGGCAGTGTGACATGCGTCAAGTGGGGTGGTACTGGACGGATATATACCTCGTCTCACGATAAGACCATCAAGGTCTGGGATGCTGCGAAGGGCACGCTCGTCGACACACTATCAGGACACGCGCATTGGGTCAATCATCTTGCTCTCTCAACAGACTTTGTCTTGCGCACATCGTATCACGACCATACACGAAAGGTACCTTCTAGCCCTGAGGAGAAGCTCGCCAAAGCCAAGGCGCGCTTTGAAAAGGCTGCTACCATCAACGGTGAGGTGGTGGAGCGCTTAGCGACTGCTTCTGAAGATTGTACGATCATACTATGGACGCCTTTGACTAGTAAGAAGCCAGTTACAAGAATGACAGGCCACCAAAAGCAGATCAACCAAGTCACCTTCTCACCGGACGGTGCCCTCCTGGCGTCTGCAGCATGGGACAACCATGTCAAACTATGGTCAGCACGGGATGGGAAGTTCCTCAATACGCTGAGAGCGCACGTTGGCCCGGTATACATGACCTGTTTCTCTGCCGACAGTCGATTGTTGGCGAGTTGCAGTAAGGACACGACGCTGAAGGTGTGGGACATGAGGACTGGTAAATTGAAGGAGGATCTGCCTGGGCACAAGGACCAGGTGTTCGCCCTAGACTGGAGCCCAGATGGCGAAAGGGTAGGAAGTGGTGGCGCCGATAAGCAAGTCCGGATATGGAGCAACTGATTGAGGTATGAACACAGTAGGATGGTAGAAGCTGAAATGATACCCCCTTGTGCGAACTAGTATACCGACTATGTGCTCCTGGTGATCTGTAGTGATTGCACTAACAAGCGTTGGCCCGGAGCTAAGCGTGAGCTTCGATGTCTGCAATTCTTGGAACTGGGATTTCATAGAGAACGCTAGAAGTTGGAAGTAAGGCTGAAGCGGTGGCTAATGTGGTGGCTGACGTGGTGTGGGCCACTCGGTCAACTGCCACGATCGCCCGGATATCGGCATCCCCGCAATATTATGCCAAGCCGTCGAAGCAGGCACTCCCAGTGGCCTGATAGACGCGTAACTGCGGACAGGCACAACGTCATCACAGGAAAGCACTCGGTCATGCACAGGGCCTGTTCTTCATCACGGATCTTCGGCGCTGCAGCTGCAAATGATACGGATCCAGCGTGTGTCAAGTGGAGCTTCAAGGACAGGTTATGCGCCATTCCCTTGCTTGTACCTACGTCAATTGTGAATAGAACAGAACATTCCCTGTCTTCGCGCTTTTCCTGTTTCCTCCCTATGCGACAGGTTTCACGAACATTCGCACGACTTACTATCTCTCACAACTAATGAATTCATGACTTTTCCCCGCCGCCAACCACTAATTGCACAGGTCAGCCCCTCGCTACGAACGACCTTCACAAACACCGAGACAACCCACTGCGCACTGCTACATCATGTCCGGCGTCGAGGACGTAGATGCCCAGCGTAAGAACTACCGACGACCGCACAACGCGCACAATCCGATACCCACGGTCCAAAAATACCGTGAGGAGAAGCAGAGAAGACAAGACGAGTATGGCCATCCAGATGGCGCAAGTAACGAGCCAAGCACACGCGACCGGCTGGGGGATGCCGTCAACGTCTTCAGGCATGGTAGAGATGTAGAGCTGGACAATGATGGCAATGGGCCGTATCAAGCTAGGAACAAGAACATCGAGCAAGACGAGCAAATTGCAGACGATCACGCCGGAAAGAACACACCCGAGCAGAAAGACCAAAATCTGGCGAAAGATCAGGACGACGAAGATGGACTACAGGACACAACAGAGGATGGCATGATATCCTCAGATCCTAAGCAGGCCCGAAAGGATATGAAGAAGTTCAAAGCCGATGGTGCAGATCGCGAAGTCACCGACCCCATCACCCATCTACCTATCCAAATCCACGACTATACAGATCGAGAGCTAAAGAGCACTGCAAAGAACCCGCCGCCTGTAGGGTCAGACCCACGCACCATGACTGGCAAAGACGCCATCAACAAGAGCGATGAACATCTCGAAGATGAATGGCAGGAATCACAGGACTCACATGTTGGTATGCAGGCCTTGTTTCCACCTCCGTCCTTTGACAGGACAAGAAGCGAGATCACGACCGTTTATATGCAGGCTGTGACTGTTGGCGTAGGAGCAGCTGCAATTAGCTTGATGTTGGTCAACACACTATTCTGGCCCACGCGCCATGCGACAGGCTGGGGAAGACAGTTATGGAAGGCTACTGAACTCAGTACTATGGCAGTCATCTCCACGGCCATCATACTCTTCATGCGACAGTGGTCAGAGAACAAGATCAAGAATGTGTGGGATGCTGAGGTTTGGCAGGCAGAACGACAAAGGGGCCAGAGATTGGCCAAGACCCAAACTGCTGAAAGTACACAGTGGCTGAATTCGCTATTTGCTTCCGTATGGCCGTTGATTAACCCGGATCTGTTTACGAGCATTTCGGATACACTTGAGGTATGGGCTTGACAGCATATTCAGTACGCAAACTAACTTTTGTAGGATGTCATGCAAGCTTCCCTCCCCAGTATGGTTCGCATGGTCGCCGTCGAGGATCTTGGTCAGGGTAGCGAGGCCCTCCGCATCCTCGGTGTTCGATGGCTTCCTACAGGTGGGGCTGCTAGATCAGTGGGCTCTGACGGAAATTTGAAGTCTCCTGACGAGGAGAAGGGCGACCGGACTGTCGAAGAGAGCGATGACAGCGGTGAAGGCCAAGATGACCAACCACAGCAAGACACAATGGAGGCTGAAGATGGAGACTTCGTAAACGTGGAAGTTGCCTTCGCATACAGACCATCAACAGGAAAGGGCATCAAGTCACGCGCCAAACATGCTCATTTACTGTTGGCATTCTATATGCCAGGTAATATCAAGATACGTAAGTTTTGTCTTCCCAAGCATCCCTCATTTACTTACACATCTTAGCGGTATGGGTCGACCTCGCGGGCGTGGTTGGTGTCATGCGCTTCCGTCTGCAGCTGTGCCCTGATCCTCCGTTCTTCTCAGTTTGCACCATGTCCTTCATGGGGCAACCCAAAGTCACGCTATCATGTGTGCCACTAATCAAGAAAGGACCCAACCTCATGGACGTGCCTCTCATCTCCAGCTTCGTGCAGTCGTCCATGGACGCAGCATTGGCGGAGTATGTCGCGCCTAAATCTCTTACCTTGGACCTCAAAGACATGTTGATGGGCGACGACTTCAAGAAGGACACAGTCGCACAGGGTGTTATCATGGTACGTATCAAATATGCGTTCGACTTCAAAGAGGGCGATACAAAGATCGGTCCTTTTGGTGGCTCCGCAGACCCCTATGTGAGCGTGGGATGGGCCAAATTCGGGAAGCCGCTCTGGTCGACGCGTGTTCTCCAGCAAAACATGAATCCCCATTGGGACGAACATTGCTTCGTCTGTGTTACCTTTGACCAGTTGAATGTAGATGAGAAATTGAGGCTGCAGTTGTGGGATTCTGACCGTTCAACTGCCGACGACGACCTGGGACGCATCGAGGTGGACCTCAAAGAGTTGATGAAGAGTGATGAGACGAACGGAAGAATGCACGATCGCGAGGACGGCTTCAGAGCCCTCAAGAGTGGAGATGATATGCCTGGAAAACTGAGCTGGAGCCTGGGTTACTTTTCGAAAACCAGAATCACTGATGACCAGCTTACTATGCAAGACGAGGACCCCGATGTCGAAAACATAGACCAGTTGAAGAAGAAGATGTATAAGGAGGCAGAGGACAAACTTCGAGAGGCGAGTGAGGATCACCGAAAAGAAGTGGAACAGCAAAAGTCCGAAGAGTTCAAGAACCGTCAAGATCAGCTTATCATCGCGTCCCCACCCTCCGAAGACTATCCATCAGGTATTCTCAGCATCCAGATCCACCAGATCACCGGCTTGGAATTGGAAACACTGAACAAGCAGAAAGACTCTGCGAACGCAGAGGCAACAGACGAAGAAGAAGAAGGCGATAGTCTGCCCTCTGCATATTGTACCATCATTCTCAACCACAAGAAGATCTACAAGACGCGTACGAAGCCGAAGAACTCGAAGCCTTTCTTCAACGCGGGCTGCGAGAGATTCATCCGAGATGTACGCAATACCGAAGTACATGTTGCCGTTCGTGACGCTCGTATACACGAAGACGACGCCTTGCTCGGTATCGTTTATCTGCCTCTAGAAAGAGTGTTTCGGAAGCGGAGCCAGATAAACCACATGTTTCCACTGGCCGGAGGTGTGGGATACGGCCGTATAAGAATCTCTATGGTCTTCCGAAGCGTGCAAATCCAACTACCGAGAAACCTGGTTGGTTGGGATTACGGAACTGTGGACCTCAAACCCTCTATAAAGGCTATTGATCTTCCGGAGGACCTAAAGCCTCTTCGGCTCAAGGTCCGTACGCCACTGGATCGCGCAAAGCTACACTCGCGGGGACGGAATGGTAGAGTCCGCTCAGAAGACGGCCAGACCGTCTGGACTTCGAGGAAGGACAAGTCTATCCGCTTACCTGTGCGCGCCCGCTACTGTACGCCACTCGTCTTCGAATTTAGACAAGATGCTACCTTCCGAGACCACACCCCGGGTTTCGGTATCCTCTGGCTCAAGGATATTCCCGACAATGAGGAGCAGACAATACGTGTCTCTATCTGGAAGGGTGACTTGGAGCGCGCAGAGAACAATGTGCTTGATTCATATGGTGAGAAGGTGGGCGAGATAGAAGTAACGTTGACGTTCTGGTCCGGTCTATCAGGATATCACGAGAAACTCGCAAAGGGCGATAAACACATTTCCAACGTTATGGAGGTTCTCGATGTCACCAACGACCAGGAGTGGTCCGACTGGGATGATTCGGATGGCTCCGATAAGCCCGGTATCAACGACAACAAGGAAACCGACAACGATGACTCATCATCGGACAGCTCAGATTCGGAAGACGACGGCGAAGATGGTGGTGACAAGAAGTTTGTACCAGACTTCCTCCAGGATGGCGGCAAGAAGATCGATTCGAAGCTGAGCATACAGGGCAAGGGTGGCCCTATCAGCAAGATAAAAGACTACAAGGAGAATGCGAATCAACTACATCGCAAGAACAGGGGCATGATGCAGTGGAAGGGCCCACGGACGTTGGCTTGGATGAAGCACGTAGGTGATCGTGGAAAGAAGAAGGTGGGAAATATGTTCCATCATCATGAGAGGAGTGGAGCGGGTGTTGAGACAGAGGCTTAGCATAGACCATAATTGTTACATAGCGCGTGCGTCTGGCGTTAACTCACAGGAGCTATGTATACTAGCAGTATTCGTTTATTATGCACAACTAGGTTGACTTGCTCTCAACCCAATCTTGAATCTCAGCAAAGTCCCTCGCCCATACAACACCCCACTCATCAGCCTCTCGGTAATCTTTCAATCGCGGACATGATACACCTAACCTCGTCAACGCTTCTGCAAGTTTCTTCTGTGAACTTCCCATGGGATCATCTCGGATGCAAATACCTAGGTTAGCTGCAAGTAGACATTCGATGTCTGTCCAGCTATCACCCACATACACCTTTTGACCTCTGAACTCTTGCATGCGCTCCATCTGCTCAAGTTTGTCTCCACTAGACATGATGAGACTTCCACCATTGTTCGTAGCCGGAACAATAACACCGGTAGACTGTTCTCCAGAATCCACCTTGTCGAGTTCATTGGAGAAGACGGAGTAGGTAGGTACACCATGGATACCCGAAGCTCCAAGGCAGGACTGAATGAAGTGGCGAGACCAGTTAACACTAAGAAGCACAAAGCCATCATTCTCGCGATCGTCATGAATGTGCTTGAATAACTCAGAGAAACCATTGCGCAGCTCTGTCGCACGTGAGTCGATGGCCTGTCTTGCTCCAGCTTCGATGACTTCTCTTGTTAAGCCAGCGAAAATACCAGATGAGGATACGCGGCTGAGACTGCGCTGTTCTACAGGTTTCATCTGGGCAAGAAGACGCTTCTCTCCTGATACTGTGGTGGGGAGCTTGTCTTCTGGGGCGATTTGGGCCAGTGTGGCTGTGTAGTCGTCCATGTAGGCTTTTGAGACATTGTTCCAATGGTCCTGGGTAGGGAAATCGGGTTTTATAGCGGCGGAAATGCTGACCAGGGTATCTAGGGTATCTTTTCGGGTGACGGTACCGTCCCAGTCGAGGATCCAGTGGATTGGTGAGGCTTTGTTGAATGGAGGTTTGGTGGATGTGGACATGGTGGTGTATGGTGGGAAGGTGGAGGGGATCGCTATCTGCAATGGACGGCGGAATGTAGCTAATAAGGCCAAGGTACGGCTGAGTGTATGTAGAGACATGCGATAAAGTGATGGTTGTTCGCAAGGCTGATGTTTGAAATGATCACTATTGCCCTACAGCATTCCTAGGTATGGCTGCGAGCTACACCACCTGGGCAGCTCCGTCCTTCGGCAGCCCCCACCATGCTGCAAGCCTCAAGGGGCGCGATGCGTTAACAGAGCGGAGACGTAAGATACTACAGTGTCGTCGCTGCGCACATGACTGGCTATGTAGAGTATTACAGAAGCCGTCAAAGGTCATCGCAGTACATGACGAATACAGGCTATTGGAGCCGACGTTATGGTGGTGCTGTCGGAGTTTGCGATGCTGTGATTGCTCGAGCAGGCGGGAAAATGGCGCAACGCGTCGAGACACGAAGAACAGGTAACTTTTACCGGCAACACGCGCCATGTCTATCACGTCGGTCAAACTTCATCACCAAACCCAACTTGTCCCTGTTTGCGCATTCTCGCGATCCTTTTCCCGTACCCGTTCGCAGCAGACCAGCGCACCATGTTCCTCCCGCGGCCACGAGCCAATGGCAGCGGCGCTATATGCATAACCCGCCCGCAACCGAGGCGCTCGTTGGTCGCATTCCTCTAAAGGCATCTTGAGGCGATAACACCAGTTGCTCTTACGAAGGCTGTCTCCTAAGTACAGTTGGAGGCGATCCACGGCACAACCCTCAACCAAGCTTGAAAATAAGAAGCCCGCCGCGTCTGCTTTTGTTTTTACATTCTTAACTCACACTCTTGAGCAACAAAGATAGTCTCCCCACTACCCCACGTTAGCATCAACACCGTCCATCATGGCTCCAGGCGCAATTCAGAATGACACTGCAGCAGCAAATGGAAGCGGCACCGCTCTGAAGCCAACTGCCCGCTCTTTCCACCCTACAGGCACCCCAGATCCCTCCAAGTACCACGCGTCGTCCTCGCAGGCCGCCATCAAGACAGAGGCCGACTTCGCAGCGCACAACTACCACCCACTTCCAATTGGTATGCACTCAACACGACTTCTTTGTGGAACAGGATTAACACAGACCAGTCTTCTCAAGAGCAAGTGGATGCAGCGTTTGGGACCCCGAGGGCAAGCACTATCTCGACTTCCTGTCCGCTTACAGCGCCGTCAACCAGGGCCACTGCCACCCCGAGCTTGTCAAGGCTCTCACCGAGCAAGCTTCGCGCTTGACCCTCAGCAGTCGCGCCTTTTACAACGATGTCTTCCCTCGCTTCGCCGAATATGCCACCAAACTGTTCGGCTTCGACATGATCCTACCCATGAACACTGGCGCAGAGGCGGTTGAGACAGCAGTCAAGGTCGCACGTAAATGGGGCTACAAAGTCAAGGGTATCCCGCAGAACGAGGCACTGGTCTTCTCTGTAGAGGAGAACTTCCACGGCCGAACAGTATGCATGCTTGCTCGTTTTTCAAACCTCAACTAACACTCTGGTAGTTTGCCGCGATTACCATGTCCACTGACCCCGAGTCTCGCGACAACTATGGCCCATACCTCCCCGGTATTGGAAGTGTGTGCCCTGCCACCGGCAAACCAATCCGCTACAACAACATTGAAGATGCGCGGGAAGCATTCGAGAAGCATGGAAAGAACCTAGCTGCCTTCCTGGTCGAGCCTATCCAGGGTGAGGCTGGTATCGTGGTTCCAGATGATAACTACCTTCGGGAAATCAGGGCACTCTGCGACAAGCACAATGTTCTGCTCATCTGTGACGAGATCCAAACGGGTATTGCGCGGACAGGCAAGATGCTTTGCCATGAGTGGAGTGGCATCAAGCCTGATCTGGTTTTGTTGGGCAAGGCCATCTCAGGCGGCATGTACCCCGTCTCGTGCGTCCTGGGCTCAAGAGAGGTCATGCTTACTATCGAGCCTGGTACTCATGGTTCAACATACGGTGGCAACCCTCTCGGCTCTGCCGTTGCAATCCGGGCTCTTGAGCTCATTGAGGAGGAGAACATGGTTGAGCGCGCTGAGACATTAGGCAACAAGTTCCGAGAAGGTCTCAAGAACATCAACAACCCTATGATCAAGATCATTCGCGGCAAGGGTCTATTGAACGCCATCGTTATTGATGAAAGCAAGACGAACGGACACAGCGCGTGGGATCTCTGCATGCTCTTTAAGGAGAAGGGATTACTGGTAGGAAGAGCCCTCAAGATTATGCATGTGAAAGAGGTTGACGGTGCTGACTCTGACGAACAGGCGAAACCCACACACCAGAACATCATCCGCCTTGCGCCGCCGCTCGTCATCACCGAAGAGGAGATTGCATCGGCTCTGTCAATTATCAAGGAGGCTATGGAGGAGCTGCCAAAGCTTAAAGGCGAGAAGGAGAAGGAAGTGCTTACTTCAGCTGTCGGACTTGAGAAGAACGTCCACGTAGGAGTGGATAACTAGGAATACGGTCTAGTTCCTTACGATACCCCATGAGACTGACTTGACGCTATGACCGCTACGAACTTGTAGGTAAATCATACCTGCGCTGTTGTGCCATTACAGAGATGTCTATATAGCGCGAGGCCCGGCATTTAGACGGTTCCGAAGCATTCAGTGGACTAGATCTCCCGATATGAGAATGTCATGACCTTACCGTCCATCGGACACCATTGACTTGATTGTGCCTTATATTGAATCCACAGTAATCATACTCACATCAGCATTCACGCTTTTTCCCGTTACTAGTGCTGATTGCGATGGCTACTACACACCTTACCTTTTTTCTGCTTTTGTAATCTCCGGCATAAGTAAACACCGACACTGCTTACCGGCCTTCCCCGCAGCGAGAAGATTTCTACGTCAGAAAACAAGACTCGCGACCATGTGAGGCCTCTTACACCGGCGGACCGACTCGCAAACCGAAACGTGCCTACGGGGTGGGGTAGCCAGACGTTCTGTGCTACATGCTCTCCAACAGCCGCGAGAGAGGTTTCATTTACACGCGCTGTGGGTTGCATGTGCCATATAGCAATATCGCGGATGCATGCTGCCAATTTGAACATCGTCTAGATGGAATTCTGGCAAAGTAGATACCCGGCAAGTAAAACATCAATGAATAGCCTCACATCTTGGAGAACTCACAGTATGAGCGCCCGGACTCTCATCCAATACTGCAGTCCTGACCGCAGTGCGCCCAGCTGGAGGGAAACTTCGTCCGTGCGGGCAGGTGACGGGTACGAGTAATCCATAACATGTCGGCATGTCGGGATCTAGGCCATTCTTTTTGCCATCGTTTCATCGACAAGCGATGGCCCCACTGTTGCCCGATCAAGGCTGCGTATCAATACATTCTTACGGCATCGAATCCGCAGACAGCAATTTCAAAGCAACAGTCGAGGAGATGCCATGGGAAAGACACGGCCTTTGCGCATTTATATAGACCGCATTTGTCATCTACAGCGCATTCTCTTCGCCAACCTGCAGCATCGTGGAGTTACTGCAGTGCTAATATCAAGCCTTTCGGGACATCGGATCGCATTATGTCCCGAAGGAATCGATCATTCTTGATGCTAGCACCCCCGGATTATAATGTGTGTCGGTTCGCACAAGCCGTTCATTGGCGAGTTTTTATGTCCGTTAGGACCATGCGCTAACTGTTGAGCGGGTGCATGCACTGATTTCATGACTGCTCCGAGGCCATATAGACTAGTCGTTGCCTGCCACTCGCAAACATGTCATCTTGCGAGACCTCGTGGCGTTGGTCGTTCCTTTCATTCACACCTAATACACCCTTCAACCTTACGGCTTCATAGTGACGTTCAGGAAAACAGTTGCCGAGATTTTTTTCATCGGCCCTTCGCAACGATCATCGCGATCCTTCCTCGGCGTTCGGAATTCAGCCGCTGAGCCGCCATGGCAAAATCACCATCATCGTCATCGTTGGATGAGAACGAGAAAGAGAAGGACTTTGGTCTTGTAGATCCACAAGCTGCAGCAGAGAATCCGACAGAGTACGAGCCAATACGAACGGAACCCAAGGAAAAGGATTTGGAAAATGG
Organism: Alternaria atra; assembly: GCF_907166805.1. Taxonomy (NCBI): domain Eukaryota; kingdom Fungi; phylum Ascomycota; class Dothideomycetes; order Pleosporales; family Pleosporaceae; genus Alternaria; species Alternaria atra. Next base: position 728,524 of record NW_025091333.1, read on the forward strand.
AGATGGCCACAGTAATCCAAGAGGCGTACTAACAAGATTGCAATCCAGCACAAGCGCGTACTCAGAAGCAAGCGATAGCGAATCTAATGCGACAAAGTCAATACGAAAAAGAAGCCATTTTACAAACGCCTCAATGTATTGAAGAATAATCCACCACCCATTCCGAAAGAGCGCAAAGTATCTCCGGAATACACGGCAGGCTTCTTCAGCCGGCTTTCGTGGCAATGGATGCAACCCTTAATGAGAGTGGGCTACAAGCGACCACTAGAAAAGAATGATATCTGGGAGGTCAACCCTGACAGAAGCGCAGAGGTGTTGGCAAACAAGCTGGAAGCAGCTTTCAAGAGGCGGAGAGCAGAAGGCAAAGAGAGGCCTCTGTTAGGAGCCATGTTCGAAACCTTCAAATGGGAGTTCATCATTGGAGGAACATGTCAACTCTCAGCATCCGTCATTCAAGCTGTCGCTCCTTTTGTCCTACGTTATCTCATCAACTTTGCTGTTCGCGCTTACGTTGCTGAACGTTCTGACGCTCCGGCGCCAAATATCGGCGAAGGTATCGGCTTAGTTATTGGGATTACTGCGATGCAGTTCTTGCAGAGTCTGGCCACGAACCACTTCATGTACCGTGGTATGATGATTGGTGGAGAGGCAAGGGGTGTTCTGATTGCTCTCATTTTCAACAAAGCAATGAAGCTATCAGGAAGAGCCAAAGCGGGTGGCGAGGCTGTTCTTGAAGCACCACCGCCGGATATCAAGCCGGGAAGCGAAGCTGAAGTGAAATGGTACAAGAAGATATTGAAGAAGAAAGAGAAGAAGCAATCCCCCAAGACTGCTGCAGGTGTGGCAGGTGATGGCGAGGGCTGGGGCAATGGACGAATTGTCAACCTGATGTCTACCGACACCTACCGTATCGACCAAGCCAGCGGTTTCTTCCACATGATCTGGACCGCTCCTGTTGGTATCTTGATTACGACTGCTCTGCTCCTTGTCAACTTGACGTACAGTGCTCTTCCCGGTCTCGGCCTCATTCTCATTGCTATGCCATTACTTGGTCGCGCAGTCAAGACACTGTTCCGCCGAAGAGTTGCTATCAACAAGATCACCGATCAGCGTGTAAGCTTGACTCAGGAGATTTTACAAGGTGTTCGCTTCGTCAAATACTTCGGATGGGAGACCAGTTTCCTAGAGCGCATCCAAACGATCAGGAAGAAGGAGATTCATGGCATCCAGGTCTTACTCACGATTCGAAACGCCGTTCTTTCCGTCGGAATGTCCATGCCCGTCTTCGCTTCGATGATCTCGTTCATCACCTACTCTCAGGTCAACAGCAGCCTCAATCCCGCGCCAATTTTCTCCTCGCTAGCTCTGTTCAACTCCATGCGTATTCCTCTCAACTTCCTGCCACTCGTCATTGGTCAGGTAATCGATGCGAATGCTTCCGTTAAGCGTATCCAAGAGTTCTTGCTTGCTGAAGAAGCCGAAGAGAGCGGGAAGTGGGATTACGATGCCAAGGATGCCGTGATGCTGAAGGGCGCGAACTTCACTTGGGAGCGTCATCCGACTCAGGACGCGGAAGAAGGCACAGGCGGACCGCCAGGAAAGAAGCCGACTAGGCAAGAGAAGAAGGAGAACAAGGCGAACGCAAAGCTAGCGCAGACCAGTGGAGAGACTACGCCTTCGGATGCGACTGCCGTGGAAGAGGAGAAGCCCTTTGAGATCAAAGGGTTGAACCTCAACATTGGGCGAAACGAGCTCGTGGCTATTATCGGAGGTGTAGGTTCTGGAAAGAGTTCGCTCCTTGCAGCCTTGGCAGGAGACATGCGCAAAACCAGTGGTGAAGTCATCTTTGGTGCTTCGCGTGCTTTCTGTCCGCAATATGCGTGGATCCAAAATGCTACGGTACGAGATAACATCATCTTCGGTAAGGAGTTCAACAAAAAATGGTACGACGAGGTCGTAGATGCATGTGCCCTACGCCCTGACCTGGACATGCTACCACACAACGATGCGACAGAGATTGGAGAGCGCGGTATCACGGTATCTGGTGGCCAGAAGCAGCGTATGAACATTGCTCGAGCCATTTACTTCAACGCAGACATTATCCTCATGGACGACCCCTTGAGCGCTGTTGACGCACATGTTGGTCGCCACATCATGGACAATGCCATTTGCGGTCTACTCAAAGACAAATGCCGTATCCTTGCTACCCATCAGCTACATGTCCTCAGCCGCTGCGACAGGATCATCTGGGTGGATCAAGGAGAAGTAAAAGCCGTCGACACTTTTGACAACCTCATGGCTCAAAACGCAGACTTTGTACAGGTCATGAGCACCACCGCCAAGGAGGAGGAGAAGGAAGAGAAAGAGGAAGTCAACGAGGACGAGGTCGAAGCAGAGGTCAAGAGCACAAAGAAGCAGAGAAAGCAGAAGAAACAGGCGGCCCTCATGCAACAGGAAGAACGCGCAACCAAGAGCGTCAGCTGGGAGGTCTGGATCGAATACATCAAAGCTGGAGGCGGCCTCTGGGTCGGTCCATTCGTCTTCATCCTCCTCGTCCTATCCCAAGGCGCCAACATCGTTACTTCGCTCTGGCTATCCTACTGGACCTCCGACAAGTTCGGCTTCTCAGAGGGCGCATACATTGGCGCCTACGCAGCTTTCGGTTTCAGTCAAGCGCTCTTCATGTTCTTCTTCTCCTTCTCGGTATCTATCTTTGGTACAAGAGCTGGTAAGGTCATGTTGCACCGCGCTATTACCCGTGTACTCCGCGCGCCTATGTCCTTCTTCGATACTACGCCGCTGGGACGCATTACGAATCGTTTCAGCAAGGATATCGATGTTATGGACAATACCATTACCGATGCTATGCGCATGTACTTTTGACGCTCGCCATGATTATATCGTAAGTTATTCAGGATACACAACCTTGGAAGTCTTAGAGATCTGGAACTAACATAAAGGGCAGTGTTTTTATCCTCATCATTTCGTACTATTACTACTACGCCATCGCTCTTGGCCCGCTGTTCATCTTCTTCATGTTCTCGGCTGCCTTCTACCGGTCTTCTGCTCGCGAGGTCAAGCGTCACGAAGCCGTTCTGCGCAGTACGGTGTTCTCGCGCTTTGGCGAGGCTGTCATGGGCACTGCAACTATCCGTGCGTACGGTCTTCAGGATCAATTCTCAAAGACGGTTCGTGATGCAATCGACGACATGAACAGCGCCTACTATCTCACCTTTGCCAACCAACGCTGGCTGAGTGTTCGTCTGGATCTCGTCGGTATCCTGCTCGTCTTCACAACTGGTATCCTCGTCGTTACAAGCCGTTTCTCCGTCGACCCCAGTATCGCTGGTCTAGTTCTATCGTACATTCTCACCATTGTACAGATGATCCAGTTTACGGTCCGCCAGCTTGCTGAGGTGGAGAACAACATGAACTCGACGGAGCGTATCCATCACTACGGAACTCAACTCGAAGAAGAAGCGCCCCTGCACATGGGTGAGGTACGACCCACCTGGCCAGAGCACGGCGAGATTGTCTTCGACAACGTGGAGATGCGATACCGAGATGGACTACCTTTGGTGCTCAAGGGTTTGAGTATGCACGTCCGTGCTGGTGAGCGTATTGGTGTTGTTGGCCGTACCGGAGCGGGTAAATCGTCCATCATGTCGGCATTGTTCCGACTGCAAGAGCTGTCAGGTGGCTCAATCGTCATTGATGGTGTGGATATTGGCAAGATTGGTCTTCACGACTTGCGCTCCAAGCTGGCTATTATCCCGCAGGACCCGACGCTCTTCAAGGGAACCATCCGGTCCAACCTGGATCCTTTCCATGAACATTCCGATCTTGAGCTCTGGTCTGCCCTGCGACAAGCTGATCTTGTGTCCAACGAGCAGACCATGGATGACCACTCTGGCAGGATACATCTTGATAGTGTGGTTGAGGAAGAGGGTCTCAACTTCTCCCTAGGTCAGAGGCAGTTGATGGCTTTGGCTCGCGCGCTTGTCCGCGGCTCTCAGATCATCGTCTGTGACGAAGCTACCAGCTCGGTCGACTTTGAAACGGATGCGAAGATTCAGCAAACGGTAAGACTTGAGTCATCAACCAGTGCTATGGAGTAGGTGAGCTAACATTGAACAACAGATTGTGGACGGCTTCAAGGGCAAGACGCTTCTGTGCATCGCCCATCGACTAAAGACCAGTAAGTGGATCAATATGCCTAGCGCATGCAAACTTCCCTACTAACATTCAGTAGTTATCAACTACGACAGGATTTGCGTCATGGACGCTGGGCTGATTGCAGAGCTCGACTCGCCACTAAATCTCTACGACCAAGGCGGAATATTCAAGGGCATGTGCGACAGATCCGGCATCAAGAGGGAAGAAATCGCTGGTGCAGTAAAATAGAAGTCTGGGGGTTCAAGGAGTTGTGATTGGACCAGTGCGGGTACGCGGCCCAGAACGTAGGCTAATGATGCGGCTGTTCTTAGGAAGCAGGAAGTAAGCAAACGCACACATTGATGGTTGCGCATGGCATGGCATGGCGTTGGCGCGGCATTTCTCATCGGGCAGCATGGAAAGACTTTTGCGATAAGAAAAAAGTGTTAATTCATAGAGCTGGCTGCTGTTCAGCTCATTACAAACAAACTTGTCGACGAGTGTCGGGGGGCTTGAAAAACTATCGAAGAGTCTATCGACGAGTCTATACAAACGCCAGCCTGGGTCCAGATGCCCATCGCAAGCGCGGGCGGCGCGCGACCATGTGACACGACTGGCCAAGGCCGGGGGGCGTTGGTACTGGGGGGGCGTTGGTACTATGGCGTGCGCATCGCGCATTTGACAGCATCATAGTACCGTAGGTCCCTATGAAGAGTAGCTCTGTATGACAAGCGATGCTTGCCAGCAGTTTGCATTAGCGCGAAGCTGGCTCAAGCGGAACGCACGTGCGCGGCTCGCTGGAGCGTCAGTACCCTCTTTGCGGCAACTCATCATTCGTGCGTTATCTAATCTCAGGCTTCGCCTACCGTCTCCAGATCGTATCGTTCGTCGCGTGGGCGTATGGGCGTATCTTCTTTGGTATGGATTCCGGAGGATTGCATAGACTTTTCCTTTGTGTTTACTGCGCCGCTCAAGTGGATGCTGTAGTGGTTTCACGCGCCGCTAGTTCATCAAGATAACAGTGGGTTATTTGGGACACGTCCAGAGTAACAATGTGATCATACGACGATTTGCCTGCTCGATCGAGAGGCACAATTGCGATGATTGCCTTTGTGGTAGGCTTATGCATTTCGTTAGACGGGCTCAACTACTGGCAAGCCTGGTGCATTCCAAGCGCGGTAATAGAACAAAGAAAAAAGTTCGCCTTCTCGAATGCTTCGCTGTTGAAGGTGGCACCAAGAACAGCAAGTCGCGCGTTGGTGCATGACAGACAAGCTGTGACCAAGGCGCTCGGCCAGGTGCTCCGCGTGCATCTGGCGGCCCAAAGATTGGGTGGAGCAGAGGTTTTATGCGCGCTTTAGCTGCAAGGGGCTTAGCAATTCAACAGCCAAGATGAGCCAAACTGCAGTCGCGCAGCACGGATCTAGGCCTGGGAAGCTGCTAACCCCTTATGATGTAAGTTGACGACCTGCCAGGCACGCTGTAATCAATCTAGCGGGCCTTCAGCGGCGTCAAGTGCAAAAGCTTGTAGTGGGGAAGGGGAGGGAGAGGAAGAAAGACGGCGCGGAGAGGGGAATATGGAAATATGGAGGAGTAATGTCGATGGTGCTGTAACGATGAGGGACGCGAATGGGCGAGTGAATGGGCGAGAGGCGATGGAGATCAGGGACGTAAGACAGCTATGCTCAACTCAGCGCGACAAGCCGGTACGATGTTGCAGGGACATGGCTCCGAACGGCCTAGCGGCCCCGATGATTGACCCTAGCTCTGAACTCAGCTTTCACACAGACCTTGTCCATCAGACGGCATGGGCCTGGGGTGCGTGCAGTGCAGAGAAGGAGCAATTCACAATTCACTTCATATCTTTGCTCCTCCCACCCGCGACCACACGCTCCTTCCACTAGGCCGCACATTTCTTCTTCAGCTGTCTTTTAAGTGCCCGTGATAGCACCCGACGCACGCTGGTCGACCCGTTGCTTCCCTGATCCCCTGGTGCACTGTTCGCTCCTTCCTTATCCACGGCAATCCCCTTCCCTTTCCAGCCATATCTCCCACGATACCAGTTATCACACGGCAAGCGATAACGACGTCTTCACCATCACCATTACCATCTCATCCCATGCTGCGCCTGTCGTGACGCAATTACCCCGACTGCAAAGAGTGGCACCACCTCCGGCCACTGCATCTGCTGTCTTCCATCTGCCGTCCAACGGGTCCTGACGAGCTCACACTTTACGCCTTGGACCTCAAACGCCCCATCATTGCCAGCGTGAAACACTCCTTGCCTACGTCACAATGGCAGCAAACGAGAAGCACGAGCCCGTTACTTTCGGCGCCAGCGTGCTACGCTCTCCAAGCCCATTAACAACCCCTTCGCAACCCCTCCGCTCGCAGCCCTCCAACGACTCAACCATGTCGACTGCCACCGCCGACGCAGAAGCCGCCAAGAAAGAGTGGGCTGCCGACCCCTCCAACCCATACTCGGCCTTCTACAAGCACCCGGAGGCTCTCCGCGAGACGCGTCACTCCCTCAACGACGGCGCGCCCCAGAGCAAGACGCACCTTGGCGTCGCTGTTCACGAACACGAACACGATCTCGAGGGTGGCGTCCCCCTCTCGGTAGCCTCAACACAGCAGCAATCGAAACACTCCGTCGATGGCCGCGTCAAGGAGTGCACAATGTGGCCCACGAGGCAGGCTGTACTGGACAAGCGGAAGTCTTACCAACGCAAGCGTGGCTGTGCTTTCTTCCGCAACTTGACCAACAAGCAGAGAATGTGGGCTAAGATCATCATCGCTCTTCTCGTCATAGGCGCTGCCGTCGGCCTCGGTGTTGGAATCTCGAGGGCTGTCGGCGGTGGCGTATGGGCTGGCGAAGGCCGATCCAAGGAGATCCCCCACGGCGACGGACATTGAGGTGTAGCTGCTGCAGCAATGCAATCGTACGTCACTCTCACCATCCTTTCAACTCATGCCAGCACTAACCCTCCCATGCAGAACCACCACCCGTCTCTTCGACCGCACACACTCACGACTTCGGCATACTTCGCTTCGGACAACATCCTTTTTCGATATCCCTTTTCATCTGTTATATTGTTTTTTCTTCGTGGCAGTGTGCATATCACTCTGCCGTCTTTTCTGTGTGTTACGGCATCGAGTCTTTCTATATCACTCGAGGGGTTTGGCGTACATATGGGCGCTTTCTTACTGGGTTACATTCTCTACATGCATTGGAGCGCCGGAGTATAAATGGGCGTTGGGCACATTAGTCGCGTACACCTTCCTGGGTATGCTATATGAGAAGAGAATCGAGCTTTGCCTCCACTGTGAGGCTGCTTTTGCACGTCAACCCTCCTTTCAACATCTATGCGATCTTCCCATGCTTGAATCAGTGATGATGGAACTGCCTTGTTGACACTCGCTACAGATTTTGGTTTTAACAAGTCATAGTAGCCTCTACGCCGATAGCATCTATCAGACCGATATCTTGTTCAAGCGCTCACGAGAAAGGGCGCTGTAAGCGCAGACGATAACCACGATGTTGACGGTAGGATTATAGCTATCACACCTTGATTAAATCCAAATTGTCGTCAACTTTCTGATAGTCGCGCATTCTGGTAATCCACGCTGATTAACCACACGGATCATGTCTGGAGTCCAGTAGGTCTACACCTCATCCTTTTAGTCTTTTAAACGAATCTTTCAACATCACCTCAACAGCTAAATCCCATCCATGGTTTCGAAATACTCAGTCTCGACACTGTAATGTGGTGAATGAGCTACCTAGGCAAACTCGAAGAACTGTGCTACATCCCAATCAATACCCTTAGGAGGGGTAAGCGGTTTCGCACTCAAAATTGCAACAAAAAGAAGCTCGGATGTTAGTTCGCATGTGGATCATATCGACCCTGTACATCTATCCGTTATGTGCACAGATATGACGAACACCTAGCGGGTGCTATTTCAGTACGCCGCAACTTTAAATTTTTGTTGGGTGAATGGACAAGGAAAAGCCTACGATACAAAAGCTTGTTTATTGACACGTACATTCATCTTACCAACTAGCAGGGCTCTTCAGCGGGTACGCCGGTTAGCTCAGATAGTCATCCGTCATACTGATGGTATATCGCTGGCGCTTACTCAAGTCCCCATCAGCTATGCACCGCGACCGGCTCTGGCTGCATACTCCACTTTTGCTCCATCGGATCCCCACAGGCTTTGAGACACGCCATCTTTCGCAGATCCCCAAAGCGTATGTGCGTATCGAGAAAAAGATAAGTGTACAGGTATGGTTTAAGGGAGAACCCTTTGGCATCGTACTCACATCTGAATAAAGAAATTGACCCACTTTCCCTTATCGCGGGGTGGCTTGAGTGCGGGTTGCTTTTTCACATGTTCATCGCATACGCGAACCGTGATTGATTTCAGCGTGCTGCTATTTCGAGACCACGGCTTCGCAAAAGTAACAAAACTTCTTGGCATCTGTCTTTGTCAGATATTTCTTTTGAGTATCCAAGATTGAGGCAACGAAAACAGAACTGGCTCCACAGGGATCAGCTGTGTCGTGAGATATTGTAACACAATTATACTTTCCAAAAACCATGCTAGTCCCGTCTTTACTGATTGGAGCATCAATCACGTATTGTTCAACAGGTGTGTTCAAAATCAAGTACTACATGACTCGACGATCACGAAATGGACAATAAGATTATAGCTATCGCTGTTGTGCTTTCAATAGCAACACATAAAACCATCTCTTCGTTGCAAATCATGCTCTTGCAGCGCCATGCTTAAAGAATTGTAGTGACATGTGTCGAGCCAGTCGACATCATCTCAATAGCCCGAGTAAGCTACTCACATGTACGCAGCACCTCTCCTTCCCAATCTTCTTCCTTGCAGCGCCTTCGCTGCGTTATCATTAGGCTGCGCATCCCCAAACCCACACCCTCCATCTCTTTCCTGTGCAACGACGGGACCGGCACATTTCCCACTCTTGAACCCACAGCAAGCCGAAGCGCAGTCAGCGTCCGATGTACAAGCCCCAGTAATGAACTGCGTGCCAGCTCCAGCTGCAGCTCCGACCCCGGCCCCGGCTCCAGTGCCACTACCGGCAGGGGGAGTAGCAGGAGCAGCGGGAGCGGCAACATCTGGTTGAGCATCGGCGCTGGCATTTCCACTTGCGCCGTTCAAAGCATTGTTGTTTGGTTGTGCGTCGCCAAAGCCACATCCCTCACCCCGTTCATTCGCTACGAATGGTGCCGCACACTTTCCCGATGTGAAGCCACAGCAGCCTGATGCGCATGCAGCGTCTGATGCACATTCGCCCGTGATGAATTGGGTGCCTTGGGCTGCGGCGTAAAGTGAGACTACCAAGGGAAATTAGTAAGAATAGAGGCAAGTCGGTAGAAGGGACCTTACGGTTGAGAAGAGCAAGAAGCTTGAAGATGGGCGCCATATTCCTTGATGGTGTTGTTGGATGGATATAATAGTATGGTAGGCGAACGTATGATGGGTCTTCACTGGGAAGTAAGATTAAATGTGAAGTGTGGTTCAAAGATTTCAGTTGCCTTGATATTGATGATGTATGTTAGCATTCAGTAGCTGACTCTCTATATATGTCTATATCAATACTGTAGAAGCAAACCCTGAACTTGGCACGAGCACAGTAGGCGCCAACTCGAAACGACCAAAGTCACTGAGGTCTCATTTACACCTCAATGGGTAATCAGGTCCGTATGGCGACGAGGTGACATAGCGTGAAGCACGTTTTGCGTAATAGACATCCATGGGTAGTACTGACCACAACGTTTCGTATCTAATTCTGTTTACGAATGGGGCGGGAAAGCCCATCATCACGCCAGTAGCGTGAAAACGCAAACATCAAGAACGTTATGCGTTCTCTTGTTCGTACCTAAATAGCAAGTGTGGAGAAGAGTGAAAGAAGGAGAAAGCGTCAGAGAAAGCGTCGTAAGCGAGCCTATTAGCGCCCTCCAGCCTCATCCACCCCGCGCTCAGCCATTGCCAACTTTCTGCCTCGAAATGCCTCAACACATCTCAGGTTTCCGGACCGTTAGAAGATTGGAAGTGAGCCAATAGGGTTTTTGTGGTTTGCCAAGATGATCGCCGACGGCATGAATGCAGCGGCAGGGGATCAGACCGAGCAGGTGTCGCATGTTGCGGCCTGGCGCTTGGGATGTCTGAGTTCCGAATGATCCTTACGCATGAGGCTGAGGTCATCCATGAGCGCAGCTTAGAAGCGATCTGGTGTCGGTTTTATTATAATGCTTCGACTGCGGTTAGAAATTTTGATAAACGGCCAAGTTGCAGGCATCTCCTGACTAGAAATGCTGTTTTTGAATTAGTAGCACAATACGGCATCGAGGAGCAGATGGCGAATTTATGCTTGCTAGGATTTGCTTGATTTGTTTTCCTGGTTGAGCTCTACACTTTATTATCAATCGGGAATGCCGTGTACTTTAGTTCAACGCAACGATCAAGCAGCTTAGAAACTAAGCTTCACGATACTCTTTTGTGCTCGAACAGGATTGCTGTTCTCACCCGGGAATGAATTCTGACCGAAGATTGAAAAGCATTAGCATGTAACGTCTACGCATGAAATGCAGGTTATTTGTTCTTTTGTATGATGAGCACGAAGATGAATAGAAATCTGACGATAATTTGTAGTAAGTAATTGTAAGTTGATCGAAGATGTAGCCTGCGAAATTTTAGCTTGCCAATAGTGTTCGTCTGGGTTTCCGTAAGAAGCTTAAATCTGGCGTAAAGTGATGTTGACGTAGTAGTCGAGCGATGTGTTGGCGGATACCGAGATGGTGATGAGCTGAAGCTAGACGAGAACAAATTAATCAAAGGGTCTGCGATGGATATATATCCTTTAGGTATTAAATTACTACTGATACCATCAGTATAACATCTGTTAGTGATGCCTGAATGTTGCGTGAGTGTTGACAGTTATATTTAGCTAGGCAGAACTCAGTCAAATCTAACTGGCAACATCGCGAATTGTTAGCAACGAAAGGCTATTGAAGGTAGGAGACTTACGATGAAATTCTAAAATCTAAAAATGAGTATCATTCAACCTTGTTTGGCGGCCTCGACGCTTCCAATCACCCAGAAACAGGCAGTGACTGGTTAGGCAGTATGTCGGTTGTCGCTTGAGAACAGCTCCCCTTGGTTAGAAACGGACGCACTCAATTGATTGCGCTGAACATGATGGTATGAAGCTGGTGGAAGAGGTTTACTGAATGATAGTGCGTAGTTACATTCGTTCCCAGAAGGGGGACAACCAAGTTGTGAGACTGGCAATTTGACGTTGCTACCCAACAATCAGATAACACAAGTCTTCACTTGCCAAGTACTGAAAAATGCATAAAAACCTCCAATGAAAGAAGAGACGATAGTCTCAGACCGAACAACGAACGGAACGGTCGAAAGCTATACCAAGCACGATGTTGTGTGCCGTGTGGTGTACAACCTGATAAGCTAGCGTTACCGAAGAATTGTAGAAGCCTGACATAAAAGAGAAAAGGGTATAGAACCAGCTATCAGAAGAAGATAGGTCGCAGCAAAAGTAATTCGAAAGGCAAAGGGCCCAGTAACCGCATGGTACGAGACCGTTTTGAAGAGCAGAGACTTCAGAGGTAGCACCCTCTGATTAGGAGCGCAGTCCCATATGCCCGTTACCCCTGAGTGTTGTTGTTGTGTTGTATCCTGGCGATGGAACAGTTATCTAGAAGTGGTGTAGGTGCCGGTGTATTGCGTTCGCTGCGCTGTGTTCGTAGGAGGAGGGGGAGCGGAACTAAGTGCCTTCCAAGCGACTTCGGCGGCTTCTTCTCGGGACTGTTCGAGGTAGCGGTAGTCTCGCCAGAGGTGGGCTCGGTATTCGCGGCCGTTAATGAAGACACTGCTTGACCAGGCTGTCCGGATACCTGGATAATAGAGTCAGTCAAAGATAAGAAGGGTGGGGCGACATGTAGAGCTCGTATGGCTACATACCTCGTGGGTCGGAGTAATCCTGGAACTGAGGTTGAGCGATCTGGTTCGTAGCGCAGTAATCTGTGACGTTTAGCTAGGCATTTAGAGGGGCAGTGGCATGCGCACGCTGAAGCTTCTGGACGTAATCTCTGGTGCTGCCATTGTGCGAGATGGGTTCGTGGGAGATGATGAAAATGCAATACTGTCGAGAAGTTTGGAGTGGGGTAGTGCTTCGTGAGTGGGGATGTAGAGAATCAACTATGTGTGCGAGGGCTGGGAAGAACACTTGCTCTAGCATGTTTCCTCCTCTGTTTATAGTCCGACATGACCATCAGAGCCTCACTATCGGTATCCTGTAGGAACCGGCCAGCGCTTTTGCCACACGACCGTCTCAAAAAGATCCAGCCTGCAGCCGCTGTACCACATATGTGCTTGGGAACAAAGCGTGAAGCTGATGCTATGCTGCGTTGGCAGGCCTGTTTCCGCCATAATTGGCCGGCAGAAACATCATTGAGCGAGCAACTGCGGGGGTAGCGAGGACAGAACGCGGCAAGGCAGAAATTACAACCGCCAGAACCCGGTTCAGACACTATGACGGATTGTTGCGTGTTTTCGGCACCACAAGTTTGGGATGGAGAGACCAATGAGCTGATACGGATAAATTTTGGTGTTGAGTATGTTTACCTTGTTAAGCTTGGTTCAAGCGATGTGCTGGCACTGAAGGACGACGAGAGATGCTGCCATGCTAGTTTCTCAAGGCCGATGCAGTGCCAGATGTGTCTCGCAGATTGGCCCATAGTTCCATCGGCGTTCGGCCCGCTTACGGTTAGATGATTAAAGGGCCGTGCCGTTTCCGTACCGTATATATGCCATCTGAAAGCGCGTCATCTTAGACACCATGCTCCTCCGCGTGCTGGAGCTGCAAAGGTCGCATACGCAGCAATGCAACGTTAAGCGAAGGAACGTGGGATTAGGGTAGCTCACGGCTTCAACTGGACCCACATGAGTGAGGTGGCATACGCAATTGCCTAGAGCGGCATGTCAATATCAATCAATGTGTTCCTGGCGTGAACCGCTCAGCCCTGCGATCTCCAGGTTCGTGCATTGAATGCAGCCCATGTCACATCACATTTCTGCAGGCTATCCGGTTCCTGAATTGCTCGTGCTATGGCCATGAGTTTGGTGTACTCCCAGACCCTCCGACACGATGAACGCTAGCCAACTCTTTAACGCGGCACTTGTTCGGTATTCGCTCCGGGCGCTTGAAGCGGATGGCGCAGCTGGATTGATCTACAACACGAGGCTCACGGCGGGGTTAGCACACCCTCCATCTTCTTCTGCTCTGCGCTGGCAGTCGTTGTGTTGTTCATCGAACGCGTCCGAACTGCTGGAAGTGGTGGCTGTTCATGACTGTCAGTGACGTGTCGTACGGATTAATATTGCGCTAGCCTAATCGACGCCACAATGCACGTGCGTAGAGCAATGCAAACCTTGGAAAATCCTCGGGAGGCCCACAATATCGCGCCTTACAAGGTTATGCAAGTCAGGCATGTAGCTGTCGAGTTAGTTCCTTATGCGCGATTCCTGCAAGAGACGTGGTCCACATGAGCTTCTCCCGGCTTCTGCGCCGCCGCACCACACCACGTGTAATTCCACGACGGACGTCATCGGTTGCGCATCAACGGACACTAGGCATTTGAGTTCTGAGCTTAATCGAGTGTTCTCCATTCGTTCCTAGGTATGTGAAGGCATGCATCACGTGTTATTGCAGATAGTAAGGATGCAGGTGAGGCGTTGTTGCCGAAGGTACTGGCCACCTGTGATCAACAGCGGCACCCAAACATGGCATTTTGACGGGACGAAGAAGGGTCAAGGTTCCTGCGTTTACGCAACGGACTTGCTTCCGCAAGGAAGAGCAGGTTTTCATGAGCACATGCGTCCTGACGTCCTTGATCCTTTCGTAGTAATCATGATGTCCTCGGTGTTGCTGCCTTCCTTAAGTTGGGATGGAAGGAACTGACAGGCTCAAAATTCGACATGCAATCATTCTTGACATCAATGAAGTCACAACATCAAGGAACTACCTTAGGTGAAAGATAACTCAGAAAAAGTGGCTCCTGACAACCTGACCTAACTCTTCCAACCCTCGAATGGGGTGCCTGATGGTTAGGTTTGACTGGATCGTGACGGCTAGACGAAGGCATCGGAGGAGAAAATATCTACAAAACCTTGGCGTCTACCTTATCACAACTGAATAAAGACAAACACCATGGGCACACGCAAGCGTTCATAGGATACACAAGAGGTCATCAAGTGTTGTATTGCCAAAAGTGAGTAAATGAGTGACTGGCCGTACAACTATGGCTTCAGACTCCACGCACGATCTACCACTATCACAGCAATATCGCCCTCTAGCGAAGAACGACCTCCATCGTTTCTAGAAAGAGCCCGCTGGCATCTACACGGCCTGTGAACGAACCATCAGTCCAAGTCAAACTCCTCCAACTGAGGACAATTTACTCACCATATTCTCAGTTGAACATATACTCATGTCTAGCAGTTGCACTGGCAGCAGAGAGTCATGCCGCACCAGTTGCAAGGACAGCCAGTGTTGCATCGAGCCTCTACATGAGCGCGCTTAATCATCTCGACACTATGCTCGGGCGCATACTGAATGAGGTTCGAGACGGGAGCGGGACTGCGATCGAGGAGCTCACTGGGAGCAGCGCTGGCGAAAGAGAGGAGGGTGATGATGGGGAGGGCGAAAGTAGTGAACCGCATGGTGTTGAGGTAGGCGTTTCCGTGAGAAAGATGGTAAGTTTGAGAGTGAAGAAATGTTGGTCCGCGTGTTTGCTAAGGACCGAGTGCCCTAAGGGAGGGCTTATATACGTGCTGGAACTCTTCGAGGGCTACAGAGTCGTGGTACCGTACACTCTAGTTCTTCAGAACGGTCCGTGATGCCGATAAAGGGCCCACTTGCTGATGCTGCATACAGACTTGAAGTCTTCCGGTATACTTACGACGAGCATCCGGGTCGTCGGCGAGTCAACCTCAGGCTGAAGTGAAGCAGCACCTTCCGAGAGCAGTTATAGATGTATGCACATTGCTGATAAAGTCCACTGCCTACTGGTTAGTTCAGTGATAGCCAACGCCCAGTTCCTCTAGCTGGTCATGACCACCTACGCGAGCGGCCGATCACAGCAGCACTCACACATAGGGTGCTTGACCTTGCTCTGAATGGAACGGGTCGTCGAACAGAGCAATAGTCTCGGCCGTAAGTCAACCCCAGGTTTACGCGGCCAGGTGTCTGGATGTGCATGAATTCGTGAGACTTGACCGGATCAAGCTTTTCAAGCTTAGCTTGTATGCACTCTTAACCTTCCTACACAGGCTACTATGACGAGTTGAAATTTGGTAGCGAGTAATAACACTGGTTGGTGCATGGCCTTCTTCCGCGGGGCTACTGTAAACTTCGTTACGCTTGGTAGTGAGATGCCTGGAGGATGTAACGCCACAAAAGGTTGGTTGGTGGATATTTCTTACAGACTCCGTAGTTTCGAAGTGACAAGCGATGAAGGCTTGTAGTATAGCTCAATGAGTAGCTGGTATGTACATTGTTTTGCCCAGCTAACCCCATGCTTTTTGTTCTTGGTACTCTAGAGCGTGGCGTACACAGAAATGATGCTGAAAATGTGTGTAGGGGCTCAGCGACCGAACAACAAACCCAAACAGCATACAGTGTCTTCGAGATACTGGCGGCCTTGTAGCAACATGTGTTGCAGGCTAACTGATCTGTACGCGCCTCACCAACTATCACCAACTCAATTGATACTAGCCAGCGCCACGATCGAGGGCTGAAAAGCTTTTCCGACAGAAAGTTCCCTCAGTCCTGTTGGCTTTACTGCTTCCAGCCGCAGCATGACGCGGTACAACCGTAGTCAGTATCAATATAGCCTAAACTCCCTGCAAGGTAGAAGGTGCGGGCCGCCCCCAAGCTGGAGTATTGGCGGGTACAGCCGCTCGTGACCATTGCTGATGGTATTTTGCTGCGCCATTACCGGAATTGGGGAAGAACATTTTGCTGATTGAGAGGGATGCAATCAATAGGTGCATTAGCGTACGGCGGTTTACGAGTGAACAAGCCGTCCCGCATGTGTCAGCTTATCTCCGGTCAAGATTAGTATACGCGCATAGGAGGGTTGTGATTTGAGATTATGCTATTGAACCTTCGAGGTTGATCAGACAGTGTTCGAAGCTCGAGAAGCCAACGAAGGGGTGAATGATGGCCTATACTCGACTGTCGGATGACGCCTCGATTGAGAGTTCATACGAGAAAGTAGAACCATCTGAGTCACCACTACACAGTTTCTTTAGGTACTTCTCGTACAAGAACCTGTTTGGCGCCTTTCTTGTTCTGTGGATAGCAACATTGGCCATGCTTGCTTGGGTTTGGGGGCAGAAGACCTCGACCTACGGTAACCATGCAGCGAACTTGTTGCCATTTCCTCCAGGTACGAGTTGAAGAGACGTAAAGGTATCACGGATGCTTTGCTAACAGAGATATCAAGTGCCATCCCGCATTGTCACTTTCAACCCAAACCCAAAGTTCCACTACACAGCCAAAGATGCAGGCGGGCCCGCATGGTCCGCTTTGATGCCCAGTATTTCCCCAAAGCATGCGATTCGACGGAAAGACTGACAAGGAGCTCATAGATGATGGGGGAATCGTCTCTATAGCCGACCCCAAAAGGTACCAGCTACCCGTGAGCTATAAGGATCGAAACGTCTCTAGCTCGGAAGTATTTTCCATGTCCATGTTCCATCAGCTACACTGCCTGGTCAGTCTTGTGCAGTAACCACAAGGACTATTCGCTGACGATAAAAGAACTCCATTCGAGTGCGGCTCGGGACATTGGAAGGCTTCATCAACAATACTGCCGCTGGTATACACAGAAGGGATGTTTTCGCGCCGGAGTCGCATGTGAACCACTGCTTCGGTAAGTGTCCCTGTACGGATTGCATGTGAGACATACACTGACCTCGTACACCTACATTCAGACTATCTTCGCCAGGTAAGACCCCCGCCTCTTTATGCGCGAAGCAAGTGCTTGAGTGCTAACACTGCATCTCAAGGCTATCATGTGCGCAGGAGATCTATCTTTGGAGCACTCTGTTGTTCCTGAGGAGTTCGGGTTCAACGGTTGGGGAACATCGCACCAGTGTGCAGATTGGGATGCTATGTGGGATATTGCGGTGCAACATCAGTACGATCAGGGTGTTGGGCAACAAGCGAATCGTGATGAGTAGAGCAAAAACGTGCTCCGATGCTGAATTCAGTATCGCTAACAGGAATATCGCAAGGCTGCGTCATTGCTGGTAGATGGGGTCAGTAAGATTGGAATTGAGATTGCCTTCATCTGCGCCTTCTCCTTTTCGTGTGGGGTCCAATCTGCCTGCATACGCAATGTAATCCAAAGCCTAAGGCTCAGAATTGCCAATGATACTGAGCGTCGGTCCGTATTTCAAACAGACAAGGCTTCTCGACTCTCAGCTCCAGCCGGCGTTGCAAGGAGCGGACATGAGCATCGGAAAGTGACGCATGTGAGCGACCCAATGAAGTTGGATCATCAGTCTGCGCGATCGTTCCCGACACGCCCTCTTGTGAAACGCACCGTCTCCGAAAAGTTCACCGCGGCCTTGGTGAAGTGGCTCCAAGGCTACTGTTACGTTCGGCACGGAGCGGCCACGTAACCGCGGCGCCGCAACCTTGGAAGTCCATGAGCGCTCTCAACTGTTGTTAGCAATGACGCCAACAGAAATCGCGCATGAGAGCAAGATCTCTTATCGATACATTACCGGCCAGTGTCGAACGGCGACGAATGAGAATGGCGAGAAGTGAGGAGGCGAAACCCGCAGAGCCGCGGTGTGGCTGGGGGCGGCCAAAAATAGCTCTCCAGCCTCCGTCCGTCCCACGCCGGACCCCCCGATCTGCGCAACACCCAGCCTTTTGACAGCTAACGCCATCTCGGTCGGCTGGGTGATCCTGCGTTCTGGCTCGTGCTACTGGCTCATTGCCCGTTGCGGTGGGTCCAAGGGGCTTTGTAGGGCTGGGTGACAGAGGGCTGGCATGTGGATTGTTTGCAGTCGGTGTACGTAGGCCTGTGGGTTCCGGCTTGGAGAAGGCCAGAAGATGCTGGCAGCAAATGTAATTATGGATAGAGGCGCAGAGGATATAAACACGGCTGTGGTACGCTCTACTAAATTACCATCTCATCTAACCTACCATCAAAGTCTATCATCACACTCTTCAATCTTCAATCTTTACACACACTTCAACAAGAACAAACCTCGTCCACATCAAAGCCAAAATGCAGTTCTCCATCATCTCTGTCGTCGCTGCGCTCGCCGCCACTGCTACTGCCACCTACGTTCCTACCAACGGAACTGCTACCTCTGGTGCTCTCTACCCTACCGGCACTGGTGCTGCTGCCCCTACTGGAGCCAGGCCAACCTCAACTCTCCCCTTCACTGGTGCAGCCGCAAACATCGGCAGCTCAGCCCTTGGTCTCATCGTCGCTGGCGGTGTCGCTTTCGTAAGTTTCTTCCACTCTTAGATTCACACTGAAACAACGTCCTAACCAAAACCCAGATGCTGTAAGCGCTATAAGCACGCTGCTTGGCTCACAACTACAACTTCTTTTAATAACCTTTAATTGATTCGGGTTCAATATTGGCGTATCTTGGTTACGGAGTTACTACGGCATCAAGGGTCTCGGGATGAGATAATTAGCATCATTGGCGCAACGTAGAATTGGCGTAACGATGGAAATATTTAGATGCATAGACTAGACCTATGTTTAGCAGAGATTATGGCCTGGAAAATGGTTGACTGTTAATGGTCTACGAAGAGACGAGCCGAGAAATATCTAGAATGGCCTACATGGCCGAATGAATCAACTACATTTGAACATCACCTGAACTGCTTTGGCATACATGTGTGAGTAAGTGCTTTCCCGAGCTGTGACGCCAAGTGGTCAAAGGGTGGTGAAAGGGTGTGTGTAGAGTGGGGCTCTTAGACTTCCAGTTCAGGATGGCGTAAATGACGCGCGACGCGACTTCCGCGATCTGCAACTTTGGAACTTTACAAGCACACTGTTTCCCCCAACCCTGCTACCTACGCTACGACCCTATGGCCAATTCAGATGATATGTTGCTCAAAGGCGAGCCTTTGTACGTCGATGTTTCCAAATCGCATTCAAATACATATACTAACAGCAACAGCGAGGATGCGCCGCCAGCACCGTTTCGAAATGCTTCGGCGTACAACCCACTACATGACTTCGTACTACCACCGGGTACCGAGCGACACTACTCGCAACAATTCGCCGACATGTACTTCTTACGTTTGATGCAATTGAAGAAGACGGTGAAGCAAAGAGCTGAGGATGCATGGCACGACTTTGAGGTATGCGATGACCTGCTGGTGGATTGCGAGAGCATGTTACCAGGAGTAGGGCAATGCTGACATTGGGAAGCTAGGTGGACAAAAGGCCAGCTTTGTCGAGCGTGTGCTGGATGTGCGCCAGGGCGAGCTTTGCTGGGTAGTGGGAACAGTGTACATGGAAATGGCAGAGAAGCCCAATGTCCTGAACGACATTGAGAAAGACGTACGATTCTCTACCCAGAAACATCATGGATATCTTCTGACACTCTACAGCACTGGATAGCAGACCCTCCTCAACGCGACACCTACGTATCTTCCTCCGGCGCTGACGAGATGATGCTCGAAGACGAGTCTGGCCGTCTGCGCGTTACTGGCGAGCCTTTGCACCAACACTTTGTCACGGGATGTATACTGGCGGCACTGGGCACCGAAGAAGCAGACGGCACATTTATGGTCATTGCAACTCAATGTGCAGATCTACCGAGACAACCACCACGATGGGAACGCGACGACGTAGCGCTATCAAAGGAGAAGAAGAAGGCACCACAACGTGAAAGGGCTGGAAAGCTGGCCATTGTCTCAGGTCTGGAATTGACTGGGGCAGACGACGATGAGGTTTCGCTGGATCTGCTGGTGGAATATCTGACCGGCGAAGCTGCAGACCCAGCAACACAGGCCGAGTCTTCCAAGATAACACGACTCGTCATAGCAGGTGGCTCACTGTCAAAGGGCTCACCTATTCTATCGCGAGAAGACTTTGCTGCGAAGAAGAGCGCAGCAAGACACTACGGATACGACGCCTCGTCCTACAACGCAGCACCTACCACACGCCTCGACGAGTTTCTCTGCGAAATCCTTCCCTCGCTCCCCATCACTATGCTCCCAGGAGCATCGGATCCTTCAAACGTCGCCTTGCCACAACAACCCCTCCATCCTGCTCTCTTCCCTAAGACACGCCTCTACGCTGAGCCACCAATAGAAACCAACACAACCCTTAACGGTTTCGACGCGGTGACAAACCCTTGGTTAGGCGACATCGACGGATACCGTGTGCTAGGCACAGGAGGCCAGACAGTCAAAGACTTACTCAAATATGTCAATCGTGTCAAATCGATAGACGCCATGGAGATGATGCTGCGCTGGCGCTGCGTAGCACCCACAGCCCCAGATACGCTATGGTGCTACCCGTTCCAAGACGAAGACCCATTGATGCTAAAAGAGTGTCCGCACATGTACTTTGCCGGCTGCCAGAATAAGTTTGAGAAGAAAGTTATCGAGGGTTCTGCGGGACAAAAGGTGCTGCTTGTTAGCGTACCCAAGTTCAGGTCTTCGGGCACGATTGTGCTGGTTGATATGGAGAGCTGGGACGTGGAAGTCGTCAAGCTGGGGGCCAAGGGCAACAAGGCTTCGAACCAACGAATTGAGGTAAAGGGAGAGGACACAATGGAGGAGTAGGTGGAGAACATTCGTACAATTGATACCCGATTTGTTGGAGAACATGTTTTGACCATTGCAACGCGAAATCGTGGATTCCCGCAACGGCACAGAAAATGGCAATTGGCTACACAATCATGTTCATTGTTGTACGTCAAAAAGTCCCTCGAGATATGCCACCAGCCAATGGCATTGTCGTCGTATACCGGAAATAAACCATGCACGTTAGTCTCCACATGCAAAAGAAGACACGGCAAGTGGGTACACTACGTCGTCATAAACGCTTGGGTCTTGGACGATGTCATTCGGCAACAGCTTAGCCTCGCCAATAGCCGGATTACTGCTTCTCCAACACACCTACTCGTACGATGATCAGCAACCTTCGAAACAGGGGTTATTTCTTTCGTGATGTCAACATTCATATTTCATGTTATGAGTGGACAGAGTCGTTTGACGCGTCGTGCTGATGTAACATGTACGTAGATGCTGAAGGTGTGTGTGTGTGTGTGTGTGTGTGGAGTAATGTGGACTCAACAACGTCCATCATGGATACACAGAAGATGCACATGACAAATGAAAATTCAGTTGTGGAAAATGAGACACTGGTATTTTGCGCAAAAAGTGGTATCTAGAGTATCAACACCCAATCCCAGTGTATCCAGGAAACGCCATCGCCAATGTAGGAAAACTCCGTTCGTCTTTACATCCTAGTGATATATGTGATATTGTACAAGTGGGACATGAATAAACAAAGGGAAATCTAAACCTTCTAGGCCTTGAAGTTTGCGGTGGTCCATTCTTCATACTCTTTCTTGAGTTCGCGTTGGACCCAGGGGATGGTGATGGCAGTCCAGACACCAGCCCAAAGGAAGGGCAGAACCCAGCCGACCTGTGTGCTGTTAGTGTTGATAGAGTACTGTAGATATCACTTGGACATACAACGTAGGCAGCGTCTCGCTGGATAGTGAAAATAATGGCTGTGCAAACTACAGCGGTGATGATGGCGCCAATAGCCCAGAAGAGTGTCAAGCGGTGCAGCATCATGCGGAAGCCCTTGCTGGCCGTGTATCGGAGGTTCAATCGCTGACGGAACTCAGTGCCACCGGATCCGTCAACAGCGCAAATATCTTCAATGTAGGCGTAGATGCCGGGTCGGAGCGCCGCGCCCTGGGGTAGTGAAGAGATGCGGCAGGGTGCAGGCACGTTCATGTAGCGCAAAATGTCAACGAGTAGGAGTTCGCAACCGATCGCAAACAGCATGGTCGGGGCCGGCATAGCGAGGACGCGAATGGGGGGATCGTGAGGGCATGTACCACTGCAAATTGTTAGCTGGGCTTACTTGGGACGATGCAAAAACCTACGCGATGAGTTCAATCATGACAAAGAACCAGCCGACGGACAAGTTCCAATGGAACCAATCGAGATACCATCTTTGCGCACCAATAACCCTACAGCTTGAGCCCTTCTTCCATAACCTATGGAAGCGGATAAAGTACTCGACAATCGACACGGTTCCGAGCAGGGCGGTGCTGATACTGAAGACGGCATTGGCAGATAATTGATCGCGCGTAAGGCCATACCACATGCCAAAGTAGAGGCCGATGGGCATGAAGACGCAGTCGAGGATGATGAGAGTCCAGAACCAAAAGATGGACTTCTTGCGAGTGCGCAGCGTGTATTTCAGCGGCGGTGGGCGGGCGAAGTCGGGATCATCGTATGTGACCTGGGTGTGGGGAAACTGAGCTTGGGGATTTGGCGACGGGGCTCGACTTGGTTGAGCGCTTGGGTTGAGGCTGGCAGAGTTGTTGACGGGTGTTGTGCTACGCGGCTGTCTTTCGTCGTCGCTAGTACCGTCGACGTGCACGCCAGGTACTGGCAGCGTGTCTGCTTGTCCTGCGGTAGTTGGCCGCGATGCATTAGTTTGAGGCGTCACAGGCCTCAAGGGCTCTGTCGACGATTGTAGTGTAGCCATTGTGTGGAGCGATGGCACGATGGGGTGCCCAGGGGGGAAAGTACGGGAGCGGCGGGAACAAGAAGAGTTGGTCGAGTCTTATCCGGATGCCAACGGGTGTGATTATGTCTTGACAATGCGTCGGCGTATCTTGGGGGGATGGCGTATCTTGGAGGGAAAGGGTGGTTGGTATAAGGTCAGCAGCGTGCAGGCCGTAGCCCGCAAATATGAACCAGACAGATGCTTTCGTTCCAGGGTCGCCCTATGATGTCACCCTCTTCCAAGGTTCGCGCTTTACTGCGACGGTCTTGGCGTCTGCTTGGACGCCTCGGCGCTGACGCTTCGAGCACCTGATTTACCCAACTAGTGACCGCATCCGTCCTCTGACCTCACCACCAAGCCTATCCTCCAATACCACGCAGTCTGTGGATATGTGAAGCGACATTACTGATGGGCTTCTTACGCGGCCTCTTTCTGTATTACTTTGTGCTCGTCGCCTCCTGTACTGCCAGTAGCAGAGGTGATGCGACGCAGCAGCCCCTACCCGGTGCATCAGCCGCTGGTAATGAAACCCTAATCAGCCAGAAGCTGTTCTGGGAACTCGAAGAACTTGCGCGCATCGTCGATATATCCTACTGTGTAGGCACGGCCGGCCTAGGCATTCAGAAGCCCTTCAAGTGCCTCAGCCACTGCGGAGATCGCGACTTTGAGACGTTCGAGTTGGTTACAGTAAGTCGCCGCATCCAGCAATGTGTCGCATGAGGTGCTGATATATCTAGGCATGGAATACTGGACCTTTCCTGTCTGACTCCTGCGGCTACATCGCTCTGTCGCATTCTCCTACCAACCCGCGCCTGATCCTCGCCTTCCGCGGCACCTACTCGGTTGCCAACACCATCGCCGACCTCTCCACCATACCGCAGGAATACGTCCCATATCCAGGCGACGATGACGATGACACCTCAGACTATATCGCACCGAGACTAGACGTGGATGAAGACACGCCACCTGCTGATCCACCAAAGTGCGACAACTGTACTGTACACACCGGCTTCTATTCTTCATGGCTCAATACCCGCAACGTCGTCCTGCCACATGTGTCCAAGGCTATGGACAAGCATCCCGATTACAAGCTGGTCTTGGTGGGACACTCGTTGGGTGGCGCCATTGCGACTCTTGCCGGGCTAGACTTCAAGGCTCGTGGATGGGATCCCTACGTGACAACCTTTGGCGAACCCAGACTTGGCAACAAGGAATTCAACAAGTATGTGGATGAGCGCTTCAGCATCACTTCGGACCACGAACGCAACAAACTCCACCGTGTCACTCACGTCGGAGACCCCGTACCTTTGCTACCGCTATCGGAATGGGGCTTCAGCATGCACAGTGACGAGATCTTCATATCCGAGTCAAGCCTGCCTTTCTCAGTTGCCGACATCCACTACTGCGATGGCGACGAAGACGCGCACTGCATTGCTGGGAGCGACCAAGACAAGCCTGCCTGGGGCGTGCCTACTCGCTTCAAGTTCTGGCAGCTCTTCTTTGCCCATCGTGATTACTTCTGGCGACTGGGCCTATGTCTGCCAGGCGGTAACCCACGAGACTGGTATGACAAGTATCCCGGGCACAGCACAGATGATGGTGACGAAGATGCGCCTGAAACTATTGAGTTGTAATGACTTGTAGTCTTTTGCCTGTAATGTTTTAAATCGTAATTCGTACACCAAGCCCGTATATATGCTTTTCGCTATTGACACGTGTGACAACGCCGAGACCATCCTTACGCCGCGCCTGCAGACCATAGTACCTGAAGAGAAAAAGACGTTTTAGTTGGTGCCGTTCTGGCTGAGTAGAGTCCTCCTCTTGGCGACAGCGCCAGCAAGCTCGGCGAGCACTGTCTCGGTGGTTTCCCAGTCGATGCATGCATCAGTGATGGACATGCCGTACTCGAGGCCAGCCTTGCCTTCCTTGGGGACCTTCTGAGTGCCAGCCTTGATGTTGCTCTCGATCATGACACCCATGACAGCCGTCTCTCCAGCCTCGATCTGCTCAGCAACCGCATGCGCAACCTTGGGCTGGTTCATGTGGTTCTTTTCCGAGTTGCCGTGACTGCAGTCAATCATCAAACGCGAGTTCATGCCCTTGGATTCGAGCTTCTCGCGCGCCTCCTTGACGCTCTTCGCATCGTAGTTTGTGCCCTTCTTTCCACCGCGAAGGATGATGAAGCAGTCGTCGTTGCCAATGGTGCCGACAATGGCGACAACGCCAGGCTTGGTGACGGAGAGGAAGTGGTGGGGGTGCTTCGCGGAGCCGATGGCGTCAATAGCGACATCGAGGGTACCGTCTGTGCCGTTCTTGAAACCAACCGGGAAGGACAGACCCGAAGCAAGCTCACGGTGAAGCTGCGACTCTGTAGTCCGGGCACCGATTGCGCCTACACTGAACATATCGGCCAAGAACTGGGGGGAGATGGTATCAAGCATCTCGCTCGCCAGAGGCATTCCCTTCTCAGTCAGATCAGCAAAGAGCTGTCTTGAGATGCGCAGGCCCTTGTTGATCTTGAAGCTGTTGTCGATGTCCGGGTCGTTGATGAGACCTTTCCAGCCTACAGTCGTGCGCGGCTTCTCCAAGTAAGAGCGCATGACAATGAGGAGATCATCCTGGTACTTCTCCTTGAGCTTCATCAACCGGTCGCAGTATTCGAGGGCGGCGGGAGGGTCGTGGATAGAGCACGGGCCGATGACGACGAGTAACCGCTTCTGTGCATCTTTGCCTTGGACAATCTCAACAGCTTCGTCACGCGCCTTGAGCACTGTGTCTCTTGACTTGGCTGTCTGGGGGATCTCGCTCTGAAGAAGGTCGGGGTGTGAGGGATTGTAGCCCTTGATGCGCCAATCTTCCGAGTTGTGCGGTCGCCGACGGCTTTGTTCTCGATGTGGAACTGCGACGACGTGTTAGAAAGTAGGACCGGAGGCAGCTGTGAATGTTGGTGTACATACAGACATGTCTATGGAAACAACGGAGAGAAGATTAGATAGTTCTCGGGTATATGCAAGGAAACCAGAGTCGAAAGCTCTAAACAGGACGGTGACTGTGGTTTTATTTGCCTTTCCTCTCCTTGCAGGCGACCAAGACCCTTATGAGTCGAATGTTTTCTGGTATGACGGCCGAGTCGGGGGCGTCCTCATTGGTCAATGGGCGGGGCATTCGCGCCGATTTTTAGGTGGCGCGGGGTCGAGCCTCCATCGTCATCGCCGGTTCGGCCACGCCCTGGCGCATGCAATTAATTCTGAAGAGCGATATTCGGCCCTATACTCAAACCTACTTGAGGAATATTGCATAGTACTAGATGGTTTCCAATACGATGCCTTCACAGCTATTTGAATACAGAAGTAGAGAGGGTTTTCGCAAGCATCATGGCCGCGGGGCTTATTGAGACCTCCACCGAGATGAGTATTGACATACCATATTTGGGTTTCAATGATAAATGCCAGCCGATATTTGACTCTTCTTAAATATCAATGGATATGTTTTGATGGCCGAAAAGAGTTTGTACGAGCTGTCCATTAGGCTTTGACAAGCGTGCCGTCATTGCTACTCCACCAGCTATACATACGTCACAGCCATGCCATACCGAAGAAGCCGTTGCGGGCCAATCTACAGCCCTCCCACCCATATACATAATCTCGACTTCTACATTGTGCTGTCACAATACAACTCCTCTCACACTTTCCAATCATCCCAAATATAATTCATCATGGGCAGCCTCGACTATACCTCCCTTCAAAACATCCCTATTAGCTACGCAACATGCTCGCTCGGATCACCATCAAACCCTCCACCTCTCCTTGACCGCCTAAATGCCATAGCCGCCGCAGGCTTCACCGCCGTCGAGCTTTCTTTCCCGGACATCCTCTCCTATGGCCAAACACTACTCGGCCATGAAGTCGAACCGTCCAACTACGATGAGCTGTGCAAAGTAGCGGGCGAGATCAAAAAGGAGTGCGATAAAAGGAACCTCGGGATCATGATGTTGCAGCCGTTTGCCAACTACGAAGGCTGGCCCGAAGGTTCCGATGGCCGCAAAGACGCCATGGAGCGGGCCCGCGGCTGGGTCCGCATCATGCAGGCGTGCGGGACAGATCTGCTGCAAGTCGGATCGACGGATTCACCACTCGAGAAGCTAGACAAAAGCAAAATGGTCTCCGACCTCCAGGTTCTCTGCGACATGCTCAAGGAACACAACTTCCGATTGGCCTATGAGAACTGGTGTTGGTCGACGCACGCGCCTGACTGGAAAGATGTCTGGACCATTGTCCAGCAGGTAGACCGTCCAAACATCGGCCTTTGTCTTGATACTTTCCAGACTGCTGGTGGAGAGTGGGGTGATCCTAGGACGGCCTCTGGTCTGCGAGAAGATGTATCAAGAGACGAGATGGAAAAGCGATTCCACAAGAGCCTGGAGGAGCTGAGCTCCACCATCCCCAAGGACAAGATCTACCTCCTGCAAATTAGCGATGCCTACAAAGTCCCCCAAGCCTTCAATGATGAGCGTGACGATGCAGGTTTGCTGCCTCGTGGACGATGGAGTCACGACTTTAGACCTCTACCTTACAACGGAGGTTACCTACCGGTTGCTGACGTTGCGAGGGCAGTGCTCAAGACGGGATTCAGAGGCTGGTTCAGCTACGAGGTTTTTGACGGAGGTGCAGATGGCAAGGCTACGGATGTTGACATTATGGCTTATGCGCATGCTGCCAAGAATGTACAAGACAGGCTGCTGCAGGAGTGTGCTGGCCACAAGGTTCCGGAAGGGATTGCAACAAGGTAGATAGCTGCTGAAGTTGTTGGAGATGAAGCGGGTCACTGTAAAGATACTGTGTTTATATTAGCTGCGAAGCAACTACTGTAGAGAAGAGTTCCATACTGATGTGGTAGTAATGAAGGACGTGGAAAATAGTTAAACACGGGGAGGACGAAGAACGAGAGGATAGGAAGATTTGGAATGATAAACACAAAAGATAAGCCACCTCACACTCATCGCTCCCACCCAAAACTCATTTCAATACACCCACCGCAACAGACGTCAAAACCGCCTCCGTGACCATAACCGGTGCCACTGTCCGTGTAGCCGCCAAACTCGTACGCGATACGGTACTAAACTCTCTCATTAGCCACGAAATGTATTCTTAACACAAAATCTCGTGGCCAGGATAAGGACACTCAGGATCACTAGTCTTTGGCTTCTTCTTCGTCTTAATCGTCTTCGTTATCAATGTCGTCTTCATTTTGCCACAGTAGATCCCCGGGTAAGGATATGGACAGCGCGAATCGGGAGTTATTACGCTCGTGATAACGGCAGGGTCGGTATCTTGTGTCGAGGTTTCGCTAGGCGGAAGAGAAGTTTTAAGTGTGAAAAAATGCATCGTGGACGTAGGCTTCTTAGGCATCAGTTTCGAGGTCTGTGGTTGAGTTAGTATTTGTACTGTAAACGACAATTTGGTGGGGTGTGTTTGGCATTGTGTGAACGAGTCAAACTTAGTAGCGAGTAGCTAAGTAAGTCTTCTGTCTCGACGGCTTCTCTCTTAAGGACGGGAAAGATTTCGTTAGACGCCTGGTTGGCTTGGGGTTGGCCGCTAGCCAGAGAGAGGATAGAGTTTAGGGGTGTTACCGGTCTGATACAGCTTGCCGTCAACGTTGATGGTCTTCTGACCGTGGTGATGGGTACCACGACGATTACGGGTGTGAATTTTGCTGTTGAGAGTGAAATGATCGTCATGATGGAGCTCCGAGCTCGTGAGCTTGAGTGCAAGGGAAGACCGAAAAGACTTTCATGGGAGGATGTATTTACTGGCTTCTTAGATATGGAGGTTGGAAATGAAGGTACAGAGCTTGTGGGTAGTGGCACTGGACTCCATATGAGTGATGCCGAACTGCAATAAAGGCTCGATACGCTTGAGTGGGCCGGTAAGTACTGGGATATATTCTTCAAGGAAAGAGATGCAGAGCTTGCATGTGGCTTTGGAGAAGTTGCGCTTGACGAGAAGCTGATGGTAACGTTTGCGGTTGTCGACATAGTTACTACTGGAATCGAAAGCAAAGGAGCTTGATCAAAGGAAACAGCTGACGAACTTGGGTATATCGGTAGGTACTGAGATGCAGAACTTGAGTCAGAACCCGAGCTTGGTCTCGAGGAAGCTGCGCTCGGTGAGACACTGACGAGGAGGCCTGGAGATAGCGGCCTAGCCGTTGTTACGACTGAACTGGAAAGAACTGGCCACTGCCACGCATCCCCGGAGGAAGTCAGTAACAGCCCCGTGGAAGCAACCACAGTTGAAGAAGGCGCCGGACCGGGTAGACCAGAGCCAAACAGCATACCAGGAGTCCATATCGATATAGCATAATTTCCAGTTCCTAGCACTGAGTTGCTCGTGATGGTGGAATGACATGACTCTGTAGTCGTAGTAGGAAGCGCATCTTGGATAATAGTGGAAGTGGCTGCAGAGTTCGATGCTAATGTTGGATGTGAGGTGTGTATACTAGAGTCGCTGTATGTTGTTGGAAGTAGCAGGCTTGCGTATGTTTCTAGAAAATCGATTAAACGCGATACAAGTTGACCATCTTTTGATTTCCTGTCTACAGGGTGGACTGGAGATGAGAGACCATGAACTGCGGCCAAAAGAGTTGCACAAACGGCGACACGCATTTTGTTACTTATGAGGTAGTACACTTGATCAACGTAGGCGTTCCGTTCTGATGATCCATCAAATATAAATGTGATGTTCTTCCCAGGAACGATCGTTGAATCACTGCGAGCTCCACCAATATCTTAGACATGTAGCTCCTTTGTTCTTGTTTGAAGTACCGTAAGAACTGACCTACGTGGCTGCATAACTTGAAGCACATGTGAAAGAGACTGTCTTTGTGTACTCTTTCCGGTCGACCCAAAATTCGGATTCATCGTTGGAAATGCAATCGATCGTCTATCCATAGTAACACGAATACAGGAAGTCATCCGCCCGCTTCCTCGATCCGACGAAAAGAGTTCTGATAGCTAGAGAACAGATGGTGCGGGACGATATGAATCATCATAGAAGACATCAACAAAAGAACTACGATCAGGCAGGCTTCAGTACGGCCTACATTTGGCAATCCATACGTGACGTAGGAAGAGCAAAACTGCGGGCGTCGGAAACGTGCCCGTCTTTCAGGAGCAGTGTATTGCTCAGCTAAGTGGGTTGCTCCATAAAAGTCCTACTACGATACGCTGTGGGACCATGCGAACAAGACATAATGAACAGTGATAGTTAAGATGAGTGATGAGTGGTCGCGATAGCAGTTGTGCCTTCCAGTTTAACCTCGGTAAAAACGATAAGACGGGAGGAGTGGATCTCCTAGCCACCGCGTGAAGTACTTCACGCAGTATTGCAGGAAAGCGAAAAACGATATTTTGCAAAGTCCAAGACCTGTAAATAACAGCAGAGCCTGAAGTTGCACCAATGCTCCTTGCTTTCCTTTGGTGGACAATTTACGGCCCGCAAGCCGCTCCGTCTTTCCGAAATTCGTACCCCTTTCACGGTTCCCAAGCACCTTAAGTACTTGTCGCTTAGCATGCTCAGACGGTGAGCCCGAGGCAGTATGTACAGCGCTATGCAGTCATCCAACGACACTTTGATGGAGCAAACTAGGCCGTAAAGCAACGGAACCGCGGGCCTGCTTCCAACCCACGGGATACGTACACCATCACATGCAGGGCAGGCCGACTAAACCTTCTCAACAACGGTGCACAATCACACACCTATGTCTGTATGTTAGATAGATTTCGCGGACAAACGGCCTTGAGCTTTTATCTGGATAAGCCAAGGTGGGCTGAATAGGCTGAAAGGGTGTTACGTCCCCGCTGTTTGTTACTTGATATTGCTTGCGCGTGAGGCGCCACCAACGCGGAAAGTCTTCGACGTCGATATAAGAGATACAGGGAGCCTCTGTTTGATCGATATTTCCAGGCTCTGCATTTGCGCAATTCACAAGTTCAAATCTTCAATATGCCGTCTACTAAAAGCAAGAATATCATCATTACCGGCGGTGCGCGAGGGATTGGTCGCTGCACAGCGCGACACTTGCTATCGTTACCAGCATCGCATCGCGTTTTTATCATCGACTTCGACGCGGAAGAGCTTGAATACGCAGTGAACACACACCTAGCCGCCTACGCACCACGCGTCAGCTCATCGATAACCAACCTCCGCAACCCAGAGGAAATCCGTAGCGCAGTCGCCAAAGCCGCTGACTTCTTCGGCGGCCGCATAGATGTGCTGGTCAATAATGCCGGAGTAGCTCGAGGGTTCTTCAACGCAGGCAACGGTACTATGGAGGACCTTGCTACGGGAGAGCAATGGGAAGCGTACATTGCTACCAATCTCAGTGCACCCTTCTACATGAGCCAAGCCGTCATCCCTTTCATGAAGAGCCAGAACACACAGAAAGATGGTACACCAGGAGTTGATCGGTCGAGGGATCTGAAGCGTACGGAGGAATTCAACCAGTTGCCACTGAACCTTCATGGCGAGGACAAGTTGGAAGAGGGAGGCTGCATCATCAACGTTGCCTCCTTTCGCGCCCATCAGTCAGACCCGGACTGCGAAGGCTATGCTGCGAGCAAAGGTGGCGTGTTGGCCCTCACACAAGCCATGTCTGTTTCGTGCCAGCGCTGGGGTATCCGAGTCATGGCCATCTCGCCAGGTTGGGTCAGCGTGCAGCACGAGTGCAAAGCTCGTGATTTGCAGATCAAAGAGACGCAGAACGGATCATATAAAGAGGTTGCGCCGCACGAGGAGGACGCGGTAAAGCTGAGGATGAAGGCTTGGGCAGAGGATCTGGACGAACTCTATCACAAGCAACATCCGGCCGGCAGAGTGGGTAGGGGAGAAGATCTTGCTGAAATGGTTGAGTACGTCATGGGTGCAGGTTTCTTGAGTGGACAAGAGTTGATCTTGGATGGTGGTGCGAACCGGAGAAAGAATCCCAATATTTGAGAAGTCTCTATAAATCAACAAAGACATGGCCAAAACCAACTTTGTAGCTATCCATGTGTAACAAAGGGTCATATCGAGTGCGATACGCCGCCAACGCCTTGCTTGCAGTCATACCAGAAAATCAATGCCACAATAGGCAGGAATCCAACTCTCAAGGAATAAGTTGGGTGGGGAAAAATGGTGCGTGTGAACCGAACAAGAAAATACTATCATTTGAAGAGAACTTCAATCATGCACGCGTCTTCGTCTTCCATATCGTAGTCGGCTACCGTGTCCAAGGGCATTAGTCGATCACCGTCGAACATGAGTGTGACTGGCTGGCTCTTATCAATTTTGAGACGAGATTTGTAAGCGCTTGCAATATGAGCAATAGTGGTGTTCTAATGGTTTAGTTAGAATATGGACAGAGGTTATGATACTTGATGTCTCAAGTCTTGGCACACTGCGAAGGGACAACCTGGACATACCTCTTTCACCGTCAACTTAAAATCAGAGTGCCCTTTCGCCTTAAGGATTAAGCGGAAGCGTTTCTCTTCGGGTCCAGGTTCGGGTTCCGGGGTTGGAGTCCTTTCTTTCGTCACCAAGGCTGCTTCGGCTGCCAGCTTCTTCGCTATAGCTGCAGCGGCGTCGTCCTTCTTTCGCTGCTTGTAGATCTCCTCTGTCCAAGCTTCGACATGGATCTTGGGGAGGTTGATGTCATCGTATATGTTGGAGTCTCCTTCGACGGATACGTTCCCATTGACGTCTACCTGTATCCCTAACCGTTGTATCGATGTGCTATCGTAGAGACGTGTGCCTTTCCATGTAAAGAAGACGTTGCGTGTCATTTGATCCGGAAACTTCTCCTTTCCACACCATGCCAGCCGTGGCTTCCCAATGGTTGTGTCTACTCTAACCTTGACCATCAATGGGTTCGCGTCCGGCATTTGTGGATCAATGAACAGCTGCGCTATAGGCGCTTTCGGAGCATTACCATTTGCTTGTGCCTTGGCTGCTGCGACGCGCGCCCGCGCCCTAGCCCGCAGTGCAGCGAATGCGGGGTCGAGGTCTTCGTCGTCTTCGTCTTCGTCGTCTTTGATCTCTATAGGAGGTGGTTTCGATGGCCGGACGGCTACATCTTGCTTGAAGACGGAATTTGACGACGTGTAATCCAACGCAGGGTTATCATTGTAAGGCTTAGAGACGCAGCCTGAGTCGTCATCTTTGTCTGAATCGCCCAGATCAATCACGTTTGATTCTTTTGTGGTAATGAAATGCTCGAGGATGCGGATTTGGTCAGGGAATCGTAGCGTGCGGTGAGCGAGTCGGGTGGGAGATGCGATGGCGCTGGAGAGAGGGGGTTATGCTGCGCCTGACCAATTGTCAGTAGTAATTGCTAGACGAGACGCACGATACGTACGCTTTGCTAGCGTTCCTGCCTGCTCGTTCCTTGCTGGCTGAGCTGCTTTTGGTTGGGATAGGCTCTTCATTGTCGTTTGATATGCGACGCCGCTTTTGGTCGCGTGGTTCTGAATGTTTGCGCTTTCTGGCCGCTTCAGCTTTCTTTTCTCTTCTGCCCGTATTCTAGCTTGCTCGGCGACTATGTCGCTGAACTCATTCGAGTGGCTGAACATGTCCTCCCCATCCTTCTTGGGCGCATCTTGCCATGCTGCCCGCTTGAACAGGCTGCGCTTCTTGGGGGGTGCGGCGCTCGCGGTTTTGTCGGTCATCGTTGGCGCGATGCCATGAGCAACCAAGTTGGGTGAAGGAGGTATCGCACTACCCTGAGATAGTGTATAGGAGAGGATGGTTTCGATGTTGGGGAAGGCGCGGGCAAATGCAGGTGGGGCATCAACGCGCAGTCACGCTTCTCGTGATAGATGAGGAAGAGACGTGGTCTGTGCACTCTTCCTTTCCACCACCCAACATCGCCGTCTTTCCACTTCCTTATCCACCAGCGACCGAATTCGAGAATTATCAGCTCACGCCTGCTCAAACACTTACGTAAGCTTCTTTACTACCTGTCGTAACAAGTTGCTAAATGTTTGCCAGGAAATCACACATCACCAGCTTCATCACCATGTCCACCAACGGCGAAAGCCCAGCACCCGAAGCTGCAGGCGACTCAAGAGATCCTAGCGGCTTCCTTAGTGAGATCATTGGAGCTCCTGTCACTGTCAAGCTGAACTCTGGCATCATCTACAAAGGTGCTCCTCCACGTGCCCTTGATGTATACCAACTACTAATATCTACGCAGGTGATCTCCAATCAGTAGATGGCTACATGAACATCGCATTGGAACGATGCAAGGAGATCTCTGAGGGACGCGTCACCCGGAATTGGGGAGATGCTTTCGTCCGTGGTAACAACGGTATCTAATTCTCTACACTGGCTTTCACCCCGCTTTATACTAACTCAAGTGCAGTCACATACATTTGCGCAGACAACGCATGAAGATCTATGAGTTTCTAGTCCTATCCCGTTGAGCGGAGCGGTAACAGGCCGCATGTGATGATTGACGAACCATGCTATACATAACTAAACGCCAATGAGAGTTTGGACGACCATCTTAGAATGCATATCCGACGCTTTCACGAACAATCCAATGTCAAGGCTGCCTGCCGTCTGGCGGTGCAGGTGGCAGTATCGTGTCATTCAGGCCCTTGAACTACCATCATGTATCCGAGAGACTATCATCTGCAACAACTCACCTTCACCGAGCTGTATTCCAATATAGCCACCGGTGAGGATTGTATACGTATTTCTCTCTGTCAACAAAAGTCACCTTCCACTTTCCCCTTCACCACGTCGTCACTGCCTCCCAGAATCACAATCTCTGTCCAAAGACGCATTCACCTGCGCATGGCGCTGTAGCGACGCGCACTGCGCTGTTGAACAGCGCAAACACTGTGGAAATCTTTACGCGTAGCTACTGTTAACCTACACACAACAACACGCGCGTCTACAACTAATCTCAACTTGCTCTTCATAGGTCTTCGAGCATTGCCGCACTCGCATCGCTCGTGCTGTGACTGGCATGCACTAACCCTTTTTCGACTCCTTCACTCCAAAGGTCGCTCGAGCCATGACGATCCCCAGAGTCACATCCCGCGTTCAATTCCAGGGCCGAGCCAAACAGGGCGGGAAAAACAACAAGCAGCGCCCAGTGACGCCGAAAGCAAAACCGACAAACAACGACGCGCATGGCCCGACAAAGGCTCCTAGAGGTAGACGCCGCTACTTTGAACGCTGCTGTCACCAGATGAACCCGCTGACTGGCTCAGTGTACACACTCTCTGTTGAATCTGACAACTTCGACTATGATGACGATGAAAATCCTGTTGACGAGGACGCGAGACCTTTCCTCAAGAAGCGTGTGCTAACTACAGATGATCAAGAGTCTGATGGCGCCTTCAAAAGCGGTCTCCGAACTGCACTAATACTTTGCAGAGCTCCCCTCATTTCAAATAAGCCAAACGTTGCCGTTAGTAATGCAGATGAGCATGATCACGAGTTGGGCGGCGCTTCTCAGAGCGGTCATCCAGTTGAACCAAAAGACTCCTGTGTTCCATCTATCCCAGCCAGTCTAGATGCGCCAGATAGCATCACAGATGAGGATTGCGACCCATCTAACTCCCTTCTGTTACAGGCACCACTATGGTCGTGGCCGACAGATTGGTTTCCGGCAGACTCTTTACCAGTAGCACCAGAGACTACAACAGATTCATCTCCAGAGGGAGAAGATGATACGGTAGATCTATCCCAAGTGGCGGAGGACACAATAGTAAATTCATCGCCAGTGGTAGAAGAGACGAGAACCGATCTATCAACAGTGGCAGAGGAGTCTACGGCAGTCTCATTGTCGGCGGCGCCAGATAGTACGGCAGTCTCATCATCAGTGACAGCAGATACTATATCAGATCTTTCATCAGTGTCGGCAAATACTACATCGGATTTATTATCAGAATCGGCAGATGTTACAGCAGGCTCGTCATCAGCGGCGACAGTTACTACAGCAGACTTATACCCAGCCGCTGCAGTTACTACAGTAAACTTGACTCCAGTGACGGCAACTCCTACAGCGAATTCTGCCCCAGAGGTAGTGCAGGGCACAACAGCACCCTCTCTAGGATCATGGCATCAGTGGATCGTTAACCTCTTCGCGGGATGTAAGTCAGGTCAGACCGAGACTAAAAAGTCCAGCAGCTCTCCTCAGTCAGCTCCCGAACAGCCTGTTTCGGTCATCTCTTGGGTTAGGGAGCGCAGCGATTCCGGACCAAAGATTGTACCACCTCCATTGCCGCGACTGGAACTCCCAAAAGTCCTGATCGAAACTCGCAATAAGAAGAACACAATCACTGACGGCCCAGGCCGTGAAGTCGCCATCTATCCACCACCTTACAATGATTTCATCGGCCGTGCCGTGATGAGTGGGGACGCAGATAACGCGACAGCATTGCAGCGCGGCTTCAGAGTAGCAAGCAACCCTCACCTCGCTCCACTCGCCCAACGCCGCAACAACTCTGATAGCAGTTTGCTGGACCGCAATGGCGATACATGGGCTGAATGGAACAAACTGAACATCACTGCTGATGCCATGCCTTTCAAAACCCCTCAGTCAGACAGCAGTTTGCTGCACCCTCAGTCTGGAGCGAGGATGGTGCGAAACACCAGTATGTACAGCGCTGAGCAGACCAAGGGCCAGACCGGTCATAGCTTCCTTGAGGATGCTGGACATCGATACCCTTTCGGAGGGCTGGGCTTGTAAATGTTGAAGAGAAAAGTGTCTCTTGGACTATGGTGGGTTGGGAACGTCCATTTAAGGACGCGTTGATGGAGAATGGACCGAGTCTAGGTGACTCGGATAACGAAGTACGGACCGCGTCCAATTATTGGGATTCTGGCTAACCGTTGAGATCTAGATTGCCTCTTTTCTTTTCTTGTTTTTCTTTCTTGCTTCTGGGGCATTGGAGTGGCACTGCTGCCCGTGCGAATGGTGGCTAAGGTGTTGCCACTTCTTCATGGCTAGTGCCCGCGGACTAGAAAGAGTGTGGCCGTTGCAACGTAGCTCCACATTTGGATTACGAATTGCGACGTGGTCCGAATTGGAATGCTCTGAGCTACCGGTGGCTTTTTTAGTCCTATTGAATCGGACCGAGAACCGGCAGTGCTTATGGTTTTCTTTTACCATTGCAGCCCCAGTGCGCTACTAAGCGAAGGTTACTAAATACGTTCGGTATTTGGCAGTGAGGCGGCGTTCAGCGAGTCTTTTCTTAATACCCAGCGTTTTAATGTATATTGAAGGTAAAACCACACGGTCTATGACATGTGACGTCATGTCGGGTGAAGATTGTGAGTTTCTTGAATCACCAAGGCACTTGAAGCAGCAATGGGCGTTACAAATGCGACATTGCGTATGTTCATATGTATCAGTTGTTGTGTGATATCTACAACTAGGAAAAACGTGCAGCCACAAAACAGCAAACAAACATGCCTCCATCATTCGTTATATCGTTGTTCTGCATATCCAGCAGCGAGCGTAAATAGTTGACCCTCTCATGCATCTCTAGCTCTTCTAGTTCGCGTCACCTATCGGAGTGAAGACGACCTTCGCACTAGGCTTGGGCAAGATAGTCGATCGCCATGTGAACAAGCGCTTCGCCGTCGGGTCGACGAGCTCACAGTCATAGTTAAGAATAACCTGACCCAGGATGACCTTCATAACAGCTGAGGCATAATACCTTCCAGGGCTATACATGTCGTTAGCAAGATCTCCATTTCGAACAGCGAAGCTAAGCTCAAGACTCACCAGGCCATTCTTCCGGTTCCCCAGACATGGAACGTCATGTCAAAGTCAGTCAGCTTTGTTGGCTTCTTCTGCATAATATCAAAAGCACCGTCGGCGTTCTCGAGACTCTTGACCAGCTGCGGGTCGGCGAAGCGGAAACCGCTGAATGTCGTTGCTTCGGGGTAGTCGACAGGATTTGTCATGATGGCTCGGACGGGTGTGCAGAACCAATCTCCAACGTTGACGTGGGTGCCGTCTTTGAGTGAGAAAGGTTGTAGCGCTGAACGACGTGTACTCTGTGACTCGACTGGCGTCAAACGCGCAGACTCCTTGATGAAGCTGTCGAGAAGCGGAAGTCCCACACCGCTTTGCTCAAAAGCAGCGTATTGGGACTCGCACTCCTTGCGCAGAGGCTCCGCGTACTCAGGATGCAAGCAAAGGTCGTGAATAGCAAAAGTCACGGTTGTGGAGACGGCATGAACAGAGCCGAACCAAATGGCCATTAGTTCGTGGACGACGCGTTGAGGTGTCCATGGTGCGTTCTTGGGCGACGTCTCCATGATCCATTGGATGCAGTCGGCGTGTTGAGGGACTTTTTGGCCTAGCTTAGCCGCATCTCGCTCGATGCATCTTTCTTGGGCGATGGGCAGAAGCCTGTTGAAGATGACGGCATGAGACTTGAGTGTACGGGCGATGATGCCACCGACGATAGGAGTCATGAATCCAGGTAGCAGGCGAACGATCTCAGCGCAGATCAGGGTCTCCTCAATGTATGCGAGAGCGGAGACCATGAACTGCTCATCCTTTGCTAGATCCTTTCCGAAGAAAGATACAGCATTGGAGAGAACCACCAACTTAACCGTCATATGATATACATCTGAATGCTTCTTTCCTGTTGATCGTCGTCAGCTTGAATGAAAATTGAAGTATTGGATGCATTATTACCATTGATTACTGGATGTCCGGCATGTAGTTCCTGGAACCTAGTGCGGATGATACAAGTAAGGTCAGGAAGGATCTTAGGTAGGTTGTTGGTCAAAAGCGTGCGAAGGGCGCGGATGAACCCAACACCCTCAGTACCACGTCGATCAAACCAGTTGAAGCCGTGCCTATGGCGCGTTAGTGAGTTTAATGCAAGATGATTGCTGTCGAGATACTCGAAGGTTATCTTACATGGTGTAGAGGGGCTGTAGCATCTGTATCTTGTTAGTTACCAAGAAGAACAAAGCCTTTCGAGATGCATACCTGCTTTGACGCTGCTTGAAGGGACAGCACCGTATCTGGCGCATTGTCTAGCTCCTTGATTTGCTGAGGGTCAGAGACGAAGACATAGCGGTTGTCAGGGGCGAAGAGCTCGAATGGCTTTCCTTTTGCCTCGTCGAACGCCTTCTGGATGATCTCAGGGCCCCAGAAGAGATATGCCCATGCTTGGTATCGCTTGGTGACAGGCTTGAAGATGATCTTCAGGATCCTTACTGGAGAAGAAGCCTAGTAAACTTGTCAGTATGATGCACACTCCTCCGTGTGCATTCGATACGTACCAATTTCTTCGCGACCAAGGCTTTGTAGAAAAAGAAAATCGATATCAAACCGAATATGCTGCTCGCAGCATTAACTGCTAACGGGCTAAGACCTGGTAGATGTATGCTCTGCATCTCTAGAAACTCCATACTGGCAGTAAAGTTTGGGTGTGAGAATTTAGATTGAGGCTAATGGACGCGGGGTGTTTAGGATTGGTACATATACTATGCTACCATCTTCACGGTGCTCTAGCTACAGGTTCTGCTACACGGCATGGCCGGATGAAGCGACCCATTACATTACGTCTAAGCCTCTATGCAAGTGAACTAAAGTCGTTGTTAGTTAGTTAAACTGTGCCGCTGTCCTGCAGTAAATTCCGATCAATATCAGCCCACCTGCATACTACACAAGCTGCGTCACTTGACGTGAAGTCTCACCTATCGTCGTGTTTCGCTTTCGAAAAAAAAAAGGCGAGCAACCGATCCTTTTCCTAGCGCTATCACAGCGTTTGCTATCCTAGAAAGTAAGTACACCCGATGCAACTACAAAAGAAAACACGAAGCGTATGCAGCCACCAGGCCGGAATGACCAACGGTCCGATCCACAAAGGTGTAGTGTGGGAATCGGGGAAAACGGTTGAACGTCTGGACGGGTCCGAGGCTGCGGGTCTAATGTAAGGTCGATGCGCAAACGAGTGGGCGAATCAGAGCCACATGAGGAAACGTTCCGTGCGCTAAATGACGGGAGAGCCTCTTGAGGACCCTTGGCCTTTAATACGGCTAAATCATGCCGTAATCCTTGATTGATTGCTGTCGAGAAGACGGCGAATAGGTAACGTCTGCACGGCAAGCTATCGCGCTCAGAGATGACATATGCACAAGCGCGCTTAAGCAGTGTTGCCCCACACGGCACCACTACCTGGACATAAGACCGACGGCTTACGTCTGATTGGAGGATCAAGAGTCCAGTGGAGTCAAATCCGACGTCGGTCTTGAATCGTGATCTGTACCTCAACTGCACCTAACGACGCGACTGAGGAGAAAGAGTCTACTTGCCGGTATGTTCCCTGACCGCAATGCTTCTAGTAAAAGGACCTACCTCGGTCCTCCTTGTGTGAGAGGCCAGGTGATCTAACACGTCTTCATGTCTTCCAGGATCTTTTGAGGTTGCTACAGGGTTTAATCGTCATTGCATATGGATATATCGACAGCGGGATGCAAAGGTGACATCGCGGGTAGTATTGCCTGCACGCAATGAGGTCGAAGGCCCGCTTCTCCATAGGTTCGTTTTCGCTCGATTATGCAGCACCCTCCCCACGTGTCCGGATACAAATGACGCGGTCACCCACGGGCCCAGCTCGGATCCTGGGAAGAAATGCTCACGCACATGCGAATATGCACTGGCTTAAGCATGGCGAAGCAAGCCAATGGTTTTGATGTACATATCTGGAATGTACTCTCGATACGAATTGCAGATATACGGAGAGGCTTGCATGTCTTAGTATGCTTTAAAAGGACCGGTGAGAGAATCCTTAATCCAGAGTCCTAGCAGCTAGTTCTAAGCTACCATGGTGCGTCTTGGCGTATATATCGACTTCAGGCGGATATACTGGATCTCGAACGGAAGATAGCGAGTAATTGAGGTTTCCATGTGAAAGCAAGCTCTGGCCACAACTCGAGAAGCGACGGACTAGCGCGCACATAGCATACGTATGCGCGGACCGTAGATATCGGTGCTCAATATGTGCCTATCTCCACATCCAAGTTCGAAATGCACTCGAATATCTGTAGAGATCGCGCCACATGACGCAGCTCCTTCTGGCCGAGGTTTATCGGATTGATAATGGTTGGGTCCATTTCTAGACTACCTTGAGAGCAGCTCCACTATGCTTTTGCATCGTCCTGTAGCCAACGATCTTGTTTCTGATCCCAGGCGATATGCTCTCAAGTTGTAGTCTTGAAGCGACGTATTGGTTTTGACTAACATATGAAACCTAACAAGGCCACTGGAAGACGAGACATTTGTGATATCGTTGTGTACGACCCCACGCCTATCCCAGATATGGAAGTCTGCCGACCCGAGCCGTGTGTGGAGCCGCGCGGTTGACGCACTGTCGTACAACCTTCCGCAAAGGGTGCAAACTACTGCGACGGCCTGTGTAAGTAGTCTGTAGTAAGTGCATTGCATGCTGCAATACCGGAGCAACTCTTTGCTACCCTGAAAATCGTGTGGTTCTATGACCCACTCAGCCGCGCCAGCACGATGGGTCACTGGTGGCCTATCGATTGCAAAATTCGCATCAGCAACCCTTCGATGATTGGTTCGGGCTGCTCGGTGAACGCCGCAATTTACGGTATGTTCGGTAAGACGTCCAGGTCAGCAGCCGCGTTTGCAAGCTCGAAATCAATATATGCAAAGCAAAGTGCTAGCTCATTGGGAGGACTCGGCTGCTACGTACCAGCTGCAAGAAATCCTTGTTCCTTTCACAACGCCCAATAAAAATCCGGTTTAACGTAGAGGGCCTCCGAAGAAACTTGAACGGCGGCACAGTTCCTGCCGTTGAAGGCTAGTTGTGCAAAGCAGCATACTTTAAGCGTTTAGAGTGTCGAATGCTCCTCGTGGTTTCTATGACTTGACTCGTCCAAGAATGGAGCTCATCATCACGCCCACGCAGGCACTTGTGCCTTTATCAGTCCTCTTCCTAGCTTACCACGCAATCCGGGCGGTATTCTTCGGGAAAGTAGAGTCGAAGCATTGGGAAGAGCTACCAGTCGTGGGTCTTCAGAAAGGATGGTTCGAATGGGTGTGGGCGACATTGAAGTCCATCCGCAAGACGCAGGACTGGGCGTTTGAGGGTTACCGCAAGGTATGATCATCTTCGAAGTTAGTAGATTTCTACTCATCATCAATCTTCTAGTTTGCTAGCGTGAACAGTCCTTTCATCCTGCCCAGCATAGATAGAGGAGCGATGATCATTCTCCCACCACGCTTGATAAAAAAGGTTTACTCACTTCCAGAGAGCACGCTCGACATCCATGCGACGCAGAGTGAAACCATTCAGACGAAATGGACAGTTTGGGACAAAGAGGTAGCCGACAATGATTTCCAGATCAACGTTGTGCGTCATCAGATTACTCGAAATCTCGAGCACCTAACACCGCTGATGGCCGATGAACTTGACAGAGGCTTTGAGCGGTGGTGGGGAGCAAAAGGCGACACCGAGTGGAAAGAGGTCGCTGTATGGGATGCGTGTTTAAAGCTAATCGCTGGTGCGAGTAATGGCGCCTTCTGCGGCGCGCCGCTGTGTAAGTTGATTGGAGTGTCCAACAAAAGGTTTCGAATCTGATCGTATCGTAGGTCGTGACGAGCAGTTTTTGAACGATCTCAGGGATCACGCAATGAGCATTTTCGCCGGCGCTATGCTTATCAATGCGACACCTAAACCGCTGAAACCAGTCACTGGTGCCCTCGTAGGATCAACCTGCTGGTACTTGCGACGAAAGGCGATGAAAGGTTGTCTGCCTTTCGTAACAGAGAGGTTGAACGCTACTGCCCGGTTCAAGGTTGATGCGAAATGTGGATGGACTCCACCGGTAGGACTGCCCCTTGCATTGACGAGATCCACATCATCATGCTTACCCGATCCCAGAAAGATGGTCTCCAATGGCTTATCGACGAGTGCTACGCCGCAGCCGCAAAGGGAGACGTGGGGCAACTGGACCCGAAGCGAGTAGCGCATCGTCTCTTGTTGGTCAACGACATTTCTCTTCATTCGACCAGCTTTACTGTGCAGAATGTGATCCTGGATCTCTTCAGTTCGGATCCAGCAATGGGTTATGTTGACGCTCTACGCGACGAAGCTGCATCGGTGCTTGCAAAGGCAGGTGGTGTATGGACGCGCGATGCGGTACGGGATCTGAAGCTCATTGATTCGATGATCCGCGAATCAATGAGGCTCAATCCATTCGCCATTGTTGGGCTTCCGCGAACAGTATGTATGCTGCTATACGTGGGAGATCCGAAATTAACAAGGCTCAGGTTGTACATCCGGAAGGTATTCGGCTCCCGGTCTCCAACATTCATGTACCACAAGGCACCATGATTGCGGTTCCAATGGAGCCGATCCATTATGACGAGAGTATTTATCCACAAGCACGCAGCTTCAACGCGTTTCGCTTTGCGGATCCGAATAATGTTACTAGCATTGTCGACAATTTCGCAACGAAGGACGATATCGAAACTGCCAAAGCCGACACAAGCGACCGTAAGGGCAAGTCAACTGCTACGCTTGATGACGCTTTCCTTGGCTTTGGGTTTGGACGGCATGCGTGCCCTGGTCGATTTTTCGCCTTGAATGAGATGAAAGTCTTCATAGCACACATGCTGCTAAACTATGACGTTGAGCACATGGCAGTTCGACCAAAGCCTTTGGATACTGTGTGGCTGAAGCTACCGTTGCATGGTGGAAAAATCCGAGTACGTCGAAGGCCGACAGCTGCGTAGATAGGACAAGACATGCTTTGTTTTATCTCCATATCGAGTGGAATCCTACAATCGTTGCTTTGGTGAAACGGGTATGATCCATGGCTAATGGCACGATAGTCAACTGCATCAAATGGTAGAAGACGGCCATGGGTAAAACATAAGCTGATTAAGTTAGCGCCCCTGGCATGTCTAAGCGCCGCACAACTGTGGCCTTGGAATGCGACCCATGGTGCCTTCATGACCAATAGATGCTGGTTGCACTAAATTGCTGTACAACCAACTACTTTACCGTACATGTTGGAATCATCTAGATGCACTTCGGTTCCACACGATCGGTGGAGAGTGAGATGTCTGTGCGCCGGTTGACTTAATCCTCCATACAATTGGAGCAGGTTATCTCCAGGCTCGTTATTGTTCGCGTTGCTTGAAGGTCCTCATTCTGCCAGTATGCCAGAGAACAAGAAGTCGATACGCTTTTGGGGCATTTTCGTTGCGTTATGTATCTTGTCCTTTATCTCCGCCCTTGATGTCGCAATTATCATGACGGCGTTACCTACAGTAACAGCAGAGATAG
The DNA here is from genome assembly GCF_907166805.1 of Alternaria atra. NCBI lineage: Eukaryota > Fungi > Ascomycota > Dothideomycetes > Pleosporales > Pleosporaceae > Alternaria > Alternaria atra. The sequence continues at coordinate 772,882 of NW_025091333.1, forward strand.
GGGGCGCCGAAAAGTATGTCTGGATTGCCAATTCATTCGTCGTTGCCTCGTCGGTCCCACAGCCCCTGTTCGGACAGTTCGCAAACGTGTTCGGTCGCAGGCTGCCTTTCATCGCATCTACAGTCTTGTTCGCGCTCGGCAGCGGTGTTGCAGGAGGTGCTTCCAACGTAGGAATGCTCATCGCAGGTCGAACGATACAAGGAGTGGGGGCAGGCGGCATTTACGTTCTTCTCGATATCGTGTGCTGCGATCTGGTGCCTCTGCGGGAGCGGGGGAAATATCTAGGATTGATGTTTAGCTGGTCCGGTCTAGCAGCAGGAATGGGACCTGTTGTTGGAGGAGCATTGGCCGAAGCAAATTGGCGGTGGATCTTCTATTTGAATATTCCTATATGCAGCGTTGCGCTCGTCGCAATACTGCTATTCATGCGACTGCAGAAGCATACCGAGAAGCAGGAGATTGATGTTCTGGGCAACCTCATATTCATACCGAGCGTTCTGGCGGTGTTACTGGGCCTGGTTATGGGCGGTATTGAATATCCCTGGTCTTCGTGGCGTGTCATACTCCCTTTGGTACTGGGTGGCATAGGCTGGATCGCTTTCCACATACAGCAGCACTTTGCAACCTACCCCAGTGTGCCGGAGCGACTCTTCAGCAATCGAACCTCAGCAACCGCCTTTGCGCTGACGTTCCTGTCATCAATCCTCGTACAGGCGTCCGGTTACTTCTTGCCAGTATTTTTCCAAGCCGTACTCGGAACAACAGTTGTGCGTTCTGGCGTCAACTTCCTTCCACTGGCGTTCGGAATGCTCGTTTTTGCTGTCATTGCAGGCGTGCTGATGGAGAAGCTCAACCAGTACAAAATGCTGCATGCTGCATCTTTTGCAACGGCCGCCATTGGATTTGGTCTGCTAACGCTCTTGGATGAGAGCACAGTGAGGTGGGCAATTTTCCAGCTCATTGTCGGCGCCGGTCTAGGCATGTCTCTATCGACGCTACTCCCGGCTATCATGGCCGGTTTGCCTGAGACGGACGTCGCTTCCTCGACAGCAACATACAGTTTCGTGCGGACATTTGGTTACGTTTGGGGGGTTACCATCGCTGCTACTATATTCAACCGCGTTTTCGACCAAAATCTGGCACTGATATCGTCACCAACGTTACGAGAGCAGTTATCTGGTGGGCAAGCGTATGGCTTTGCGAGCCAGGCGCGCGTCGTGCGGGGAACTATCGCACCTAACATCTGGGTCGAGGTGATCGAAGTATATCGGCGCAGTCTTCGCACGATATGGTGGCTGGGCATGGGTATTAGCATCGTGTGTTTCTGCTTGGTTTGGGTTGAAAGAAGCATTCCCCTGAGAAAGGAGCTAGACACTCAATATGGACTTGACGCTAAGACGCACGATGATCCACAAGAGGGCGAAAAAAGCAATAACCTAACAGCATAAATGGTTGTAAGATGGAGCTTACATGTACTTGTCACAGCTACTATGAGCTGCTCAAACACTCTGACACTAGTTGTACGCGTGCTTCGGAACTGACCACGTGACTGGGAACTAGCGCATAGTGAATGCCGCGGACGGCATGCTGCTTCCGGAACGCCTCGTTGATGCGCATTACTCTTCTATCCCGTACGGCATCAACCGCGTTACATCGTCAGCACTCCAACTGCACCCAGCTTCGCACAGCATCACGACGCCCGCATTTATGCGCCGCTCGAGCTTTCCCCACTTGTCGATGCTAGCATTTCGCCTGCCGCTTCCTCGCCTACGAACGTCTGCGCATAGGAGATGAGACCACAACCGGGTCGAGAGTGAATGTACCATATTACGGGAGTATTGGAGTTGATGGCAACCTTTTCAGTTTTGATTATATGTCACAGCTGTGACGCTGCGAGGACATAGAACATGTCTTCACTGAAAAATATAGTCTGATATCTTCCTAAGTTGCTCGACAACTGGCCCAGAGACGCAGCATACTCCATCGCAACAACCCTCACCTACCGTCTGCGTTCCACACCCGGTATCGCAGGTACCAGGGTGCGTTGATCTCAAATCGTATTCTTTGGAGTAGGGAACAAGTTCAATTTCAAGAACTTATGAGGAAGTTCAGAGACGCTTTCGGTCATAATCCTGGGGAAACTGGAGAAAATTGACCGCTCCGTCACCGAACAAACTCCGGAATGCCGCGCTGGCAGCTTCGATAGAGCATTCCTTCATGGGCGTAAGGCGCCCTCCAGGGACAAGAAAGACGCTTATGATTGTCATTGTCATGTCCTAGTCGTTGGAAAAACTGCATGGATCAAAGTTCCTCGTTAGTGCGCCAACGCACGACACAGTGGTCAACTTACTGAGGAGGGCTGTGAGCTATCCCGATGAGAAGAAGAGTATCCTCCTGGTCAAGATTTCGACGCGGGCAAATGCTGTTTCCTCTACAATACATCGCCAGCCCAAACTGAGAACAGCGGTTCAACTGACCGACGTAGTACGCTGTACACCACCTTCCTCTTCAGATCAAGTCCTCGATTTAAGATGGTGAATACCCACCGCTACTCGGTCTCTCTGCCTGTTATGGTGTACGGCTTCATGACTCGCACGTGATCTAATCCTGCATCCATTGCATGGATGACTCCAAGAGAGACCCACAGTAGCTGCCAAGAAGCCATCGGGAGTCGGCAAACAAGCTTGCCGTTCTATTGACATTGGCGGGTCTAAATTTCCCTGTGTTGCACTGACGTGCACCCGGCCCGGGCCAGTAACTAAAGCATGGACTCTAATGTACCTGTGCCTTAGGACAAGCATGCGACTCCTTCAATATTATTTGCCATCTATGCCTCCAAATTTGCCTTTACTAGGTGAAGTCACAACGAGATCCAACCCCGAAACGTCGAAATCGCTATCGAGGCTTCGGTCGTGGTGCGCAGCCACTTGGGCAATTACATAGTAAGAATCAATCCTTGTCCAGATATCTATGTTTCCTTGTTTTGGGGCAGACTTATATGTTGTTCTCTAGCTGAGACCTACTATGTCTTCTACAGGCACTATATCGCCCTCGACAGTGCCAGGCCTACAACTTTGCAAATCCGCTTCAAATCTTCGCCTTCAACTTTGAATATCACAAGAACTGTGACTCTGTTTTGATAGACGCACCTGCCCGCTCGCATCCTCGTACTCGACCATCAGGTGTTGTGTTCAGGTGATACCGGAGCTTTACTCGACTTTGCTACTCTCGTGACTACCAGGCCAACAGCTTGGGCCTAGAATGCTGTCCTGGCCATCGTGACCCAGCGTTGCTCCAGAGATACTCGACTTCCCATGTTGCTTGGCTGACCGAAGAGTCTTGCTCCTGATCGTAGCGAGCTTCAATCCAGGTCGACCATTCGATTTGTAGCCACTTCGATCCCGCTCACCACCAGAGCTACCAAACAGCCCTCGGCCCAAGAAGTGGTCAAATAGTTACTGCAAAGTTGGTATCTATGCACCGATGATGATATCATTCCCCTCAATGCTGGTCCAAATGGTGATATCGGTCGTATTGTCTACATGTTAGTGTTAGCATCTCTGGTCGACTCTGACCACGGCTCTACTCACAGCTAAAGTCGGCACTCGCAAGCGCTGGTAGTCGGGTCGACTTGTACACAGCTACGGTTGCAGCACTAATTCAAGCGTAAGCCAATGTTGCCACATATAATGTGTAAGCCTACATAGAACTTAGTGCGAGCGCAACGCTGAGGGCCACCTTCTTTATCAAATTGATCTGCAGATTGTAGAGAACGACGGCAGGACAGATCGCGAGGTAGAGATCCACGATGGCAGAAAAGGTTTCACGATGGTTAGTCATTGACTTGGCCAAGTGGTAGAATATATACTTCCGGCTACGATTGCATAGTATCTCAGAATCCATGGACTCCAACAGGTGCTTTGGGCGGAAAAGTCCCCATGCGATGGAGTCGACGTGCATTGAGCGAAGATTATGATGACGCTGCCAAACAGGATTACCAAGTATCCACCAGACATACACCAAAGGATCACCTAGTGCCTCTTGCTATTGAGACTATGGAGTACGGCTTTCATTTTGAACAGCCGTTGAAGGCGACTTGAGTATACTACATGCACTCCGTGCTGCATGACTGGCCCGACAATGTATGCAAGAGCATCCTAAAGCAGGTCGCCGGCGCCACGAGAAAGACTACCGTAAACTTCCGATAAACGAGAATGCTATTCCGGACAAGGACGCGGGCTGGCAGGCCACGACATTGGATATGATGATGATTATACTCTTCTCTTCGAAGGAGAGGAGAATTTCTCAATGGAGTCAAATGGTGGAGTCACCCGAACCTGGTCTCGAGATTGTGGGTGTCTGGAGTGTCAAGCATTCGCAAGACAGCTTGATTGAGGTCGAACAGGCATGAGTATAGTGGGGCAGAGACACAAACTCTTTAGCAGTTGGTGGAAAGAAACAATACCTACAAATCATCTCCACATTACCATGAATTGTTGCTTGGAGACTGCAAATCAACTATAACGTAGGTAGATCCTGCGCATGGCTTGCGCCTTCCCCATAATCTAGGCTAGCAGAAGGTATGGCGTATTCTCGCAGTGCATACAACCCTGGAATGCTACCTGCACCAGTCAATGCGAAGATCTATAGATCTAGACCGGTGAGCAGAACCAACTTTTGTGATGCCGAGCTAGGAAAACGAAAGTGCAGAGCCGGCGCCAAGTTTGGAAGCAGTGACATATCGAGTTCACCTGTCGATGACATATCGATATCAACGTTAGGTAACATATCGTTTGTAACCTCACCAAAAATATCGCCACTCTCTTATGTACAAGAGTAACCGTTGCTCCTTATATGCTCAGGGAAGTGCAAGAACAAGACTATTTGCCTATTAACCTACACTGCGCGATCCTTTCAGTATTATACTTTCGTCAACCACAACCTCATCATGACCTGCGGAGGAGGTTGCTGTGGTCCGAAAAATACAACCAAAACTACTGTCAAGCCTAAAGTTCCTCCTGAAATTCTCACGGAGCAACCGACAGAAACGAAAAGTAAGGTGATAGCGGTGACGCAACCTAGAGTGGATGCAACACTCGCACCTTCCGATCCCGACCCCGAGCCTACGGCCTCTTGCTCTACTGTCCCCAACCCTGAGTATGCGGCAACGAAACCAGACAGTTCATGCTGCTCACCTTCAAAGCCTGCAGAATCAGAAACAGCGAAATCTCCGTGCGCCTCATCAGAGCCAGCAACAGACCCCAAGCCAAGCACTTCTTGCTGCTCAACTTCAGCGCCTGGGATACCAAAGCCAGCTAGTTCCTGTTGTCAGCCATTGGATTCTCAGGGTTCGAAAGCATCTGACTCTCCCTGTTTTTCGTCGGCGCCTACAAAACAGGAGTCGACCGATTCTTGCTGTTCAACGCCAGGACCTGTGAAACCAAAGCCTACCAGCTCATGCTGCTCATCAACAGGACCGGCGAAGCCGAAGCCAACAAGCTCGTGTCGCAAATCATCTTCGCCGGTCGAAGCGGAGACGAGGGCGTGTGGCAGCAGCAGCAGCAGCTCAAGCAGGGCTGATCCAGCACCTGCTTGTACTGCCAACATGAAAGACGACTGCTGTGCAGACGATATACAGAGTGTCTCTGAAGACACATGTGTCAGCAGCTATTGCGAACCTAAACGAACTAATTGTACAGAGACTACCACGAAAGCACCGAAAGCATCTTGCTACACCTCACCACCCAAAGCATGCGCAACTACCAGGACCAAAACATCATGCTGTCCGCCTAAAAACGCATCGAAATGCTACACCGACAAGAAGTTAACTCTCGTCAACACAACCGAAGTCGTGAGCAGTTCGGATAACGTCGACATTGAGAAAGGCGGGGACACACGTGAACATGTCGTCATCAGCGTATCTGGCATGACCTGCACAGGGTGTGAGACAAAGTTACAGCGAACACTAGGTAGTCTAGACTACGTCAGCAAACTCCAGACCAGCCTGGTCCTCGCCCGCCTCGAGCTAGACATCAATACCAGCCTTGCGACCGTCGACGATGTCGTCAAACACCTCCATCGCACAACGGAGTTCAAATGCGAGATAGTGTCAAATCAGGGTTGTAGTCTGGATCTTATCTGCTCGGGAGACCCTGCAGCTTTGGTCAACGGACAGTGGCCAGACGGCGTAGTGGACGTGCGTCGCCTAAACAAGCAGACCATCCGTGTCGATTACGACGCGAAGATTGTAGGAGCGAGAGACTTGATGGGTGACGACTGGAGTCAGTCGTTACAACTTGCACCACCGTGTCCCGACTCTTCCTTGGAGGCCGGTAGCAGACATGTTCGAAACATGGGCTTGTTGACATTGCTCTCTGCCATGTTAACCATTCCTGTATTGGTCATGGCATGGGCTCCTCTTCCGGAGCGCGAAATTGCATATGGCTCTGCGTCACTTGGGCTCGCAACTATTGTCCAAGTTGTCATCGCTGGCCCTTTCTACCCGAAAGCGCTCAAGGCTCTGGTGTTCTCCAAGGTCATTGAGATGGATTTGCTCATTGTGTTGAGTACAAGCGCCGCGTACATCTTCTCTGTCGTTTCGTTCGGCTACCTGGTCAGCGGGAAACCGCTGTCGACGGGCGAGTTCTTCGAGACAAGTACGCTACTGGTGACACTCATCATGGTCGGACGTTGGGTGGCATCGTTAGCGCGTCAAAAGGCGGCAGAGTCCATCAGTATTCGTTCCTTGCAAACCCCCACTGCCATCCTGGTCGATGACGATGCAGTAGAAAAAGAGATCGATGCCAGGCTGTTGCAATATGGAGACACTTTCAAGGTCGCTCCAGACTCGCGCATCCCGACGGACGGCACCGTCATCTCAGGTTCTTCGGAGATTGATGAATCAATGTTGACCGGCGAGTCTCAGCCTGTAGAGAAGCACACCAAATCTGCTGTCATCGCAGGAACTATCAATGGGAGCGGAACGCTTACTGTTTGCCTAACCCGTCTGCCTGGCGACAATACCATCACGACGATTGCGGGTATGGTTGACGAAGCAAAGCTCTCCAAGCCCAAGATCCAAGAGATTGCCGACACCGTGGCCAGCTACTTCGTCCCGGTAGTAGTGGCCTTGACAATCATCACTTTCGTCATCTGGGTCGCCATTGGGGTTGCGATACGGCATCAGTCTGGCTCAGAAGCGACCATAGAAGCTATCACGTATGCCATCACAGTCCTAATTGTCTCGTGTCCTTGCGCCATCGGTCTCGCGGTTCCCATGGTCATCGTCATCGCATCCGGCGTCGCCGCGAAGCGTGGGGTGATCTTCAAGACAGCTGGCAGTATCGAAGTCGCATACAGAACGACGGATGTAGTGTTCGACAAGACGGGCACCTTGACAGCAGGAAAGCTGGAGGTAGTGCACGAGGAGTATGTTGAGTATGGTGGTGCAGAGGAAGCCAAGTCACTTTTGCTTGGCTTGCTCGGAAACATCAGACATCCCGTGTCGGCGGCCATCGCAACGCGTCTCGCGTCGCAGGGACTACCAGCTTCAACCATATCAGACGCCAAGGTGGTAACTGGCAAGGGCGTCGAGGGAACGATCCATGGCAAGAAGCTACGCGCTGGTAACTCGAGATGGCTTGCGCTTTCCGACGATCCACGCGTCCGCTCCATGTTATCTCAAGGCTTCACCACTTTTTGCTTCACCATCGACAATACACTAGTAGCCATCTTCGGTCTGCAAGATACGCTACGGCCCGACGCAGCATCTACCATCGATCATCTCCGACGCAGCGGCATCAACGTCCATGTACTGTCTGGCGACGACGATGGCGCTGTTAAAGAGATTGCCTCGCAGCTCAACGTCTCAGAAGACAATGTTCGCTCTCGCTACTCACCCGCAGACAAGCAAACTTACATCAAGAACCTCCTCGCAGCACCTTTGACAGCTCCAGCGACTGGCAAATCCCGCAAGCCGGTTATCATGTTCGTCGGCGACGGGACCAATGACGCCGTTGCCCTCGCTCAAGCTACAATTGGTGTCCATGTATCAAGCGGTACTGATATCGCGCAATCTGCTGCCGATGTCGTTCTCGTCCGTCCTAGCCTCTCGGGCGTACTAACCATAATCAATGTGAGTAGGAAGGCGATACACAGAATTGTATTCAACTTTAGTTGGAGCTTCGTGTACAATACTTTCGCTGTACTGTTAGGTGCGGGCGCGTTTGTGCACGCGAGGATACCGCCAGAGTTTGCGGGTCTTGGAGAACTGGTCAGCGTGCTGCCTGTAGTGTTGGCGGCAGTCTTGTTGAAATGGTCGAAAGTCTGAGAATGCCGTCATGAATCTAGCAATACAACTCGATCGATGTGTTTCTGAATTCATAAGCTCCATATCGGTCGTTCTGATTTTGGGTAGACAACGATTAATGTTTTCTTATAAAGTAGACTACTCGAACATACAGAGTCTTAGGGGGGTATCATGCAAGTCATCAACTGTCTCCCCAACGTCCATCTCCTTTAGGGTAAGAGCTTCTGCTCGAACTCATGTCGCTCACGGTACTTGGCCAGAGCAATCGGAACCTCTGCACTATACCCCAGTTCACCTTGCGCCTTTTCCAACTTCCTCGTCACCTTGCCTACCAGCCGTGCGATCCAGCGATCGTTAGCCATGGCATGTACAGTATTCTGACCAGCTTTGCGCATGCCCACCATAGTCTTATTCGACGCTTCCTTGAAACCAGTGTCCACCTTTTTGAGAAATGCTTTGAAGCTCTTGTCCTCATTGCCATTCACTGTGGTCTGCGACATTTCGCTATTGTTGGTATTAATCGACGCAAGACTGCTTGCTTCGCTATCAGTCGTGCTGACGCGCTTCAGTTCGCGTAAAACCTTTGCCTCCTCAAAGTCTTTGTCTGACTCGATGACCTTGGTGGCTTTGACAATTGCGGCGACGAAGTTGAGAAGATCTTGGTGAAACTGCGCCGGGAGGTGAGCGTGTGCGCTGACGTGCATAGATGCCTCGTCTCTCTTTAACTTCTCAAGTTCTTTCAGAGCTTGGATCTGCTTTGGAGTAGATTCAGTTTCTTTGATGGCAGATTCCATCTCCAATAGGTCGAAGTCACTCTTCTTCTCTGGGAAGATGTGCTCATGGTGAGGGAACAGGAATGTCGGAATCGTGAGAATAGCATCGGCACCTCCTAATCGCACAACTTGCTTAAGTTCGACGGCATCAGGGAGTATTCTGTAAGCCATGACATCTGAGATTTTTAAGTGGGTCTGGATGTTGTAATTAGTGTTGATGGGGAAGGAGGCTTCGCTAGCCATGGGGCCTAGTTCTACGGCGAAATTGGCATCTGCACACCAGGCCGATATCCGCGCCTCCAATCTACGAATCTCGGCGTCTTGGGACGAGTAATGCTTAAAGAAATACTGTTGCATCAGGGCTGTGAACCACTTTCCTGATCCAGCTGCAGTAATGGACTTGAACTTGACAGGATGGAAGTAACAAATAGGACTGAGCATCAAGCGGTAGAGGAAGGGCAGTCGATGTAGGAACTTCTTTACGTTTGGGTACGATGTTTTCCGAAGGGTGGAGACTCTGATCGATTTGGTAGGTGGATGAGGTATTGAGGGTTGTCCATGGATCTGGGTACAGATTGCTGCTCTGAAGTCATCCATATTATCAATGTCCAAGCGGACGCCCGGTTCTTCTTTTGACCTTTTAGCATCTTTGGGGTCTTTTTCATCATCTGTTGAGCCAGCCTCATCTCGTGCTTTCGAGGCCTCTACCAGTTGCTGCTTCGCCTTTGTAATGGCACTTGTGTCGTTGATATAGCGGACCAGGTCCTTGTACTTTGTATGAGCGCGCTCCTCATCTGGTGATATCTTCTTAACGGACGAGAATGCGGATGCGGTATCTTCAGCCTCAGTCGGTATCTTGCCAGCCGTAAGATTCCTGACCATATCGGCCGGGCGACCATTGGCTCCCCCTTTCATCGTCGCTGCTCTAAGGATAGCCGTGTTGGTAACGACTACAGAATCGTCGTCGTCTGGCTCCGGGACGCCGTACTGGACGTCTCCGAAGGTGACTTCCCAGTCTCCACCCTTGACATTCGCATAGACGTCGTCGACGGTTATCTCTCGAAAGAGTGGTACAACAACTTTGTCAACTTGAATGCCAAGTTCGATGTCGTCCGAGAGCTTTATGCCGGCTTCAACTCCATGAGCAACAAGTGTCATTGTTGAGAGTGAGAGCGTAACCCGCGGATGACGAACAGTCCTTTGACCTCGGTATCGATTTCCAACGCAGGAAGGTCGAAGAAGGCTACCTGATCGTTGATAAAGTGGAGATCTCGGAGGAACGTCTTTCGCAGAGTGCGGCGTGCCAGTGCAGCAGGTGCGTCGAATTGAAAGAGGCAGGTGACGAAGAGTACAGGCCAGCAGAAGGCCCAAAATACCCAGTATAGAAGCCATGAAGTCGCACATACAGCGTAAACTAGGTTTACTGTTGCAAATATGGTCCAGACTGGAACGAAGGGTAAGATGCGATGACCATACGCCTCGCCTAGCAGGATAGCGTAGATCAGTATGGGCGCTCCGGAGATGACCCATCGCAGTGGCCAGGAGAGAGACAGAGCTGCCAAGAGGGTTCCGGTGAGAAAAGCGTTCGGTATTAGTCTACTAGTGAGCTCTCGCTCTGGTTCAAGCGATGGCGTAGGTGTGGTCGGCGACGGGACAGCTTTTCGTTTAGAAGCGGCCGGCGCCTCGCGCTTTGCGGTTGAATCCATGCCGTGGAGGCTGCGGAAAGTGTAAGGTAAGGGTCACAAGTAGTAGGAATTCCGAGGGAGAGAATGCATCGTGCTTGTGGTATTCTACTAGTGCTAGTGCTTGCAGGCGTGGTCGTTCAAGCAGTTCGGTTCGTTGGTGTGACGTCATGGTTCCCAAAAGAGACAAGAACACTCTAGACCAGACTTGATTTGTCGCAGAGGGGGGTATGATGGGCGATATGGCTGGCCAAGGTATTTCTGTATAACCGTTAGATCACCGCTTACAGCATGTCGATCACCTGTCTTGAAGCCTGTCTTACCAGGTTTCCATGTCTTGAACGGTGACGTAAACGCGCTAGTACTCAATGGTCATTGCACACGATGATGTAGTTCGCGTCTTGCAACGTTGTCTTATACGCAGTGTATATATGAAGAGGGCACATGAATTGTATGAAAGCTATGTCACTCGTGTTCTATTCATGTACGACCTGGCGGAATTTCACCCCAGGTTCCATTCGAGAACCATGTGCCTGCTCTAGTAAAGTCGCTATATGCTACGTTGCCAAACAACTGGTAGCTAACGAATCCAAACCGGAAGTATTCATCTTTCTCGTCGTCTGACCGACTCCAAGTGAAGTTACCTTGGTCGCTTCCACCAGAGCCCCGATATCTTTCCACATCGTTAACCACTACACTCACGCCTTGGTATCCGCGGAGTAAGTTTCCCCATGCGAAGGTGATGCTCGAGCCATTGATAACAGGCTCAAGAATGGCTGGGATGCCAGATCCGAGCTGGCCATCTCCTCGTAACGCCGCTGCCGTCTGTAGGATGGAGTCGAAGTCCCAGCGTGCAATACCATTAACGAACAGTCCAACCAGCAGACCTTGACACAACAGGCTCACTCGCGTCTGCATCGCAGTGCCTGGAAGGAGCAAGAGCGCTATTATGTAGTGGTGTATCCTGAGTGTGAGCTTTGGCATAGCAGCGAGTATACCCAGGCTAATGCCTAATGTGGCATATAGTGCAAGATAGCGTGGCAGTCGTCCTTCTTTGCGGAAGCACCATGTTTGGTACAGAACGACAGCAAACAGAATGAGCACAATGATTACTAATGCTGTGATAGCACCAGGCTGTTGCTGAATGTCATGTCCTGTGAGCCGCTGTATGGGTATACGTTCAAACGTGTAGTTCCCAAGTGCGCCGACCCAAGCCCCACCTACCCAAAGTACGGTCTTCTCGATTTGCGCCTTACAACTACGCAAAGATTTGCGAATACTAAACCGATAGAACAGGGCTGCAGCTAATGCAGCAGGCAAGAAGCGACCGAGTGTTGTAGAGGCCAAAGACGCGTAGTTTGAATACGAAGGCGGATCCGATGCCATGCCAGTCTGGAAGAACAGTATTGTGAAGATGGGCACAAAAAAGGCTGCAGGACTCGTGGTGAAGATGCCGAATAGAGCAGTAAAGACGGTCGAAAGGATAAGCAGATTCCAGCGCGGATCCTCACATTTGGCCGAAGCCTCACCAAAGGTAAAGGCCATTGGGAAGTGCGAGTCAAAGCCGATACTGCTTATGCCATGGCGTGTCACAGCGCCGAAGCTGTCTCGCTCTCCTATCAAAGAGAGGACACCACAACCGCCATTGCCATTGCCGATGACTCCAGCGTGTATAGCCGCTGAGCATATGAACGAGTCTCCGCGGTATACCAAGGCATTATCGCCAGACTCTGGAGCACCTCCAACGACCAAGGATCGGTAGTTTACGACTTGCGGTCCGATTGCGCGAGGGTTGAGCACTTGGGCGCTCGAGCATCCGGCGGGGCAGTTGAAAGCGAACGAAGCGTTGGAGAAGGGGAAGCAATTACGGCCGTCGGGTCCGCAGCTTTCTGGGGATGGCCTGGCGACGATCAGTACAGTCATCGCAGCTTGGGGTATAAGACGAGGAGACATACCACAGGTTGTTGACACATGATAGCTTTACAGGCGCCCCAAATCCTCCAATGTCAGAGGGAAGCCCACCGTCACTGATGACTACAGCGAAGACGACAATCCAGATAACACATGCTGCTGCATATATGCAAAAGCGCGCCCATTCTGGCAACCGCGCGAGCACACGCACAGGCAGTGTTTGCCAGCGCTCAAGCAAAGGCGTAATCGTGTGCCTGCTCGATGGCTTCGGCCCCTTCACCCACTCGACAACCTTCCGGCTCCAACGGGCCACAGGTGCTGGCGTGCGCTCTCTCAACTTGCTTGTCCATAGCGGGCTATGACGGGACTGGCGATGCGGTGCGACCAGTTCTATGCTCTGGCCACTCGGTGTAACTCGATCGTGGTTGTGGTCGCGTTTCGTCCCATGCTCGAGGTCGATGGTTTCCGGAACCACGGGATCCGAAGCGTCGCGTGCTGCCATTCGGGAGGTACAAGTGCAAAAGAACAACAACAGCGGCTATGTACACGCGACTATCATATTGAAAACATGCCAGAACCACGCATGCCGGGTATACGAGAAGAGACTATTGATCTAGGACCAAGGTGGCGCACGGCAAGCATCATCGACTCGGAAGGATGATGGACTGATCCACTCTGCCGTGCCACAGGCCTTGGGGACGCACGCGGTTCCGATACTACCGCGAGCTAAACATTCAGCCTTATCGTCCTCTTACTGAACATCGCGAATCCTAGACGCGAAAACTTCTCTGGGTTAAGCCTCGGTGGATTATTGGCAGGGCCTGCCGGAATAGTGATACCAGGCGCAGCTACGGTTGTCGCATGAGTCTGCGCAATCGGAGTTAGGACACCTCGTATTGGCAACTTCGAACATGTCGCGGCAATTCCATAATCAAGAGCTACATCTTGCTGCTGTTTCCAATCGCGAGCAACACATAAGTAGCTGGCAAAGACTTTCGTGGTAGGAATCATCAATATGCTGGTGTTTTACCCAAAATACAAGCTACCTGATCTATATGAGCTGACAGCAAGGCTACCATTCCTTTTCTTGTATCATCAACCGGACCCTCTCCATGAATCATCTCCATACCACGCGGCCATCCTAGTGGCACTTAGCTTTCAGACCGGTCTCGAAGTTCCCGCTGCATGCGCTGCGTTTCGAGTGTCGCCGTAAACTTTCGCTTCCTCTACGAAACAAGCGCACGTTTGGAGAGCCCGCATCAAGTGGACACGATCTCCCAAAGGAACGGACTGGTGCACCCCATGGTCTCAAAAAAGCCACGGATCCTCATGGTGCAGGGATCGTGATCACCATGTTTGGTAACAAAAGGTCGCAGCGGACTTTCTCCCGACCAACCATCGCCCGTGGTTGTTGTCCAGGCCGAAACGTTCACCCGCTTTAACACGTTTTTGGGTCTGGGATCTCGTACTTTCTGTATGGAACCACTGTTAGCCGGCTGGGGTCTGGAGCCCGCATTACTGCCGCTTCAACACCATCGTATGCTATGAATGCTCATCGCCTCTATGGAAACTCCACCTTGCTATGGCTGCACCAAGCAGACCATATGAGATCCCACCGGTGCTGGTACACCGTAATGTTCCAAGGATGGCAGCTACGTCCATCGTAGTTGAAGGTCAGGATGGAAAGATTGAGGATACGGATTCGCGCAGAGGCGCGACAAGACTTCAACAATCGGATGCGGACATGAACGGACGGTGGGAACGACCACCGCCAACAAACCAACCCACCGGAATGGAAGAAGAGTCGACTTCGCGATCCGAACAGTCCTCACCTTCCGCCATACCGACACCTGCCAATACTCAAGAAACGACCTTCCAAGTTCTCTCTGCACCTTCGCTATCGATGGATGCCAGCTCAACTATTCTACCTGAGTTGGTAGAGTCTACCGCCAGACCTTCCCTTGCCGTTCAGGTAGATGTCAGTACCATGAATGGAACCAGCACCATACAAACGGCTTCAACTACAGTGCCAGCATTTCTGGCAGACTCTGGCGTAAAGATAAACGAAGAAGCGCTTCCAGGCATGAACCAAGGTGACCCTTCGTTGGTAACGGTTCCTGGAATGAATCAAGGTAAATCTAGGGCATACAAAATATATGTGAGACGTACACTGACTATCTTGGTTTCCGTAGAAGCTCCTCTGTTGGTGACCGCACCTATCAGAACGCCTCTCGCGACCCCTGAGAGTTCGCTGGTAATCTCTTCAACTTCCGCGATGACAGTGGATAAGCCTATGCCGGGAAAGAACCAACCGAAGCCTACAGTAGACGCTGCAGCAGCCTCATTGACGACTCTAAGTGACTCCAGGCCAACGAATGTACCGACCTCATCAACGCCTTCGTCGACCACGAGTACATCCATCTCAACTATCGCTGATGTTTCTACGATTTCTTTCTCCATGCTGCCGACATTGGCCATCTCTACTCTATCGTCTACAGAATCTTCAACGACGACAAGCTCTCCAGTACTGTCTCCTGTTCTTACTTTTGTCACCATTACACGAACAGCTCAAGGTAAAGAAGATGCTCAAACGTCCACTCAGACCGTCCCCGCTCCATTAGCTGTCACTGCACCACAATCGCTATCCTCATCATTCTTGACGTCCTCTCTGGTAGTTGGTTCAGCCATACCTTCGAGCCTGGCTACCGCTGTCAGTGTCGAGCCGCAGAGCGGCTTGACTCCTCTAGCAAGGTCCTTGTTCATTCTTTTCGGCGTCCTGGGTAAGTGACTTGTCATATCTTCTTGGAGCAAAGCTAATATGAATATAGGCTTTATCACCATTCTTATCGCCTTGGGTATACTCTGGGTGATGAGAGCTAATAAAAGACGCGCCCAAGCAGCTCGACAACAAGCCATTCAAACTCCTGTCCAGGAAACCGGAGAATACGATAACTACGGAAACACGATACGCATATCCTCCAACAACTCCATCAAGACGTTCCTGACGGAGAGCGAAAAGGCCATTGTAAATCGTGCCGCTACGCCAGACGGAGGCACAGATGTAAGTCCATTCGCCGTTTGAATGAGTATTGCGATACTAACAGACTCCCCAAGGCAAGCGCAAAACCGTCCAGCGCCCTCACCGAAGCTATCAACTCTTTC
Source organism: Alternaria atra (assembly GCF_907166805.1). Classification (NCBI taxonomy): domain Eukaryota; kingdom Fungi; phylum Ascomycota; class Dothideomycetes; order Pleosporales; family Pleosporaceae; genus Alternaria; species Alternaria atra. The sequence continues at coordinate 788,718 of NW_025091333.1, forward strand.
ATAACCAAATCGCGTCGCCTAACTTACAAAATATCGCCTTGAACACTGTACTGGAAATGAAATCAACACATGCTTGAACTTGTCGCCAGCGCAACCTAGTACTATAATCGGTTGCGGGACTTGTAATTAACTGTACATAGCATGATAGACTGTATATACAATGGTTGTGGCCGTTCATGTCGGTCGTAGCCAATCCGATGTGCATACTGAACTCGTGACGTGCACAGCCAGAGGTACGCTCAAATCTCACGTAGTGAATGAGAGCTGCAAGCGAGAAAGGAATTCAAGTTTTGGTTGGCGGCCGAAAGGCTGTAGAAGATTCTAGTCGGAACGTAGCCCACGTCAACACAGTAGGACAAAAGCCGATGATAAGCCATACTCTTATGCGCAGGCAAAGAAACTCCTTCTATGACATGTGTAAACCAAGCCCTACTTATCTAGCAGCAAGAAAAAATGGCATATCATGGTCGCAGACCCTTACAAAGAGCTCGCTCTTTCTCGTTCCATCTCTGAATCCTTCAAAAGCCACCATTCTACTTTCGCTCCAATCATCCCTCCACACCCACCCCAACTCTCCCACATACAAATCTGCCAAGCCACTTGAACCCCAAAATCCTTGTTCTTTTATATCTCACGCCATTGCACGCCTTGTTTAGTCCGTTCATCTACTAGTCTGCGGCGTAGCGGCGTAGCCTGCAAAGCTAGTGCCAGAAGTGCTTACCAGCATCGTTAGTGGCTGTTAGTGCTGGGTTCAACAGACCCCACGCTACTTGCTGTATAGGGTAGTTTTAAAGTATAATCTGGAGGGACGGTAAAGTGGGATGAGAACTGGCTCTTCTTACTTCCTATCCACAGGCATACAGTGATTGTACATACCTAGTCTACCTACAAGCTTCGATTGATGCGGGCTCGAAAGTCAGCCTTGTCATCACCACGACAGATGGACATGTACTGAGGTCCTAAATGTTTTACGGTTATATGGATTGAATCTGCATTCCATGCGAAGAATCAATGGGAAGTAACTACACGTTGACACTATAGTCGTAGTAATCACAAGTCAGTAGTAAAGACTACATGTTATCAACTAGTCAGCACGTGCACTATAACCCAGCACGAACATGCTGCACAACACCTCAGTGCCTACTCGATAATCTGATCTCCAGCCTTGTCCACCCTAACGATAGCCGTGCCCTTGCACTGCGTGTACGGCAGGTCTTCTTCGGGATGAGGAGTGCACTGAATCTCGATGAGCTTAGCACCATACACAGTGATCCCTGTGCCATTAAACGTCACGGTCTGCTCGAGCGCGAGGGCTATGGCTATCGTCAGTCTCACGTATCGAAGAGGTGTTGAGGACAGCTTACAGTATGACCCGGCAACACCGGCGTCACCGTCCAAGGTGTAGTTAAAGCTGGCGGGCGAGCATCCAGTATCAGCTGGAGCCGCACCAGGCCTCTTGATGGTCTTGCAGCCAGCGGCGACGGGCTCACCACTGGCAGTGCTGGCGTCGATGTATAGAGCATCGATGTTGGTGGAACGGTAGCCGTATTCGAAATTGTTGTCCTCGATAGTGACGTTCCATCCGCCGTAGTTGGAAGGAGTTGCTGCGACCACGGCAGGTGCAAGGGAGAGAGCGAGGGAAAGAACGGATGCGTACATCTTGGTATTTGAGATTGAGGAATGTTGGTGTTTGTGGAATGAGGAGAGTGAGCTAAACTGAGATGTTGGATTTGATTATGCTGATGATGAGTTTAAAGACGAGCAAGACAGGGCCACTACATGTACTCATGCCTATGTTCACACTGTCAGTGCTGAGCTCAACATGGGAAACAACGGCGCAACTTCGGTTATCAGAACCTTGGGATACTACCCACTGGCGTTCCTGGACCATGTGGAGAAGCTTGAGATTGCGCTCTTCGCTGGCATGATTGCCTTGAGAATTACTAAAGAATTCGTATACGACGTTGCGGTCAACGAATACGACGCCCTATGCAATCTGCATATCGAGTATTTCCGACTTCGTGATCGACACATGTCATGCCAGATGTAACTTCAGGGCGGAGCTTATCAGGTACAAGCACAGGGTCGGTGAGAGAAGGCGGTGGAATTGAAACGCTAGCGGTCCTCTGGCGCAGAATCCAGAAGAAATGCCCCATCGGCGGTGCCTTAGGTAGTCGTCATGACGCCGGTCATGGTCGGTGACGATCGGTGCTCTTCTATTTTTGGAGGGGTTCGATTTCGTACATGCACCATTCTGTACAACGTAAGATCTCCACTCTGCTAGTCTCCGTACAACCCCTTGATACAAGTCGCCATGTTCAATCTCCAACCTTTCCAATCAAATATACTCAATGGTGCAAGGCTGAAGGTGGCCAACTGCAGAGCTAGATTGAAAATCTACAGGCTTATGACGATGCAGTGGAACATGTTTGTGAAGCCTGATATAACTGGATACTTTTCTTTCATTTTGCTCTTTATTTCAGTCATGACTGTCCACAGGCAAGCTCACCAGACTTAGTCTCACATGATGCTCGGAGGCTACTATCCTACGGTAGCCTTGTAAACGTGCAGGTAGACGACCTCTTCGCCAACTTCTACATCTCCCGGCAACGGGAAGTCCATCTTTGTCGTCTCCATGAAACCCGCGTCTTTCATGAGATCAAAGAAGACTTCCTCACTCGAGTGCCGCATCTTCATGGCGATAGCAACCACAACACCTGGATTGGCTTTGGAGAGTCGTGCCAAAATGTTGACCAATGCTGGGCTGTAGATGAAGGTCAGATTAATGTTGTTTCGGTGAATCTATCTAAGACACCTTAACAGTATAAGAGAAAGACATACCTGCTGTCTGGATTGTACGTGCAATCAGCAGCGAGTACAAGATCAAGCTGATCTGATGTAGACTGCAGATCATGAGGTAGGTCTGCATCCCAATCCAGTTCCATGAATGCGAGTGAGGCACCTGGTGCTATGGTAACTGAGTTGATATTGCGCTCTACGATCTCTTTAGCTTCTGAAAGGTCAGTCAGAAGCACTTTGGAGTTCGGGATGATTTGAGCCATTGCGATGCCAACCATCCCGCAGCCAGTGCCTAGTTCGAGCACATTGAAATGAGGTTTGAATGGGGATGGCCGCAAGGCTTTTGCTAAGTCAGAAGTTGAATTTCTTAGAGCTGGTGTTTGACAAGATAGTGTGATACCAGCGTCCCTAAACATCCAAGTCAGTACCTATGGACCTATACGTTACATATTGAAGTTACATACCACAAATGCCTTGCTATGCTCTCTCCCGTTTCCTCCCATATAGTAGTGACAGGTCCATCAGGTAGCTTGAACCGTCTTTGGACCAACTTCGGAGCACCTACGTTAGACGTGAAAGGCGGACTCCAGGCAGACACAACGCCCCGAGCATCTGGTTCTGAGATGGCTAAGAATTCATCGTGCGCTCGTTTCGGCTCCCCGCCTACTCTTACTCGCAGATTGGTTAACGATACCTGGGATTTGGGAAGCGGGAATGTGATGGGCAGACTCCGCATGCCGGCCGTCCATTGCGCGTTCGACCATACTAGCACATTTTCTTCTGAATCTGCTGTTGCTAACAGCTCTGCTGCTAGCTGAATATCGTAAGGGAGAAAGGAATCCCCTAGATCTGACGTGATGGTGATCAGACAGTGCACTTGCTTTCTTGAGGTGCCTTTGTCAGTGACTACGCGGGGACTTTTGAGAAAGCGGATGTATCGCATGGTGCATGGTAGGATTGGTCGGAAGGCGTGTGCCGAAAGCAGCCAGACTGTGGGGGTGAAAGGCTGGATGTGGGGTGCTGGAACGCTGGAACGCTGGAACGCAGGGCTGGGGAATCTGAACCTAGAATGCCAACCGAGCCGCATCTCATCTACCACGTCGTCATACCTTAGTTTGTCCCAAAGTTAATGCGCTTGCCTCTGTGTTGAAGCCAATGCGCTGTCGCATTGCAGCGGTCCGCTGCTACACGCAATAATCACGAGTTCTTACTGAGTAATAACCACCGTCATCGTCATCATGTACCGTCGCAGCGACCCCAGGTGGAATCGCACGCTCCATCAAATCACGGAGAACCTCGAACACGCAAACGAATCAGCGCAGGAGAACATCTACGGATTCACACAGCGCTACGTCAACCCATGCTTCTCATCCATTACCCAATGCGTCAACGCGTGCACGGCGCCATGCTTCCCAGCGCACAACGACCGCCGGCGCAATCGCGGACGATCACGAGGCCGAGCAGAAGTCAGCTTCGACTTCTACGACGACTGGGAGGACGACGAGAACGACAGCCTCTTGGGCTGGGGCACAGATAACCTCGACCGCTTTCTCGGCGGCGCGGCCAATTATGGCGCAACTACGCAGCCTGGTCGACAGAGCGGCATGAGTTATGGACAGCGAAATCGTGATGCCAGATACAACACGCCGCGGCGGAAGAGCACGACGCTGCCACGAGACGGCGCCCAAGACCCGACTCTCATCCCAAGTTCCTCTTACTTTGGCTTTCTGGGACGGTTGCCTTGGAAGATTGGCGGTAGGGGACTGCGATACAAGCCCTCGGCGGCAGACCTCACAGAGCACCCGGGCGCAACGCGAAGGAGCCTCGAGGAAGAACAGCCGTTGATTGAGGACAGTGATGAGGATGCATTGGACGGGCCGGAGAGTAAGGGACATCGCAGGCAGAGAAGCAACACACATACATCCGGACACACGACCGACTCGCTGAGTTCTAGAGGCGACATTTTCCCCAGCGAAGACGAGCTAGAAGACGCGGTACCGCTCGACGACGAGTTCACCATCGCGCTCGAGCGACGCACAACAGGGCAGTGGAACGAAGACAGCACCAGCAGCAACAAAGCGCGCTCAAGTAAAAGCAAGCGACCCTCCGCCTCCCGCATGTCTACCCGAACAGTCTCCTCACGCAACACAAGCGCCTCTGATAAGCCCCCGTTGCCTCAGCGCTCCGCCTCCGAAATGATTGAAGAAGTCCCCACCCTCGACGAACTACATAAAGAAGAAGAACGTCTCCATCTAGAAGAAGAAATGGAAGTCCATCGCAAACGTCAGGAAGCCCGACAGCTCGCCGTCAAGCGTGGCCTAGCTCCTGACCAACAAGCGCTCTCTACCAAATCCAGCACGCCCCGCTCCTCGTCGCCGGCTCATGTAATGACGGCAGTAAGCTCGACTGTATCGCCGCTTGTACGCACACCCGCTGGCGAAACTGCGCCTTTGACTGACCAGTTCGACTCGATACCTTTTCCCAGTTTTGTAGATACCCAGACGATGCCGGACAGCAGTGGGTTTCATGTCGATGAGAGTGATTATTCGAGTAAGGCTGTGACGCCGAATCGACCCTTGTCTATCAAAGATGGGAGGGGAGAAGATGATGAAGAGGCGTTTGTTCCTGCTCGATTACCGCATTTTGGGCCTGAATAGACATCAAGTAAACGGAGAGACAGACGGGAAGCGTAAAATGAGAAAGGAGTGTCTTTTGACGAATGCAACGGGGACATGAAGAGACGTAGCGGAAAACATATGTTGTAATTAATGACCTGAGCGATCTTGATTCATCTTGTTCCAAATATTATTACTATTGAGTTGTAAGCTCATCATACAAGATGAACCCATTGGCGATGAACTTGGATCATTTCATGCACACGACCCCACCTGTTCTAGGTCGGGGCCTTTGGCCCACTATAGAACTGGATTTTAGCAAGACGACAGCGCCTACTCATTCTTACAAGTTGTGCACCATGATAGACTAGAACGTTTATGGCAAACTATTATCTGCGCACATTCTCATTTTGTGCGAAAGCTCACGAGACCAGTCATTCTATAAGAGTATGACTGGGATGGGTATATTTTTAACAACTAGCAACTTTTCTTCATCAAGCATTCTTGGTCCAACGGTAGGATAATTGCCTTCCAAGCAATTGGCCCGGGTTCGAGTACGTTATATCCCACATCCTCTTCATCAACAACTATTCTAACAACTTCTGTAGCTCCCGGAGGATGCATAACATCCTTCTCCACAATTGCGAGATGATCATTTTTTTTTGCTCATACATTCAGCCCATGTTGCCAAATGTAATCTGCTTCTTTGTCAGACCCTGGTAGATTTCATCCAGTACGCCCCTCTTCCTCTTCTTATCCACCTCCTTCTCTTTCCGTTCGAGTTCCTCTTCCTCGTCTAGTTCGGCTTCTTCTTCTGTTCTTGGCTTCCACGTCGCAATACTGCCATCGGCGTACGCAGAGTACATCTCCACATGGTGTGGTCGCCAGGCCAGACTTGTAATTCTATCTCTGATATTGCGCTGCCCCTTTGTCGCTGCAGCACCGGACGCATTGGCCGGGTTATTTGTCTGAGGCTGCTGTGAGCGGCGTAATCGACGGATGAGCTTGCCGTCAAAGAGCTCATAGGTAAGGATCTCGTGCTCGTTAGGATAGAACATGAGATCAGAACCTGGCTGGAGGTTCTGCACTGGTGCGAGAACGGGGATGCGCGGCGCAAGACCCGAGTTCTTGACCATGGGGCCAAAGTTTGCAAGAGTATTGGCACCTGTATCTGTATCCCAGACGCGTATCCGCGCATCGTGTCCGCAAGAGACTAGATGTTTGCCGTCCTCTGTCCATACGAGCCCATTCACAGCGTCTCTGTGTGCTTGAGCGTTGTTTGAGTTGCGAGTAAAGGACGTGGGTTTCCCTAGTACACCGACTGAGTCTTCGAGGTCCAGTACACCCAGTTCACCGACACTGCGACGTACGTCCCAGAAACGTATGCTGCCATCTGTAGCTCCACTGACAAGAACATGTTCGCGCACCGGACTCCACGCCGTAGAAAGAATCGCACCAGAGTGGCCCGCAAGACTGTGTGTAGTTGCGCCTGAACGGAGGTCTACGAGACGGACATTGGGGTGTTGGGTGGCGCATGCAACGAGGAGATGAGAGGCGACAGGCGAGAGCGCAATGTTGTACACGACCGAGTCGAGGTTGAAGGACGCAGATGGCGCGAGCGTTTCGCTCGAGTAGAGCTTGACGGTGTGGTCGTACGACGACGTGAGAAACGCCAGAGAATCGAAGGGGTAGAACTGTATCTGTGTAATGCCCAACTTGTGCTCTTCGCTTGTCTTGTTCACCGCCGTCAAGGGGAGATATGTCTCTCCCGCCTCGGTTGCTGTAGTCTGCGCCTCGAGATCCCATACCGCAATCGAGCTGTCAGCACCTCCAGAGAGCAGATATCGACCCTCAAACTTGTCGATTGTCAGTGCATTAACCCCGGATATATGCGCCGGTATGCGCTCGTGCGGGTCATCGAGAGCGGGTAGGTGCTGGCTGAAGGTTACGGTGGGCGATGGTTGCAGCGCGTAGGTGAGACGCGAGGTGTAGCCGCGTTTAAGGACGTGGTTGGGAATGAAGCCATACGCCCTGTCGAGCACGTGTTGGGTGTTCATATGCGACTACATGCTTCGTGTGCTTTGGGGCAATGAGGAAGGAGAGGGTGCGCAGAGGATTATGACGTTGTAGCCCGGCCGCCACAACGCGACAGGGATGTCTAGTCGCAAGACATTCACTGATGCTCAAGCCTTGCAGCCAAGCGAGCCGCTTACCTGTACAGTCCGCTGTACTTCAGCATAACACCAACACGTAGGCGTACCGAGGCCACGTCGAATGGCTTCCGATAACGAAAAGCCGTGTCGCAAGAAAGTAGTTAAGAGACCACGAAAGCGACGGGCCACCGTCTACGATGCCGTCAAACGTAAGAGACGCACGTGTTTACAGCCAGGTTGCATAATCTAATATATCTCAAGGCAGAGTCGCCAAAACCGGTCTGATCGACCACATCCATGATCCCAAGGCATCCAGAAAACCACTACGTCCAGATGAGGTCCTCTTCAAGCGAAAGAATGCGCCCATGCGATACGAGGAAGATGATTACTACCCTGCACACGCCAAGTTGCCTGCAGACCAAAAGCTTCCGAGTGGAGATCTAGCAGACGCAATGAAAAGCTACGTTTCGACACTATGGGCCAAAACGGAGCGACCCGGCCTCATGCGAAGGACTTGGAGAGGCATGGATGAAACTGCGCTCATTGCCCTGAGTATCTTGATGGAAGAGACGGCGCGTGGTGTGCTAGGTGAGACTGGAGATTTAGCTTTCACCGAAGCAGCTGAGGAAGATGAGGCGCAAGTCCTTGCTCGTCAAAAAGATTGGACTCGGGGTGGTAAGAAAGAGGGAGCTATTGGCAGGGCCAAGAAGCAAGCTCAAGCCAGTAAACTGAAGCAGCGCGCGAAGGAAAAGGCAAAGGATCGCCTAGAAACGTGGACTTCATCTGATGAGGAGGAGTCGCAAGATGATTCGGAAGAGCTAGAGTAAACGTCACGATATTGGTGGCATGTTCAAAGGCGGTGCTGCGATCAAAGGTATAGTTGAGCACTGGTCGTACCTGCCTCCTTTTGCAGCTGACGGCATAGCGTGCTTTCCTCGAGCCCTGGAAGAACTCGTTCGCTACGAAGGCACAATTAAGAGTTTTACAATCTCACTGCTACACGCGCTCCATCACAGTCGTCTCTTCTCGCATATCCTCCTTACTTCACCTTTTTACAAGATCATCTGTCGTTTCAATCGAGCAAATATGGTCAGTTCGGACACAGGAGTAACTTTAGCATTCACTAAACTCGGCAGGCACCGAAAACCCAGCCCAACCCGCGGAAAGCGGCTTCTATCCTTGCCTGGTTCCACAAGACGGCACAGGCTCACAGCATCAAGGACCTCGAGAAGACACTACCACAAGTCTCCTCCATCAACGGCATGCAAGTCAAGGATTACCTCCAAGCACTTTCAGACGACAACAAGATTCGTGTTGAGAAGATTGGCAGCGGTAACTGGTACTGGAGCTTTCCTGCCGACGAAAAGAAAGCCAAAGACGCTGCTCTCAAGAAAGCCCAAGAGGAGTTCGACAAGGCAAACGCTACTGTGAACCAACTCCAGGCGAAAGTGGATGATGCAGGTGCAGCTCGCACTGAAGACGAGGATATGCTCATGGAAACAGGTAAATACCACAGTAACACTGATCGTGCTCACACTCATCGTCAGCAGGTGGCGATCGTAAGACACTGATTACGAAGCATGCCGACCTCACCAGAGACCTCGAGAAGCTCAGAACTGAGCTAGCCGCATACAGTGAGCAAGACCCCGTCGAGATGGAGAAGAAGGCCGCCGAAACTGAACAGGCTCATCTTGACGCCGAGAAGTTTACCGATCAAATACTCGTCATGCAGGGCTGGATCAATCAGCAACACTTTGGTGGCAGCGGAGGGCCAGACTTCAAGGACATGCTCAAGTCGCTCTACCACGATGAGTACGATGAGGATGAGGAAGGTTTACGCGAGCTGTGATATTCGACGGATCAAGAATCGGAGGAATTAGTGAAGCATATCTCGGCCCTTTCGCTAGGAGAATGCCGACAACATAACGGTATGCAGTGATAAGCGCGTAATTACTTCCACACGGAGGTATTATAGCCAAATCATTTCGACTCATGCATGAGGCTACCATGGTGATGCGCCACTTCGGAATATTTATAAGTGCTTGAGTCATGTTTCAGCATGGGCCACCTAATAGCTTTCGTTCGCTTTTGAACATCGTCATCGCGAGTAACTTTCGCCAACCCACCACCAAACGCCTACTGTAGAAAGAGGCCTCGCCGGCCTGCCTGCAAACAGCCCTTCGTCGCTCCTCGCAAGACTTTGACACTCATCATACCATCAATTCCCTGTACATATCCCTGAGACCAGATCTTATACCCCGCCATGGCCTCGACTGGTGCCCAAGAAAACACACAAGTGCCTGCAAGTCCACAGCGGAGAGGAGGCAGAGGCCGCGGGAGAGGTAGAGGTGGACATGGTGGACATGGTGGACCAGAAGACGGTCACGACAGCTTTGGAGGGAGAGGACGTGGACGAGGCGGCTACCAGAGTCGTGGGCGAGGTCGCGGCAACAGAGACGGCGCGGGCGGTCGTGGTGGACATGCGCCAGAGAAGGGCAAGGCGCCAGCGATAGAGACAGAAGAGAACGGCCAGGCTCCACCCACTCTCGTGAAACCGAACCTTCAGCAATCGGACGAGGATGACGATGCCGAAGTCTGCTTCATTTGCGCCTCGCCCGTTCAGCACACAGCCGTCGCTCCCTGCAACCACCGCACATGTCATATTTGCTCCATCCGGATGCGGGCTCTATACAAGACGAAAGCTTGCGCGCACTGCCGAACAGAGTCAGACCACGTTATCCTTACAGATGACGCAGAGAAGAGTTACGAGGATTTCTCCACCACTGAGTTTTTCAAATCCGATGACACTCTAGGTATACACTTTGAGAATTCTGGCGTTTTCGAAGACGCACGATTGTTGCTGCAGTACAATTGTCCCGACAGCGAGTGCGACGTTGCCTGTCTGGGCTGGCCAGACCTGCATCGCCATGTCAAGACGGCGCACGAGAAAGTGATGTGGTATGTACTTCATAGTCTCAGACCAGCTGCATCGGCTAACATGTTCAAGTGACCTATGCACGCGAAACAAGAAGGTCTTCACCCACGAGCACGAACTGTTCACACAGGCCGATTTACGAAAACACCAAAAGTTCGGCGACGATAACCCCGGAGCAATAGATCAGAGTGGCTTCAAGGGACACCCAGAATGTGGGTTCTGCAGACAACGTTTTTACGGTGACGATGAGCTCTACACTCATTGCAGAGACAAGCACGAGCGCTGCCACATTTGCGATCGTCGAGAAGGGGGAAGCAGAAAACAACAATACTTTGTCAACTACGATTCCCTCGAGGTGCACTTCCGGAAAGACCACTTCCTTTGCCCGGACCGTGAGTGTTTAGAGAAGAAGTTCGTTGTCTTTGATTCCGAGATGGATCTCAAGGCGCATCAGCTGGAAGTGCATCCCAATGGTCTTTCCAAGGACGCATTACGAGATGCTCGGAGAGTTGATATGTCTGGTTTCCAAATAAGAGCGCCCCATGAGCAAGGTCATGGCAACAACAGGCGAGACGACCGCAGACGCGAGGGCGGCAGAGGCCGTGGACGTGGACGGGATCCAAACGCAGAACCGGTGCCTGCATCATCTGCGCAACCTCTGAGCAGAGCAGAGCTTGCTTACCAGCGGCAGCTAGAAGCTCAAAACACTCATTCGGTCACTGGAAGAACTTTCGGCGGCCAGCTCTCTGCACCAACTCCGGGCGAGGCTTTCGCTGCAAGGCCTCCCCCAAGCGCCTCAGAACCTCCCACCGTAACTGCCTCGCGTCCAGCCCCAACGATTGCGAGCAACATCACAAGCGGTGTAGCTCAACTGAGCATGAACATACAACCAGCGAACCCGGTTCCCCAAACACCTCAGGAGCAGGCTCGACTGCTACGCCACAACGCAGTCACAGAACGAGCTACAAACATGCTTCGGAATAGTGAGATCAAGTTACAAGAGTTCAGAGCCGCAGTATCAGCGTATCGCAATTCCAAGGTGTCGGCGGCACAGCTCATCGAGGGGTTCTTTGCACTATTCGACGCCAACTCGAAGGAGATGGGAAAGCTGATCAAGGAACTGGCAGATATCTTCGAGATGCCGGGAAAGCGGGAAGGGCTCTTGAAAGCATGGAATGATTGGAAGGCCATCAACGAGGACTACCCTTCATTACCTGGCTCTGCGATAGAACAGGCGTTGAACGGTGGATCAACTGTGCGGGGAGGCTCTCGCGTACTGAAGCTAAAGAGCTCAACGGCAAAATCATCACGATCTACAGCCAACCAGCAAGCCAGCTGGTCGAACGCATCGTCGAGCAATCCTTTCCCTGCTCTGCCAGCGCCGTCGGGCCGCGTCGGTGCAAAACCCGGACAGACGCCATGGGCTTCTTCGTCTGCTGCAACGAGTGCGCGTCCTTCGCCCATGCCATCACGCGTCGCGTCATCAACAAACGTAAACAAGAAGCCCGCGGCATCAGACGCCTTCCCAGCACTCCCAGCAGCTGCGAAGCCCACCAGCACACTCTTCAGCCCAGGATACACTGGCCACGCTCTACGACGCGACAACAGTGGACGTAATACGCCAGTGAGCAACCCTTGGGCCGGCCCATCGGGCGCAAACAGCGGAACTTCAACGCCAACTCTGGAGGATGCCGGTGCGGCAGGAAAGAAGAAGGGCAACAAGGGGAAAAAGCAAACACTCTTCCAATGGGGTTAGATAGTCATCATGCGCATTCTAAGATACAAGCAAGCATAGACACGACATGGAAGCACAGGGGTAGTGCCTGTCTTAAGATTCCGAGCTTTAGTTCAGGATTTGCCAAGCTGTTTATGCAGAAATGAATGATTCATAGACAGACAGGTTCTGGTGTCACGGCAGTCTATGCTACCGAAAACAAGGCAAAGGTGTTGTTGGATGGAGGCCTACAGCATGTACTGCAGCGTACGCACTCTTTCTTCAAAGGAGCTTGCTTATCATATGTTAAATTTCATACCCAAGGCATGGTGTGAAGACTTACACTATGTAGTTTTTGCTAGTTTGTTACTGTACAACACAGCGTGTTACTCTCGGGTGGGGTAGAGCAAGAATGCAATTAGTGGACCCGCAGAAAGTTATCGCGCAGTTGTTGCAGAGTCGCTTTGTTACCACACTTCAGTTATGGCACTTCCAAGAATAAATAATTACAATTCTTTTATTCGAGAGAATCTTTTCGTTTAGGTCATTGAGAGTTGTAGAAGTTGTGAGTGGCTCGTTTGCTCGCAATACCAGTGGATGAGGTGGATGGTAACCAAAGCATGGCAACCCACAAGCTGTTACAATTATCCTGCCCACTAGAGGTACGGCTCCAACGTTCGGTGTGAAAGAGAGTCAAGTAGCAGTCTCAGTTAAATGTGCTCACCCTTCTTTGCATCGTGTTTGAGTGTGGAGACGAACAAACAGCCTATCAGATATCCAAGACATCGTCTCAAACACCCAACTAGACCTCAGTAGCTATCGCGTATCCGCGATGTTGGTTCTGGATTTAGAGTTTGAGTATAGCCCATGATTTTAAAATCGATTTGTTGATTGGTAATGCAGATACTGTGGTAAACGGGGAGAAGACTGATCACATCATACCTCAGGCGTTGCGAATTTGGACATGATGTGTTACGCGTCCCGCGAGTAGAATGGCGCCGGGAACTGGCGCCGATCATGGTGGAGGCGCATAACTATGATCCCCCAACATTTGCGCCCCCAATCGCGATGGCTTTATTGTAAACCTTCCAAAGGATACTTTTGGTGGTTTGATTATGTGATGAACCTGATTTGCCGGCGGCTTGCGAAGCGGTAATGTCTCCATAGTCAACCATGGTAACAGCGATGCGTCTGTAGCGTTGGTCCTTGGCGCACTCCGCAGTCGCCTAAATCTTGACGAGTATATAACTTCCGGAAGGCCCCCGTCTAGTATCCTTACACCCAACACTATACACCAAGCCACGTTGATACTACCAAAATAAAATGGCTTACAACTACACAAGGACCAGCTCTGGACGCCCTGAGCCAATCCAGCACCAGCAGATACCTGTTCAGTCAGGAAAGAAGTACGAGCTGTCTGTCGAACAGCAACCTATCCGAGCTCGAATGTGCGGCTTCGGTGACAAGGATCGAAGGCCGATCACTCCCCCACCCTGCATCCGCTTGGTTGTGGTAGACAACCAGACAGGACGAGAAGTCGACTTCCAAGATATCGACAGCACCTACTTCGTCCTCATGGTGGACCTCTACGACGCGGCGGGAGCTGATGCCGTCAACCTGGTTAGGCATAGTAGCGCAGCGCCGACAGTGTCCATCTCCAGCAGCACCACCACTTCGTATCCTCCCCCTCCGGAGCGAACGCACCAGATAGTGACGACATCTAATCCTTATGACTACCGGCCACAAGTAACGCCATACGGCGGCAATCCTTCGTCAGGGCCGATGGGATACTGCTATCCACAGCAATACCAAATGTACGGCCAACCCCAAGCCGCCATGATCCCCGCCACGCCCGTGGGCTCCAATCACACGCGCAACCTCATCGGCATGAACGCCGTCAACGCCTGCCGCCTCAACGATCTCGAAGGCAAGCCCGGATTCTGGTTTGTGCTTCAGGACCTCAGCGTGCGCACCGAGGGCACCTTTCGGCTGAAGCTCAGCCTCTTCGACATTGGCGCCGGCGACGGCACAAACGGCACTGTCAACCTAAACGGACCCAGCAAAGGTAAAGGCCCTTGTCTTGCCGTCAACTACACCGATCCCTTCACCGTCTACTCGGCCAAGAAGTTTCCCGGTGTGATTGAAAGCACTAAACTCAGCAAATGCTTTGCCCAACAGGGCATCAAGATTCCCATCCGCAAAGATGGTGGGCCCAAGGTGCCCAATCAGTCCGAGTTCGACAACGATGCATAATTTGCGGTCGGTAGTCAGCGAGGATTTGTTTGCGTCCACGGCAGAGTATAGACAAGGAAGGGCATGTCACGGCATAGGGTTTTGGAGTTTGGGTGTTTTTGGCGTTTCTGGCGTTTTCGTTGGCGATACCTAGTCAAGGGTTTTCAATGTATCAACACGAAATTCTTAAAATGATACATCTTCACTGCTGCCCCTTTTGTGAACAGTATCTCAAATATATACGCTGTATTCTACGTTCACGTTGTATTCTACATTCACACTCTGTCAGACCAGCAAAACAGTATTGTAACCCCCCAGGGTACGTTTTGGTGGTAGTTGATATATAAGTTCATCCGAACAATCTCGATTCTTCGTCAGTCGTTGCGATTATGCTTCGCAAAGAAGAGAGATTACATGGGTGTCATTCTGTCAATTGAACCATCTTGCGTTGATGCCTTCATTGGTGATTATTGCATTGACTAGCTACTATCGCCGTCCCCAAACAGCAGACTTGTGTTCGAGTTGGTTGATTAAAAGGTAAAACAGCTGTAGTCTAGTAAGAACTATAACAGATTGAACTTATTACTAAGAGTGATTGCCACTGTGTGCATGTCTAGTGCGAACGCAAATTCCGTTATCTCCCTAGGAATTTAGATCCTCTGCATTGCATGGTGCGGCTGGTAGTGACCCTAGATTTGGTGCCCTACTGAGAGGTTGCAGCGGCGGTGACTGTGAGCACGGTGGAAGCTCCAAGAGGCCGTGATGCGCTCTAAGGTGGCCGTGCTGGAGCCGGACCCCGCCGATGGTGGGAATTGGAGCAGATGTTGTGCCTGCGACTGGCCGCACATGTACTGCCGTTGTTGATAATTTAGCGACTGGGCTCGCCAATATCCTGTAAGTCATGCAGCAGGATTATTGCCGTATTGGGGGCCTATCTGATGCCTGAATTTCACAAGTTTCGAAACGGACGTCGTTGTCGTGTGGAGAGCTCGCTCTGGCTGAGGACCTAGGAGGTCAGCCGAGCCTATCCAACACACATCAGCGTATCAGGTAAGATCTGTCGCTTCACCCAATATTATGTTTATCCATCTCTTCATCGATCCAGCTCCCACGTTTTACTCTGGCTCGCCTCCTCCACTTCTCTTGATCTTCCTGCTGCCCTCGGGTTTCCCATCCAGTCTCCTCATTCACCGGCTCCGCGTGCGTAACATTCGGACTAATGCGTCTGGAATCCACAAAGTCGGGGTATTGCTGGCTGCCAAAGTCGTGCGTGAGCAGGCTGCTGTTGAGTCTCGCTGATACGCCTACGCTCGCGGTGCCACTGCCACTCGGGGTCTTTTCCAGCGTCAGGGTGTTTCGGCGTTCGAAGCTGTTACCGCGCGCGTAGTTGTTGTTGTTCATGCTCTGATCGCTTTCCGCTCGAACGCGCACCAGTTGAACGAGTTTGCCTAGGACGGCGAATTCGAGTTTGAGTTTGATCGAGTATACGACGCCTTTAAGGGTGGTTTCGATGAGGTATAGGTTGGCGAATTCGACGCTGAGTAGGGCAATATCCATGGCGATGATCAGTACGTTGATGGCAAGAAGCTGGTACATTGTCTTCCGAACGTTGGTATTCCTGAGGTGCCCCATGCCAACGCTGTCATCGAAACTTCGCACGTCGTCTTGAACTTGTTCTGAGAGTTTCAGCAATCGTATCGTCTCTTTAATGTATACTATCGACAAGATAGTTTCTTGCACGAAGAAGCCAACCATCTGTATTTTTTCCATTATCGAGTATCCGCGAACGAAGCGACGGAGCGTGGAATCGGAGAGCGAGTTCGAGTTCGAGCCGAAAGTCAAGACGGTCGTGATTGAATGCAGTAGTATGCCATTGACGATGATCATGTAGAGGGTCCAGCGAAGGACTCGGCGCGAATTCGTGACAAGATGGAGACGCGACCATAGGACGACCGATTGCCCTAGGAGCTTGTTAGCAGCTGCATTCTGGAGCCCTCCAAAACTGAGCGCACTTACCGGTGATCATAGGGTACCACCCAAATGTAAGTAGGACGACGGCGACATATCCAGCATCTCTTGAAGGATCCAGCACTCGGAAGAACTTAATGATGAAGCCTAGAGCGTATGGTATGATGCCGAAAGCGCTGATGACCAGCGACCAGAAATACAGCCCATGGTAGCGCTGGAAAGTGACGAATGCGAGAACGATAAGTTCGATAGCGTTGTAAAGCGAAAGCCCAAGGAGAAACGCGATAATGATCTTAAGGGGTAGAGAGTCGCCCGTATAACCTATGGAAGTGTCAGTACAGAAGAAGTGGGTTTCTGTTGTGTCTAGAGCCCTTGCCTCCAGTGATTCCAGCGCCGGCGGACTCGAGGGTACCCAACGCTGGTGTCGACTCCGCTGCAAAAACAGACGACGTCACGCTGGAAGTAAAGCTGACAGACAGCGACGCCATTTGCGAAGCTTTTGTCCCAGACTCAATGCGCAGCGCCTCCGCTGTACGACGAACCAGGCACGAAGCGTACTTGCGACTCCATCAATTAAGAGGAGATTCGTACGGTAGCGCAGGGCATGGCGACAGATTTGACAGGAGAAACGGGCCGGTAGGGAGCGACATCGAGCAAGGACTTGTTTTCGTCGAGGCGGGGATTTTCCGTGTACGAGCGTCAACGGTGCGCGTGCACTAATTGACCACGCGCGGCTTTCAAAGCACACCAGCCGTTTGGAGGCCCAAAGTGACGCTGCGAGCTCCACTTGCTAACGTTTTGAGGCTTAAGCAGTGCATCAGTCCGGGGTAGATCGGCACTACTGAGTCGTGCATTAGGCCGTCAGCTGGCAAGCTATGCGTTGCCGAGACGCTCACCATGTTCTCGGAAAGGTGAGGCGACTTTATATAGTATTACTCAGCTATTGAAGCCACAAAGAGGCCCATCTAGGAGGTGACGAATAGCAGCCGCTCTGCCACCTATAGAACCATCAACGCTGATTAGAATACTACTAGGTAATGTTCTTGCCCATGATTTCGCCCCTCTTCTTGCCCTTCTGCTGCGCTGCCTCGTGCTTTCTTAGGTCTTCAGGTACCTTACTGAGCCCACTCTTCATGAGAATCTGCTTGAGGTCATAGAGCACATCCGCATCTTCATTGCCCCAGAACGTAATGGCAACACCCGGTTTATCCGAGTCCGCGCCCAAACGACCAGTACGACCAATGCGATGCGTATAGCTTTCAATGTTACCCGGCATGTTGAAGTTCACCACTAACTGAACGCCTTGAATATCAATACCACGACCAAGCAGATCTGTGGCAACAAGCACGCTAGTTTGCCCACTTTTGAGGGATGCAAGAGCAGCCTCACGCTGTTCTTGGGTTTTTCCACCGTGAATCGTCGCGGATGAGAAGCCCATGTGTTTGATCTCGCGGGCGATGGCATCGCAGTTCCGTTTGATATTGACAAACACAATGATGGGTGCGGAGAACTCGCCAGATGTCAAAATCTCTTGGAGACGCTTCTTCCGCTTCTCTTCTCCCTGGACGAACTCGACGCGCTGCTCAACGGTGTCAGTAGCCTCGCCCTGGTTACCTACTGTAACGATGGCAGGGCGACGTGTATATTTCTTCGCGATTCTTTCAACGGCTGGCGGCATGGTAGCTGTGTACATCATGGTTTGGCGGTACATTCCCTTTCTCATCGCATTAGGATCTTCGGCAGAATCGTCATCTGGCTTCTCGTTGTTGACGGGTAGAGCATCGAGGATCTTGTTTACAGGTTCTTCAAAACCCATGTCAATCATCCTGTCGGCTTCATCCATGATAACGTAAGTGCACTGGCTGAGGACGAGAACCCTACGCTCAATACAGTCTACTAGACGACCAGGTGTGGCAATGATGATCTCGGCTCCGTCACGCATCTGAAACGACTGTTCCTCGATAGAATGACCACCGACAAGAACAGCAGTCTTGAACCCTAGCGGTGATGCAAACTTGCGAGTCTCTATTTCGATTTGTTGAGCCAATTCACGAGTCGGTGCGAGAATGAGGGCGTACGGGCCGTCATGACGATTGAAAGCGTCGAGGGGAGGTAGTTGTGAGATGTAGGCAAGTAGTGGCAAGACGAAGGAGGCGGTTTTACCCGAACCTGTTGCAGCGACTCCGATCAAGTCGCGACACTGTAGAGCAATGGGTATAGCCGCACGTTGAATAGGTGAGGGCTCAGTGTAGCCAACTTGATCGACGATGCGCATGAGCTTCTCCGGAAGCCCCGACTCATCCCAGTTGCGCATGGGGTTCGGTATTCCACCTCCCTTGGTAGCGATGCTGAAGTCCTCCTTGAAGATGCGCCAGTCGCGCTCTCGCATGTTTTCTAGCCTCTTTTCGCTCCAGTGCTTGTCCAGTTGTGCGCGGCCGCCCCTATCTTTCCGCCGCCGCTCCATCTCAAGTAGTGCCTCAGCCCGCTCTCTGCCGTGCTCCGGATCTCGCTCGATAATCGCCTCGACCATCTTCTTTGTGGCTGCATCTGTAACTTCCTCGGAAAAGCCACCCAGTCTGCCGCGCCCAAAGAAGCTTGCTTCAGCTTTCTGCTGATAGATGGGGTTGTAGTCATGACTTGTATCCTCCTCTTCATTCCATTCAAAGTTGAACTTTTTCTCTGTTGTCCTCTTGCGCTTCTTCTTGGCCGAAAACGTGGACTGATTTTGCTCTGCGCCCATGTATCGTTGTCTTATCAATGCCTCTGCGTCTTCAGCTGGGCGCTTGTTTCCCTTCTTGTCCGGTGGTGGTGGAGGTGCCATGTCTCCATTGCGGCGATCATGCCGCATAGACGACGGTCCAGTTGGCGCATCGCGCATCGAACGAGGCCCTGTAGGTACTGACGACGACCCGTTATGACCGTTTGTGCGATTATCATCCTGCGAGTTTTTCCATGCGTTGCTGTCTCCGTTAGAAGACTCTCGCCTCTTTTGCGCTTCTTCCACTTCTTTCTTTCGCTTCTCAAGCGCAATGCGCTCCCTCTCCGCCTTGGGTATGAATTTGGGCTTTGCGGCAGCCGCTTCTTTCTCGCGCTTGGCCTTTAGTATATCGTCGATACTCGGTGGCTGCTTGCGAGCAGCTGGAGGCGGGACGGCGGCAGTCATGTTGGTATTACGAAGGTCACAGTTTGTGGAATCGCGGAGGAGGATTCGCGCGAACTATAGGTTGCATGCACGCTAAGGCAACACCAGATCACGTGTACCATAACTATCGATAGCACACTAGCCCCACTACGTAGATTGGTCTCTCATATATTGCCTCAGGTAACAGGAGCATCATATGCATTAGGTGAGTACCAACGTACGGAGCTGGTAGTAAATCAAGGGACCATCCAATGTTGTGTGCTGTTACCTAGAGGCTTTCAAGTTTGGCCTGGGAGCTGTACCATGGTGGCTGCAAGAAAGGGTATGGTCTTGGAGATGCCTTGATTCAGAAGCTGAATCCAGCATTCTACTGTTCAGATGGAGTACCTAGAGTGATTCCGCGTACGTATCACGAGACGGCGTGGTCTTTCCCATTATTCCGTCACAACCATAAGGCAGATTTCCGGCACCCCATA
The DNA here is from genome assembly GCF_907166805.1 of Alternaria atra. NCBI lineage: Eukaryota > Fungi > Ascomycota > Dothideomycetes > Pleosporales > Pleosporaceae > Alternaria > Alternaria atra. Next base: position 808,752 of record NW_025091333.1, read on the forward strand.
ATGTTCATCGTAGCTCATAAACATGATCATATGCCACCTCGTACCATGCACCACCTCAATCCTGCCTGCCCTTGAGTAATCGCTTGGTCACCTTGTCCTTCTCAATGATGTAAACGTGTGCGCCCCAGCCAGAAAGTGCGTCTCGGTCGACAGCGTTGAGCAGCGCCTGTGAGATCGTCTCGAAGAGGTCCTCGGGGCCCTATCATGGATGTTAGTCTAACCCAACTATACTTGGCGATATAACCCACCAGATCCGGCTCCCACAGCCCCTCACATGTACCGAAGAGTTGATCGCTCGCGGTTCCGCTAACAATAAAGTCCTTGGCAAAGTCGATGCATCCAATGCTGTCGAATCCGCAGATAAAGGGCTTCCCGCTCGTCTGGTTGATACCGGCGATCACCGGGCTGATAAAGTAGGGTCCGAAGCGCTTCTCGTACAGACTTGAGCTTACGAGGTTCGCCATGGTCTGGGGGCTGATGTTGCGCTCTTCGCGGAGGCGGTACATGTTGACCTTGTAGCGGAAGAGGTCTGATACGGTAGAAACGTCGGTGGCGAGGCCAGTGAGACCCAGGAAGACGTCGCCGTATTGGAAGATCTTAGGGAAGTTGTTGGACACAGTGAGGGCTTGCATGCCGAGACGCAGGTCGCATGCTATGGCTACACAGTCCTTGCCCACCATGGCCACACAGGCACCGCCGTCTGTTCAAGTGGTTAGAAGAGTATGCGGGATGGTGTCGGTGGGAGCGTACTTATTGAGAATGGTGACGACTGTTGCGGTTAGCTATGGGCTATAACTTGACAGTGGGGGGCTTACCATGGCTGTGTATGTGATATAGAGCGAAGCTTGGTTGGTGTCTACAATTACAGAGGAGGAGTAGAAGCTCCCCGGTGTGTGTGTGTGTGTGTGTGTTGAAAGCTGTGGTGTTGGTTGTGCTTGTGATGTACTCAAGGTTACAGCTCAGTACGCGGCGAGGCGCGAGCAAGCTCCACCCTGGAGGCTACCCTCGTAGCTTAAGACCGCCTTGGCGCTGCAACTTTTAGACATGCACGAGCAGACACGCCGATACGGATCGCAACGCACAAGATACCCACCATGAGCGCCCAGAAGTCTGTCGAGATTGCAAAGTCGCTGCCGCCGCGATTACTGCGCTTCTTCCAAAAGTACCCGCCACCATCGCTCTTCCCCAGTCTCTCATCTCAACTCGCATCACCGACTTCACACGCAACCCCAGACACAATATCGACAACCCCACCAACCGACCCCAATGCTTCCATGACAGAGACTTCGGCTCCAGACGTCGTCCCAAGACCCTCAAATGCGCCTTCAAATTCAGACATACCGCCAGAAGCACACGATCTGCCCTACCCAAACCCATTTCTTCCACACAAGAACTTCGCAACCGGACGATGGCACTCTCCCGCCTACGGGCTCCGGAAACAAGCTGACCTCGTCAAGCTTGCATCAGAACACGGTGTCGTCGATCTATTACCCTGGACCATCAAAAAGCCAGGCGAGAAGGAAAGGCGGAGGGTAGAAAGAGGACTGCAAGTCAAGGGCACAGGTGAGGGACAGAAGGTCAAGGGAAAGCTGTGGGAGCGAACACTGAAGGGACGTTTGGAGATGAGGAGACAGGCTATGCTGAACATGCCCGCTTTGATCCAGGAATGGAAACAGAGGGGACACGGAAGAGGCTGGAAGAAGTGGCCCAGTGGAAAGGCGAAATAGACTGCCTGTTCTCGAACCTTTTTTGGAAAACAGCCACTCAAATGTACCAACATTCTTCTATTTCACTAGGCAACCAAGTTCAAGTGCGTCTGGATTGATACATAGCAATGTAGTCCTGCCAGGACATGCTGCTAACTGAACTATCTCATCTTCGACAACCCCTCCACGTTATTGTTCGTGTGTGCAACTGATTCTGGGTATAATGTAGGAAATTTGGATAAACACACACATCCTTAGGAAGTCCGGAGTAGGAATGTCATGCTTCACATGACCATCTCCTCGTCCCCATAGCCACCCTGTAGTCCATATTCTCGCGCATATGCATACGCTCCGTAGTTGTTCTCCATGTCCGCGACGCTGCCCACGTTCTTCTGCCAGAGTCCACTACTTCCTGTGTTGTTGTAGACCGGATCAGTGGCCTGGTTGTACTTGTTCGATTCCTTCAACGCCTTCTCGGCTCGTGCCGACTCTTCATACTCGCGCCTAGCCATCATTTCATATCCCGAAGCCATGTAGGGCTCAGCGTTTGCTGCAGCCATGCTCTGCTCCAACTGCTGCTGGTGCTGCTGGATGGCCTCCTGTTGCGCCGACTCCGCTTGCTGCTTCTCGTATCTCAGCTTCGCCATTGCCTCCTCCTGTGCTAGACTGGTGGGCGGCCAGCCGTAAAGTTGTCTAGACATGTTGTAGTCCACGCCTGCTGGATGACCTTGGCGCCCTGATGGAGGGGATATACGCCAAAGTTCGAGGAGACGCAGCCGCTGGTCGTCGTCTGCATTTTGAAACAACTCGATCTGGGAAGGAAACAGGAGAGAGGGATCAATGCTGTTCCTTAGAAGTACAGCCGCGAGGTCCGACGAGTCGATGTGTGTCTTCAAGGCTGGTTCGGAAGTACTACGAGTAGGTACATGATACGAATGTGTATAGTGCTGGGAAGCATAGACGATCTGTTTGGGAGCGTCTTCCTGCTGTTGCTGTTGCTGTTGCTGCACTGGTTGTTCTTGGTGCATCTGTGGTTGCATGGGCTGTTCGTTGCCTTGCGACAAGTTCATATTGACTGAAAACAGCCGGGTAAGCTCATCCTGCTGCATGTTTGCGTCTTCTGCTGCTTTCCCCTGAACGTTGATGCCTGTAGATATTGTGCCGCACTATGACGTAATGTTAGTACTTAGCAGCATCAAAGACAATCGAGCTTACGTTTGAGCAGGATATATTCTGGGAAAATGCAAAAGGACTGTACGAGATGGGCGTATCGTAAGTGCAGTTGCAGTGGTGGAGGAGCTGCATATCCTCTAGGATCTCAACAGCAAGTGGGTATGAGGGGCAACTTCTGCAAAACGGAAAGTTGAAGAATATATTAATTGTCGAGTCGGATGACACTCAGAGTGATCAAATCTATTGTTGAACAAGCTTGGGTACTCGGACTTGAGTTTCGCGGTTGGTTTAGATCTTGAACCGTACTATCCGCGGGTGCGTTGGTTGGGCGCTGACGATAATCGGCGGGGATGGGATCAAAGGCGCCTTTGTAGTCAAGAATAAACAGAGAGAGGTATTCAAAGATACTCGAATCAAGTCAGCAGTGAAGAGGGGTCAGCAGGAAAATCAGGAGCAGTGTGATGGTGGTTCTTTATGTACTGTCGAGTATAGCGCGCTGTCGGGGTCATGCGTGTAGGCGGGATGATTCTGATAATTTTGTCGCCCACATCCAATTAGTGACGAAGCTGAAACCCAACTTGTTCGGCTAGCCCGTTGACAGCCAATAGTGTGTCTTTGGAGCTTGGAAATAGTGGTCGAGTTGGGACGACAACTCATCAAATGTGTATGGGCGTATGCACTTTTGGATGTAAGGCGGGTGCAATTGGAGCGGTCCAGGCGGAAGAAGCCGGGACAACAGGCGGCGGGCACACCAATACAGAACAGACCAGCAGCGAGGGAGCATATCGCACGAACAGGTCTATAGCACGCCATAAGAAAGTTCAAAAGTTGCAATGCTTGTGGGCGTCGTGACTTGCGTACGTCGGTGTTGATGCCTCCAGGTGTCGGGGCCCGGGGGTCTTCTTGGCGCGCTAGTGAGCTACTGGAGCTTGCGCAGATACCCCATTGCCTAGAATCATCAACACCGGGACGCTCGACTTTCAACGTTTGCTATTACGGTAATTGTTCCTCTAAACCCAGGAAACTGCTTGATATACCGGAAATTTCAAATCGCCGTCTTCGGTCCTCACCCCGCCCTTCATGGTAAACACCCCACCGCAGCAGTGCAAGCACCCCAGTCGACCTAACAATGGCGTAGACTTCAATAGGTACGGGCTACGACCTGTCCAACTCGGTCTTTTCGCCCGATGGTCGGAACTTCCAGGTCGAATACGCGGTCAAGGCGGTAGAGAACGGTGGCACAGCGGTCGGCATCAAGTGCAAGGATGGCGTCGTACTCGCTCTCGAGAAGCTCGTCAGCAGCAAGCTCCTCAAGCCAGGCGCGAACAAGCGGATAGCTACTGTGGATCGTAATATGGGCATCGTATCTTCCGGTCTTCTCCCCGACGGTCGCCACTTCGTCTCCCGTGCCCGCGATGAGGCAGCCCAATGGCGGCAGCTCTACAAGGCACCCATCCCCTCCTCGTCTCTCGCCGACCGCATGGGAAGCTATGCCCAAGCATATACCCTCTATTCGAGTGTCCGTCCCTTCGGTATAACCGCCATTCTTGCAGGCTGGGATTCCGAGGCAGAGCTACCAGTAGATGGCCAAGTTGGCTCAGGGCCTACTGTTGGATCGGGAGGCAAGAAGGAGGGTGCGAAGCACGGCGGGCCATCACTCTACATGATTGAGCCCAGCGGCCTATACTGGGTATGCTGAATTGTCCTGTCATCACATGGGTAACAACTAACGATTGCAGGGTTACTACGGTGCGGCTACAGGCAAGGGCCGCCAGGTCGCCAAGTCGGAGCTCGAGAAGCTCAACCTCGCCGAAGGACAGCTATCACTGGAGGAAGGTGTAAAGGAGGCAGCACGCATCATCTACGTCGCACACGATGACAACAAGGACAAGGAGTTTGAGCTTGAGATGACATGGATCAGCAATCTCGACGGTCCTACCAAGGGCAGGCACGAGGAAGTACCCAAAGACATCCGGGAAGAGGCTGAGAAGTTAGCAAAGAAGGCGCTAGAGGGAGACGACGATGATGACGAGGATGAGGAGAAGATGGAGGAATAGACAACGACATGACACTACATAGACGGTAGCATGCATAACGAGCGGCTTTGACTGCCTTTCACGATCAAATGAACAACATCTACAGAAGCAAGTACCGCAAACATCATCTTCACGTTCGGCCCGCTTGCCAAACTTGCTTCGTCGCTCCTGCCGCTTATGGGTCAACAATTACCAGCCCGCGTCATCGAAACGATTCCAGATTCGCCATGCAGGTACATCCGCCCCACTACTGGATAGCGCGTCATCAGCAAACCGATTTTGACAACTAACTCAACAACTTTCTTAAGTACTGTACGTAACGCGTCTCTCCATCCACCCATACTCATTCTTCCTATTCAACTGCAATTTCCCATCATGCCGCCAACACTCATACTTATCCGCCATGCTCAGGCCCAACACAATGCTACCAGCGACTGGTCTATCCGGGATCCTCCACTTACCGAGCTGGGTGAACAGCAATGTCGCGAGCTACACGAGAGTCTGAAAGCGAGCAAGATTGGCAATGAGGTTGAACTCATCGTCGTGAGCGCTCAGAGACGGACACTCCAGACCGCCACTATTGGACTAGACTGGCTTATCAAGAAGGGTACAAAAGGTAAGATAATCACTACTGGGATAGAACATTTTATATATGTGTAACATGAGTATTAATCTAGGTCATAGTCATTCCCGACGCAAATTGGCAAGAAAACGCAGACAAGCCCTGTGACACTGGAACACCCATCGACGAGATCTCCAAGGAATTCCCTCAATACGACTTTTCTGTTGTAGATCCTTCATTCCCGGACAAGACGACAGGCGGAGCCAAGAACCCATACGCCTTTACGGAAAAGGCTATCCTAGCACGTGGACAGAGATGCCTCAAGGACCTCTACTCGCGTCCTGAAAAGGTCATTGCTGTTGTCTCGCATTCGGGTTTCCTGCGTACTGGTGTATGCAACCGCATGTTCTTCAACGCCGATTGGCGTGTCTTTGAGTTTGATGAGGAGGAGATGAAGAAGAACCCTGGGTTCTTCGTGCTGAAAGAGAACGAGGAGACGGAGAAGAACGGTGGCGGTATGGGTAGGAGTGACGTTGGCGTCTTTGGTATCGTACCCGGTGACTTCCCGCCGGAGGTTGAGGAGGAGATCGCGACGAAACAGGCACAGGTTGTTGACGAGGCTACCAAGCAGAACCCAAGTGCTTGAGCTAAGTGTCGTGCGGTTTAATTTTTCGAGGGATTTCCGTTGCTGGTTTATGTGGCGGTTGGGATTCGTGATCAACTAGAAATATAGAAATTGCGTAGACAATAGACTCAACAATATTGAGGATGGCGATCGGAACCAGATTGTTAAGTGGAAATTTGAGTAAATGAGATGCCTTCGCTGGCACGAGCATAATACTCCCTCACTACATAAAGTAGTACAGAGAGCGCCAACTTCAAATGCACGAACTCTTCGCTAATTAACTTCTTGGACATCGAGTATATCCATGGTATCGCAAGTACTCTTCACCCTCCCCGAACCAGCACAAGATGGGTTCTCCACTCTGCATATTTCCCCTTCCACGCTGCATTGAATCCAGCCATAGCCGTCTCTTCGGTCGACCCGGTGATAGCAAGACCAATAGCCTGCCCGTAGAGCAGGTGCAAATCCCTACTTGCCTCTATCAATCTTTTGTTGCTAGCCCATAAAGCCTCTATATTTCTGGTCCAACGTGTCCAGACATGGACCTTGGCGATCTGAATACCTGACTGACGATCGACAAGCGGGTTTGACGCTACTTTATGGCTCGACAGTTCCTTTGAATCCGCCAACCGCCGAAACTGAAGCAGAGGTTTCAGCCATTTCTCCCGCAGGCTGAACTTTGGAGAGGTATCGTGAACCTGCATCCAGATCTCAAGCTCGCGTAAGCCGGTAAGCGTCTTCGCAGCGGCCCTGCAAACTCGTTGTCTAGACATGGATATGATATTAGTTACTTTTGCGTAAAGTATCTCGAGACGCCTCTAACTCTATAACTTCCCATCACCGTACTCACCAACTTCGGCTGTGCTTCTCCTGCCAAATCATGTTTTTCATTTCCCAAGGGTCGCCATAGGTGTTGTAGTGGAGATGCAACTTGGTGATGCTCCCCATGTGAATGCTTGAGGCGAACTTGAAGAAGTTTTCAGTGCGCTTCGGCGCGTCGAAGACAAAGACTGTTTTCTGATAGAGGAAAGGCGCTGTCTCCATGGAAACTTTCTTGCACACGAGACTGAGGGCGGATAAAGAGCCTGACCAGTTCGTTCGCAGACCTTGGACAGCATTGTACTTACCAAGTGGTCCCGAGAAGCGGACCACCGTAGGAGGAACAGTAATTGGTTGAACACTAGTTGCTGGGGTGGTCTTGTTCGTAGGAACTAGATTTGACGACAACTTGACAGTCTGCGGCTTTCGCTGCGTGAATTGGGATCCTTTGCTGGCAATCTCACAGCGACGCTCCGAGTCAAAGTAGTAATCGTATATCTGGTTCCTGATCTCTCCAGGTAAGGCAAGGAAGCCGCGTATCTTCTTTGGGACACGAAGTCCCGTGTAAGCGCGGGAGAAGAGACTAGTTGTAGTCATGATTGTGTTGTCAAGCTTCAGGGATGGTGGATGGCTGGCAGTGAGTTTGTTGTAAATGATTGTTAGCAAAGATTAAAGTACGATCATGCTGGTGAGAGTCAGTGTCGATACTGCCGTACCAGTGAAGATGGAGAGTGGAGAAGCGCGTGCCCAGGTTGGAAGGCTGGGCTTGAGATACGAGGAAGGTACGTGAACGCTAGTCCCCTTGGGGTTAACGAGGGGAGGAGCAGCTGCACGACCTTGAATCGCCCCTGCTCATACCGCCATATCACTATCTGCACGATGTCCTTTCTATTCTCGCGCCAGCGTATCCTCCTTCGCCAGCCTCAATTCTTCACAACTCGCGCCTTTACCTCCTCCAGGGTAAACGCATCTCGTCTCCGTCAACCAGGCGAACCTACTGGACCTAACGAGCCACCGACACACATCCGTACCCCACCCTCTAAAAGTCCACTCAAGGTCTGGCCTATCCTCGCTATATTGGGACTAGGCACATACCTGTTCAATCAAATTGTTGAGCAGCGCAAAGGCGAGGGATACCAGCCAAAAAGGACCTATTCAAGGCCATTCACCCAGTGGCAAAGGACAAGTGAAGCCTTCACACCCACACTAGCTATCATGCCTGCTATCGAAGGAACTGCCGCCGGCAGTCGCTCTTCTCCTCGCTGGTCCAGCGACGAAGTGACCGTACTCTTCGTCCTTGGCGGCCCCGGCGCAGGAAAGGGCACTCAATGTACGAAGCTCGTCAGCGACTATGGCTTCAAGCATCTCTCTGCCGGCGACCTGCTGCGTGAGGAGCAGGACCGTGCGGGCAGCGAATTCGGCGAGATGATCAAGACGTACATCAAGGAAGGCACCATTGTACCTATGGAGGTTACCGTTCAGCTACTAGAGAATGCTATGCAGAGTAGCATGGAGAGCGGAGAGAACCACGGAAACCTGTTCCTGATTGACGGTACGATACCTATCACCGCTACTTCCTACTACACCGCCTGACTTAAATAGGTTTCCCACGCAAACTCGATCAAGCCCACGCATTCGAGCGCTCTGTCTGCCCTTCCAAATTCACCATTTTCTTCGACTGCTCCGAGGCTGTCATGGAGAAGCGACTCCTCCACCGCGGCGAGACATCCGGCCGCGCAGACGACAATCCGGAGAGTATCAGAAAGCGTTTCAGGACATTCGTGGAGACAAGCATGCCTGTGGTCAAGGAGTTTGAGTCGCAGGACAGAGTTGTCAAGATCAACGCGGAACAAGAGCCTAACCAAGTTTACCGGGATGTGCAGGAGAAGCTCAAGGAGCGGGGCGTGAAGCCCATCAACCTTACCTTCGTACAGACGCAGGCTTCATAGACATAGAGAGGCGTCCAAGAGTCAATATATCTGAATTGCATTGTCTATCGTGCAGCTCGAGGGCTGCTGTTCATGAACCTGAAAAGCCTCATAATGCATCCGTCCCAAGCCTACCCCTTTTGAAAGAAACAAACGCGCACCAAGAAGACGTAGCCACTTAGTCCATATCTTCGTCGATGGCCCTGTGCTGCTTCCTCTGTCCACCTCGTCCGCCAAACCTCGAGGCCATATCAGCCTTCTGGTCCGCCTTGTTTGCCTCCTCTTCCTTCTCCTGCACGAACCTCTGCTTCTCCTGTTGGATGACTTGCAGGACACCCTGTAGGCTGTTTCGCCACAGGTCTAATCTTGAGGCTACCTCTCTCCACTGGTTATCGCCAAAGACACGGTATGTTGAGCGGTGGATCAGGAAGGTCTGGTTGAGCTGGCTGAGCTTGCCCTCGACGAGACCGGCGCGAATTACGTCAATGACCCACATCTCGACGTCCTCAGATGGTACTTGTAGTGCCTTTGCGATCTTCTCGTAGGGGAGCGACCTGGTCTGGCCGGCTGAGGCAGCCATGGACGCGAGAGTGAGAAGACGCATCTTGCGGTTCAAGGCAGCGCCGTCAAGACCGGACTCCTCAACCCAGCCATCGTGCTCATCCTTGAAGTCGTTGAAGTCGTCTAGCAGATCCGAGTTGAAGATTTCGAGGAGCTGGAAGTAGACTGGGTCGGAGTTGCGGAGGGCTTGGATCGAGTCGAGATCGGTAAGATCTTGGAAGTCGAAGTGGGTGGGGTGTGTGAGGGCGGACTTGAGGGCGCGGAGAGAAAGCTCGCGGGCCTCTGGAGACGACGCTTGTTCCGAAGGGAATGTCCTGAGCGCACGCAGCAAATATGTGTATGCCTGCTCATCCTCGCCTGCGTCCGATGCGACATCGCTTACAGCAAGGTAGAGCTTGCGCGCATCCTCCTCCCCAGTCTGCCATGCGGCTATCCAGCTGTCGAGCTGCTTCAGTTGTGGTCGTAGCGTCTCGAAGTTTGATGTGGCGCGAATGACACGGAGAATGGCGAGGAGCACATGGTAGCGCGTTTCACTGTCCGGCTGGGTGGTGTTGAAGATGGTGCTGAGGATGGAGAGAGCAAGACCACCACCGTTCTGGGGCGATGAGGAAATAGGCGTGCTCAAGTTCTGGCACATCTTGGGAATGAACATGGACACGTTCGGCGACTGGTTTACGAGGTGGATGAGCAAGTTGTATGCCGCGATGAACTCTGCGCACTCATTGTTAGCCCAATGTCATCTCCCATCAACACAACCCCTCTTGTGTCATCGCTGAAGCCGTACCCTTCTCTGGCGCCTGGTTCAGCGCTTGGCTGCCGACGACGAGCTTCTTGAGAACATCGTCCTTCTTGTTCTCCTTGAGCAGGTCCGCGCTCTCGCCCTGGAGGTTGGCGCTCTCATCGCCCTGGGATTTTTTGAGGCTGTCGATGTATTGTGCGAACTCGTCGGTAAGCTCCTCGAAGGTGCCCTCGATGAGCAGCGTGGTCTTGGCGCCCGGCATGGTGATGATCGTAGAATCTGGTATAGGGGGAGAGTGTAGGCGGCGGGCGCAGAGGGCGGGGCTGGTGGATTGTCGACAATGGGAGCGGCGTTGGTGGGATGCCAAGATTGGAGTTGGATTTTTGGAAGTCGCTATCGATAACGCACAGACTTGTGAGACTCAACGCACACGACAACCGGAACCACTTGCTACATTGAAAAGAAACACCAGACTACTACATGTCACGGTTCATAATGCGAAGCCCGCGGAAGCCTTACAAATGTCAGGTGGAGACCTGTCACTGTCCGTAACGAACTGTTGCCTTCTCCTACACCATCATATCAGCTCCAGGCCTACCTACGGTTTCTAGTAGGGCGCTCACCATCATGCAATGCGAGCTCATACGGCCCACCTTCAACCTCAGGATGAACACCTACGAATGATCTCGCCGTCAGCGCACTCCCATCTCTAACGTCCAAGATATTGTTGTCCAAGATGAAGACCCCCCATTCGGCCATCTCCCCTTCAAGGACGTTAGTCGAACCCGGACGTAGCACGTCGCTCATGTATAGGAGTTCGCTAGACTGGTTGCGGCCATGCAGCACTACTTGTCGATCAATGTCCTCCGCCGCATGAAGTTCCCACGTGTTCGTTGCATTATACTTCACGAGGAAGAACTTGCTAGCGCTATCTTGGCTGCTAGTGAGCACATAAGTGCGTATATTGGAAGAGCTGACTGGAAGAGATACCCATTGTTTGTCGACTGTGGGATCGTCTCTACGATAGGCCGTCAGTGTCTGAACCTAGAGATTTGCCCTCTCAAGCACACATACGATGAGGACCGCAGTTGATAGAATTGGGTACCTGAAGCTGCTGGCACATCTAGCTGGGCTCGTCTACCAAGCGACCATGCCATAGCAATGCCGGACAGGCCTGTAGTAAGAGCGAGGGACAACCTCATTCTGAGCTGACAAGCCGGGTAGTTTCTTGCAATAGATGGAAAGAGACTCCTGTCAAGTGCCGAAAACATATATGCGGATCTTGCGGGGGTGACAGGGGTCGGAATGAAGGATCCTTTCAGCCTACAACATACCAGCTTCGCTTAAATTCGAGCATCATCTATAAACACATGCCTTTCTTAATATCTCTTGGCTTGTACTAAACATGTTGCAGAAGACCTGCATGCCGATAGCATGGCTGTAGTGGAGGCGACAGACCACGTTGTTGCGGCGGGGCCTTTATAATACAGTTTGTCGACTGTTCGCAGTAACGAGCCATCTTTCAAGGCCTTAATACTCATTCTTGTTATTGTAAGCTTATCAAGATGAAGTTCACAGCTGTTGTATCATCGTTGTTTCTCGCTGCGTCGGCCTTCGCGCAAACTACGCCCTCGGGCTTTGCTCCAGCGACCAATGCAACACTGGATGTATACTACGGGACGCAGTATATCAGCCCTGGTATCGTCGTCAGGAAATCTAGTATGAGCGTAAGATACGAGGAAAGAAGGATTATGCTGACAATGATCAGTCACGCAAAGAGCTCCTGTCATTGGCCTCACCAACACGACACTTAGCGGGAAGTACCTCCTCGCAATGATTGGTAAGATCTAAAACTATGCTCGCAAAGCCCAGTACATTGACATTACGAAGACATCGACGGTTCTCAGAATGGACGTACGACAACTGTTTTGCATGCGCTCCTGCAGGATTATACGCCATCTAGCACCAAGCAGAACGGTACAACCGTCCTCACCACAACAGCGACAACCCCATCGTCGTACTTCGGCCCTGCACCTCCCGCTGGTGCGCCTCCCACTCATCGTTACGTGTTCTTGCTGCATGAGCAACCGGCAAACTTCGTGGTACCGGCTGCGCATAAACAAGCCGTTAGCAGCCGGTTCGGTATTGACTGGCCAAAGTTCATAGCTGATGCTGGACTGAAAGCGCCGATTGCCGGGAACTATTTGCAGGTGAAGAGCGGAGATAACACGAAGAGGTGGGATGCGTAAAAAAGGAGCACGATCTCTCGAAGTTGTACAACCCAGTATATTCTACATTGCTAGCTTTTTACTGCGTCATCCCAGAGAAGACGTTCATGACGCATTTCTGCATTAAGTAGTACTTCTCATACAACTCAGAATCCCAGCTATCCAAATCCAATGACTAGCGAATCCCCCTTTTCCAATCTGCTTTCACTTCATACTGCCGTGCAGTTCAAATTGTTACCCAAGGTAACTTTAAACACGTCCAGAAGACACTGATGTGCGCGGTCGCCATCCTCACTCAGTACCTCACTGCTATCGATCACATAGGCGCCACCCGGTATGACTATACCATTGTAGTACACAACCGTGTCTATGGTGTGGGCGTTGCATGCTATCATTTTCGGTAGTTAGCACTTGGTCTTTGGATTTCAGTGCGATATGTACCTTTCTTCTCGTTCGACCACATCCATCCAATGCTATACAGCGTCTGATCGTAGTGCGCGACATGTGCCGTAGTATCGTATACAACCCTCCGCCTTCTCAGATTGTTCTCCGTCCATGATCTATCTGTAACGGCATAGGCAATGCATCTTTCGGCCTTGCGAGCGATCTTGTCGATGGCTGTTACGCCGCTGATGGCTGTTGTGAGGATGACGACAAGGCTTGCTTTGCGCATGGTGGTGGCGTTGTATTGTTGTTTGAGATGAGACGGTTGGAGGATTAGGAAGCAGGAATATGTTGCATATTTCGTTGATATGATGTTTGGTGAGGTGTGTTGTTAGGGGTGAAGATGGGGAACCGATTGTAGGTACCGTGGTACTTGGTTAGGGAACATGACACTAACACTGAGGTATTATCTCATCACTTCAGAACATGCATTGTGTATATCCCAAGTTCGTATCCATAAACAGTCTATTACTGTTGCACAAATGCATTCAATGTTTCAACATTGCTATTCGCGGATTTCGCTCTCAGAGTTGGTTCACATCTCAACGTTTCCCAGGAGGTATGCAACGGATTTTTGGACCTCGCTTGGTTACCAACGAGACATCACGGCACACTACAAAGTATGCTAGAGCACTGTACAACTTGAAGTACTGTAATGTATTCGTCATGTCATCACTCGCTTCATGCAAAGCCTAACTAAAATGTTCACATGAAGAGAATCCCTTTGCTAGCCCCCGTATTTGATCAATGCCCGAACGCTTGTGAATTGCCCGCGTTGACTTTGGCAAACTCCTTGTTTTCCTTCTGCCACTTTCTCGCATACCTGACACCAAATCCATGTTCAAAGACCTCTCGGATGGCCTCAAGTGGCATGCCTTTAACTTCGGGGAAGCAGAAGATAACGAAAAGCCAGCCGAAAAAGCAGATTCCTGCGTAAAAGCCGAAGGCTCCAGACGGGGTGATGCCTTTCATCATGGATAGGAAGGTTGAGGCGATGATGATGTTGGTACTCCAACATGTTACTGTGTTGAGCATCGTACCAACTGCCCTGACCTCCATGGGAATCAATTCGGTGCCAATCCATGCCTAAGTTTTGACGTGCGAAGTCAGTATATGTCTCACATGCAGCTTGTACAGGAAAATCACTTACCACTGTCGCGACTCCGCTAGAGTAAAAGCCAACGAAGATGATGATTGTAGCAATGAGAACATAGCCCGGCCAGCCAATCTCGTCGCTCTGAACAGCTAATGTGTGGAGATCGATTGGGATGTAAGAAAAGCTGACGGCAGCAATGACGAGGCAGATGCTCATTCCCAAGACCGTCACCAGGAGTATGCGACGACGGCCGAATTTGTCAACGATGACAAGGTTGACGAGCGAGAAGATAAAGTTCGTAGCGGAAACGGTGATGGCGACGGCGGTGGCGTTGTTGAAACCTACGATCTTGAACAGGGTTGCTGAGTAGTACATAAGTGTGTTGAAACCAGATAACTGCGATATGGCCATGATCGTGCATGCTACGAATACAGCGCGGAATGTGGATGCAGTCGTGAAGATGCGGGCTAGCGTCTTGAATACTGAATCGTCTACCATTGTTTGTGTAGCCTCGTTGATGCTCATCTCGATGCTCATAATCTTCGCACGGCGCTGCTCTTCGGTCGAAGTCGGATAGAGGCGTGTGAGGATGACACTGGCTTCGTCTACTTTTCCGTGTGCGACTAGTTGACGGGGAGATTCGGGGCAGAGAGTCAAGAGGCCAGCAAGAAGGATGGCGGGTGCCGCACCAATACCGACTGTTGCTCTCCATGCTTGTGAGTTAGCACCTCCGACTTGTGCAAAGCCGGCACCGATGGCTGAAGCGAGAAGTTGACCAAAGGTAACGCTCATGTTGTTGAAGGCAATCATTCGGCCGCGATACTTGGCTGGGGCTAGTTCGGAAATGTACAGAGGCACTACCATAGCCGCCGAGCCGACACCCAGGCCTACAACGAAGCGGCCTACAGCAAACTGTGGAAGATGATACGCGGCTGTCTGGAGTACAGTGCCAATAACGAAAACAGCGCAGGCCAGGAAGATTGGTAGCTTGCGACCATATTTGTCGGCAATCATGCCAGCGATGACGGCTCCTACGAGTGCTCCACCGGAGGTAAGTGAGGTGACGAGTTCTTGCTCGGAGGAAGTGAGTTCATGGCCAAGAGATGTGCCGATAGTAACGAGGACCGAGGAGATGTAGCCAGTGTCGTAGCCTCAACAGAGTCAGCATGGTTGACAAGAGCGATCTTACTCAGTAACAGGGGTACACACCGAACAGGAGGCCACCGAGAGAAACGGTCATGGAGATTAGCCAAGCAGCCTTCGAAGCGGCTGTTGCTTCGATACCAGAGAGGTTAGCGATTTGTTCCGCATGTTCGCGTGCAGTCGTAATGTCTTCAATCTTGTCGATGCTGGAAGACCTTTCGTTGAAAATATCGACCTTCTTTACGTCCGAGGAGTTCTGAGCCATGTTGGTAGATAGTTGCCTGTGATGAAGAGCTTAAGGGAGGCTATAAAGTGGCGACCTGAAGTCAATAATGTAATGATGACCGTCGAGGCCCGAAAGCTTGCGATGATTGAAGACCATACTTAGGGAGATTCGACGTCCTACTTATGCTAATCGTATAGTTTCAAGTCTACTCATCGGAAAGGGCCGGGGCGACGCACAACCAGGCTCGATGCGAAGAAATTTGGCAAGTTAACATGGATTGCCATGTTGGGAGTTGGTGTGCCATCATCGCATGGCCTTTCCCCAGACTTCTGCTCGTGTGTCTCCGCAATCTCATCCGATATGCGTCATTTTTCGCTTCGCACCCGCTGGGGTGCATGAGAAAACGCGGGGGTGGGCCCAGAGAGCTGGGCAAACGGGCGTGGAGCAACTGGTTGACAGTCAAATCGGTTGCTGCACATTGGTCGAAGCGTGCGTGGCGGGTCGAGAACACTATTCGCGCGTGCGGCTGAGGGGGTTGGGAATAGGAAGTCCGCGGCGTAAGCTGCTATGTTGGGTGCTACAAGCTCGGGCTTCAATGCCCGTGTTCTGCGGGGTTGCTACTTCGAGTGCTGCAGCTGGGTGGACATGACCCGATCCATCTACCGCGATCTTCTAGAAAGACTTCAGTGCCGACAGAAGGTCACCGAGAACCATGCGTCTTTCGACATGCTTGGTGCCCAAGTGGAGACACGAATTCCACGACATGATGTGTGAGCAACTTCGGGCAACGGCAACGACAACATAGTCTGGTAAAGTTAGAAGTCTTCTGTTCGAATAAGTCACTGGGCTTCGGGACACTCGGGAATCATATTCTATTGAGTATACACGTGCGGGCTATCAATCCGTAGGGCTGGGATAAGTTTGGGATTGTAATCTCGAGTAGAGACATCTAAAAGGAGGATTGCTTTGCGTTTCCGTACCATACTGTGCCGATCTGATGACTACAGGTTTTCTTTCCTCCTGTTTTCAGAGAAGAGGCCAAGGTCTGAGCATGCAGGATATCATTGACAACCCCACTCGATGGGTACTCAAGGCTCCTTGAAATCAAGAAGGAGCAAATCGGCGGAGCAGATTCATGACTCGTCTTACTTGTCCTCGCCGCCGTTCAAAGCGAGGATAGGTCAGCCGCGTATGGTGACGTCGGTGGTGGTATCGGGTTTGTTTGATAACCAAGTTCGAGCGTTCGTACTACTATCAAACTGACATGGATATTTATGACGAGATTCTGGCGACATCATGGCGAGCGTTTCATGCACATTATATTAACATTAAGTATCGCTGTATAAGTCTAGTCATAAAGAGAAAACCATTCGTATCGAGACTGATTGTTGGGCCAGGCAATCAAGAGCATGAAACGCTACTTAGCTGCAACAGCAATAAATAGTTTGTCTTGCCTTGCATTATCTTGTGGAGAAGATTGGCCAAACACAACAACTTCTCTGGGAAGTCAAGGTGTTACTCGCTTTTGGTGTGTTTGATAGGGTTGCCCTGCTCATCCACAAGTCCTTTCGCCCGCATAACTTTGAGGGCGTCATGAATAGGATCCAGCGATGGCTCCGGTGCCCTATGTGAGCCGAAGTAGGTGTCGGCCCAGGTGAAGTACTGTCCATAGTTGACTGTGAAGTACATGTGATGTAATGTGTGGTGTGCGGGACTGTTGATAAACTTCTCTGTCCAATGGCCCGTAATCATGTCGCCGTCGTGAATGAAGATGGTCCAGATCTGAACACCAACGAAGAGGACCAAGTACAGATACCTCTGCATTGGGCAAATGAAAACGAAGAGACTTCTGGTTGTTAGAAACCATGTTTCGAGGACATCAGTGACGAAATACTTACTGGTACGGCAACGACTGCACAAACCCATCAAGCGGGTGAAAAGCCAGCGCAGCCCATGGCGTAGGAACTATTTTTGTTAGCATTGCCATCTATATGTACGAGAAGGCAACGTGATGGTAGGGTGTTGCGAAACTTACCAATCCATTTGTGATGTGGCTTGTGGATATATTTGTACACACTGGGGTGATGTTCCAGGCGATGGATCCAGTAAATAGCAAAATCATTGAAAGCCATGTAGAGGGTGGCTGAGATCACCAGCCATGTCCAGCCATAGTCGCTTGTGTTGGGGTAGAGCAAGCTTTTACCACGAACCTCGGCCAGGAAGATAGGCAGGGTCAAAAGGTTGATAAACGGGACGGCTGAGAGCGATGACTTGATCTCTTGACGGACTTGGTTCTTCAAGAAGCGAGGATGGTACTCGAGTCGTCGATCAAATACAAAATAATACGATAGAGAGCTGAAGAAAAGGTAGAGAGAAGTCGCACCGAGCTGGGTAATGACGAGTATCGACACGATTTGACGATAGATGTTGTCGCGTGGCCATTGGGACGTAGGCGCGTTGCTAGCGGCCGAAAACTCAGAATATGACGAGTTGCCTAAGCTGAAGTCGGAAGAAGGTAACGCCCATGCGTAGGCTTTGTCCAAAACAAGAGGATTGAGAAACTCCAGAGCGACATCCATTGTTAACTGCTATGCAACGGCGGGCGTGAAAATTAGGTTGAACAGTGAAGGCAGCGGGAATAATTGTCGCACAAGTTGCCGTTGAGGCGCGGATAGGCTTGGTGTCCGTGTTCCTTGGCTTGGCAGGGGTAAATTTGTCAAAAGTGGGGTACACTCCCTTCGTAAAATTGATCAAAATTTAGATTCTAGAACAAATCACCCCCAGACATCCGCCTTCCATTTCCCTCGCTTTTTCAACGCGTCGGCCCATGCCTTGACATCTACCTCAGCCAAGCCTTTCTTCTCCATGACAGCTTCCTCGAGCTTCATATCTACCTCTCGTGCCATGCTCGCCTTACCGCAAATGTACATGTTCGCTCCTGACTCCAGCATCTCCAGCACCTTGCCAGCCAGCTCCGCAACCCGGTCCTGCACGTATATCTTGGGTTGCCCCTGCATTCGTGAGAACGCAGTGACGATCTCTAGTTTCTCGCCTAGCTGTTCCTGCAGCTTTACCAGCTCGTCTTGGTAGATGTAGTCATTCTGGTTACGACAACCGAAAAACAACAACATCTTGCCGATCGATTTACCGATTGCATGCAACTTTGCGCGCTCTTGGAGGAAAGCACGAAAAGGTGCGAAACCAGTACCAGCGCTGATCATGATTAATTGAGTCGAAGACGTGATGGGAAGTTTGAACTTCGACTTCCTGACGTGCGCGAGGATTGCCTGACCCTGGAGGTCTCCACTTTCGACCGAGCGATGATAGACGGGTACCGGTGTGTTAGCAGCCGGTTGGAGGTTGGAGGCCGACAAGAGGTAATTTGATGTCAGCCCATGGATAGTGGCAGTTGACTGGTCCACAGTTGTGATGGTCTTATTCACGACGAGTGCGGTGATGGCGATACGCCGTGGTGATATCACAGAGCTTGAAGAGATGGAGTAGTATCGTGGCTGCAATGGTAGCAAGTTCTCCAGAACGAAGGCGAGCGGTATCGAGCTCCACGCAACCCCGGGGCTGACAAGCTTGAGCAACCTAGCGAACGTGATATGTGTAGAGGCTGTGAACCGTTCGTAACGCTCACGATCCTGAGCGATGTCAAGAAGCTTCGATTTGGCTTCAGGTGTGGGCGCAAACTGTGCGACTTCCAGCACTGCCTTACGGGCCATGGGAGCACAAATTTCCAGATGGTTCCGGAAAGCTGTCTCAAGCGTTGAGGGACATGGTATCTTCGGCTTGTTGGCATCACTCTTGGGTGTGACAATAAGGCGCTCTCGCCTGCGGTTTTGCAAACTGAGGACGTCTAGCAGTCGACTGACTTCCTCTTCAGGATTAACTGGCCAGACGCCGATATGGTCTCCGGTCTTGTACACGATATCCATATTCCCTAGGTCTACCTCCAGATGTACGCAGTTGCGATCGCCCGATGTGAACAGCTCACGAGCGTGCTTGATGGTCAAGGGGACAATGGCTGAGTTGGTGGCAGATCGTTGATGATGTGCTGAAGTAACAGAATGCTCTTCGGAACCATGACTCACGGCGGTGAGATCAACTTCGATGTTGGACTCGTAAGTAACAGCCTTCTCCTGGGAAACCTATCTGAGTAAGCAGAGCGAAGACATCATCTTTCCATGCCTGGTAGTCTTCCTCTGTTCCTCCGTTGGCATCGTCGGCTCTCTGGCGTGGGATGAGCGCAGTAGCGCCAGCAGTGTCGAAGGCATCCGCAACAACGTCGAGGACCCTGTTGTAGTACTTGTAGTTACTGTTGCCGAGGCCGAAAGCCAGGTATCGTAAGCTCCCAAGCCGAATCTTGTTTTCGCCGACCCGCTTGATCCAATCCCAAAGACCAGCAGTGTTGTCGCTAGGATCGCCTTCGCCGTACGTGCTTACGATAAAGATGGCGAAGTACTTCTTCTGGATGTTGGCAATGCTTTCGGCGTCGTAATCGGATAGGTCTGCCACAAGAGAGAGTTTATACCAAAGCGTGCGGCGCACTCTCGACCTAGGTTTTCGGCGAGGCGCTCCGACGTACCGGACTGTGAGCCCCAGAATATGACGCAATGATAACCACCCTCATCGAGGCGTTGGGAAACGTCCCGGGTTGTGACTGCCTTTCCGTCCGAAGAGCCCTCTGCGACTTGCGGTCTCTCAAAATACACCTACAGTGACACTACGGTCAGCAATGCTACTACATCCAGGACGCAGGTTCGTGTAGAAGCTGTCTTCTTACATGGTAGTTTGGATCCGGTTTGTCCCAAATGCGACCACGAGAGAGATAACCAAGCGACGCGAGAAGGAACAGAAATGCAGCTAGGCCATCTGCTGTAGTCGAGGGCTTGAGACTGCTGAATATAGGTGCCGTATTCAGCGCTTGCAGGAGTGGATTAAGTTGTGACCTCAGGTCTGACATGTCGACTGGTAGACTGAATGAATCCATGATATCAGAAGGATGCAAAATGGGCGCGGAAAGTGCGACGGGCTGGGTGAACAATATATTCGCGTAGAATAATATGGGGTTTCCTCAGTCACCTTGTAGCATACGGGCCATCGGAGACGAATGCGCCAGCAGTTGCACCCTGCCAGGCGTTGGCGACGGGCATGATTGCCAAACCTGATCTGTTGATGTAATCCGACACCTCAGTGTAGGAGCACCTCGAAATCCCGTGGAATTATCCAATGCCTTTGGGTGTGATCGCAGTAAACCAATGTCGGGTTGATCATGAGGCGAGTAAACTATGGCACCCCCGCGTTACCCCACAGTTCAGCAATCAGCGGCGTCCACAAGTGGTTCCACAGTTTAACTTTGCAAGCGCGCATATGCTGCTCGTAGCAATGCTTGCCGCAATAGGCCATCATTCTCCGAAGTCTACCCTTCTGAGTCCTTGGGAGCCGGTCGTCATCCACTTTGTACAGCTGCGTTGACGGGCAGTGAGATGCCTCAACCAACACTTAAGTAAACCCCAGAGCGCGCCCTCAAGAGTTGCTAACGAGACCATATTCAACTTTCCTGTTGTGTTGATCACGTTCCATCATGTCGACCTCAGTTCTCTCAATCCCGTATGCAGCTGCTCTAGGCACATGCGCTTTCCTCTACTTTGTTGTATACCCTGTCATCGTTTACTTCCGCGATGCAAACGGTATGTTAGTCATCATTTATGACACGAGGCACCAACTAACGACTCAGGTCTTCGTCGCTATCCGAACATGCACCCGCTCTCGGGTATCTCTTCGATACCGTTCATGGTGCTTGCACACGGCGGAGCACGGTCAACATACCTTGAGAAGCTACACCAAAAGCATCCAGTTATCCGTGTTGGCCCCAACTTCCTGTCATACGGCGACCTTCGGGCTGTAAAAGACATCTATGGCCACAACACCCCTTGCACCAAGGATGGATCGTACGTGGTCACTTCGGGTTCACATTACCATCTTGCCGATGTGATTGACAAGCACGATCATGCCCGAAAGAGGAAGTTGATGAGTTCCGCGTATGCGATCAAGAATCTCGAGGGCTGGGAGCACAAGGTAGCCGACAAGACGCAGAAGCTACTCAAACACTTTGACGAGTGCTGTACCGCACCACTGGCTTCTGGACAACTGCCGAAGCCCGAAGACTTGAACCTCGACTATCGAAAATGGACCAACTTTTTCACACTAGACGCCATCGCCGATATTGGACTCTCCGACAAACTTGGGTTCCTCGACCGAGGTCACGACAGGGTTACTGGACGTAGAACAGATGGCTCGACGTATGAGTGCGATTTCAGGCCGGCGCTCTACAACACAGCTCGGAAACAGTCGTTGTTGATTTGGCCATATGACTGGTACCCGCTGATCAACAAACTCTCCAACATCATTCCTTTCTACAAGCGCATGAGTGACTATGCAAACGAATGGGAAGGCATACCAGTTCAGCTTGCCCACAAGCGCCTAGAGCGATATAGGGCAGGAGAGAAGCTCGACGACTTTTTCCAGACACTGATGGAGGACAAGAATGGCCATCCAAACAACCTGGAGTGGGGCGAGATTATCGCGGAAGTGAGCATCATGATGAACGCCGGATCAGCGACGACAGCAATTGCGATGGCAAACGTCATGCATCAACTGATCAAGCATCCGGAAATCAAGAAAAAGTTAGTACATGAGATTGATTCTGCCTTGGAAGATGACGAAGAGGAAGGTGATGGAGTAGTCGCCTATGATAGGGTGAAGCATCTACCGTACCTCCGTGCGTGCCTCGACGAGTCGCTCCGCCTCTTCCCACCGACCCCTCATGGGCTTCCGCGACAGACGCCAACAGAAGGCACAAACATCCTCGGTGACTACATTCCAGGTGGTGTCTCCGTCGCTATATCTGCATATGTTGCGCATCGACAAGAGTCCATATTCCCGCAAGCCGACAAGTATATTCCGGAGCGCTGGCTGGGTGAAGAGGGCAAGGCGTTGCAACCCTATTTCTTGGCCTTTTCGGCAGGTGCAAGAGGCTGCATTGGGCGCAACATCTCATACCTTGAGCAAACTGTGGTACTCGCGAGCGTGTTGCGACGTTATGATTTTGCGCTGAGCAGTCCAAACTGGGAGCTACAACGATTAGAGACGATGAACTGGATCCTGGGGGAGATGCCAGTGAAGATCTGGCGACGAGAGCGAGGACCGGCGCAGCAAGAGTAAAAAGATTTGTTTTTGTTGCATAGCATGAGGTGTTTGGGGGCTTCATAGATTTGCGAATGTGTCTCTAATCGATGGATGTGAAAGGCCGTTCGCATTGTTAGGAAGAAGCTCGTTTTTCCAAGCTGTACCTAGGTGAACTGACCCTGGAAGTATTCGCTATATTATGAGTTCATTAGCTATCAAGAAAAAGGATGACGAATGCCTTTATGGTGCGCTATGGCGTCGAGTTGTACATCCTAGAAAAAAAGATACACGATCATGGTGAGGGCGCGCAAAATGCGATCGAACGGCGCGAACCTCCCCGGGGCATGGCGGCTAAGCTCATTGGCCCCCACACATGTACTACTTGCATTTCTCCGCTTCGCTGCATGTTGTACATAAACGGTTTTACCCCTGTCATCGCTGTCAGGTTCATTACCATCTTTAATGAAAACTCCTCATCGCCTATGTCGCAGCCTGTACAAAGTCAGCCACCGTCGGCAATTCCAGTACCAGCAACTGAATCGTCGCCGGCCCCACCTCGTCCTGCGCGATCAAAGAACGGTTGCAATGCGTGCAGGTACGTGGGAATCCCTTGTTGCTCACCACCAACGCTCATCGACATAGGAGACGAAAAGTGCGATGTAATGAGCAAAGGCCACGTTGTGGTCATTGTGAGAGATTAAACCTCGACTGTAAGCTCAAACTTCAGGGCACGAAATGCATGTCAGACATAGACTGATACCATACACCAAAATTCAGGCACATGGCACCGCAACAGCACTTCCAAGCCATCCCAGTCGTTCGTCATGGGACAGGGTCAGCACCAGCCCTTCTTTTCTGGCCCACTACCATTAGACGGATATGGGTTTGGTTTTGATCTATCTGGGCCATTGAGTTTAGGCACCTGGGATGAAGCCATGCTGTTGAGTCCTAGCTCATGGCCCACCGACAACGGGTCTTTCGCGACCATGAATACACATGCCGACCCTGCGTCGCAATCTATCCACCAACTCCCGCACACTCATAGGTCTTCAAGCCAGATTTTGGGAGCCAATTCTGCTGTAAGCAACGGAGCGCGCGAATTGCCAGAGCGCAGACCACACCAACCTGATCCAGCTTCAACTTCACCTTTCTCGACCGAGGATGTCCCGAATGGACCGAACGAAGACTATCTCTTGCATACATTTCTTCAGATGCTCATGCCACCTATCCTTACGCCGGTGGAGATTGGCCCAAAGTGGGCATCTACCCGCGCCTTCTTTGCCACTCTGGCTGCAGAGTCACCTACCGTCAAGAGTGCCATCATAGCGTTCGCCGCGATGCAAATGCAGCGTAGCGGGCTAGGTAGCGATATGGTCAAGGCAGATTGGAGGCCTTTGTATGACATCGCAACTAGACAGGTATCAGGCCGCCTTGCAAAGACTCGAGCGGTTGAAGATAGTGATCTTAGGCACATGCTCGCCGCTCTTTTCTTGCTTACCTATACCGACCTCCTTACAGAAATGCTGCCACGAGCCCACGCCAACTTACGAGAAGCTTACATGCTCATAAAAGGTGCGGATAAGCTTAAGTTCTCCGTCCCAGAACGCCGACTCATCTCCTGGTTGCGTCTTCTCGATGCACGTGCTATATCAACGGCAGGTGGTGAAGGACTCTTTTTGGCTGATACTGATGAGACCATCTTCGATGCATCACCAGCTGCCAATACTGGGTCAGAGCCGGACACGTCAGACACTGAGATTGAGGAAATTCTGTTTGACGTGTTATATCACCCCGGAATTATCTTCTATCAGAAGGTGCAGTCTTTCGCTGGCCGCATCGCACGCATTGACCCCTGGCATCGTACACGCGGCACTGTTCAGGACGAGACAGAAGTGATGGCTATTGCAGCACAGATTTCCAAGGACTTGCATGCGCTTTACGGTCAGCGACCGGCATTGATGGATCATGCGGTCGCTGGAAATCTCACTGAGAAACATCTGGCCAAGAACCTAGCAGGTGCACTCACTCGAAGTCTTCGCACATATCTCGCCAACTACCACGCCTCGTTCATACACTTACACCGCGTCGCGTATGTGCAGTACCCCAAGACCAGGGATGTCATAAGCGCCATCGCAAGTATAAAGCGCCTAACCCGTTTGATGGCGCAGGCCGACGAGTCGCTACCAGTCAACGTCCTATGGCCTCTACTCATGTGGGGTTGTGAAGAGGACGACAACGAAGAGAGACGATGGATCATTGAAGCAATTCGCAGTCTCGAGAGTATCGCCACCAATGCCAAGGCTACCGCCGATCTTCTAGAAGAAGTCCAAAGGAGGCAAGATGAAGGAAAGCGAAGGGTCGACGTGCGTCTTGTCAGCCATGAGTATTTCGCGTCTTCAAATCATTTCGCAATCGTATGATGGGTTCAGTTCAGCTTCAATACGCACTCAAAGTCCACATGCTGTTGCTCTGTTAGTCCTCTCCAGGCACTGAGCCTCGATCTCGGCGAAAGTGGCAACGCGGAAAGCCTTGCCATTTACGGGTCAATGCGGACAGCACTTGTCATCTCCTGCACAAGTCTAGACCAATCAGATTGCGGATCGCGCTCGGAGCATCACCCCAACCGGAAAGATTTCCGCGAGCTTCGATTCGTCTCGCTCAAGCTGAGACAACGCGTGCCATAGTTGGAACATTACATACGAAACGGGCGGGGTAAGTAGCCCGAACGAAAACTGACAACATGGGCTCGGTTTCCCGGCTCAACGTGGCAACTCGATCATTCACATTCCCTGGGACCCGGATTGTACGATGAGGCAAAGAAGCGGATGGTCAGTCAAACCCGCGGAATCATCTGAATGCATGCACTGACTACTCGACAGCAAAGCCTGTCGTGAGCGTCATATCAAATGTACGATGTCTTACTGTCCGATGAGATCTTAACGCTTAATAATAGACACTTATAGGTGTTAAGTTGCGCGACTCGGAAAAATGCAAATACTGCACTGAGCGCAGGAAGCCTTGCATTCGCGGCAATGCTTTCCGCTTCCGGCCCGTCACGGCAGTCAAGTTTAATGCCGGTGAAGATATAGGCTCTGCTGAACAGTCTCTCGAATTCCGGGTGGGGCAGCAGTGGGTGGATATCCCAAGTTCGTGTGCGTAGGCGCCAGGTCCTGCCTAACAATAGTGGCTGACAAAAAGTGGCCATAGTGCACTTTGTTGAACCTAACAAGGACAGCGGTGACGAAGAGGAGTACGAAGCTGCGCCGGAACGCGAAGCGAATTCCGAAAGCACACCCAACGATCTCGATGTTGCCTCGAAATCCCGGCAGACAGACCAACGTTTGAACAGAGGTTCCAGCGAGAGCCAGCTGGCGTCGTCATATCGTGACCTGAACCCGTTTGCGACTGTTCCGATTCCAGAATTCGATGATAGTAGCGATTTGCCGTCTATTCATGACGTTCTCAATACTCACATCCCACCATCCTTAGTTAACGTCAATAATGGTGGCAGTAACAGTACATCGCAAAGCACTCGAGCCGTCTCTTCAATAAATCAACTAGCGAACACAAGCCACTGGCAAGCAAGCCCCGGATCACTTCAACGTTTGTCGCAGTCCCCAAATCTGTCAAAGAAGAGCCCTTTCGGGTCGATCAACAACAACCAGTCTCCTTACAACTCTACGGCTTTTAGTCCTTCATCAGTGCCAACACTTAAATGGCCCGTGAACAACGCGTATGAAGCCCGGCTTCTCCATCATTACCTCTTCTTCTGTACTGATTGGATCGATGTATGTGACTCACGGCAACACTTCAGTACCGAGGTACCAAAGCGTGCAGTCCATTTTCCTGTCATATTAAATGGCATACTGGGTCTTGCCGCAAGACACTGCTGGCTGATGGGCAAAGTTGTGGAAGACTTGTCGCAGCCATATGTAGATCAGTGCTTACAAGCACTGATTGTGGCGCTCGAGGATCCGCTTGCGCATTGGGATGAGAACTTCCTTATCGCCGTTATTCTGCTTCGCCTTCACGAGGAGATGGGCGATACCGACGAACACTGCCACCACCTTGTACGCTTTCTCTTCATCGAACTTGACTGCACATTCTTGCTGACCGAGGTTTGATCTTAAGGGTACCGCCCGTATACTGAACAGTATCTCGTCCTTTGCCGCGGACGGTGGCCTCCGCGAGTCGGCATCCTGGGTGTCTCTCCGCCAACACATCTACGTCTCCCTGACGACCCAAAAACCCCTCAATCTTAGCCTCGAGAACTACCGGCACTCCGCTGTTTTCAGCGAGTTTGACGACGAAAGCTGGGCGAACCGTATCATATTCCTCTTTGCCGTCGTTCTGCAAACAGTATTTGGAGGCAGCAACAACGGCAGTGAAAACGTCAGTCGAGAAACATGGAAAGATTTGAGCGACGAAGTAGATGAGTGGGAGCGGACAAAACCTTGGACGTTTTCTCCCTTTTACATCGAGTCCGATGCGGGTGACAAGTTCGAAGGGAGTTGGCCTGAATTACTATGTCCGCGGGGGGTTATAACAGTTGGCTTGCAGTACTACCACCTTTGCAAGATACTGCTGACTATATACTCGCCTAACGCGTCCTTGGTGGGGCTCGCTGGTGTCCGTGCTAGAAAATCTACTGACGCAGCTATTCGCAAGCACATGAGGATAACGATAGGATATGGCGTGAGTAATAGTCATTGTGGAAATGCCATGTTCCAGGGTAGCCATATTCTAAGCGCGTGTGGAGCATATATCATCGATCCGAGAGAGCAGCAGGCTTGTGTGGAGTATCTGGAACAATTGCAGAAATTGATAGGTTGGAGGACAGACGGCGTGCTGAGGGATTTAAGAGAGCAATGGTCGATCTAAGAGCATCTTTTCACGCGACAGATTCCCATAGCCAAGAAAGCAATGTTTCAAGATTTTCATTGCGGAGCATCACTTTACAACGATGCTTCCAGCTCATCGAGACCTGATACCTGGTTCACAACCCATTTCCTCTTCTCCTCATCTGTGTATCGCGGGTAAGGCCTTCGGCAGTCCGCGCTGTTCTCTGGGTATCCTCTCTTGTGCGCAACGACGTACTTTGTGCCGTTGATACCGCCCTTTCCGAAACCCCACTCGGTGACTGAGAGTTTGATCTGGAGGGCTGACGCTTCATCGTGCTTGCCTGATCGGTAAAGGTCGAACATGTGTAGACAGGCCTGAGCTGTTAGCTTTTCATCGCAGCGATATATCGCATGTAGTTACATACCTTAGGGTACAAGTTTGCAACACCAGTAATAGTGCCAACTCCACCAACGCTCAGAGCCGGTATGAGCCAGTCGCTTTGACCCGCAAGAGCAACAAACTCTGACTTCTCAAATGCCGCACTGATTCTTGCCACCTTTGCAATACCTCCGCACGTGAGTTTGACTGCTACAATGTTCTCATGCTTGCCGAGGATGTCCAGCATCTCGGAGTTGATGTCCAGACCAGCTACTACATTGGGGAAGTTGTACAGGACGATGGGTATGGGCGATGCGTCGGCCAATTCCTGGAAATAGGCTACGATTGCATCTTGGTTCATGGAGAAGTGAAAGTAGGATGGCACCAGTGCTAGATAGTACGATGCACCTGCATCCTTCGCTTCGATGGTTTGCTGTATCGCGTCGCGGGTGCAGCCTGCTACACCTCCAATTGTGATGGGGAGTTCTCCACGACCAAGGCGCTGTGCTGTCTTGCGGGCTTTTTGGACAAGTTGTGTCTTCTCGGCGGATGATAATGTTGCTGCTTCGCCATTTGTTCCTGCGATGACGATTCCGTGGAGGCCATTTGAGATTAAGAACTCAAAATGCTTCTCTTGGACATCCCAATCAATCTCTTGATTCGTGTCGTTCTTGAACCAAGTCAAGGAGGGGACATGGATTCCTGGCGGAAAGGAGTATGTTGTGGTGCCGTTGGTGCCGTTTGCGGATGGCATTTTGTAAAGATCTCAGGATACAAGCAAGTAGAGAGGAGAATCGAGAGTGGAGGATGTGTTTGGATCAGAGCGAAACCGCCACATTTTGGCATCCACGGCTGCGCGACGCGTTCCGGTACTACGATGGAGCATATGCGAGAAGACGCGCTTCGGCGTGGAGATGTGTGGATGTTCGATCGGCTCTGGAAGCAAGCGATTCGCTGTCGGCTACGATCGCGATAGTGACGTTTGTTTGCCGAATCCAGCTCGCCAGCCTCGCCTGTCGGCTGCACTAGTTCCACGAGCTTCCTGTTCACGCCACCAAACCCACGCGACGAGAATAAGCCATCTCTGGAGACTCCACTGGGGAAGCCTGATGCTCGGATGTGGCAACCTGGTCGTCCGCCTCCGATAGCCTGGGTGTTTTGTGGGGAAGCGAGCTTGGTTAAAAAGAACGTGGGAACCCCAGGTTTGAGATCGGCATCGTGACAACTGCAGAACTTTGCAGCTTCGATATACATCCCGTAACTTGAACATTGTTTGTTTTAGTTGACAGTCATCATGGGTGGTTTTGCTCGCGCCCCCGAGGACCGGCCAACCCCTCCGGAAGTTGTAAGTTCTCATCATCTCGAACGATCGCGATCTGATAAGGCACTAATATGGCTCATAGTACAACTGGAGGGTCTACATGGCCGCGCTCGTGATTTCAATGGGTGTTTTGGCTTATGGTTATGACTCTGCCTTCATCGGCACTACCATCGCCCAGGAGTCCTTCAAACGAGACTTTGGCATCAATGCGTCGAACAAAAACGAGATAACCAGCAATATCACCTCCATCTATTCAGCTGGAGGATTGGTAGGAGCGCTACTAATGTACCCGTTCCTCGAGCTCCTCGGTCGCCGTGCTACGGTAATCATCTCGGACGCTATCTTCATCGTGGGCGCAATTATGTGTACTGGTAAGCAGCAATCCCCCATACGGTGCATGCCATGCCATACTGACTGTGTTATGCAGTCCCCAAAGACCAATTGAGTCTCGTACTTGCCGGGCGCTTCTTTACCGGCATGGGCGTAGGAGGTATAGCTGCAGTGTCTCCCATCTATATCGCCGAAATATCACCTCCCGCTATTCGTGGACGCCTCACTGGCTTTTTTGAGTCCTTCTACCAAACCGGTGCCGTCATCGGATTTTGGATCAACTATGGCATCGTACACAACATGGACAGCTCAAAATCCATCGCTTGGAGAGTGCCCATGGCTGTTCAGCTCATCCCCGCTGGGCTCCTGGCCCTCATGATCCCAGTTCTGAAGGAGTCTCCAACTTGGCTGCTGAAGCGTGGTCGTGAAGCTGAGGCTTTGAAGTCTTACAGCTATTTCCGCAACTTACCGGAGGACCACCCATATATTGCCCAAGATGTCCAGTACGTGCGAAACGAGATCGCAAAGGAGCGTGCCGCACTCCTTCATGGCGAGAAGCATGCTAGCTTCCTCACAACGATCAAGGCCGCAGCAAGAGAAGGCGCTATGCCAGGCATGCGCAATAGGTTTCTCCTAGTATTCCTTATGTTCATGTGGCAAGCATGGAGTGGTGCAGCA
The DNA here is from genome assembly GCF_907166805.1 of Alternaria atra. Lineage (NCBI taxonomy): Eukaryota > Fungi > Ascomycota > Dothideomycetes > Pleosporales > Pleosporaceae > Alternaria > Alternaria atra. Next base: position 838,781 of record NW_025091333.1, read on the forward strand.
GGTATGTACAAACCTCCTGCGCAACGTGTAAAACGAGTAATCACTAACAATTTTATTACAGCCATCAACTACTATTCGCCTATCATCTTCACTTCCATCGGACTGTCTGACGTCACTCTCTGGACAGGTATCTATGGAATCATCAAAGCCGGAGGTTCTATCATCTTCTTTACCTGGTTTATCGACATGTTCGGACGGAAATGGCCTTGGATTATCTCTTCGCTGATCTGTGCTTTCTGCCAGTACTACCTCGCCGTATACATTGCGCTTGGAAAGCCGACCGTAGGCGAGCCCATGTCCGAGTCGACAATCGCTGGAGGCAAGGCCGCAACAGCCATGATTATGATCTTCGGTGCGGCCTGGTCATTTGGTGCAAACGGTCTCCCCTGGATCATCTCGTCAGAAATCTTCCCTGCGTCTATGCGCTCCATATCTGGACCATGGGCGGCAGCATCGGTCTGGATATGGACTTTGATCGCGACCAAATCGTTGCCTTCTATGTATACCTCCATGGAGTGGGGCGTGTACGTTTTCTTTGCAACGTGTCTTATCTGCGCTAGCATCTACGCCTTCTTCTTCATCCACGATACGAAAGGATTGCGAATGGATCAGATGGATCAACTGTTTGGTTTCGAGAAGCGCGAAGAGTTTATTGTGCAGGCTGATGGGAAGGATGCTGACTATGAGAGCGAGCACCACGAAAAAGCACCTGCGCAACGAACTGAAGCTGTGTAGGTTGAGACAAAGAGATCCGTAGTAATAACCAGTTATCCTGTAGTATCTAAAGTCGGCTAGACAAATCCGATTCATTCCTCTAGTTTATGATGAGCGGGAACCATAAATGCTTTCACATCTATCTTCATCCTAACCCGAGTTTACGAGCTTGCGCCTACAATTTTTTCAACGCAACGTAAGAAGAATACACGAATCTATCGAATTGACTAAAAATAACAACCGTTGCTTCGGTTCGTGCGACTTTGGCAATATACGATGTGCGTTGAATTATTTCGTGTGGAGCGCTGCACATAGGCTAAATCCTATCTCACTTTCGAACAATCTGTCGGGACATTGAGTCCCAGGCTGAGTCATGTGCTAACCAAGTTCATCCGAGATCCTGGGAATAGCAATGCCAATTGCCGTACAATACTGCATATTGGGATCTGACTTCACTGCCCTTCAGCCGCAACCGAAGAATTGTTCTCGAGGAGCAAGGGTAACGGCAGGCGAAGGCGGTTTTTGATCTCACGATACTAAAGAAATAGTATAAGGCTTGATATTTACCTTCATCATGTTTCAAACAGCCATCCGCCGCGTTACCACACCATGTCGTCGCTCCTCCTAGTATTATTCCTTGTTCTGTATGCAGCAGTCGTCGCTGCCATCCCGCAGGCAGTATCTCTCGCCGCGGCACCCGTCCTGCCACCCAAAGGCAAAGTCTCCCTAACGACTCTCGACGTCGATCTGGAAGGAAGTGGATGCAGACCCGGCGATGCCAGCGTTATGCTCGCCTCCGATAACTCCGCCTTGACCATCATCTTCGACAACTTCTCCGCCTCTGACGGACCAAAAGCTGGAGGCGCGAGTACACGCGCGTTCTGCAGGGTAAATATCGGCATGACATCGCCTGGATGGGCGTTCGACGTCAATTCAGCTGATTTCCGCGGATACGTGTATATTGAGAAGGGTGTGCAGGCTAGCTTGGTCAGTAGATGGAAATGGATTGATAAGAACGGAGTTGATCTCAAAGGCAAGGTATGTGGTACTGGTAGCTGAGAATGTTGCTTGGAAGTACTGACGCGAACCACAGGGTAACATCCAAAAAAAGATAACAGGGCCTTTTGAGGATGACTTCCTCTTGCACAAGGATGGTGAAGTGTCGGATACAGAGGCATCGGTATGCCAGAAGAAAGATGCGAGGATTCAGATTAGTCTGTCGGCGACTGTGGATTCTGGAACGTCGAACAAGAATGGATATGTACAAGGAAGTTCTGCGGATGCTGCATTTGGCGAGATACTGAATCTTTCGTGGAAGAAATGCTGAGATATTTGTTTAATTATTGGGGTATCAATTTAATGGCCAAGAGAGAAAGGTGTCTGCCTTTACCACTTCACAGTACTTCCTACTGCTCATGACAAGACTAGACCAGCGTAGTTGAACTACGCTTTAGTGTATGCCGGCAAATCCTCAGACTGCGCCTTAGCAGCAGCCCTTGCCTTCCTCCTCTCCCTGCGGTCCATCTCCCTCGCCACCGCCTTGGCCAACTTCCTACGCTCCTCGCGCTCCTTCTGCTTGATCACATCGCCCTTGCCCTTGCCCGACCACACCTTTTTGAACTCCTTGCGGAACTTCTGGTTGAAGGTAAGGTATTTGTCGGCCTCCTCTTCTGCCTTGTTCTTCTTGTGTTCCTCCTCGTCATCGGTGTCATAGAAGTCGGATTCTTCGTCAGCCTCGTCAGAGACAAGACGGTTGGTTTCTCCGTTGGAGGACTCGAGGCCGACGGCGCGCTGGTTGCGGGCTTTGTCCCAGGTCTTGGTGCGAGAGTAGGCGACACAGCCGGTAATGCTGAGGACCGTGAGGAAGGGGAAGGAGAGGAAGAGCATCATTACGATGCCGAAAGCGACTAGGTCTTCGTCCATGGCTGCGGTTTGAGAGTGTATGTGTAGATAGGTGTATTGTTTGAGAGCTGGAAATGTCGAATGCGGAGAAGAGAGGTATGTCTTAAGGGGAGGGTGGTTTGCCACCGCCCAGCCGGAGTGTGGCGCAGCCGCTCGAGAACCGTACGTCACACGCACGAGTCATGCAAAAAGCATGTGATGCGAACTTCGTGACACAGTTTCACGCCTTTTGTGTCAGACTTGTGCAGTGGCGGTTCTTAATACACAGGCAATGACAGGTAGTGTGAAAAGTCCCGTATTTTTTTTTACTACATGTGGTAGGTGTGTTGTTGTTGAGTTCTTGCACGCAGTTCCACCATCTTCATATTGCGACTTGTTCGCTCATGCAACTCCGACTCACTTCAGGTGAGCTGTTTAAAGTACGCCCCCTACTTTACTCCAAGTACATCTGTTCTAGCTCCTCGGCCTCTCCTTCCAACTGGTCCTCATGCCTCTCCTCATATCTCTCTGCTTTAAGCCTCCTCTTCGTCAACTTTGTAATCGCAACATACTTCTGCATAGCCTTTGTGCCTACATTCAAGATCTTCTTTGTATGTCTCTCGTAGTCTGCTTCCGGTTTCTGTAATACATCCGCCCATGTCAATCCCTTCCGCTCCATCGCCGCATCGACAGTCTGATGCCATGCTTTGATCGCGCCGGCCGCAACGTTGTACTCGAGGCCTTCGGTATCCTTGAATTGTGCCATCTCCTCTGCATACTCCTCAAGCGTGCCCAGTGGCTTTACAGCTTGGATGTCTTCGACGAAGAATTCGAGTTGCGACTCCCATGGCATATCACCATGGGAGATACCGTACTGCGTACCGGAGATGTCGAGAGCAGTCTGTTTTCCTGTGGATGGTAGAGTGACGCGCATGCACCAATGGGTACGGTACGAGTCGATGTCGAACTCTTCCCCGGGCTCTGGGGCGATGACGGTGCATTCGACAAGGGGCTTGAGGTGGACTTTTACTTCTTCGATGTGTACGTCGAGGCCTGTTTTTCTCATGATCAACACTGTCTTTTTCATTGTTGACGGGTATAGTAGACATACCTGTGAACAGTTGCTCTACAAGCTTCTTCAAGAAGCCGATATCATAGCACGGGGTGATTGCCAGCACCTTTTCCTTTGCCATAAGGTTGCCGACAAAGTATTGCTGAGGAAAATCTGCGAACCAGCCGTTCTTCCACCCGAGCTTCATCAAGTCCTCAGTAATCACGGTGAGACCGTTATACCGTGTGGGAAGAGAAATTTTGGCACAGAATCTGCTCCACGTAGCTTCGCGGTAGGCATAGAAGACGCTTCGAAGTACGTAGCAAGCGCGGTGGATGCGGAGGTCCGGTGAAGACACTGGGGCAGACCTCAAGACTGCAAGATAGTGGAGGATCGTACGGTCCAAGCGGTGTCGAGTTTTCACTACTTCTTCGTCTCTTGTTAGTGCAATCTTCTGTTGAGGCATCGTGTGAGTTTTAAGAATGAAGGCCGCGTGGATAGTGATGTCGTGTCAGATAGTGGTTACGGCGCAGGTGTTTACTTGTGTTATTGTTTTGGCCTTCACCATGGCGACGAAATTTTCTGATTGCAAATGACAAGAATTGACACAACATAAATGCCAAATACTATGAAAATGTGGTCGTACGAGTCACGAATTGTTATTGGACAGGCACCTGTGTAATTTATTATCCTATCTGCGACCGAGTCTATGTGGAAGTTGGAGCGAACCAGTCTTGACGCTTTGAGCATGTGATTCACATACATCAATGCCGAAGATGCTTCCTTACGGCTGAGCATTAAGCTATAATCCATAGTTTGAAGCCTACTGGGCCGATATGCTACAAGTGGTTGGCCGGCTATACTGATGGAGCAGTATTTCGACGACCAGCTGATGGCCTTGAGACTTCTTCAACGGTAGACTTTCCACATGGACAGTTCGAGAGAAATCCAAGTCGACCGTGTTTGAAGGCGCCACGATATGTCAAGCCACATGCACGGCATAGCTGACAGTATGGAACTTGTGGGGCTGATGCATGGAAGCGCGCCTCGAACGGCTCCATATGGATTAGAGGGATCAGTGTGAGAATTTCCGAGCTAGAGCACTCTGAGCACAAGATGTGATCGCACCTGTTACACGTCAAGTACTTGAATGGGTGAGCGCCTCTGTAGTGCTTTATGCCGTTCTCGCTCCTACAGCGGCCATTACAACATAGCCATACACCATCGTCGGGGTAGCTGTAGTATTCCACCCCCTCTACAGCTTCCGCGGCATCTAGCTTGGCCTTGGTAGGAATGCTAGGTGATTTCGGAACCAAGGCGGTCAACGCCTTTACTACGATCGATATTGATCGCTCACGCTTTGAGGTCGGTCCTGCCTTTTCTCCCATCGAATTCGATCGCTCACGCTTACTTATAGTTTCCTTATCCATGTCAGTGGCTTTTTTGTTTCTACAATTCTTGCGGAGCTTTGGAAGGAACGATGGAGTGAGTTATGTAGAGATCCAGTCCAACGTTTCGTTGGTTTTGTTATCTTGTGTATTACAATGCCTTACGCATATATATAAAGATGAGACGCACGTACGGTGTTTCGGCCTGATCATGCTCTGCATTGTTGATACACAGGAGTCGTTGTCTGAGGTTGGCCAAAGGTAAAAGGTCTCCGGCGAGGTCTTCCACGTCAGAGTTCGTCACGAAGAGGGTCTTGTATGCACTTGCTCGTGGCTGGGAACCCTCGGGAATACCCTGCCGATGAACATCCGGCTTTCGATGTGGCCTTTTCTCCTCAATTGCTTGAGAGGCCATGTCAGTAACACGGGCGGAAGAGGAGACTCAATATGGTTACTAGTCACGACTCCAAGATGTGTGAGACCACATACTCAGCACATATGGCAGTACATGCTTTCCTGTAAGTCTTCCTGATCTCTGAAGTGCTGCTTGAATATCCCCATAGTCAGGGATTGCACTGGGGTCAAGATCTCTGGCGTACGGTCATTGGGGTTTAGAATACGATCACAACGACACTTTAGGTATTTGAAGGGATGTGGCTCCTCGAAGTGGATCAGTTGGGTTTCATGGCCACAAGTGGGGACCCAGATACCACCTCCAGGATCCTCACGCGGTTTAGCATCTACGTCCTCCCAACGTGGACTGTAAAGTCCCAGGAGAGTGCTGAAGGCCGGGCGGCATCCAGTTGTTCCTGTAGCGATGTTTTGGACTGGCTGATTGCCGACATTGTTTCTCTTGCTGATGTCAAAGGATACATAGTCTTGAGTGGTTGACGTGTTCTTTTTTGGGCTGTGGGAGAAACAATGGAACAAAGAAATAAGCCTTCTGCCGGGGCCTTTGAACGTTATTATTGGTAACTACGATGTTGTGCAGGTATATAGACAGGTAAAGTGCAATGGCGTGTACCGATGCCGTGAGCGATGTGGGGGATCAGTTCCCTTCATAAACGCACAACGAGAAACAAGATGATGAGAGTAAGACAACTTACTTGAGACACTGTCTATACGTAGAGCTAACACCATCTTGGGTATCGGCCAAATGCCCATTACCTTCTCCGCTGTCAAAGTAGAGACCCACAAACACAGTCATTGATGCGGTGGTATAATTTCACTTCCTGCAGTCCTTATTGAACAGTTTTGAGCATCATCCCGGATCCTTGCAACTGAGTCTGGACGGTGGCCTATCGTCATTCGCAATAACCCAGCGAAATACTGTCCTCGCCGCATCATCAGCTCTTGCATCGATAAGCTTGACAAAGCTCGCATCTGGATCTCTTCTGTATGGCTCATTGTTTCCAATATGATACCGTGGCCAATCACCGTACGAAGTGCTTCCACAACTCGCACACTTGACGCCATAAAAGTCGAGCGTCGTGCCTTCCATCTCCGCCCGGTGACTCAAACCGCAAGTAAGGCAGATGTGGAAATAGCGGACTTCGCGATCTAGGCCCGGTCGCGGCGCTTGAATCATGCCGTACGGTAGGGGCGACAATATCTCCGATGAATGGCATTGCAAGCACAGTATTTTGTTGCAGCGGCTGCAGACTAGGTCTTTGAAAGGGAATGCACCATTGTAGTGCGTGACGATGTTCTCGTGGCGGCAGTGACAGCATCTCCATATTCCATCCCCAATCTCCGCGTCACTTCGCAAAGCCCGTATAGCAGGGTACTTGTTTTCTTGTATGATGTAATACTCGGTGGGTGCTTCGGCTGGAGTTGCTGAGTTGAAGTCGTCCCATAGGCTGTTGGGTTGAGAACTATCTTTTGAGTGACGTGCAGCGATTGGCGACAAGAGACAGTGGGCGGTTGACGCTGTGCTTCTCCGGGAATCGACCTTCTCAAAGACGCTCGTCAGTGTGGATGTAAAGGCTTTAGACAGTCGTTTGGCGCGGAAGATGCTGCTCTGATGTTTCATGTCGGGCTAAGTTGGGGAAAGCAGTTGTTGCGTGGGCAAGCTCAGTGTGGCTGCGGCGGTACGATTACGTCTGGTCGCAGTGAAGGATCAGATGCTCAGTTGCTTGTTTAGTTTATCGGTCAAAGTGTAACGGAAGTGCGCTCGATGACGCTTTCCACCTTGCTCTCACCACTAATCCAGCCAGGCAAGCGTGGTGGAACTCACTTTCGGCTTCCGTTTGTTTACCTTGTCTCTTCAATTCTTGGTTAGTGAAGTACTGTTGTACATTCAACACTCACATTGCATCTCCTGGCATGCTGTATGTCCACCTCAATATGGCTAGTTCGCGCTTTCATCTTGGCTATGCTGGCGCTGGACTGCCGTGTCAGGACTCAGTTGGCCTCCTCATCTGAAGCAACGTGTCGAACAAACGCGTGAGGACATTTAGGTCTATCATGCTAGGAGACGTATCTGGCTATCTTCATGGAGATGTGTAGTATGTCGTTATGACACGCGGTATGAGCACAGAGTATGTAGTGACAGGTGGAATAGGCAAGACTTTGCAGGCTGTAGAAACCCCGATATCAGAATGTATAAACGTGAAAGAAGAGAGAACGAAGAACAAAGCCCTACAAGGCTGTGACGTACCGTTGCGGAACCCTGCGCTAGCGCTGACGCGCGGAAGGAACATTACGATCTGTCCTCGCGTGCCTCTGCATCCAACATTCACCACCACCGTCATGATCCAGGCAATCCTCCAGGTTAGCTCAATGCGAACCTATTCATGCTATGAAGATTAACACAACCTAGCGCCTGGGCCGCTGGCTCGACCGGCCGCTCTTCCCATGGAAACGCCTCGTCGTCGGCTTCTCGCTCGCAGAGTTCGCTCTTGAGAACTGGCTTCTCTTCCGCCAATACCGTGTCCTTCAACGAACTACTGTCCCCAAAGCCCTCGACAAGGAAATCGAAAGAGACACTTTTGACAAATCCCAGGTATGCGCACATTGGTAGCCAACCCCGCTGTGTACAACAGCGCTAACATACACGGCAGGAATATGGTCGCGCCAAAGCCAAGTTCAGCTTCATCTCCGGTCTCTTCAACCAACTCAAGTCCCTCGCTACCCTCTACTTCAACGTATACCCGCTCGTCTGGGCTGCCGCCGGCACCGTCGTCGCCCGCTATGCGCCCGTCCGCTTCTCTGGTGAAATCACACAGTCGCTCCTGTTCATGTACATGTTGGGATGGATCGATCTGGTTGCTGGTCTCGGCTTCTCCTACTACCACAGCTTCGTGCTAGAGGAGAAGTTCGGCTTCAACAAGATGACGGTCAAGCTCTGGCTTACGGATATGATCAAGGGTCAGGCTCTTGCTATTGCCTTCGGTGTTCCCATTGGAAGCGCTTTCTTGACTATCATCAAGAAGACTGGCCAAGGTTTCTTCTACTACCTGTGGATGTTCATGCTGGTTGTTCAGATCACGGGCATGACTATCTACCCGATCCTCATTGTGCCACTGTTCAACAAGCTGGAGCCGCTCAAGCCAGGCAAGCTCAAGGAGTCTGTCGAGGCTCTTGCGTCTAAGCTCAACTTCCCACTCTCAGAACTACAGGTTATCGACGGCAGCAAGCGCAGCGCCCACAGCAACGCGTACTTCACTGGACTCCCCTGGATCGGCAAGAAGAAGATTGTCATCTACGACACACTGCTTGAGAAGAGCACAGAAAAGGAGGTCGAGGCTGTTCTGGCACACGAACTTGGACACTGGAAGATGAACCACACTTCGCGACTTTTATTCATTAGTCAGGCGCATTTGTTCTACATGTTCGCCCTGTTCTCCGTCTTCATCGACAACCGCTCGCTATATGCCGACTTCGGTTTCCATAGGGAACAGCCGACAATCGTTGGCTTCATGCTCTTCAACGAGATCTTGTCGCCCACTGACTCCATCATCAAGCTTCTCCTCAACATCTGGACTCGCAGCATGGAGTACGAAGCCGGTATGTAAACTGATGTAATTCATGTCTCGATGAATGCTAAACATCCAACAGATGCTTTCGCCGTAAAGCTCGGGTATGCGCGCGAACTCGGTGCCTCATTGATCAAGCTTCAGATTCAGAACTTGTCAAGCATGGATGCCGACTGGTTCTACTCGAGTTTCCACCACTCGCACCCAATTCTGACCGAGCGCCTCAAGGCTATGAACTGGACTGGCGACAAAAAGGTCTCAGAAGACAAGGCGGCGGACGAGGAGAAGCCTGTGAAGGCAGCGGATCGAGAACTCTAGGCGTGCATCTCGATCGGAATTTGTACAATATCGGGTATAAAAGGTCATAAGTACATGACCGCGCAGAGTCGCAAAAGCGACAGAGAATTCGTAGATTACAGCTCGAGTGCAATGGCCAATGTGTCTGTCGAAGTCGTTCCAGTTTGCGCTTCGGTGTGTCCTCCAAGTCGTGATTTCTGGCACCTTTACTCAGTCGACTTCCCTTTGGCCGCCTTGTCCTTTTTCCTTTGCTGATCTCGCTCCTTCTTCGCCCTCTTCCTCGCTTCCTTGTCTATCTGGCCATCCGCTGGGGCCTGCTCCTCCGCCTGCTCGTTCTTCCTCTTCTTCTTGTCCTTGCCCTTGGTCGATTGTACTTGGGGCTCCTCACCACCCTCCTGCACAACGTTTGTCCTATCCCCAATCTCGCCAATCTCAATGTCCCCTTGCTCCGCTTGATACGAGGCCAAGTCTTGCCAGTCGTCATCGGCACCTGCAGCTTTCTTGCCCGTCTTGCCCTTGCCACCACTAACAGTGACGTCGGCGGTGACATCTTGTTGGTCTTCTTCGAGATCCAGCGCTCGCTCTGGCTCTTGGTACTCGCCGCGCATACCCGCTGCTACACGGCGCAAGTGGTGCATAATTGGGTTACCCATGGCACCGCCTTGCGCATTGAATGCGACGCCTTCTGGTGTGATTGTCGCATCGGGGTGGAGGTGTGGGTGCGTTTCTGAGTTTGAGAGGTACTTTTCTAGAATGCTGGATGCAGCGCTGAGGGAGATGGGCGCGCTGGAAATGTAGCGACGAGGAGGAGGCGCTTCGAGAATCATTTTTTGCAGTTGTTAGGCAAGGCACGAAAAGGGTTGGTGGGCGGCTGATACTGTGAAAGTGGTCAGGTTCTTGGTGAGGTTTTTGGGAAGACGGGCAACTTTTGCGCACGGACAACATCTTTCTTCCTAGCTCTGCGGACTTGCGACGGACATGCCAAACTGCACGCTCGTATCTACATATCGGAACCACGCCGTAACCAAGACGCTACAACGGGCGACGAGGAGGCAATTGCGGTTCCAACACAAATCATGAACGCATTCCGGTGCTTAAGGGTCGTCGCGCGCCCGACAACCAGCGCATCCACACTCCTCCGACCACGCATAGCAACACCACACCGGTGCGTTCCCCTCCCCAAACCCCCATTCACCCATCTGACTTAACATCCAGACTATCCACACCCTCTTCGGCCCGCCAAATATCCCTCCTCACACCCCGGCGCCCCATACTGCCCCGCACAAGCACCCTACCACTAGCGGGCAGCACATCTTTCGTACCTTCAACTTCCGAGACACTAGACCTCGCCTCGAAAATCTCGTCACATCCTGGTCTGGGCAGCACGCAGATTCGGTGCGGTCCGCGTGACACGTATAACCCGAGTCATCTTGTGCGGAAGAGGAGACATGGGTTTTTGAGCAGGATTAGGACGAAGAAGGGGAGGAAGCTGATTATGAGGAGGTTGAAGAAGGGGAGGTGGAATATCAGTCATTAGAAGATGTTGAGTCAGGTGGCAGGCTGCTGAATGATTCCCGAAACACAATTTAGATGGGAAAGGCGAAGCAAGGGCGCTTTGTGTATATTGAATGTACAGTGTGTATGCGTATTCTGCACATAGAGGCATGTACTATATAGGACGAGAGAATCCGTGCCCCCCTGACGTCGACACCGCTGGTCCCTTGTGCCTCTCTACCCGACTGCTGTCGCTATCGTTCATCCTCTCTGAACCAGATCGCACCGGGCAGCGCGTGCATTACTAGCCCCATATCCATAGTTTGAACACCCTCTTCATCAACACAAAACTCTCTCTGAATCTTGGCTGCTCCCGTGTTGGCAGCACCGTTGTGAAACTGGCTAGAAACTTTGGTTGACGACCGCCCACCTGTCGAGGAGTTGGGTCCGGCGCTTGATGGCAACCGCGAAGGCTTCTCGGGCCTTGAAATCGGTGCAATGTAGGTGGAATCAGCACCTAATGGATGCTCATTTCCATGAAACTGTGGTGTCCAAGGACAGAAGATTGCTGTCGCATCACTCTGGTGTCGAGGGTTTTGCATCTTCAGCCTTTCCCTCGTCTTCCACCCCCTGCGTGCCGTCCTCCAACGCCTCCACGAGCTTGAGCTCTTCATCCACCTTGTCAATTTGCTTCAAAATAAACGCAATCGTAGCATCCCTTGCCTTATCCACCCTCGTCAGCGCATTCATAGCCATCTTTCCATAATCCTGCAACTTCTGCGGCGTCGGCGGCTCAGGCTCCTCATTCTGCAACTTCGCCTTCTTCTCACTCAACAATTTTCGCAGCGCAAAGATATTGTAATCCCTCTCTTGCAGATTCTTCACCAGCTCTTCCCGTCTAGCTTCTTCATCGACCCTTTGTTTCTTAGTAGCCTGCTCTTTCTTGATCTCCTCTTCGGCGACTTTCCATTTCCAAATGGCTTCTTTGGCGCAGTTCTCAATGTGCGTGAATCGTATGGGACCGATATTTTGCCCTCCATACCAGCGCGCAACTACTACAACACCTTCGGTCTGCGTGTCTCGCAGTACATTGCTCAGCCGTCCTCCAGCCCACTTTTCACCGTCGTCATCATGACCTAGATCATACAAAGTACGGGATTCTGGCATCAAGGACTTTTGCCGTGATGGTTTCCGCCATGCTGCGATTTTGTGGGTCGCAGTCCGAAATTCAGGGAGTGTTTGGAGAACTTTGGCGGAGAGATTGGGAGAGAATGCGGCTGTGAAAGTGGATGTCTGCTCTTGTATTTTCGAGGAGCGATATATTTCTGATGTGGGCTTTGGAGATGGAGAACGCTCCCTTTTCATGGCTATTTCGTCTAACGGTTTGGTTACACTGAATGTGTTGTTGTTCAAGTTGAAGAAAGGACGGGAGGTTGGCAAGTGGCAGGGAAGGCGCATCCATGGATGCTGAAGCGTGACTAGCGCAGATGCCGAACAGACGTTGTGTTAGTTGTCAGCACTTCTTGGACAAAACACCATCTTCACTCATCGAAGGTCTATCAATTCTCCAACCCTTATCATCCCTCATAGGTCCTATCTAGCTACCAATCGTGTCTAAGGGTTTTTGTCTGGTTCATAGCATCTTCTTTCCAGACCATTAAGGACTCCCTCATTTGTTCGTTGTTGGACTCTGCTCGAATTGTACGATTTGTATTCCTCCTGTCTAAGCACTGCATCCTACCAAGCACATTTATGCGACAAAATGCTAAACACACATAGTCATCGCTCAGGCAGTCAGACAAGGAACTTCAATACGGTCAAGTCTGTCTCTTCTCTCACTACGATCTTCAAACCAATTGTTGCTCAAGCATATATATCTTCACCAGCATAATCTTCATACATGCCTTTCTTGTCTCTATCATCGTTACATGATCGATATCCAATCAGCGACAAAGGTGCTCTACTTGTCGGCAACGCCGCGGGCACCCGGTGGTGCCTCTGATCTTTCACTTCGCAGTTTGACGAACACGTCACACCAGGCGCACGAGATCAAATCTTGCAATATCCACCCCACTTATTCATTAGCAGAATGCTCCGCTACGACTAGAAATCCGCATCAAGCGAGTACCTCTTACTGCCAGCGTGCGGGAGAGTATATAGGCAACGATATCTTACCTTCGACACTGACCTTCTACCACCCACTTCCTGCTTCAATATTACCGATATTTTGCGCAATCAAATCGTTTACTTACGGCAAGTCAAGGTAAGCTCATGCGACTTGTTCAATGCAGGTCTTTCGCCCTCAATTGTGGCACGGTTTTCCTTGGTTCATGCGATCTTTTTGCTCCAATCCACCAACTCGCATGCGACACGAAACCTCTTACTAATCCATCGGTTGACAGGTGACTCTGGTTACCATCTTCGAGCTTTGAGAGGATCTTCTTCAGTAGGCGAAAGCTTGTCGGATCGTTTGTCCGTACAATCCAGCCATCATCATGGGCCGATTTGACACCCTCAACGCCGAGACCAAGGATCTGGTGGAATGCCTTCTTCCCGCTCTGGCACAATCCTTCGGTCTCACTGACTGCAAAGACATCATCCCGGAAGACATCCGCATGCGCGCCTGGGACTGTGAGCGCCGCGACCACATCATGGACAAGACTGAGAACGACCCTCGCAACTGGGGTGTGCAGTTTCTCAAAGACTTGAGGGCCATCTCGCGTCTCAAGAACGGAAACCTCGACGAGTTCCACGTCGATCTGCGCGCCAAGGTTGCTCTTCATGAACCGAAGCATCCTTGGTGTCGTCTGGCCGATATCAAGGAGATCAAGCTTGATTACGAGCACCCAGAGCGCTTGAACCCAGTCGAAAAAGAAGAGTCATCTGAAGAGTCATCTGAAGACTCCTACTTCGAAGAGCTTGTCGAGCCAGATCAACCTAAGGGTTCAAAGAAGCGCCGCGGCAACCACGAGATTTACGAAGCACGTGTTCTGGAGAAGCGCCGCAAACGTAAGTCACCTCTGACGTACCACGAATGATGGAACAAACACATGATTCACCATTACAAACCTTCAAACCTCGGGCCAAGTTACTAATATTGAGTAGATCCGCCTAGCCGTCTCCGTCGTGCTGAGTCTGGCGGCTACCAGCGTCACGATAAATACGCGAACAAGCGTAGCCGCTCCGTTCGCACCAGCGCCACTCCCGAAGGTCGCCGCCCCGTGATCCACCGTCCTACTAGAACCGTCCTCACCGACGATGAAGACTCCGTCAGCTCTTGCGGTGGCCGGTCCCTTCTTCCCATCCGACTCCTGCCTTTTCCGTCTCCCCTGGTCCTCAAGGAGCGCGCATGTACCCCATTGAGACCACCGACACATGCAACGAGCCTGTTGCGGTTCAGAAACTTCAGGCTGAGTTGGAAGTTGCGGAGGCTGAGCTCAAGGCTGCGCGTTTGAAGTACCAGTACCTCCAGGCTAAGGAACAGGCTGAGAACGAGTCTTTGTATGGGGGTAGCGGTACCGCGGAGATGCCTCGTCGGTTTGATTAGTTCTCTCTGGTGGATGTAATTAGAAGATCGCATGCGTTCATGAAGTAAATTTGGGCTGTCTATGTAGGATCGATGCGTGTAGGATTGTAGCGGGGCATCTATGGTAGGACGGGTGGGACGGGGTCTATGATAGCAGTAGCAGGAAGTACGATCGTCGCTGGCGGAAGGCGGTCCAAGATCAATAAGCTCCCTTTCTTGTCCATAGTCAAATGTACCTCTTTCATGCCTAATGTCATCCTCAATGCCTTCTCCACGCTGTTGCCATGTCTGGATGTTGCACGTGGATGGGGACCATGGTCGATGTCACATGTTTGCGCTCGCTACTCGATTTGACTTCGGAGATTTTGTATTTCTGCTTCTCTTTGCTGGTGCGCATTTGACGCATCTCGCTGTTTCGGCTCAGCCATGTATGATTGGTAGAAGAAGTCCCCCGCCGCTCTATTGCCCACCAATCATCAAACTGACATGCAAGCCAGTCTCGACACTAGATGCTTGATGATTGATTGTGTGTGGGGTATCTACAGACCTTGGTAAACCTATGAAGCTTAACATCCCCTTCCCGCACTTGGGGCATACCCACTCGATGTATCTCTCTGCTTGGGCAATGGTCTCGAGATTAGGTAGAACACCACTCGTGGCTCGACCTGCGTCGTTCCAGAACATGTGATCTGACATGCAGTCTACCCCACAGTGCTTCCTTACGGGCCAGGTACGCGTTTCTAGACTACTCGGTACGACTTCCATGCCACTTGCACCTGCCTGTTTTGAACCCAGGCAAACCCATTCTGCGGGCGGACCAATTAGGAACTACGCTCCGCTAGCGCGTCTCCGCAAACCTTCCCCAGATCGCCTGATCATCCCGACACCGAGGCTCTTGGTTCTTCAAAATCATCATGCACGCAACAGGACCCGTTACCATGGAGCAGCCATCTCAAAAACGAGTATCCAAAGCGTGCGACGCGTGCAAAAGGAGGAAAGTGCGTTGCAACGGGCAAACGCGCTGCCAGCAATGCGCCCATCTCGGTTTGCGGTGCATCTACTCACCGTCCGGCAAGCAAAGGTCTCAGGGCAAGAGAGGCCATATCATCTCCGAGTTCAGAAATCAAACGTCCAGCCAGCCAGCCATATCGCCGCCAATACTGCCTGCTCATTCAGGAGCAGCCAGCTTCCAGACGCCATACAGCCCCATCTCGCCAATACTTGACCGCAATGGAGGCACGCCGAGTATGTCGCGCTGGTGACTTCAACCCCAATGGAAAATACTGCTGCTGACTCAGGGCAGCATCTCCCTCGCCATCATTCACATCGCAGTACACTAAAGCTTATTTTCTCGACCTTATCCCGGATTACGTCGATGGGGTGTATCCCGTACATCCGGTCATTGCCGAATATGAGCTCAGACAATACATCGAGGTCATGGACAACGATCCAGACGTTCGCTCATTCATTTTTGCTTTTGGCGCTTGTACGCTGAATCTTACGCGCTATGGTGATCGCAGAACAGATGAAGTCGTTCAAACGATCGAAAGTCTTATGGACTACTCGGTTGATACTATGAGGCGAACCCACAAACATTGTCAAGTTTCTGTTATGCGAGCTGTGCAGTCAATGTTCATACACAACTGCCTCATGAGTCTATCAGGTAGCGACAGCGCATTCTACTACATGCGCGACGCCATTACAATCATTCAGCTCCTGCGGATAGACAACCCAGAGAACGTGTCACAGCTAGCTCCTCCTGAGCGATCTCGAAGACAGCGGCTGTATTGGCAAGCGTACATACACGAGCGATTTCTAGCTATATTGGACTACCGACGAGCTATTCTGCCTCCGCTCTACACCCTGCCAGAAGACGACCCGACACTTCCGATACAGATTCACGAAGGCTTCAATCAAATTATCAAGCTTTTCCGCATGCTCGACACAGAATTTCTAGATAGCTGGCTTGGCTCGCAAGGAGGCGGCGTGACGAGCACCTGGGTTGAGGCCAAATCGCGCGAGCTTGAAGGCGACCCCGAAGCCGATGCACGAGAGTTGGCCATGCTGTCCATGATGCAAAGGGCCGATTTGTGCATCACCCGTGAGTGGCTGCGCACTTTGGTCTGGCGCCTGGCTATGAGCCAGACTCTCCTATCATCCCGCTCTTCGAAAGAGTGCTTGTCGCTCTTATTCCCGGTACGGCTGTCACAGACACTACGGCAACAACTATCAAGCATGTCGCGCCAGGACATTGAAGTACACGGAAGCAGCATCACCCAAAAGCTTTTCGAAATCACAGACACCATTGCCGATGTCCTGATCCATGTCCCCGCGGCAACCATCGATGAAACAGCACTACGGGTTGACGATTTCCTTTTCATCCTAGACTTTGTCTTATTGATTCCACATCTTGATCAAACACGGCGCGGAATTTTGCAAGAGAAACTGTTACGGCTCCAAACTATGTTCCCTGAAGCGCTCAGCAACGCTAGTTCGCCGAACCTACCGCACGATGTGAATAGTCCTGGTGGTGCGAATGACCCTTGGTATCAAGTCACGCAGTCGAAGACAGCTGCAGGGTTAGAAGATTTAGCCGACGAATTGGTGCAGAATCAGACCCAAGAGATCCCGAGATCGGAGGCGAGAAGCGGTCAATTGGCTACTTGGAACAACATCTCCCATCGCTTGTCGATGCAGGTCGCTCATGTAGCTCAGTGAA
Source organism: Alternaria atra (assembly GCF_907166805.1). Classification (NCBI taxonomy): domain Eukaryota; kingdom Fungi; phylum Ascomycota; class Dothideomycetes; order Pleosporales; family Pleosporaceae; genus Alternaria; species Alternaria atra. The sequence continues at coordinate 855,828 of NW_025091333.1, forward strand.
TTGTAGCACTAATCTACTTGTTCCGATGATACCATCTATGCAAGTAAATAGATCCTGCCTTCGAAAGCAGCCAACTTGTTCTCCTCACAATCATCCACACTACTAACAAGCAAATTCAACTTCTCGTTCCTCACACTCTCCGGAAGCACCAAATCCCTCGTTTGGTCCGTGAAGTTGCAGATACATACCGCCCTCTTCTCATTCCACGTCTTGGTAAAGATGAAGAAATTCGGGCTCTCCACGTCCAGATCGTCGTACTGACCATGTACAAGGACATCATTGTGCTGCTTGCGTACTTGCAGCATGCGCTTCCAGAAGGCAAGCACGGAGTTCTTGTCTGTTTGTTGTTGTCTGGCATTGCATACGTCGGCATCTTCGAGGGGTCGCATCCAAGGTTTTGCTGCAGCATCCGGCGGCGAGAAACCATTGTGTGGCTCAGTAGACCAGCTCATTGGCACACGAGCATGGTCCCTAGCGAGGTGCTGAAGCGATTTGTGCGCCTCTTCGAGGGCAGCAGGATCGTTCTTCGTCCGTGCAGCTACCATCTTGTAGTAGTTGGTAGATTCGACGTCTTTGTACTCGCTCAGATCCCAGGTTAGAGGGAAGTTCGTCATGCCGATCTCTTGGCCTTGGTAGATGAACAATGTGCCGCTGAGTGCTGCCATCATTAATGCAAGCATCTTGCCGCCTGCTACGCGATGTTCAGGCGCATCAGAGGTGAAGCGTGTGATCGATCGGCTTTGGTCGTGGTTCTCGAGGAAGGCAGTGGTCCAGCCATCTGAAGGGGGGCGGATGAGATCTTGTGTGCGGGCCACGGCACGCTTGAATTGTGGGAGAGTCCAGTTCCCGGGTGTGGTTTGGAATTTGTAGGGACCTTGGCCTACGTCGACGACATCCTGCAAGACTCATTAGTTGCTGAATTCACTTAGAATTTTGCTGTATCCGCGTTTGCTTACGAATTGAAAGACCATGTTTAGTTGCTTTTCTTTCGCGCTGACGTATTCTAGTACTCTCTTCATATCGAGTGTGTGTGGACATTCGCCAACTGTCATGGCATCGTATTTCTCTAGGATTTGGTTCATCTCGTTCAGGAACTCCGCCATTCTTGGGCCGTTGCAGTACTGGTACCCAGCAAACTGCCACTCGGACCCAGGATCGGTAATTGGCGCGTCCAGCATTTCACCCTTGCTGTACATGTTGACGGTATCAACGCGGAAGCCGTCGACACCGCGCTTTAACCAAAACTCCATGGCAGACTCGTAGATGGCTTTTCGGGTCTCCGGGTTTTCCCAGTTGAGATCAGGTTGCTCGGGACAGAAGAGATGTAGGTAGTATTCTTGGGTATGTTCATCCCATTCCCATACACTACCTGTAAAGTTGGAGATCCAGTTGTTGGGGGCTTTCCGCTGGCCATCAACGTAACGAGCCGGTCTCCAGATGTACCAGTCTCTCTTGGGGTTATCTTTTGATGACCGTGACTCTTGGAACCATTTATGCTTCACCAAGTCAGCTTTGCGTGAGTTGTGATTGAGATGTCAGTCGAGACGTACCTGGTCAGACGTATGGTTGACTACCAAATCTAAGATAATCTTCATGCCTCGCGAATGTGTCTCGGCAATCAGTCTCTCCATGTCTTGGACGGTACCATACGGTCTGTACACATCCTCATAGTCACGGATGTCGTATCCCACTAAGTCGTAGCACGCGAAGTTAGCGCACGCTTCACGTGCAATCTATAGAAAGATGTTGCTTACTGTCGACTTGGGGTGAATCGTACATAGGACATATCCAGATGACGTCAACACCGATGGAGCGGATGTAGTCCAGCTCCGAGATGATACCGTTGAGGTCACCAATGCCATCACCGTTGGAGTCTTTGAAGGAGGCAGGGTATATCTGATATACGACACCATCCTTCCACCAAGGCCTTTGGGGGACGGTCATTGTGTTGCTATTGAAATATCGTGTTATTCGTAAAAGCCTGGCTACCTAGGTATGGTAGAGATAGCACGTAACGTCAAAGAGAGTAGGCGTTTCTTCGGTGGCTTACAATGGTGCCAGTAGCTTCCTTATAAACGTGTCGCGGTATGGATCTTATCAGATGGAGGAAGTTGTCGTTGAGGTCTAATCAGTGGATTCTGGCGCACGTGGAGGTCCGGAAGAACTCTCGGCAGGATTTTTCGAGTGCACATTCGCCGAACCTCGGACCGGCTGCTAGAGATGGCGATCCCCACACAACTGAATACCAGCTTCCCCACAGATGTTTTCCATCGCATGCGATTTCAACGGTCTCTCCCACGTATCCAACAATGCGGGAAGTAAGCGAGGACGGGCGCGGGGACATAGTGGATACAGTCTATCGATTCATGCGTACCGACTGTTAGCCAATCAGAGTTTTCAATGAAGCCCTGAGGAATGCACCAGCGGGAGCGCAAACTTGCCACTAGCATCAGAACAAACCTTTCCCGACCGGGAAATTCTCACCACACATGATAGGCTCTCCTAAAATATGGCTCGTGCCCTGCAATTTCGCACCGACACCTGTCGAATCAGTGCGTGTTCATGTTCTTCGTGTCGGCGTTTCTCTCCCGCTATAGCTAGCCTTTCAAGCCATGTCCTAGGGGGAGGGTTGCGTGAAGAAGATGGCCTCGACATTTGCAAGAGTGGCGTCTCTCCCCGCATCCTCTGGTTCAATCCACCATCCCCGGCTTCTGACTTGGCACGAGTTCAACCCATACATGGGTTCCGCGTGTCTGGAGTCGTGAAGTTATATAAGTAGAACGATAAGATCCATTACGAGAGATCACCATCCAGCTCCGAGTCCCACCAGCTCCACGTTCAGGGGAGATCTGGGTTTGACCCACAGTATCCTACTTCATCATTTGAATATACCCACATTTGTCAATCTACTTCGATATCGTCTCGTTCTTCGACACGGCCACCATGTCTCGCCGCAACAGCAGTGTCGTAGCTATCGACTCCGAAAAGGCACGCCGCCTATCACTCGCTGTCCCGGACATCAAACAGGTTGCCCACGATGCCGGCAACGCAACTCGATCAGAGCAGCAGATGACCTTGCGACAGGGTATCAAGTTATACCCAAAGGCCATCGCCTGGTCGGTCCTGCTCTCCGCAGCCATCATTATGGAAGGCTTCGACAAAGTCTTGATCGCCAATTTGATGGCAGTTCCTGCTTTTAAGCAAAAGTTTGGCGTACAGCTCGCCAATGGCACCTTCGAACTCACCGCCGCCTGGCAAGCTGGCCTGACAAATGGTGCATACGTCGGAGAATTTACAGGTCTCCTCCTGAACGGTCTCATTGCGGATCGTTTCGGGTACAAGAAGACGATGATCGGTGCGCTATTTGCCGTCAACTTCTTCATCTTCATCGTCTTCTTTGCACAGAACATTGTCATGCTCCTGTGTGGTCTCATCTTGTGTGGTATTCCATGGGGTGTCTTCCAGACCTTGACCTGCACCTACGCCGCCGAAGTCGTACCGGTTCCGCTCCGCCCAATTCTTACAACATACGTCAACCTTTGCTGGGTTATCGGTCAGTTCCTCGCCTCAGGCGTTCTCAAGGGTGTAGCCGAGCGCCCCGACCAATGGGCATACCGCATTCCATACGCCCTGCAGTGGCTCTGGCCGCTCCCGTTGATGATTGGTATCTCGTTCGCACCCGAATCGCCGTGGTGGCTTGTACGAAAAGACCGCTACGATGAAGCGAAGAAGATGTTGATGCGTCTGACGTCGCCCGAGAAGCTGCCGGACTTCAACGCCGACGAGACCATTGCTATGATGCGTCACACCAACGCCATGGAAATGGCAGTATCTGAAGGTACTTCATACTTGGACTGCTTCAAGGGCACTGATCTTCGACGAACCGAAATTGCTGCCATGGCGTGGTTTACACAGGCTTTCTGCGGAGCAGGCCTCATTGGTTATTCAACATACTTTTTCCAGCAAGCAGGCCTTAGCGACGCGGATGCCTTCTCCATGAGTCTAGGACAATATGCGATCGGTGGAGTTGGTGTCTTCATGGCCTGGATCTTGATCCAACGTGTAGGACGCCGCACTTTGTATGTTTACGGCGATCTCGTCATGGTCGTGCTGTTGTGCATCATTGGAGGTCTCGGCTTCATTCCAGCTGGAAACGTTGGTGCGCAATGGAGTATCGGCGCTATGCTTTTGCTTTTTGCTGCCGCATACAACTGCACAGTTGGACCTGTCTGTTACTCCATCGTCGCAGAAATCCCATCCACCCGTCTTCGCCAAAAGACAGTCGTCTTAGCGAGAAACTTTTATAACTTCGGTTCCATCATCGGCAACGTCATCACCCCACGTATGCTCAACCCTGGTGCTTGGAATTGGGGCGCAAAGAGTGGCCTCTTCTACGCTGGAACTTGCTTCTGCTGCTTCATCTGGGCGTTCTTCCGTCTTCCTGAGCCAAAGGGCCGAACTTACGGTGAGCTCGATCTTCTCTTCGAGAAACGTATTCCCGCTAGGAAGTTCAAGAGCACAGTCGTCGACAGCTTTCATGTTAGTGATACCGAAAGCGACTATGCTGAAAAGAAAGGCGTCTCGACACATCTTGAGCAGGTCGACTCTAGAGATGCTGCTTGAGTAGTTTTGGGGGTCGCATATAAGACTTGACGATTTGTGTATATTATGTTTGATGAGTTTATTGATATGTCGTATATAGAGGATATTGCTTCCGTGTGAATAGAACATGCTCAGTCGTATTCCAGTTTGCTATAATCTCATGCGTCTTCATGTTTCGGTGCAGCAGTAACATACGATAGTTTGTTTTCGGGACAGAAAGCACGGGTGCTCGCCAGGATACCAGTTACGGCCCGATCTGAGTGTGGTTCGATAGTGGGGTAGGTAGCTCTTGCATCCTCGCTTACTCTCCCCAAGCACAACGTGGCGTTCTCTCTCATCAATGTAGGTGAGAAATTAGCAGTGCGGGTCCAGACTGCGTCACATCACAACCGGGCAATTAGTCATCATTCATCGCGATGCCAAATGTTGGGAGACCCTCTCCAGGATGCAAGACTTGTAGGGACAGGAGAATCAGGGTATGTAGCGCACCTACGATCAGGGTGTCTAGAGTGCTGACTTGTTGTTGAAGTGTGACCAGAAGCGACCCTCATGCTCACAATGTGTTCGCGCAGGCAAAGAGTGCCATGGATACCGGGACTTGGTTTCACTGATGTTCAAGAATGAAAGTCATGTCGTGGCGAAGAAGGCAGAAAGGCGCTACGAGGAGCTTGCCAAATCAAAAGAGCCGGCAACACCTTCGAGACGTGGAGAGCCCGCAAAGATTAGAAGCATGCAAAGAATGTATCCGGTGCGGATACCGCCAAAGGCTGAGGTGGTTGTGCAGCCTACGCCAAACGTCGAAGCGCGAGCCCAAGGCTACTTCCTTGCCAACTACGCAGGCACTGCCGACTTCCCTCAAGGAGGCCAGTTCGATTGGATCCCTCAGCTCTTATCTCGACCGGATGTCGAGGGTACTCTTCGCGAGAGCTTCCGAGCACTAAGTCTAGCTGTCTTCTCCAATGCAGTGAAGTCTCCTGCCGTTATGCGAAAAGCGCGCATTGCATACGTGTCCGCCTTGGAGGAAACGAACAGAGCGCTCTCCTCGCACGAAACTGCCATCAAAGATAGCACAGTAGTGTCCGTCGTTTTACTCGGTATGTACGAGGGTGCGATATACACGGACAAGAGCTCCATAGCCAGATGGTCAAAGCACGTCAGCGGCGCTTACACGCTCTTCATGCTTCGCGGAAAGTCACAGTTCGAGACAGAACTCGGGCGGCAGATCTTTCTGCAGTCCTACGGCGTTGCGTTATTTTTCACGCTTGAGTTGGGAACCAGTATTCCCAGTTAGTAAAGCCCCTGTATGAACTGCGTCTGAGACATGCTAACTTCATAAACCAACTTTTAGAGGGGTTGAAAGAGTTGTATGACCAAATTCCTACAGGCGGAGGATTCCTCGAGCTTGGAAAGAAGTTCATGATCAGCATGCTGAACACCATGCACGCTGTTGTCAAACTCAACCAAGACAAAAGCCATGATCCTGTCGAAATAATCAACAAGGCTAGGAGACTCAACCAAGAGCTAGACGAGATCAAGGCTCTCTTACCTGTAGCGTGGCATCCTAAAAGGGTTCGTCTCACCGCACGTTCGAATCACTACTGTGGAAATCTGTACACCCTCTGCCTCCATCCCGTCATAACGCAGATGTGGAATTACACGAGGTTTCTGGGGATACAGATACACGAAATCATAAGGATGAATCTGGGGAGGGTGTATGAGGAACATCCGCCACTACGTTTCGATGCTGCTTCTCTAAAATTATGCATACAACACGAGGAGGATATGCTACGGGCCAACGTTGCGGCAATCATTGCTGCAGTACCCCAGACCACGGGTATGGTACAATCACCTACATCTTTCGCAGTCGATTTAACGTCCGAGGAGGACGAAGCTGTCATAAGAGACCCGGGTACCTTTATTAATTCAGTCGTTTCGCCGAGGTTGATGCAACTCATACAGCCACTGTATGCCGTGGGTACGTGTGTACTCATTACGCATGATATGCGGGAGTGGATCATTGAGATCCTTCATTTCGTGGCGTTGAGAATAGGGTCAAGACAGGCGGTCGTACTCGCGGCTGAGCTACAGGGATTGCAAGAGGCCGCACCAACAGTAGCGCATGATTGTGAAGATATAGCTGAGTGGATGACCTTGGGCTCTGGAGTAATATAAGAGTAAATAAGCGGCACAGCTAAGGAATTGTCTTGACAGCTCTTCTCTTCTAATCCATCTCGGGAAGAGAAGTAACAATATTGATAGGAGAAACGAGTCTCAAGACTCGTACTGAGACGCGACTTTGCATCCATCTTCGAGCAAAAGCGTGCACACGGAAATCATTTTTCAGGGTCTACAAGTCCTTCTTCTCTTCATTCCTTCCAGGTTCACCAAATCCCACCCGTGCCAGAAAAGCCAGCCTCACCAACCCTGCAAATACTGTAATTCCGATACTTCCCCAATCCTCCGCCCTCCACGTCCCTACACTTAGTCTCCCCTGCTTGGCCAAAACTTCCCACACCGCCCAGTAGTATGCCAAATCGACAACGAAGCAAGACAACTGGACGATGCGCCAAACATTCATGTCGGGCGTGTATCGTAGTAGGACAGCGGATATGATGCCAAAGTTTAGCATGCCGCCACCGCGTTGCTTCAGGATCATGGCATGGCCGATGTCTGGGGTAGGAGAGGGGATATGTGACGATAAGACAGTGGTGGGCATGAAAAAGTCCATGGTTGCGCCCCAGGCGCAGATTATGGGGTCAACATAGGTGAAGAATATGCGATAGAAGGCGGGTATAGAGGGTGACGTGGCCTGAGACATGATTGCGGCTTGCTGAACTGAACTATGTCTCAAGATGTCGAATACGAGTACAGAAGCGTCTTTACACGACCGCGGAATGCAGGGCGTCTATCGAGACTAGTGATAATGTGCGTAGTGGTGTAGATGGAATGTGCAACGCGAAGTGTCCTTTGTGTTAGAGCACATGTCAGCTTTGCGTCCCGCGTCAGTCGCTCTAACTGCTTCAGTGCTGTGCCGCTATGGTACCGCGGAACAAGTCGCTTGTGATTAGACTCGTATACCAACAAACCTGTAGTGCAGTTAGGCTCCACCGTAATCCTTCAGCTTCGATCTTTCCTTCGCAGTGATGTAACATGCCGACGGCCACGGTAACGCAGCGCTCTGCCGCCTGTACCTGCCTAGATGTCATTCCCCGTCGCTCACATAAGCGTATATTCTGCCTACCTTCTTCCATCAACTTCAAAGGCAGGATAACAATCTACACAATCTGTCGAGTCCCAATCCGAACTGGCCCTGTGCGCTGGTACCTAGCGTGTCTACCTACGCAGGTAGCTAGCGCGAATCACTACGATGTTGGACACCTGAGGTGTCGTCACGCCAGGGCCCAACACTGCAGGTGGAAGCCGTTGCGTACTTCCACGCCTCGCAAACTCTTATCCACTCCACAGACGAACTTGCCGCGCAGCTCACCTTTGGGGGTTTGTCTCAACTTGTGACAAAACTTCATGGTTGTTCGATCTTCATTGTTGCTCTTCTGGGGCCGTTCCGCTTCTTTCGCTCGCACGGCGGTTACTCGAAATCGCTGAATGGACGCGTCGCAAGTCTGCCCCGCCCCATTCAATAAAGATATTCCCGAGAGCCATCTACGAAACGTGGAGCCTGGATTGTATGGCAGAGTTCACGCGCTCGTCATAGCTCGACGTGCAAACGGTGAGCCTGCTTGTGCGAGCGGGCTTCGCGACTCGATCTAACCTTGGAAACGCGATAGAACTACGGTATGCATCCATCAACGACGGCATGCGCCCGACATCTGAACGCTCCCACAGCCACGAAAACCGTCGCTACTGCTAGTGCACTGCGCAGTGCAGCCTCGCGCAAAAAATATGCCCCCTCCTAGGCCTGCGATACAAGGCCCAAGGCATCCTCAACAAGGTGAATATCGTTGGAGTGTGCCATGCATGATGTACATGTTTATGCGGTCAGAAGCTTAACTAGAAGCGTATTACTCCTTTCACTCCAGTCAGCCTTATAACAGTTTGAGGTTCAGCCATTGACGGGCGCCGCGAAGGCTGAGCCAGAGTCCAAGCCAACGTCAACTCTGGCTGCTCCACCATCACGGACCGATATTGCCTGCAGCCTTAGGCAGCTCTATTGATTCGCGATCATGTTGATTGTCCCTGGCTGCGAGCCTGCTCGCGTACAGCTTCTCGGCACGCATTCGGGTTTGCATTGAGATGGCATTCCTGTTGCAACCTGGCACCTGGATCACGACCCTCGCCTCCGCTGCGGTGCGCGAACGCCGTGCCTTGCATTATCACCCCAACTCATCCTGCGATAGCTGTGCTCGACCATTTAGCGGCCTTTCTGAGATTAAGGTCCGGCGGCAAAACGAGATAATTCTCTGGAGAAGGCAATTCCTTGATCGTCGGCCGCCCCTAATTTAACCGTGTCAGGTTAAAGCATTCATCGCTTCGCCTCAAACAGACTGGGCATTCGGTCTACTGATGCAATGCCATTGGTGTACAACAAAGAATGCTCATGAATAAGTGGGTATTATGACAGTTATGCTGCCCGAAAGCAGGTGATTGATGCGATAAAGACACCAATGTGCACGGAATTGCGGCAAATGTCCGTCGTGACCCTACCACACTCGCTCTAGTAAGCCAGGCAGTACTGCGGCGTTGACAGCTTTCCTCCACTACTTTCGGTTCTCCCCGAGCAAGCCACATCCGCTTTACACGTCTTAATGCTCTACGGCACGGAAGGCCTACTCGTTAAGCGCCGTCGTGAGATGGAGGACATGTTCTGCCTACACGATGGATCAGCTAAGATGGTGGCGTGGAGCTGGGGGAGTTGGATTGATATATAGCTCCTCACTAGGCATTTAGTATGAAATTACCTCGAAACGAAGGTTCTTCATGTCGGCAGAGCAATTCTCGAAGCTCTCTCTAGGAGAGGACATGGTTACAACTCGTGCCGGGGCCGCAAGGGCAGCAAGAGCTAGTACACAGTCATCGGGGCACTCCGACCAAGACCAACCCCTACCGTCAGTCGAGTCTACCGTTTCACCTACGCCTTCTCTGGTCATATCAACGAAAAATCTTCATTACAATGTCTCAGCTTTCGATTCTGACCTCCGAAGGCGAGCCAAGAAAGGACTGGAAGGTAGCGATATCAGGCTGAAATACTGCGCAGTCTCGGAAGACGAGTACAGCCCGGGTGGTAGTCCAAAGAAGTTCTTTCATCTTGAGGACGATATCACGGTAGCGATGGGTGGAAAGCTAAGAAGGCCCGAGTGTACGTGTGGCGCCAATGAGAAGGGTCTCGCGTGTAAGGTACGACTACCAGTGCATGGCGATTGAAACATAACTAAAAGCAATCCAAAGCATATTTATTGGGTCGGAGATCAGATCATCTCAACTTCTCCAGATGACATGGTGAAGACACCTCTTCACCTTTCACCCGACGGATCGAAGATCGAAGACGTGAAGCCCGCGGAAATACTAGACTCCAAAGGCTTAGCCAACATCGCCAACGACCTGAAGTGGGTTTACCGAGACGACGACCTACCTGAAGACGACGACGACTTGAGGGAGACAGTCATCGATATGTTCTCATGCTTTGAGCCCCAAGATGCGCTTCCTGGAGAGTTTCGATATCCTGAATCTCCCTTGACCTCGGAACGATCAAAGAAGTATCAAGAGCTCACAGATCTCTTCACACAGTACGCGAGTAGGGACCCCAGCTTGTACCTTCAAATGCGCAAGATCATCGACACAGACTTTGAAAGCCGTGTCTTCTTCGAGAAGATCGACAAGCGCATCGCGTTGACTTTCGACGCTTTGGACGAGTACATAGCCAAAGGGCCTAAAACTCTCTCTGAAGGCCCACCGCGGTTCGATGTTTCCAGTTGCGCAGAGAAATTGACGTCGCTAGTGAGAGCCATTGACGACTTCTACCATCGCCAAGCTGACGTCGAGGATGTGGCTGCACGATCAGCGGCTGCTCTTGTCACGATTCTTGACCGCGTCACAGATCGCAATGTGAATGCATATGAAGGTATCCAATGGAGTGGAATGGAAGCTCTATCAGACCCTGTCCAAAGCAACCTGTACGTTGCACTGATTGGAGCACAACCAGATGAAGATCATCAGTTCGTTCTCGACACGCTCGGGTCTTTACCACAGGAAGACGTATATCGTAACCATTGGACAGTGTTACAGGATATCGAACACAAGCTGACTGAGGCTCATGCGCCTGCTTATTACATGACCTCTTTCCGCAATATCGTCTACGAGAGTCGCAAGAGACCGGGGTCGGCGGTACGCGAACGAGAGCCGAAGCGGGCGATGCAGTGATCCCGACCGGGAGACAGTGTATCTTGCGGTCAAGGCAACCGTTGAGTGGATGGGAGTGTTGCTCCGTTACGAGCTTGCTTTTTGTATCGGCGTTGGCGGCATTTTGCATTTTTTCCATTCCTTTCTTTGTGGCATTCTTCATCATTTAATACCTTCATGTCTTTCCTTACGATATTACGGCTTTGTGCAGCGCTAGCTGTTATTTTCTTCTTCTTCACTCAAGGTCGCTGGACTTCGGTCTGTCTTCGCTGGACTTTGTTTTGTTATCTTCTCTCTTCTTCAAGACCACCCGACTTCGGTTCGTCAATGACCGGATGATTTTGACTCGATTCACTTCTTTGCTTTCTTTTCGGCCAGTTGCTCACTGGTCTCCTATACGGATACACTCGGTGTGCCCTTTCGCTTCTTTACACTCCTTGTATACATAGTTTGAGCAACATATTTTACGCTACGTGTTACCGTTAGCATTGCACGCTGCAAAACATGTGCGTCTGAACATAGTGCGAAGTCGAAGGAGCACGTCCCATAGTCTGATATAGCATGTTGAGACATTCTCGAGTATGTTCGGTATTGAGTAGTAAACCCAAAGCGACGAAGCGTGACGCCCAGGCTGCAAATATCAGCTGATACGAGGCTCCGTATCCGTACCCTGCCAAGCTCCGACATATAGAGAGATTCCGCGGAACTGGGAGCGTGGCCGACGGCGGACTGACTCGAACCAACACCAGGGTGCACGAAGTGGGCCTGGCGCATTTTCTAGTTGAGCTTCGTATGCCGTAGGCTTTCACATGTCGTCAAGTGCGGTCGGAAGTAAACATTTATGTGCTATGAGCTTGACGCACCTGCAACGTTAGGTGCACAAAGAGATCTCTGTCTGAATGTCGGAATACGTATCTCGTAGCATGCAAGATAACAAGTCGGCATCGGACATCTACTGGGGCCAATCAGGTAAGACTCAGCTAAATGTGGTACAACGACTCTGTCATCCATACGTGCAAGTGGCCGATGTATCCAGGCGCTAAGTTCATGGCGCACATCTGGCCTACACACGACGTTGCTCAGGTGGCTGTTGTTTTGTTGCGTGCATCTGGCCTCCGAGATAGTGGGCTGTTCGTCCGGTGTAGAATTCGAGATATCCACTCGAACTAGCGACAAACCTTCCGCTTCTGCTCGCAGCCACTGAATCAGCGCATATAACACTTGTTGTAAGCTCCCCGCAGTATGCGACATCTTACAGATCATGGGTTTGTCAGATGTTCCGCCGTCTCCGCATATCATAGGCATGCATTCGAGTCCGGGCACAACACGCAGACAAGGTGGTTGTGTGTAGTACACACTCGTCTCAAAAAGGCTCTGAACAGATGCAGCGATAACAGAGGAATCAGCCGTCAAGTTGCATAGCGTGTGAATGGGATGACCGAATACACATGTAAGTGAACAAGTCGAGGGATCGAAGTGGCAAGATAGCTCGTACTAAGCTTATGCTAGCTAGGAACTTACCGTGTCCGCGTTGACCGTGATAGACGTTGTGGACACCTGAGGGTGGGTCGAGAGCTCGATTGCGGGGAGTGCAGCGACTAGGCTCGAGATGCATTTGGATCTGGTTGGATGGCAGGTGAAAGGGCCGCGCATGGCTCTGCCACGGACTGCGGGGAAAGAGCGGAGCTAAACTGCTTTCAGTATTGGCGCAGATGGGCATCCTTTGGCAAGCGCAGCCAAGACGCTCGCTGTTGCTTCCATATTACTCTCTTGTCTATCGTCCCTGTTTCTCTCCGTTTCAACCTTCTTTCCTTGAACAGTTGCACCAAAGTGTCCTGCTAGTCCACGCTATCCAACGCGATTCCCTTGCGGACGTAATTCGCTTATCACGCCATCAACCCCCGCTGACGTACTCTATCTCGGAGACCCTGTCTGTGCGCCTAGCGACATATCAATCCTCCCACCCCCCTTGCTTTACGCACCCCATCCTGATTTGTTCTATGCATACAACCCCCAATCCAATTGACCTTCTTGTACACACTTTAAACCTCCCTTACATTTCGCTGTCGCCTTCATCATGTCCTCCAACGGTCGAAACTCGCCGCCACTGCCTTCGCCGGGTACTCGCCGACGTGCTTCAGTGACTAGCCAGACCTTCCAGGACCTATTCGGCCGGTCAAGCAGCTATGTAGGCCAGCAACAGCCCGCCTCGGGCCCCATCACCACAGCAGCTGCCAACGCCCAGCGGCGGCGGCTCTCACTCACCACCATCGGCCTGGGTGCCTCACCTGGCCAGACATCACCCTTCCTCCAGACGCCGCGAACCCGAACCGAGAGCATCTCCAGTGCCAACTCCGGTTCAGTCGACGAGAACCCATTTGAGGATGATTACGCCCTTTCTACATCTGCTAGCAGCAGCAACCCAGCCACACCCTTTGCTCGACGGCTGAGCTTCGGAGCTCGTGCGATGCGGGATGTTAGGCAGAGCAACGGAGGCGTTGGGAACCCAAATGGTAGACCACCCATCCATAAAGCTTCCTCTCCCCCGACTGGTCGAGGTCGAGGTCTGTCTTCATTGTCACAGTCATTGCCCTCTTCCGCTACCCTGCTTCGTCCCTTTACACATGCACATTCGCGGCGATCTACTTCCATATCACACATCTGGCCTTCCACCATTGCAGAGCAGTCCGAGAATATACTGGGAAACTACTCGCTAACGTCGTCTTCAACAGGCGAAGGTTACAATTTCGCTGAGAACCTCCGATCGCGAGCCGAGCGAGGCTCCATCTCCGGCCCTAGCGGAATGCTGAGTCCTTCTGCTCCAACACACCAGCGTGCTAAGAGTGTCACAATAATGGAGCCACCTGCCCGCGAGATCCCGAAGCCCAAGGTTCCCGATGCTATGCAGGAGCGGATCCTCAAGGGCGACTTCTACATGGATTAGTCTCTGTATGTACCTTGATGTTTTGAATCTCCGGTAGGTGGTCTGAAAAGTGTCTTTTTCTCTGTAATGACTGACGTCCCCGGTTTGCAGGACCATCTGCTTTACAGATGAGACGTCAGATCATGCCACGATCGTGTATCAGTACTCTAGCGCTTACGAAACCAAATCGAACCTTGCCTACCCCAGGACTACTTCCACCTGGCTTTTGTATCGCTCATGGCCATGAGCGATGGAAGAACCACAAAGACGGCTTTAGTGGAATTATCCTGGCATGCATACGTTCAGTAACGGCGATTCCTGGACTTGGCCCTATTGTGTTCTTGGTAGCATCTTCACATGCGACTATCATTGCTGGAAGTATGCACCCCACAATCGTTTCCACCGGCGTCGCTCCTTTTCGATTTGGACCAAACAACTGCACAGCATATACTTTGCTACATTTCACACGAGCACTTCAATTATGTACTTCATATTCTTCCAGTACACGCGTACAGGTGCGATGAAGGAATGGATCAAATTGTCATGCTCACGCGATGAGACTTTATCAGGTGCAGCAAGGGGTTCAGAGTTTAGGAGACATATTGCGCAGCGTGGGAGGTCAGAGTACTCGGTACGAAACATTGTACCGAAACAAATTGTAGATAGCAGAGCAGTCCAGTGCAGCATCATACAAAGAAACAGCACAATAATCAAATTACTGTGTGCATCCCTCGCGTGTGATGGTGTGTTGGCACGCGTCATGAGTTCCACTTCATGTTTCAAGTAAACTGATCGGCATTGGGTTGTACGCGTGTAGGAAGGTGGAATGTCGAATGTCGATCGTTAATTCCCCTCCGGCCGGTGACAAATGTACGTGAGGTAATGCACATCCTGGAGTAGTAAGGAGAGATTGAAACTATGTTATCGCTCTAACAGCTCTACCGACGCTCCCAGTCTCAAAAAGCTCAACCAGCCCAGCGCCTAGACATTCCTCCAAAACCCAATCAAACCTCATCCCATAAAAGGTTTTCCACTTCTTCGTTCGCCCAGGTAGAACGCCCGCAAACTCTCCTCTCAATCTCTTCCTCTCCGCTTTGATATCGTTGGCCGTTACGCCACCGTCCCACCGCTCGCGGAGGACATCAAGCGGCATCTCCTTATGCTTGGTCTTCTTCAACAGAGCGAGAAGGTGGTTCCGTGCATCGATCAGTAGCTTGATCTGCGTGCCCATGTTGGGGAGCGAGAAGTTGTATTGTGATGCTACAGAAGGACGCGATCTGGATCCTCCGTGTATATGCTGGGTAGCTTGTGTGCCACCGACTGCATCTAGAGAGCCAGCTGCGTGGCGGGAGCCGGACGTAGAAACGGCGAGAAGTGAACTAGCGCCTGGTGAGGCGAAAAGGGAAGTGTTGGATGGGTAATTTGAGGCTGAGGTAAGGAAACCGAAAGTTACTAAAGCGGAGAGCTCAGGAGATGTAAAGGTTGTGCCAGGGATGGATGTGGACGTTGGATTGGCGTTCATGGCTGCTATGTATTTCGCTGGTGCCATGTTAGCTAATACACGCCTGGTTTAATGGGTTAGATTGTTTTTACCTTTTAGATCTTCTGGTAATTCGGCATGTGCCTGTACAAGGGCCTGCCACTCCCGCACCGAAGCAATACCGTCGCCCACAGCAGCAGCGCCAACACCACGATTCGGTATCGTGACCCTTCGCAATATACCTGCTTTTGCCAGCTCAGCAGTTTCTCGCTCATTTCGCGTCGAGGATATACCTAGAGCGTCGATGTGTGCTATTGTGACAAATGGTGGCAATCTTTTTCGGAAATTCAACACCTCTGCTATTCTGGTTGAATTCATGCCAGCCTTCTCTGGTAGATCGCTGAACATCCTGTTGCGGATATACTCCATGTACTGAGGAACATCGCGAAATTCAAGATTGTCGACTAGAGATGCTATTATTACACCAGTATCATCCAGTTGCTCATCGTCTTCAAAGGGAGTTGTAGTCTCGGCCGGTAACGACCGTCTTTTCTGATTCGCTGTAGAGGGTGACGAGGGCGTCCGTTTGAGGCCTAATGCTGCGATAGCGCTCCTTCTTCTGGGTTTGGTGATACGTGATGAATGTGCTGCTGTAGCCTGGAGAGACATGCTGACAGTTTCCTTCTCTTAGTTGACTCGACTTGATTGCTTTGATGGTAACGAGGCTCAGTCAGGCGAAAGATACTTGTTGTTGTTTAGGTGCAATGAAGAATTCAGAGTCATTGGCAGCGTAGGTAAGAGCATGTCTTGATATTGACGAATCAGGAAGTGGCAAACATGTGAGAGGCGGCGTTTAAGGCTTTGAGGCCGTCGCGGTGGGGCATGCGCCACAGAGTGTTAGCGTGGATTGGGTGTGAGTGAGCATCTGGCATGGAGCAGGAGGGGTCAAAAGCGTGTAGCTTAGTTGCGTAGCAACAAAGGTCAAAGCGATTAACGAGCAAGCACTTCTTGCTTGGGGGCTCAGAGGGCAAAATATTGAGAGCGTCGGTTTTACCACTTGTACCTGTTCGAGACGAATGAAAATGCTCAGGACGGCGCCACAGCAGGCGTACGTCATTTCCACGCGCGGAACGTCAGGAAGCTCCAACACACGCTATACGCGCCAACAAAACCCTAAACATGCCCGTCCCGCCTATCCTACCAAGCATCTCTTCACAACTGCTCTTATTCCAGCCCGTCGCTAGCCATGTCGCTGAACCCCGAGCCCTCGGCGCCTGAAGAGCGGGCAGAGCACCATCTGCCGCCCAAGTCGTACGCCGACGCCGCCGAAGAAGCCCTGGAGCCCCAGCAGCCACAATCACATGCCAACGGCACCGACGGCACCATCCAACACAGTGGGAAGAAGCCAATAGGCAAGATTGATGAGGCAAAGACCAATGGCATCAAGACTCCCTCAGAAGAGGAGAAGACGTCACTCGAAGGCCTGGGCCAGGACGGCTCACCCAGGAGTCCAACAGTCAAAGGCCATCGTCGCGTCTCATCGCGCAACTCGCACGGGTCGCTCGGCCGCAAGCAGGGCGAGCAGGCACAGAACGGAATTCTTCATGAGAAGCACGCAAATGGCAACGGCGATGCGCTGACGAGTGTGAAGCCGCAGCAGGAGTTCCAAGTCGCCAAAGCAGACCGAAGAACCGACCTCAAGCGCAGAAACTCGGAGCTCACGACGGGACGACAGGCTGGTGCGGGATGGCACAAGAGCAAGTGAGTCGACCTGTACTCTGTTGAAGACGTATCGATACTGACCATGATAGAATACGATTTGCGCCTATGAACGTTCCCCTCCAACGCCGTCTTCAAACCCTCGCTGTCCTCATGCACACACTTAGCATCGTCGGCGGCCTTGCCATCTTCTTCTTCCTTTGCAGCATACCCCTGCTCTGGCCAATCCTCCTGCCGTATACCGTCTACGTCCTCTTCTCCAATGCTGGCACATCGGGCGAGTTATCCTTTCGCAGCGACCGCCTCCGCCGACTGCCCGTCTGGTCGCTCTTCGCTTCCTACTTCCCCGCGCGCCTACATCGCTCACAGGAGCTGGAGCCTACTAGGAAGTACATATTCGGCTACCACCCACATGGCATCATATCCCATGGCGCTTTCGCTGCCTTTGCAACTGAAGCTCTTGGCTTCTCCCAGCTCTTCCCTGGCATCACCAACGCCCTGCTGACCCTCGACTCCAATTTTCGCTACCCCATCTATCGTGAATACGCCCTCCGTCTCGGCATGGCCTCCGTGTCACGCGAGTCCTGCGAAAACATTCTCTCCAAAGGCGGCCCCAACAACGAAGGCATGGGTCGTGCCATTACCATCGTTGTAGGTGGCGCACGTGAGTCCCTCGATGCGCGCCCTGGCTCCATAAAACTCGTTCTCAACCGCCGCAAAGGCTTCGTCAAGATGGCCATACGCACCGGCGCCGATCTCGTACCTGTCCTCGCATTCGGCGAAAACGACGTATACGACCAACTCGACACCGATTCGCATCCCTACATACACAAGTTCCAGATGCTCGTCAAGAAGTTCATGGGCTTTACTGTGCCCATCTTCCATGCGCGGGGTGTCTTCAACTACGATGTAGGTATGATGCCGTACCGAAGACCGATCAACATCGTTGTGGGACGTCCAGTCAGGGTGATGCAGGATAAGCATCCGGATAACGACTACATCAACGAGATACATCAGCAGTACGTGGACGAGCTGATGCGAATATGGAATGAGCACAAGGACACGTTTGCCAAACACAGGACGGGTGAGCTCGAGATAGTCGAGTAGGCAGTCACTGAGAGGCTTTTCTTGTAACAATGGGCACAATACCGGTCTTTTCTTTGTATACTGAGCAAGGTGCTGGATCTTAATCAGGCATCGACCCTGGATGACGGGACCTTTGCACGGTCATGGACTTTTGATCAGCAAATTACAATGAATCAACTACATCCAAAATCTCTGTTTGACGTCCGCGTGATCCAGTCAAGTGTCGAGAGTCACCTCATGCAATAATTTGGGTAGCGCAGGTGTGCGTAAACTGGTGTTCAGATCTCTACATTGTTCGATTCTAATAACTACAAGGAAAAGAATTGCAAAGGAAATGACAACTTGTAATGTCAAAACTACAAATAACGCCACCCAACATTATACGTTCTCTAATTGTACATGTCCAGTCAACACTGACGACGACTCTTTGATCAATCAGTGGAGAAGTGACTGATGCGCGACGAAGGATGCGCATCTTTCCTATCCTCGTCTGTGGAAAACGCCTTCATCTTGTACTCCATGACTGTCGAAGAGACACCTTTACCCTTGTCGTTGCTGTTCCGTTGGCTAGTGGTGTTACTTCCGTTAAGGGTACTGGCGTCGGAAGCGCGGTTACCCATGCCACTCTCCACATCAGCACCATCTTTCTTTTCGTCCGAAGTAGCGTTGCAAGCACGTCCAGTGAACAGGTCCTCGGGGAAGGGGAACAAAGTGCGGCGCCTAGGCGGCGACTTCTTCGTGGCTGTCATCCATACCAAGGCCGTCACGTCCTTACCCAGCGCCTCGATGATGGGTGTGATGATGGGTAGACAGGCGAATAACACACCGTAGGATGTTATACCCACGATTGTCACGTTGATGCCGTAGCTGAATCCGCGACCAGCGAGCAGGACCATGAGCCAAGATCCGTAGGTCCAGAAGACAAGACCGTGGAGCAGGTAGATGGTGAAGACGTGGGGGAAGAGAGCCAAGAAGGGAGGTGTGGAGAGGACCCATTGGACGGCGGCGGAAAGCTCGACAATAGCTTGCATGCCGCCTGCGAAGAGCAAACCGTTGAGACGAGGTGTGTAGTACGGAGGGTATCCTGCCGAGTCTGTGTTGACGATGGGTTCGCCGGTCATGGGGTCAGGATGGATGCCGCGCTCAGCAGTCGAGAAGTTGAAGTCCGTGTCGACCCAGTTGGGAAAGATGTTGACAGCGAAACCGACGCCAACGCAGCACCAGAAGAATGTGATGGTGGCGTAGTAGGCCGACGGTCGCTTGTTAAGGAACGCTTTCCACTTGTAGGTTACGTCGAGATCGGTGAGGAGCAGACCGACCCAGAGGTATGTGCCCCAAGACTGAGCGTACCAGTGGTTGACTAGGCAGAAAGTATAGTAGCACATGCGCTTCCAGGGCGTCTTGATCTCATAGACAACAACAGCGCCAAGAAGCACGAGCCAGGAACCTTGAAGTTGGACAGCGATGGTCCAGAGTACACCGGTACAGTAGTGCAGTGTGATTTGTGGGACTGCGTTGGGGACGAGGAACATGAGTTCGAGAACCTCGGAGATGTACTGACCAAAGTTGTTGTAGCGGCTCACATAAGGCCAGGTCGACCACGTTAGGGACGGGATGTACTGCAAGAACTTTGTTGCGCCAACGTCGATGAAAAAGTACTCCAGTAGTGCCATGGCCGCAACAGGAATCATGAGACGAGGTGTACGACGTACAGCTGCCTTGGCGATTTCATCCATCTTGCCCTTGCGCAAGTACGGCGCAGTGAGGAAACGAACTGAGGTCGTGAAAAAGACACCAAGCCACATTTGGTTGAGCAGGAATGGACCGATAATTCTCTGTGCCCAGGGTTCAGAGGCATTGTGTGCGGACGCTCCAGGAGTGACGATGGCAGGGACAAAGGTAAGACCGAAATGCATCAGGGTGACCACAAGAGAGCAGAGGGCTGTCAAACCAGCAAGATGGTCGATACGTTGTCGCTGAGGCAGAGGCTGAGGGCGCATACGAGGTGCTGGAAGAGCGGATTCGGTGACAGTCTCCATTGTGATTTTGTCGTGTGGAGCAATCATAGGGACAGAGGTGGTCGTGGGGGCGCGTGGGTCCGACAGTGTCATCATGGACTCGTGTCCTCTTGATACTGCGGTGCCTGGGGATCGAGGATCTACCATGGTCAACATTGAGTCACCTCCCATTGAGATTGCGGTTCCTGGCATCGGTGGCATAGGTGCATATAGATCCTCGCGCGTAGTGTTGAAGTTGCTGTTGAAGGGAGTGGGGCCACGACTATCGAAGAGCATCGAGTTGGGTCTGGACAGGCCATCCCTGGGCGTAGAGCCTCCAAGAGTCGAAGTGCCGGGAAGCCTTTCAATAGCCATGTCATCATCAGTTGAGTCGCGCTTCACAGAAGCTGATGGTGTGTTGCGGTCACCGACACCACCACGGGAGAAGATTTCGTGTGATGCTACGGTGAAAGTGCTGTCGCTGAAAGGGTTCCTCTTCTGGTCTTCCGAGAGTTTCTCCTCGGTTGACGGAGCTGGGTCAGATTTCTTGATGTCCCTGTTCATCTTGGGAGCGAGGCGTCGGATGAGGGTGTGGATGATAAGGATGGTCGAGAAGATGAGGCATGACACAGAGAGCCAAAGCGCTGGCATGCGCTTGATATCTTTGCCCTTGTACTGTTCCCACTTCTCGGTCGCATCGTCTCCATACTGAGTTGATCCTCGGAGTTCAATGTCATCCATTGAGCATGCATCAGTCAACGGGCACCTGGCGACGAAATTTTCGCGAGCATCTACGCCCATCGATGACGAGTTGAAGAACATGCGTATCCAGCCAACCTCGGCAATAGACTCAGCAAGTTGAGGAGGACCACGCATAGAGTATCGGTTACCGGTCGACCAGTGTTTGAAGAACATGGCTGTAGGAACCGACGGCATGTTCTTCCTCTCTTTGTGTAGAACTTGCCTAGTGAGGTTGCCACCGATGTAGAAGTTGATATAGTCTGCAGTCCAATCGATCCGATACTCGGTAAACTCCCATGGGTTGATGCTTCCATTGCTAAGACCACCGCCGAGCGTAGTGTAGTTGCGGTTGGCGGCGGTGCTGTTGAGGAGCTGGCTGTAGTTCATTCCGAGGTTACGTGTTGTGAATTCGTTGTTAACGAAGGTGCCTACCCATGGGTCCCTTTCGTTGTTCATATTCATGACACTAAGCTCGGTAATCTCAGTCTCATTGTACTTCCACATCATTGAAGCCGCGGTACCCGCAGCGTCTCTGTCAGCAGACTTGATAAGGGTGCGGAAAGAGCCATGCTGAATGTCGCTTCGCTTGGTTCGGAGACTAGCACCCTGAACAACATGATCGTCGGTCGACGGTTGTACGACAAGTTGGAGAGACTCGCTGTTGTTGAATCTAAGGTTTTTGGGAGAGGCACCCTCACGGTAGACGGCATTCTAGGACGTATTAGTGGGTGGGTTGAAAGCACATGCTATGGAATACAACGGACCCAATCTTTCGCATATTTCTGAGTAAAGTCTTCAGCGATGAAGTCTACTGGTAGTTGAGTGGTCTCGTTGAAGTATACGATGATCGAGTCGGTGAAGAGCTCTTGGGTTTGGGTGTCGTAGAAGCCACAGGCACAGTTATCCTGCCCACGCGTGACATCAGCAAGCGCAGGCAAGATATGCACAAAGGCAAGACCGAGCAAATGAGAGTAAAACATGGCGAAGAGAGTGAGAGTGAGTGACTGAACAGAAACAAGACGAAACAGGCTGCTCAAATCCGAGAGGCAGTATATGTCTGCAACATATGCATGCAGCTAGCTGTGCATGGCCTTTGTAAAGACCCCAGCATAAGCTTGCAACAATGCTCGCCGGACGGAGAGGAGCCGCGATGCTTTTCCGATCAGCATTGGCATCAGGTCGTTTGGCCTTGAAAAGTCCCCTATGTGGGACATAGTCCTAGCCCGTCTCTTGGGGGTCATGACCGGGGCGTTGCCTCAGCGAGGAGTGCGCGGGCCTGCAACAGGGCCAAAAAAGGTATGCAAGCTTCCTTGGCAGGCCCGTACTTGATAGCAAGTAGGATGGAACGTCGTGGCATGGGGCTAACGAGCCGCCGCATGAGGTGCAGAAGAGAAGGTTGAGGAAGATGCCGTGCCCCCGCTGTCGGTGGGTCGGAAACGTGCGCCGCACACCTGTCCAAGTGCATCTGTGCGTTGGCGCTAGCACAGACGTTTCGATGTTTCTAATGCATCCCACGCTCGTTCTGCCTCAACTTTGTTGAGAAAACTTCATCACCATCCCAGTTTCGATCATTGATCTTCGTTGCCAGCATCTACCAATATCAGTCCATTCCGGAATGACCAGGGTCGGCGTTACACTGCTCAGTCCCAGCGGTGCTTCCATGCCGCTGCGGGAGCGCGTTGTCGGTCAATGCCCAGAACAATGCCCGATCTCCCGGCTCTTGCAGTCAGCTTCTGCGGGTTCAATGATACCATGTACATCGGGAACCTAGGCCATGCGACGCAAGATAGTGGCTGGCATGTCGCCTCTCCGATAGATTGTTCCCAACTCGCCCGATTCTGTATGCACAAGCAGTTCGTTGACGTGGATCAAACTGCGGTCAACTGGTAAAAAGCACATTGCTGCTTGGCCGGAAATGTGAGCGTGGGTTTGACATGTGACTTGGCATATTCACCATTCCCGAGATGTAGAGATGTACCGGGGTCGACATGGTCAACGTGCAGGAAGGATCCACCTCAATCTCATTATCACAACTTGGCGCTGTTGATGCTAGGTAATGCTGATCTCAGTTGAGCACGAATCTTGCATGGAGACCAGCTCCTACGGGGGGTAATGACGGTTTCGACATGAACCCTTCGGCGGTATTGGCCACTTCTCCCGTCGCTGCTTGTCGGCCACGGTGTTTACCAAATGCACTAAGGGATTGTGCAATCAAGGGCCGAATA
Organism: Alternaria atra; assembly: GCF_907166805.1. Taxonomy (NCBI): domain Eukaryota; kingdom Fungi; phylum Ascomycota; class Dothideomycetes; order Pleosporales; family Pleosporaceae; genus Alternaria; species Alternaria atra. The sequence goes on from NW_025091333.1 coordinate 878,955, forward strand.
TATGTTCTGTATCCGCTCCTTTGAAGTTGCCTTACCCCTCCATCATAGTCATCATTCGCTTTGACTTCCCCTCCATCGTTACTGTCGCATCGTTCACTCGTTTCAAGATGTCAGACTCTACGAAGGACTGCGTGATCGAGGTTGGCGAGGTCGCCTCGCCTGCGGTTAACGAGAAGTCAACCCAGAAGAACAGTTTCAGCGCTTCTGCGACCGTCGGACAGACATCGTCGTTCATCTCAGAGTGGACGCCTTTCGGTCTGGTCGCCTCCTACTACATCTTCTCGGTATGCCTGTACATGTACTGCAGCAACAGCTTGATTGCCATCTTCTGGTTCATCTACATGTGCACCAACTTCTACATCGCCGGTACAACTGTTCTGGAAGCTTTCTTCAGCATCACTCCCTGCCGTGAGGCAAGAGCCATCGTCACACAGGCGCAGGAGAAGGAGTGGCTATTCCCCACGCCACATCACAAGCTACCAATCATCGATCTCCTCATCGTCGCCTACCTACCGAACGAGCAGGATATCATCATGGATCGTGCTCTTTATGCGCTTGAGCAGATTGACTACCCTTCTGAGAGGATACGCATCAACATTCTCTACAACACCCCCAAAGCAATCGAACCATTGGAGAGCGAGCTGAACCAACTTCCGTCTCGCTTTCCACACGCAAGGGTTATCAAGGTGCCCAACTCCACTTCCAAGGCCGACAATCTCAACTACTTCTTCACGCTGGACACTGGATCGGACATCATCGCCATCTACGATTGCGACCATTACCCTCATCCGAACTCACCCAGATGGGCTGCCGAACGGTTCGTTGCCGAGAAGGATGTCGACATCGTTCAGGGCCGCTGCATTGTTTTCAACTCCGACGATAGTTTCATGACCAACATGATCGCAGTCGAGTTTGACAAGATCTACGCCGTCTCTCATCCTGGTCGCTCTACCATGTGGGGTTTTGGCCTTTTCTGTGGTTCCAATGGTTACTGGCGCACTTCGCTACTTCGCGATTTGAAGATGGACGACACAATGCTTACCGAGGATATCGACTCCGCTCTCCGCGCCTTCTCCAAAGGTGCCAAGACTGTCCATGATCTTAACGTTACTTCGTACGAGCTGGCCCCAACAACGTTCGGTGCATTCTGGAAGCAACGTCTGCGGTGGGCACAGGGTTGGGCTCAAGCGAGTATGCGCCACATGAAGATGGTCTGGAACGGTGTCAAGGATCCACTGCATGAGGAGCACGCCAAACGAAGCTTCACTGCACGCTTCGGTGTACTCTCATTACTACTCATCCGCGAATCCTCGTATTACCTTGTCACTCAGTACACGTGCCTCGTCGCATCATTCGTTATCGTTAAATTCCCAACGACCGGGGACGAGCTGTGGAAGCTGGTCTATTTCCAGTACCCTGTATCACAGTGGCTTTTCATTATCAGGTTCGTACAGCACCTGCCCGATTAAATTTGTACACCGCTAACAGTATCGTGTTACAGTATCATCTGCTTGATTGCTACACTTTGGATCACCAATCAGGTCAAGTCTGAGTACATCTCCAGGAGAATGATCATTCTCTTCTCGGTTCTGTACCCCTTCTACCTTATTCTCAACGCCACGATCGGTCTGTATGGTCACGCTCGTCAGCTTGTCAACTACAGCTCCTGGAACCCAACAGCCAGGAAGTAACACTACATTACATCTTCGTAATTTCTTTTTGTCAATATCTTAGGGAACAGGGCGCAAGGCAATAGATGCTCTCTTTGGGGTTCGGAATGAAGACTCGCAAGCCACTAGTGGCCGCTTGAGGATTTGATGAGTCATGCTCCAGTATATAGTAGACGACGATTAATATCAACATAATCATTATTATCATAAATCAACTTTATTATCATCATTACTACCAACCATTGATATGATTACTATCGTTAAGAAGAATGTTCACAAGCATGAAGCACTTTTCCCATTCACCAATAAGCTTGCTTGACTGCTCTATCGTGATGTCTCCTCAGTGGCTACGATTAGAAAATCAATCCATGAAACAACGCGCGGCAATGCAGCAGGAACACGATGGTACCAGATCATCCCAGACTGATCACGTCGGCGCTTCGACTTCCGATCTGACGCGCCTTGTTTATTGACCAGGGCAAAGCTCAGAGATAAGTAAGATCTTGGCGCCAAACAAGGCCGAAGGTCAGCGCCTTACTGAAACGGACTCCGCGTCCCACCGCCCTACCAGAAAGCATCGCCATAGGGACACGGAAAAGGAAATAATCAACAGCATCAGGGGTGGTCGGGATATTACAAGTCGACTATGCGGGCGATCGACACGCGCCCACTAGCGCGTAGATCCACTTCACAAGCGTTCCCCTCGCCTGCGTGGGATATTCCTACCCGAAGCACAACACATGGTGGGTAGCACGACATCGTTGGCCGGCGGTGCCATCCGTATGCTTCCTAGGGCAATCTGCCACGGCATTTCCCTCGGTCAGTAAATGGTTTCGGTGGGTTATCGTTGTTTGTATCACTCACCTTCCTTTTTTGGTCCGAACGCACGAGTCAGCCCCTATGTTTTCTGCAAACGTGCGAAGCTCATGACCCTTTGTGGCCCATCGCGCGGACAAGCGGTATAGGGCTCAATATGCACAGACAACTTCGAGTGTCAAGGCAGTAACTGAGAATCGTAGGTAGTGCCGCCCCGTGCGCCACGCGTGGAAGCTTCTGAGGAAGGCCGTTCACCGGCATGTTGAGAGATCAGGGTGCTTTTCATGGAGCACGTCACGATGTGCGTCTGGGATATGTATGACAAGGGCTGCACTGTTACAGAGTTGCGAAGCCGACAATTCAACATCCGAAATCAAGATAACGATCAACAGCAACCCGCATGTGTAACTGGTCAAAGTTGCAAAATTGTAGACTATTGTAACCCGCGGAAGCTACCCACTACCAGCCTCAACTAGGGTCAACGCTTATCAATATATTCACAGCGGGACGGCGAGAACGCCACAAAAAGCATAACTGAATCTTGGCATGCATGCGCCTGAGGTCCTCTCGGAAGCTTGCGTTGCAGCTAAGCTCAACGCTTCCCGTGCTCGGTAGGTGAATGCTGTGCTAGTTGCGGAAAGAAAAGTAGCTTACAGGTACGTGGTCGTTCTGGTGGCCAAGTTGTTGATCTCGGGTCTCCCACGGGGCTATCTGGCTATGGAATTTGGTGCTACTGCTGCACATAGTTGCCATGGGCTGTGCTGAATTTGTTGTCTGTGTGGTCTGAGGTCGAGGGTAAATTACCCTGTTGGTAAGCTGTTCTTACTCTTCTATCATCGAGATTCTTACCTTTACTCGCGGTACTGAACAAGATGTCTGCAACAATGGAGCCTACCCTTCCATCCAAACTCAAGGCGATTTTCCCCTCGTCGTCGACTCCGCAAGGGACGACTAGCCTGTCAGTCGACCAGAACTATCTTATTGGGCTCCGTGGCCTGCTCGTGTTCCAATCTTTCCTCTTTGTGTTCTTCCAGACGTTCCTCCCAGCCGCTCTCCCCGACTCGAAGAATGTCGATGGCCCGACTTACCAGGTCGTACTTCGCAAGTCGTTTTCAGTACTCTTCGCCAACGAGGCTTTGATTTACTCATGGATTATCTTCCTCTCCGCACGAACTATCTGCTTGCCATACCTTGCCAACAAGACGCGCGAAGTCGGCGCATCCAGCGTCTTTCGCCGTGGCATCAGATTATGGATACCCACTTTCATTGCCTACTCTTTTGCAGCAGCGGCTTTCAGCACAAGCTCGACCGACTACATCTCAGAATTCTTGACTTCCACCGGCAACATCTCCACCATTGCACCGGTGCGCCTCCGCAACTTCCTGCTCTACTTCAACACCTTTTTTGAGATATTCTGGGTCAACAAGCAATACGCTAGTCAAGCTGCCAACGATGTGTTCCCATCCGGTACCCTTTGGATAGTGTCTGTGCTATTCCAGCAAAGTTACACCGTCTACATTACCATGGTCATTGTCCCGAACACTCGCACTTCATGGCGGGTAAAGGCTATGTTAGCCTTCATCGTAGCAGCATTCTGGGTGCAGAGTTGGGCGTGGTACAGCGTCACTGGTCTCATCATAGCTGATGCGGTCCTCAATATGGACTTTCAGTTCCGGTCCCACAGAGGGCTCAAGATCGGTAACTTCACCATACCGATCTGGCCACTTTACGCTGCTATGGTCCTCACCGGTGTTGTGCTGCAGTTCATCTTTATCTCTGGGAAACCCAGCATGCGCGACAATGAACTATGGGGCCACACTGCGCTTTACGACGACGGATTCCTTAACGAGAACGTCGACTTGGATCAGCCAATGGCGAGGGTTGACAACTACCTCATCATCCTTGGGTCGATGCTCCTCATTGAGACATTCGAATGGCCCCGAGCTGTGCTTCGCGGCGGCTTCTTCGTTTCGCTAGGCAAGAGGAGTTTCAGTAAGTGTCAACCTTGGATAGCTTCATCGAACAATCACTTACAAAATTTAGGCTGGTTCCTCGTCCAATCCATAATCATCTACACCGCCGGTATCCAGCTATACACACACATGGTCGCCGCCGGCATGAACGGTGCTGCAAGCAGTTTTGTATGCTTCTTGGTCTGCGCACCCCTCGTTGCGGTCACAGCGGAGGTTTTTTACCGTCTTGTTGATCTACCGAGCGTTGTTCTGGCTAGGGGCTTTTGGGCGTTCATGACGAAATAGGTGCCGGCAACGGCTCGCTATCGGCATGTATTTCGGGTCATCGTCAGCCACATTTTCTGCTGTCTCGCTTACCAGCCGTGCCATTCTTCTCCTCATTCGCCTCTCCGCTGTCGTGCGGGAAAGTCATCCACCACATCGCCCTTGCACAAGACAATTTGCGGGAAGCTCACTGATCGACAAGCACTTCTCAGTAGCTCGGGATCCTCTTTGGAGAAATCCCCGCAGCATTGTGAATCATTCTAAACTTCCCGCAATGTGGAGGGACATTAGCCTACTGGCGTCGGTTCGGAAAAATGTACAATTACCTGATCATGAGTTACACAAGTTAGATCCTTAGATTCCGTTAATCTGTATCTTGTATTTTTGTTTGCACCCGTCTTCCCTGTTGCTATCGTGAAAGCGCGTTTCCAAGTTTGAATCTACTGAACAGCCACAATGGACAATCCAAAAGAGCTAGACACTGAACGTATCGAGAAAGCAATTGGGCTTGACAAAACGATCGATCTCGCCCTAGACAAGCGTCTCAATCGTAAATTCGACACCCACATCTTGCCCTGGTTGTTCGGAATATGGTATCTTCCCATCGTTCACCTCATCAAAGCTGGATACTAAGTAATCCATCTAGGCTCTTCTCATTCATAGACCGCAGCAACATAGGCAATGCTCGTATAGCAGGCTTGTCAGATGAGTTAACGATCACAACTGGCACGCGGTTCAACGTTGCGCTCCTAGTCTTCTACATCCCGTACATCATCGTTGACGTACCTTCGAACCTGCTCGTCAAGCGTCTGCGCGCCGGCATCTACTTACCCGCTCTTATAACTTCATGGGGTCTGGTGTGTACATTTATGGGTTTCGTCCAGTCATTTGCTGGACTGGTTGTATGCAGGTTGTTGCTAGGACTATGCGAAGGTGGCATCCTCGGTGGTGTGATAATTTACCTTGCCATGTTCTACAGGAGAGGCGAGATGCTATTGAGGAGCGGTTTATTCTACTGCGCCGCGCCGTTATCCGGGGCTTTTGGCGGACTTTTAGCTTCAGGTTTGGCAACCATCGAGGTTGGGGAGTATCGGAGATGGCCTTGGATCTTCTTTGGTAAGTTGTCAATGTTCAACATTCGTATCCATCTTTATGTGTTGCGGGAGGTATTGCGCTGACCAGAACGTAGTCGAGGGTGCGATCACAGTCGTCTTCGGCATCATCTGCTTCTTCTTCATGCCCGATACCCCTGCCGCAGCAGGCTTCTTAAGCGATGAAGAGAAGGAATGGGCATTGCGACGTATGAGGCTTGACGCGGGAGGATCGACCGAAGTCGATGTCGATGATGAAAGGTCTAGCTGGCATTGGGTCAAGATGGCATTGGTAGCCCCACAGACCTATCTATCGGCCTTCATCTGGTTCTTCCTATTGGTGCCACTATATGTAAGCTCTTGCCGATTCCAGTGTGCTGGATATAACACTGACTAATAACAGAGCTTCTCACTGTTTCTACCTAGTATCATCGCAGGCATGGGGTACCGAAGCACCACCGCGCAGCTCTTCACAGTGCCTCCCAACATGGCTGCTTTTATCACCGTTGTTGGTACGGCGTATGCCTCGGACAAGCTAAAAAACAGGGGTTACTTTATCATTGGAGGATGCTTGGTGGGAATATGTGGTTACGTGATGTTGATAGTGGCAACGACGAATGCCGTACGATATGCCGGCACGTTCCTAGTTGCCATTGGTGTCTTCCAAGGCTCCCCCATGCTCATGGTAAGCTTGATTTCCGGATATACGTGCTTGACTTGCTTATATGTAATTAGGGATGGGCGTCCAATAATCTTGCGCCTCACTATGTCCGAGCAGTCGGAATCGGTATGGTGATCTCCATCGCTAACTGCTCGGCCTTTATCGGTACATTTATCTACCTTCAACGTGATGCACCGAAGTACGTTCTAGGCCATTCGGTCAGCCTTGGTGCATTGGTGATAACGATCGTACTTGCTGCTGCTCAGTGTGTGTACTTGGGTTGGGAAAATAAGAAGCGAGACAGGGGTGAACGAGACGACAGACTACTGCAAGCGGATGCGGGCAGACTTGGTCATCAGCATCCTAATTTCAGATTCACATTGTAGCTGGCATGGAGCGACAACCGAAAGCGATACCGGTGTTATCGGAGGCTAGCAGGGCAATAGAGTTTTTGGAGTAGTATGCCGCTTTATTTCGAGGAAACGTTTTCCAATGCTAACATTATGTCGTAAATCGTGCCATCTCCCAATTACTTCGCTCTTTTGTTGTCCCTCCCCCCAATCATGCCCTTTTGCTTTGTGGAATCTTTCCTCCACGGCGTGAGGCTTCCACCCCTGCGACCCATCCGATTGCCATTACGATCAACGTGAACGGCACGGCGGTCAGGAAATACCACCCATACGTCGTTTTCAACGCTGAAACACTCTCGTTCATGCTATACAATCCAGATATGAACGTCAACGGAATGAAGATAGTCGCCAGCCATGTGAGCCTTGCCATGTTATGGTTTTCCTCAAGTCCGCGACGTGAATCTTCAATGGATATTTCTGATGTAACAATGCTAGTAAGACGGTCGACACGCTCTTGTAGTTCGTTAACAGCGGCAAGCACACGTTTGAAATCAGGGACTATGTCTTCGAACCCTTCCACGTTCTCGAAGTTGATAGCTAGGTTTTCTGAAATGACTGAGCGTACGGAAAGAGGTGAGTTGGGCGCGGCAGAATACTGAGACGATGGGGTGGTGAGTCGCGCTGCAGCTGGGAGTGCATGTTCCAACGTTTCTGTTACCATCTCCCGGAATACGGGGATTTGCCGACGCCAGGTATGTAGACGTTTGAGCGATGTGTCGATGGCGTCGCCTTTTGAGCGGAAGAGGCGCGGCATTTCAAGTTCCCATTCTATTTGGCTGAGTCGAGCTCTTACGTAGTCGCATACTATAAGCCATTCTGCGCAGATGGTGTATATGGTTGGTTTGGCGAGAACTTGCGCGTTTATGTGATGGCCTTCTTTCTGCTCAAACCATGGAAACGCAGTGGTCATTTGGACAATGTCTTCGAACCAAGATTTGGAGGATTTGATCAACGGGTATACTTTGGTGTCCATCTTAGGGGTCGGCAGCCAATTACTGCGATCGTACCCTTCGCAGTGTCAGCGTGAATCCTGGCTAGGTTTGGATATCGTGTGTTAGTACTCACATAGTGGTTTGCCCTGGCTGACGGTTGGATCCAGCAATACAATACCGACGGTTCCATTTCCACACTTCTTGTCTTTGCCGATCCACATTGTCGTCCGTGTACGCATGATGGACACGACTGCTCCTGTCCATCTTGATAGTGCCAATGATTTTCATCGTTGTCAGGGCGTCTCAGCACATTCCAGGAGTTTGCTTCCAACCTCGAATCTTGGAACTCCGTTTCTGTTTTGAAGTATCGTAATCTCATGTTGCGCATTCTAAACCACGGTCGATGCTTCATACTTGAGATTAGACTGGGCGGAGACGCCCAGGGGTCGCGAGTGTTATGCCATACGTAGTCATCGATTTGTTCACGGAAGAACAACGGATCGAGATCAAAGCGCGCCCCCAAAAGCTCAATGACTTGCTGGGATAGATCTTCCACGATGAAGAGTCTGAGGGGTGGCTCTTTCATATGCTCATGCGACAGAGATTGCAGAGTCTCGTGAAGCAATGCAGGCGTTTTAATCGCTGTAGTCTTCGGTGCAGCAGCGGGGTGATACTCCACGAAGGTGACATTCGTCTTATTCCTGCGTTCTTCGAGTTCTTTTGGGTGGTGTTTGATCTCATTCCAACGCAGTGGGGTTGTGCCAACCTGCATCCAGTCCGCTAGATGGCGTAATGTCCTCCATGAAGTCGATAGCGACTTGATGTGCGCCAAATATGGTAGCCTCTTGCTGTTGCTGCGTCGCATAAGCGTTGTCTTCAGAGGCTGCATTGTTGCTATTGACTTACGGATCCGGTATTTCCCACTCATCTGCAACTGGTATCCGTTCATATGCATCTCCGATTAACTCGTACGGGTCGGGGAATTCTGCGCTATGCGGGATATGCTTAGCTGACCACAAGGCTGGGATCGTATCTCTCTTGGCGGGCTTGTCGTTGCCATTGCCATTGTCGGTGTCAAAAGACATGACTGTGCGGAACGCTGACTACGCGCAATACCAACGAGGGCGGTGCGTTGGGTTTATAGTTCGGTGGGAAGGCTGCAAGGTGATATTGGGGGCTGAAAGCTGGGAAGGCTAAGACTTAAGCGCGACGACTTTGAAGTCGCATCAGGGGTGCATACGCGAGGTTTCCAGCTATGTATACCCGCGCGCCTCTGTGCAAACCTCGAGAGCTAAAGAAAACGCCAGATCCTCCATAGGTAGTCTTGCTGCACTCTTATTAAAATATAGTGAAAACTGGTCAAGTGGCATAGAGGTCGCGTGTGCCGAACTCCGCGAATTCTGATGCGCCGTCAGCTGAAACGAGCATGACCCATTTTGGGCTAGACGTGAAGTTCAGGCGTCCGGCGCAGCATAAGCAAGTCACGCTCGTAAAGCCAGCTCATCTTTAGCCTCTTCGGAAGCGACTGTATTTCGAGGCAGGCAATTCAATGATGGAAATTTCGTTGACTTGTGCGATGTAAGTTCGAGGAGGGTAGTTTTGACCGCGCTTGGAGGTTGGAGAGGTTTGAATGACCCCCCTCCCCCCACGAAAGAATCCCTACCTCGGAACCGACGCGTGTCCGCCACGACGCAACCTTCCATCTCACTTCTGGATAGACCAGCGCCTTACATCAGAGCGCCTTTCCGATTTCATCACATACTAGCAGTCTATGCGAAGAAGGCACCATATCGTGCCCCCGAACTTACTCGCCTGCGCGATGTCAGGATTGACTGTGGGGAGAAGAACGCGGGGCGTGCAGTACACCTCGGAAGTACAACCTACATGTCGCACGAACGTAATACTGGCAGCACATATTTGTGTATGCATGTCTCAATATCTCATAAAGATCTTCTAGTACCCTGCAAGATCAACTCACTGAAGTCTCAACATGACATACGACATCTTCAAACCTCATTGGTCCAGGTACCTTGGCCCCAACTCTCCCGATCCCCACAAAGACAAGTATCTGTCTCACGACGAAGCTATATTCTCATCACCTTTTGGCCCATTTCCACCGACACCAGACGACCTTAATATCCACGAACTTTGCTTTCCGCCAAACAATCCATTGCCTGAAGACTACCCGCTATTCATCAACGCCGTCACAGAAGAAGTCGTCACACTTCACAGCTTCTACGCGCGGGTATGTGCATTGGCGCGTGTCTTCAGATATGATGGACCAAACCCGATAGGTCTGGGAAAGAGCCCAGTGGATGACAAAGAAGATGGCGAGATCCTAGCGCTGTTCTCGCGAAATCACCTGCATTACCCGATGGTAGCGCACGCATGTTTTCGATCGGAGTTGGTTTTTGGAGGAATCAGTCCAGCGAGTACGCCATATGAGCTATGGTGGGTATTGAGGAAGATGCAAATTACGAGTATCATGTGTCATGAAACGCTGCTGCCAGTATTGAACGAAGCGCTCAAGCTAGGGTCTGGTGACGGCGACAATCTGCCCCTCAAGCTCAAGTTAAATCCTCAGAAAGTCATAGTACTGAGCGATGATCCTGGACTTGACACTGTATCAGGACACCGTACCATCGAGTCGCTTGTAAGAGAAGGTTCGCACTTGCCGGAGCGACCACGGAAGCTACTTGGAGGAAACCGCATGGCATATCTGTTCCAGTCTTCAGGAACCTCCGGCCTACCCAAGGCAATGATGATCACACATAGCAATGGCTATCACTCCGGGATGCAGACGCTTATCACCGCCGTACAAGCTGCGTGTTTCGCAGGAGACGAGCCGTTGACACCCATCACTATGCTCGGCGTGATACCGATGTATCACTCGTACGGCATGATCATCTGGATCCTTCGTGTCAACATGATCAGACAAACTAGCATTATGCTGCCAAAATGGGACCTCGAGCTCGCTCTAAAGAGCATACAAAAGTACAGAATTACCCATCTTCCGCTCGTACCACCTCTAGTTCGTCAACTCGCTCAAAGTCCATTGACTGAGAAATATGACTTGAGTTCCGTACTTGGCGCATCGAGCGGAGCTGCATATCTGCCACCGGATGTCGCATACCAACTAGCCAAGAAGCTACCACAAGGCGCGGAAATGCCAGTACCAAGTGGTTATGGCCTCAGTGAAGCAGCCAGTATTGCGAGCCCGGCTGCGCATGGTATCTTCGGATTGGAGCCTGCGTTGCCTGGCATGATTGGTTATCTACTTCCAGGTATGCAAGCTCGGGTCGTAGACCCTGATACGCTCAAAGACGTACCCAAGGGTGGGAAAGGCGAACTTTGGGCTAGTGGAGCAGTCGTCACCCCCGGCTACTTCAAAGACGCCAAAGCCACAGCTGATATCTTCACCGAGCCTGGCTGGTTGCGCACGGGAGATCTGGTGATGCGCGACGAGCGAGACCGTATCCATTACCTGGATCGTCTGAAGGAGATGATTAAAGTCAAAGGTCTACAAGTTGCTGCCACTGAGGTTGAGGATACATTGCTCGATCACCCAGAAGGTCTTGTGCGCGATGCATGTGTAGCAGGCGTCGATAACGGTCGCGGTGATGGTTCTTTGTTCGTCAGAGCATGGGTTGTACTTACTACTGAGGGACAGAAGCAGGCAGAGGAAACCGTTTCAAAGAAGCTACATCAGTGGGTCGAGGGACGCCTGAGTCGACACAAGTGGCTAACTGGCGGTATTGAGATTGTTGATTCAGTAAGTGCTTGATCAACATGAACTGCAAATGCTAATGTTGTCCTCAGATACCCAGAACCCCTTCAGGTAAGATGCTGAGAAGAGAGATGCGGGATCAGTATCATGCACGCGTTAAGCATAGTAATAAGGCTAAACTATAGTCATTATACCGACTGTCCCTATAAATAAAATTTGGGAAAACAGCCAGCTCCATGCATCTGTCAAGTATCACTCTACGTTGAAAAGGGGTGTCCATAATCATGTTGTTCATCAAATATGTGTATAGGTTGTGAGGACGTTGAAGTATGAGGTAGGTTTCATTATTCGTGTGTGATTTGCGCAAACGAGCTGATGGTGAGTACCTTGGATATAAGAATCAAATCCAACCCCGTACCTCTCACCCCCGTCCCAAGTGCTAAAGCCGTGAAGAACACGATACGGACGCTAGTTTTTATCTCTTGACTGTAACCGCAAGCGCAAAGGCTCTAATTCGTAACTGTATCGAATGGCCTCTTGTAAGCGGCAGTCCATGCATCATCTTGTCGCCATCGTCCTACAGTTACAAGCTACTCATCAAGCACTTCACTTTGGGCATTAGATCCCACGACAGACTTCTGGAAGAATTCAAGATGTCCATCCGCAGCCGATCGTGAGGTTGGTTTGCGTAATGTTGATAGTGACGACGTGTACAATTCCGTCGAACTTTTCTTTTAGTTCTTCTTCGCTCATGTCTGCTTGCTGACGCAACTTGCGAAGGTCGCGTACCCTGATTGCGGCGTTGTGCTGATTCTGGCGCTTCGCGAAAACATCGCTCGCAAGATGCTTGACCTCAATCGTGAGAACGGGAAAGAAAAGCTGCTTGTCGCCCTTGAGTGGAAGAAAAAGCGAGATTCCTTGTCCACGCAAGTACTTATTGCGTAGAATGCGAGAAACAGGGTCCAACACGCTAAGACGCTCATATGATGCAGACGGTGACTCACATTGCGCTGTTGATTTCCTTTAATCCACCTCAACAGCAGCAGCAGCTTCCAATGTCGGGCTTTGGACCGAAAGTGAAAGGTCTGGAGTCACACAGGCGGACGGGTTTGTAATCATGATCGACTGAAAGAGGTGGGTGTCCTTGATACCTACCTAGGTAAGTAGCAATCTCGAACTGGAGCGACAGGACAGAGTGAGTTGTTTAGTCAGCCCTATCCTTGGATACCCAAGCAGAAGATGAGGATCCACTTTTTCTCTTTTTTTCTTCAAAATCGTTGAATTGAAGTACTGCTGCTAAACGTCTCTCGCCAGTTCCGTTCATGTTGGCATCCGTCTACGACGCGTTCGGTATGCTACAAGAACACATTCGTCATGAAGTAGGCCAGTAGTTGGCTAGATATTAGAAGGGATTGCCGTGTAGCCCTGATTACATGCGACATGTGAGGTTTCTAAGGCAACAGAGGCACGAGACTGAGGTCACCGCATGGCGTCTTGTTCAAAGCTTGGCGCCAGCTTCGGAGATAGGCGTCCATCCCAGCCCCTTCACAACCACTCCTTACTCATCAACTCCACCTAACACGGCATTCACACTTTAAGTCCGCCATGTGTCGCGACGCGGGCCGTGTGCTCCTTTAGGCACCGGTGATACGACGGAGGGGTAAGAGTGGGGTTAAGATGTGGCGCTTTGCCCGAAGTTCGGTGGGCGTCATGACGTTGGAGCTCTGCAGCTACAAAGATCAATCTCCTGACGCCGCTGAGCGCTCTTCATCGTTAAATCTATAAGTTCACCATCGATCTATTGAGAGACTAATACAACGTCTATCTACATCATGTCATCACCAAAGACTGTCCGCTGGGGTATCCTCGCTACTGGAGGCATCGCCGTCACCTTGTAACTACCCCGCGCCATACCCCACTGAAGCTGTTTACTAACATAGGGACAGTACCAAGGATCTGCTTTGCGACCCTACCACACGTGGCGTCAAGCACCTGAAGCACACAGTCATCGCTGCTGCCTCGTCGTCCTCCGAATCGCGCGCGAAAGACTTCTTGAAGGAGGTGGGCGCACCCTCCGAAGCAAAGGCATATGGCTCCTACGAGGAGTTTGTGAAGAACCCTGACATCGATGTCGTATACATTGCTACACCACACTCGCACCACTACCAAAATGCTATGCTCTGTTTGGAAGCTGGCAAGAACGTGCTGTGTGAGAAGGCATTCACTGTCAATGCCGCCCAGGCGCGCAAGCTTGCTGAGGTCGCAAGGTCTAAGAACCTCTTTCTGATGGAGGCTGTATGGACACGCTACTTCCCACTCTCCATCTACGTCCGCGAACAAATCACTTCCGGTCGCATTGGACCCATTACACGCGTCATCTCGGATAACAGCATGGCGCTCGATCCCGAGAACAACTTCCCAGACGGCAAGAACCGTATGGTGAACCCTGATCTGGCAGGTGGTGCTCTACTCGACCTTGGTATATATGCCCTTACCTGGGTCTTCCAGACCATTTACCACACCCAGCCCGAGAACTCGCGTCAGCCACCCAAGCTAAAGGCTTTCGTCAAGAACTATGAGCCAACAGGCAAGGCCGACGAGCATAGCACCATGATTCTGCAATTCCCACGTTCAAAAGACCAAGGCGGCGAGGTCCATGCCGTAGCTACAACCTCGCTTCGCGTCGCCACAGCACCAGGAGGCAACATGGACCAACCCTTTGTCCGTATTCAGGGACCCAAGGGCGAGATTCAAGTCTTTGGACACTCCTTCCGTCCCCTCTCTACCAAGATCATCGACTCAGAAGGCAAGGTTGAGTCGAAAGAATTCCCCATCCCGGGCCCAGGTAAGGGAAGTGGCTGGTACAATGGCTTCGGTGGCTCACTGCAATCAGAAGGCGAGGGTCAGGGCATGTTCTGGGAAGCTGATGAGGCGGCAGATGCCATCATCAACGGCAGGAAAGAGGGTAGGTTCCTCGGCCTCGATGAGAGTGTGTTGATCATGGAGGTTATGGACGAGGTGAGGAAGCAGGGCGGACTTGTGTATCCTGAGAAGATCGAGACCCTAGACTACCCCACGCAGTTGTAGGTCTAGATTGATAAGTGTTGGATGAATGAATTTGTCTCCAACATGATGTAGTTGATGTCGAGCACCCAATTCAAGTTCAATCTATTCTTACCACTGCTAATGCTTTGACAGCAAATATGCGTTTTCATGCTCGTTCGTTGTATTTTACGGTAGGAGAACTCTAGCTCCATTATGACAATTATAGAAAGGGTCATCGTGTCAAGATCCCTCACAGCGGCGTAAGAGGTACCGTATTATGCGGGGCAGGGAATACACCAAAAAGACACAAGACGAGCCAAGCAGCCAATTCTGCTTGATTTTGATCGTCATCGGCGGGTTGCCTCATCGCGACTCCGACAATGCGGCACGTCCAGAAGCAGAGAACGAATCGAGCTACAAGGGCGCACGTCGGTTCATGCGCAACATGCGCAATCCATCGTGCATACCCAGCGAGGGCGCCAATGCGTGATTGAGGCGCGGCACACACTCGCTTGTCGAGCAGGGATGAAACAGGAAATCAACACGAGTCCACGGTCAATGTGAATACGCACGACACCCATGCAGTCGAAAGCCTCTGTTCTCGCGCTACGACCGAAGGCAACGATATGCAAACGCTGCGGCATGAGGGCTGGATGGTTGACGTATCTTTGCTGTAATCGTCAGCGGTTGTCCTACGAGTACAAAGAGCTTCCGGATCTAGCTTGTGGATCTCGGTGTGAAGTTTCATGAGGGATTGCTCCATGGTTAGTTCGATAAATTACGAAGTGGATGTCCATATGCGGTATCGACCATATGGCTTAATAGCAATTTCGAGCCGCAGAAAACGTGCATTCAGCCCAAGATGGAGTGAGTCCGCGCGTTTTGAGATTCAACGGCGCCACGATAAGCGACAACTCCATGAATCAAGGTTGACATAGGCAATGTGTAGGTCAGCCAATGACCCGTTACATATCCTCCGGAGACGTCCTTGTTTTCTCGCGACTTACATGTTCTCTACACATGATGGGGGCCGAAGACCATCTTTCATACCTTGCCTACTACGGTGGCATTGCCTACATAGTAGCTATCCTGCGCGTTAGAAGCATCCGAATGGCACTGCGCATGTGGGATATCTCGCTGGTAACGTTAGTAGATATCTTCTACACTTGTGATGTAGCTTTCGTCTGCTATACGGCGACCAAGGGGCTAGCCAAGACAGCCGTATTTCTAGAGCTGAAGACGATATTTACTACGAGGCTTCGTGGTGTCGTTTTCTGGATTGTCCTTGGATCTCTCGTCGCCAATGGGCTCATCTACACGGCGGTGCCTGTAGTTTGCATTTCTACATGCTGGCATAGAAAGGAAAGTGGAGACATAGTAGTGAAAGGAAGGGATTCCAATATAATGAACATGGCGACGGGCGCTCCGAGTATTAGCAATGACGTGGATGCATTGATCGTATCGGTGTAGGCAACATGGCAGGTGAGCATCGAATTGCGACAGCAGATGGCCGTTTTAGTCGTCTTTGGCATGGGTGCTATGTGGATCTTTCGACTGTCTGGAACGCCGAGCATTTACTAAATCGATTCAGTGCAATGGCGGTTGGTTGTGCCGGACTGCATTATCGAGTCATTCTTATGGGGCAGTCGTACTATACCTGGCTGGTGAGCCAAAGGGGCTTGGTCTGGTAAGTCTCGTTAGTGAAGGACAAGATTCTTGGGTCATGTTGGCAGAGAGATCCCAGTATGACCAAGACATGTTTAGTCGTCCAGCCGTGCTTGCCAAGGTGCATTCGAGGTTGTACACGCTTGACAGGTATCTAACCACGGATGCTAATGATGACGCAGACGAGACAGAGGGGAGACGATACAACTTGGGGTATGGAGCGAGGGGTAGATGGTGTTGTGTGTTTGACATGGTCATTGATGCATGGCTATTCGCCGAGCTTAGGCCCATCAGAGAGGAGACGGCAGCCTCAATTACCGAACGACCGGGCGGAACGACTATAGCGCTTGCACCCTGCATCGCCATCGCAGAGTAGTTCGGGGGCGCAATCGCAGTCCCATCATCCACCGGCACAAAGAGCGTCTCAATGTGTTCGCAGTGCTCTCGAGACGTGCGCGCCATGCTTCTTCTCCCTGCGCCTTGAAATTCCGCCGCACCTACCCGCACACGTCCATGTCCGCCTCCACACCCGCACCAACGAGTAGCAGTCATGCAAGCAGCTCGCGCCGAGTACCGCTTGACAAGCGGAAGCGTACCGAGACGAGTTGCGACAAATGCAAGTCGCGCAAGCAAAAGTGCCGAAAGGAGCCTGGCCAGGATGCGTGCCGCTACTGCATCGTGCACAACATAGAGTGCTTGACGACGCAGCCGCGCAAGAAGAGACTGTATGGAAGTGTCGAAGGTTTGGGCACTCGTCTGGCGCTGCTCGAGGCGCTGGTCAAGGGGCTGCTTCCCGAGGCCGATGTATCCAGTACCGAGGCGTTGCGACAGCTTGCGACCTCGCACGGCATACCGCTGCCAGATTCCACGACCAACGACGCCAACGGCGACCACGATGACAGTGGCGAGGGTGAAGGAGACGACACCGTGTCGCTACTCCCCGACCAGCAAGGGCAGGTGCAGTTTATTGGCCCCGGCAGCTCGCTCTCCTTCCACATCAAGCTGCGCACGCTGGTCGGACGAGGCGCCCAACGCGAGTTTGTACTGTCAGTCACGTCCCTGCATCAACGCTGTGTGAGGCGCGTACTGACTTCCTGCACCAACATGTAGATTCGGCAAGAATGCAGCCCAGGCATCGTCGCCAACAGGAAGCGACGACCAGCGCATTTCGCCAAACCCGGCCGCCACGTCAAACTCGACCCATAACTCGGTTGCCATTCATGGCCGACACCTGAATCCCAGCGAAAGACCAAACCTCGAAGTGCTGATACGCGCCTTCTTTGAACACATCCACCCGGATTTTCCAGTCCTACATGAACCTTCGTTCCGCGAGGCCTACGAAGCGTGGTTAGTCAACCCCAGAAACGCTGACCCGGCCTGGCTATGCAGCTTCACGTGCATGCTGTTACTCGCTCGACGCGTCGCGCGCATCCCCTTCCCAGAAGACCAGGAGCGACTATGGTGGCAAAGGACACAAACACTTCTCCCGGTCGTCATCTTCACTTCCAGCATCACAGCTATACAGGCTCTGTTACTAGCCGCTATACATCTTCACAATACCAACCACAGGGATGCTTGCTGGAACCTAACAGGCACCGCTGTTCGTATAGCATTTGCCATTGGACTGCATCAGGACAAGGTCAATACTGGCCAAACACCTTTGGCTAGGGAAGTGCGCAAGATTCTGTGGTGGACGTTATACGCCTTTGAGACGATGCAAGTGTCTTCCTATGACCGTCCGAGTGCCATCGAGAACCCAGGCGCAAAGATCAGTTGTCCCAACGAGAGGATCATCGGCGGGCCCCCTGACATGTTCGCATGCTCAACCCGCTTGTTTATGCTGCTCGGGTCAACGTGTCGCGCACCCAAGACAGTCAAATCCAACGCCAGCGACGAGTCCTATGTTGGCCCATTATCACCCGCTGCGGGCGTGCTACGTGATCTGGTCCGATGGAAGGAGACATTACCCCGGCACCTGCATTACGAGGCCGTAGATGCCTCGCCTCCTGCTATGCAACGACCACTGTTGATGATACATTCTGTCTATCACTATACGACCATTGTGTTGTGTCGCTCAGCTCTGCTTGCACGCGCTTCTAGTTTGACTAAAAACGGCCAAGATCCAACAAACTCCGCTCTCACTGCCATGGCGGAAGCTTGCTCTGAGTCTGGCCGATGTCTGGCCAAAGCCTTACTAAAACTCGAATCTTTTGGCAAATTCGATGCCGTCTATTCTTGTGACGTTTGGTACATGCTCGCATCAAGCTCAGTACTAGTTCTTGATCTTGTGTGCTTGAACAAGCTCGGAGGTATAGACATGTCCGAGTCACGCATCCTGTTATCTCAGCTCGCAGATCTGGCGCAGCGGCATAGGCGAAATCCCTACATGCCCGGAACCATTGAGAAATTCGCATCCCTGGTCCCAGAACTACATTCCATGGCTGACTCTCTAGCTTCCCCTGTCAGATTCGCAGACTCAGAACTGGAAACCCACGATACAGGGCCGCAGAGTTCCCTTCCATCGCAGCAATTATCGCAGGCGGACGCTGTGCCGCACATGTACCACCAATCGCCGCCTGGTGTGGGCACATACATGTATGCAGATTCTATGCCAGGCCGCATATACCCTGATCAGGCCTACATGGGGCCGGCCATGCACCCTAACGCCCGGTTCGATAGGACGACGCAGTTGCAGTTCATGGACTTTACCATTAATAACATTCACGAGTGGAACTGGGCGGATATTGGGACTATGGCTGGCCCCGAAGGCGTTCCGAACATGCCTGGAAACCCTCATGTACATGGACCACAGCCAACAGGGCCGAATTGACCACTACAAATACCTTCAAGAAACAATCTTGAGGAATAAGCCCCTTCATATGTGAGAGCGAGTGCGAGCTGAACATGCGACTGGGCACTGTTACATCCTGACCGCCTTTGATGATTGGGTTTGAATGCATGTATATCAAACCATGCTTACTCTTTCTCTACCGGAGAACCCGGCAAAGGTCCAGCGATACGGTTCACGAGTGCTCGAGCGCAAACAAGAGAAAAGGCTTATTTTTTCGTCCGCTTTTCCCAGCTCAATTACTCGCAAACCTAACCTTGAATCACTGGCAAACAGGGGTAAGGCTCATAGGGCTGAAGGACGGCATATCCCGCAACGGCTTGGCATACGCCGCGCCAATCACGTCTCATGTGAGTAGTTCGCACTCGCACTCGCATCATGTCGTACTCGGACTCTACATGCCAGGAAGAACTGTAACAACGCGTACGAGACGGCGGAGTATACAGACTCACGTGGTGATGGATGTAAGAAGCGTAGAGGAGAATGTATATTATATTCCACAATGTATCCTTCTCTACAATCACGCAGCGCCGAAGATCAAGCCTCCAACGTCGATCAGCTACACCACGACTGACTTACGATACGACTTTTACAAACGATTGACCAACTTCGAAGTCAACACTCTCGTCCGAAACCATGATGGGAATCTCCAGAATCCTCGATATGCCCATCTTCAGCAGCCGCTTCAAGTTTCATATCCACATCGCTCAAGTCGTGCTCGTGGTTGCAGCTCTCGGCCTCACGGTTCCTCGTCTCTTCATGAACAATGTGCCGCGTTCAAGATCAAGCACAATTGCTTTGGGAATGGTACGTTCTACTCTGGGTGTCTAAGGACGTTCAGAAATTCTGTAAACTTCATTTATCTTTTGATCTGGTTACTAACACTTGTGCCTAGGGTGCCAAATCCCTCATCCTACTCGCCTACCTCATATTCTCGGAACGTGTTTCTCGTTTCCAACGTTGGCATAGCTACAAGGCGCATGCGATTATCAGCTGTCTCGAGGTCGTGTTCTGGAGTGCGGTCGCCGGCTTGATGTTTCAGGCCAATATGGACTATTGCAAAGGGATAACCTGTGGTCTCAGTTGGGTGGTGATTGTCATCGCCGTGATCATCATGTACGTTGCGCAACGTCCTCCAATGCTAGTAGGAACTAACATGACCTAGTAACTCAGAGATCATCTGTTCTGGAATCAGCATCAGAGAGTTTCGCGAGTGGAAACAAGCAGGAAAGCCAAAGTCAACGAAACCTCAGCATGCCCGTCGCTCTCCGTTCGACGATGAAGAAGCGATGCAGACTCAAACCCATCAATTGAAAGATGCGCCAGTCCAAGCTGCCGAACGAGCGTACATCCAATCTGAGCAACGAAATGCTCAACCCAGCCAATCTCGACCCCACGGCGAATCACTTCGGGAGACCCAGAACGCACCGCGATCCCACCGCCAGGAACGTCAGCATCGCTCCCGTAGCTCTGAGCATCGTACACGTGGGCGAGAGGAATTTCATATGCATGAGATGGAGCAACCACCTCGGTATCCGGGACAACAGCAATATACGCCGAGGGGATCGCGCTAAATGTTTGAGCACCGCATGAGGGCGGTCATCATCGCTCACGAGCCAAGTAAATCCGGATCACATTCGTGATGCGCCTCTCATGTCGTCCGCATGCTAGAACTATGTTCATGTTGATTCTAGGATTCCGGTGGATCGATACTGTATTCTTTTTTCTCTAGTGTGTCTTATTTCCTATGTTACAATGCTGGTGTGTAGAAGAACGTTCTGAGCGGGTGCAAAGGAGTATAGAGTTTTGTAACAAAGTTTCCTTGAATATATCTCGATGCACGCGCGTCTTAAACATTTTAACTGCAATAGAGTGGTGAAACCATACTTACTGAATGGGAGTTTGTCATGTTTTGCTTTGTGACTTCCTGGGAATATGACTGCATTTTGAAAACACCGTACAGGGTCATGGCTGCATCTTGTAGAACAAGGGCCTGTCTTCGACGCGTCAGTTTCAAAGATATCCGCTGTGTTGGGCTCAACGCGTCGTGCATGACGCCAAAATTTTGCCTGGTGGACTTTGAACCTCCAACATCATCTCTCATCTCATTCCAAAGCAACCATGGACACTACATCACGACACACCGCACCACTGTCATCACGCATGATAAGTCTTGCTAACATCTCTATCATGCGCGCTTCGTCGACCGTCGCCATCTTCCAGCCGCGACGCGTTCCTGGTGTCCTCTGGGCAGATGAATGCCTAGTACAGTATCCGCTCTGTCCTTTTACTCAACCTTACTCTTGTTTCATCGCTGGGTTCTTGACTCTGTATATTCTTTTATTTTACCTCGAATATCTCTTAGTTCGTCGTGCGATGTATTCTCCATACGTATCGAGAGATGGTCCCGCGGGATGGATGAGAGTCACTTCTAGCTGATTGAATCTGTTTTTGCTGTTTTGGGTGCTGTGTTGTTGAGTCCTTCTTCTCAGGCTCTCGTCCGAAGCGCAGTAGTGCGGTCTCGTTTTCGTTCTTCTGGTTTTCAGGCGCTCTCCTGTGCTATGATTCTTCGCTACAGTATGCTTCAACATTCACTACGCTAGTAATCGGCACCGCGAGAACGGTGATCCGTGCTCTCCATATTCGCTGCTCCGCGTAATTCGGAAGACTACCCCCGTTGAAGACACTGTCTCCGAAACGATGACGCTCCGTAGCGACAGCCATCCAACTTGGCCGTCAGCTGTTTCTAGTGAAAACGCATTGTCGACTTTGCCAGGTGTCATTCCTCGAAACACTACCCCTGCAACTTTCAACGCTCATGTTGGCACACCGAGTACATCGACAGCTGACAAAGCACATAGACACCAGCAGAGACGTGCGAAGAATAAGGGAGACAGTAAGCTCACTATAGCAACGAGGAACAGTGGCCAAGAGATTTGTTGGCGAGTCTCCTGGACAACAGCGACGGATCAGTCGGGGTATTTAGAGAGCTTCACGATGGCTTGGCGCACAGGCATCCCAAACATACGCCCTGCATTTAGCTAATGATAAGTAGACTAAAGCTGTTCGCCAAGACCATACTCTATGGTTGTCTGAATGCGCGTCTCGTATCATAGAAGCCATGGTCGGTCATGGCTACTTCAGCGATTACCGCTTCGATAGCAACAAACTCTTCAAGCATGCAGAATCCGCCAATAACATCAATCGATCAAAGTCATACCATATCCAAAGCCTTCACGCGGTCACCTTTCACGTCGACGTGTATGACCTTACCATGGCGAAGCAACAAAGGAAAGCACTGGAGGCGATGACACCGCAGATGGAAAACCCGGAATCTCTCGCAGGGGCAAGTCAGATGGCTGGGATCAAGCTCGTTCTGCTACAAGCAGCGTGGAGCCTGAGTAACGAGCAAGGAATCGCTCCAGTTAGGGCGCTGTTATCCAAGAGTCCTCGTCCTCGTCCGCACTGATACTCAGGGCTACTACTGGAGGTGTCGACCACACGTCTACGCCCAGCTCTCCTCGCAGCACCTCCACTATTACTGCGCTGACAGGCTCATCCGCAGGCCGTTCTCGAGCTACAACAGCAGATCCCTCAACAAGCCCTTCGACCAATCCAACAACTCCGACGAGATAGAACTGAGCGGCGATGACTATGATGTCTCATCTTCGGCTGTCACATCTCCAACGTTATCTCATGGAAGCTTTGTGGTTCCACCAGACCCGCCTCACAAGCGCCAGGAGCTTGATCGACACGAGCGTGTATCACTTCGATACATTACTGAGGACTAGGCGGGTGATAATTGATGCTTTATATATACCATAGTTCATTGTGTAGTTGTTCGTGGAACCTGTCACTCATACTGTAGCCGCCTTTGCCTACCTTCGTGTTTCTTGGTGCTTGTTTCTTCACCTCCATGGTAATCTGGACAGAGGGGGTTTGGCGCACGTACGATACCTATGTTTAGGCGGCTTACCGACATCTGGTCTCGGGACGTATTCATAGTACAGGCTATAATACTTTCCGATGTGCATACATAGTAATTCTAGCATCAGATCGAGCCGGCCTTCTCTATCCATGCAACCTACATGATCGCGCATAAACTCAGGATCACACTCTCGCTAAACTTTGCTCTATTAGACATGTTTTTCGGTTTCTAGGCTCTTTAACATTCGTCGCCGTATCAGTGTCCACATCTGCTTCTTACGAAGTGCGCGCAGCCGGACTGGGTAATAGTTGTATGTCTTCCGCTTGCGCTTCCAAAAGTCTAGTCATGTAGCAACTAATTCGTGGGAACGGAGCAAGAGCTTTCATACAAGGGTCTGGAGTAGAAGAAGACGAAGTCATAGTAAAGTTGGACTGGAGACAACTCGAGTTGGTAGAACGACAATTGTTTCTTGGTGTATGTCTGATGCATGAAGTCTGAGGCAAGTTTGACGGCGAAACCTTCAAGTTTTCGCTGCGACTAAGCCACGAAAGGCTGGAAATCTTCGGTCCCCCAACCCGGCTTTACATGCGAGATTCAAGTCGTGATGACCTCAATCAAGGAAAGGACACACGTTCAGCTCATGATTTGATAGGGCTTAGCTGTCAGCAGATCAGGGTATGACTTGGTTACTTCATATGAGAGATAACGAATAACCCTTTGTCGATGATACTTTGACTACACACACCAATGGTAAGGCCGTATCCTCCCACGTGCGCTCCTTTTTCTCCCACTTGCCGTACAAGCTGCGCCTGGTGTGAGACGTGATTGTATGGCCAGCACGTAGCGCACACTAGACGGTTCGATCAAGGTCGTCTCGCCACAATCCAGTAATGCGATTTTCGACAGCATTGCGATGCTGGCATCTAATTCACCGCGAATAGGATGACATCGAGCGTGCTGGTACTACTTCTGGAGGCTGATTCAGTAATTTGACAGTCGAAGACGATAAAGTGCGCGCTGCCATAAAGCATTTTCCCAATACATCTGCTCCCAAGACAATAGTCTTAATTCCCCCTTCCCTCAATCGTCCAGCAGCTCCGGCCAGATCTCTTTCTGCTCTTTGAACGATTCATCCCCAAGGATACCGCGGAACGCTACTTCGGCTTCCAATAGTCGTGCCTCGACATCCCTTCCCCTCATCTCTTCATCGTCGTCACTGCCACAGCTATCATTGCGCCTCTCCAATGCATCAAGCATCGCCTCACCCCTCGTCTCCAGCTCCTCGATACGTTCACTAGCCAGTGCAAGAGCCTCTCTCAGCGTAGCTTCGGTGTCTGCAGCTGCTTGGGTGGTGGCTGACGTACTCTGAGATGCATACCTTTGCAGTGTGGCCTTCAATCTCAAATTGCGCTGTTGCACCTTGTCCTTGGTACGGTCGCTCTTCTTAATGCGGGCGACGGTCCGTACAGCATCATTGAACTGGTCTACAAGCTTGTCGTGCTTGGAGACGAGTACCTGAAAGCGCGAGTAGAGCTGTTTGCCAGCTGTTGTATCCTCTTCATGGCGGAACCGGAGTTTGGCATTCTCCTCCTCAATCTCAGAGGTACTGCGGACTTGGTCTTCGAGGTCTTTATGGGCAGCTTTGAGATCCTGTTCTTGCCTTAGAGCAAGCGAGCGCCAGTTGTCCCGATCACGACGTAGACGAACTGCAAGTGACTGCACCCAAGGCAACTCATCCAGGAGGCCATGTTTGGATCTTGAAGTTGTCTGCGGTGACCTTGGAGATGGTAGGGAATGTTGGTGGTTGGCGTTGGCACTTCCCTCACTTGGTCGACGGTATTCGAGAGTCATTGGGTTCACGGGCGCGGAGACATGTCGCGCGAGCGATCGTACGAGTCGCGACTTCGGGTTTGCGGTATCTGCAGGTATATCAGACATTGCGGCTGCCATGTTTATTGTTGTTATTGTTGACGATCAGATACCGAAGGGGTGTGAGATACGTTGAAGTGTGGCAAGGGTTGCAGATAATGGTGGTGATACAAAAAGAAGGTGAGACAAAGAGTTTGGACCGCAGGGCCGAGCGCAAAACGTCACTATATATCACAACTCAACAAACAATGTGCTGTTTGAATGCGGGGTCGGTGGAAACAATAGGTGACGGTCGATGCAGCGTCGTGTCCTGCATAACACGTGGTCACGTGCAGGCGCGATTCTTGATTGCTGCTTCGACATTTACTGTGGACTCGTCAGTACGAACAGACACCCATCGTGAGTGAAACACGCTGGGTCATTGAGATGAAACGATAGATATAGCGCAGGAAGACCCGATATCGAAGAAACAAATCAAGGATTATTCGGCTCGCCAACGACACGACGACGAAGACACCATCACTTACCAACATGAACGCCGCGCTACGGCCCAAAGTACAATACACTTGATGAAAACACCTCAACCTCAAACAGCCATGGCTGCGGCAAAAGCACCCACAGCACCTCCTATCAAAGCCATCGCATTTGGAATTGATCCAGCAGGTGCAAGACCAGTGCTCGGCGTCGCGACGGCACCTGATCCAGACCTCGAAGGCGATGTCGCTACTGTTCCTAGGCTAGTAGGTGACGGAGTTCCAGTTGCTGAAGCCGATCCTGGTGAAGACGCACCGCTTGCAGTCACCAAGGCCACCACCTGGTACACCTCCAAATCCTGTATTTCGCTCTGCGACAGGACGCTCGATGTAGCAGTTTCAGTGCCCAAGCTCGGAATGGATCCACGATTGGTAACATCGCAGGTTAAGTCTGCTGTTGTCATCGCGCCTTGCCAACTGCAGGCCATGTCCACAGTCCATGCACCTGGCGTCGGATCCGTGAGATGCATCTCATACGTCTCAGGACCTTGTAGGATGGTGTAGGGCTCGCAGAAGGAGTAGTCCTCGCTGGAAGCATCGTCCTGACGGCGCATACGAGGCGCGGGTGTAGGCGTTGGAGTCGCATCAGGGTCAGAGGGGTTGCTTACTGGAGATGTTAGCACAATCTCTCTACAATGTTTCGCAACATACGCATATCGGACGGCACCGCAGAGATACCAGCTCCGTCTGAGGGGCAGCTGTTCTGGTAGGTTGTCGCGCTTGCGTCGGAACCTAGCACGGTGAGGGTGCTATCGAACTGGAAGAAGTTGAGAATCGTCGCAGACTCCTGCGCGATGGCAGCGCCGGCAAACAACGCGACATATCTGGAAGAACGCATGTTGACTGTGTGATAAGAATGGAATTGGAGAGACGCAGTGCTGCTGCTACAGCGAAGTAGGCTTGAAGTTATACAACATTTCCTATCTACCGCACGGCTCGCAGTCAATACTCCATTGCCTTGCCCGAACAGACGCCACCATTCCTTGCAATGTTCAAGCGACGAATCGCGACCTTGTCGTGCCTGGTATTGGTGATGATGCATCAGCAAATACGCGAGGCGACGAAACGCGCTATCTGGTTTTGTTGCTTGATAATCTCAGGGGCACGCACGTGGCTGAATAGTGCAGACTCATTATGACAAACATGTTACGAGAGCATGGTAAAGCGGGGGATCATTCAGGATACGAGAAGGAGGAGGCGGTTGACGCGACGCGACGCGATGCCTAGAATGCGGAGGTGGGTTTGCTGAAAGCTTATTTTTCAAGGCTGGCTGCTTAATTCAGTCGATGCATTTGAAGAGGCTGCATTAATGCAGCAGAAGAAAAGAAGAACTAAATCCAGCTCGTACTGCATGGAATACTGCTAATCCGAACATGATTCAACACGCGGCAGAGATACTGCCCGAGTGTCCCAGTTTCGGAGAGATCTTTTGCCTTTTCTTGTCCAAAGCGCGAGGCAGGTGTAAAGGAGGATGGCACCTCTACAAGTCTCGAGACGCTTCTCAAGCGTGCATCAGATTCAAGACTCACACTCGCGTGAGTGACTGCGAAAGAAGCAAGAGTATGGAAGAAGAAGGATAGCGGACTGACTCTGAAGTCTGACATCTTGTTGAAGCCGAGAGGGCATAATCAGGTTCCAGCGTACTGTTTCCCACTCCGCATAGGGTCGCTTCCCTCTCCGACATTTTTCTTCCGTTCAAACGCTGGGCAAAAAGAGCATTATATGTCTGCAAAAAAAGGCAAAAATATGTTTTTCCGACACCGGGAATCGAACCCGGGCCTTGCCGGCACTGTACAGTGAACTGACTCTGCAGATGAGAGCGGCAAATCCTAGCCACTAGACCATATCGGATATTGATGAAAAGAAAAGAAAACAGAATGTATATGAAAAGAATGAAAATTTTCTGACGAAAAACGAGGGGTCGGGCGGTAACAAAAAGTTTGCACGACGTTTGACACACTACCCACGAGCACTATGGAGCACGCAGAGTGGGTTTACTCATTGGATTAGGCTATTGGGAAACACTAGGCATCATTCGTTATATCGTTAACATAGAGCAGCGCAGTGACGGACAGCTCTCCAGAACTACCCTGGAAAGTAGGCTGGAGGCCAACAGGACCAACGGCAAACTCCATACGCCTATCCTAGATCGAAATGCGCTTGTGGGCAATCTGAACGCGTATAATGGAACGACCACTCACTCACCCCATGACTGGGGTATCTGCTCTCTCCGGCAATGACTGCGCGATTGGAGACAATCCGAGGAGCTTCATGCCATTCTCCAACACAACCGCGGTCGCTTGATACAGCGCAGCAAAGCCGGGCGTGACCTTTCCATCTTTATCACCCTCAGCATCGTCGTCTTCGTCCTCTGCGAGGCACTCAGTGAGCTGCTCAATCACACTAGCGAGATATGTAACTACTCCAGCTGGCTCGAGCGAGTGGTATGTCGCATTCACAACTTCTGGATACTGAGCCAGAACACGTAAAAGATTGGTCGGGTCTTCTTCAGCCAGCGTCACGAAGTCTTCGTCCGAGAGTTCGGCTCCGGTGTCGGCACCTTTGAGTAGTAGACGGAGTTTCGCCAGCCAGTACTGCAAGTCTGGTCCCGATCCGAGCTTGAAGGAAGCCATCGTACTGGTGTCGAAGGCGTGTGTTGTGGTTAAGCGAGTGGAGAGCTCTTGCACGAGCAGTGCGGATGTCGCCAGTCCTTCCTTGGTATCGTCCAGACCACCAATCGTTTCGAGCTTCTCAGCATCAGCTTCTGAAAAGGCTGCCATCGCCTCCTCACACGCATCCAGTATGCCCTGTGGTTTATAACCTTTACCAAGCGTCGCCGCCATCTTAGACGTCTCACTGAATTTGACATGATGAAGCTTACCAGCGAGCTCTTTCATATCAAGTGCTTCCAAGACCTTGATGAGCTGGGTGAAGTGCACACTATTGTCGCTGGCAACCACGTATATCATCTTGTCGAATGAATATTTCCTCGAGCGTTCGAGGACGGCGGCAAGGTCTCGGAGGAGGTATGTGCTGCTGCCGGAGCGATCGCGGATGATGGCCGTACCAGCCTTCGCACCTAGGTTTTGCATGTGGATGATCTGGGATCCTCCACTCTCCTCCGATATGCCCTTATCCTTCAACATCTGTTCGACTTCGACCATGGTATCGGGTTTGATCTGCGACTCGCCAGAGTAATCATCGAAGCGGACGCCTAATCGCTCGTAGAACTTGGTGTAATTGTCGATGTTGACATCTCTCACGCGCTTCCAAAATGCTACGAGTTCTTCATCACCCTCCTCTAGCTTCTTAAACGCTTCATTACGTTCTGCGAAAATGCCCTTGCTTTCGATCTCGACTTGCGCCTCTCCCTTATCCTCCCCTTCCTTCGCCACCTGGTCGCGCGCTTGCTTGCTCGCGACTTGTTCCGGCCTGAAGTCTTCTTCAATCTTATGGTAGACATCCAAAAGGTGCCCGATAGGATCCGCATTATACGCCTCTTCCGAGCCGTACTTCGACCATCCAATGTACAGCAAGGCGATCGGCTTGCCCCAATCGCCAAGGTAATTGATGCGCGTCACGTCCCATTCCATCAGCTCGTGCAATCGGCCTAGGAATGCACCGACAATCGTGCTTCGCAGATGCTTTCCTTGGAATTCGCTAGTGATGTTCGGGGAGGAGAGCTCAACCACGAGCTTCCTGCGCGCATCGTTCATGGTGGAGGAAGGTAAGATGGAGCCGTATGCGCTCTTCCTATCCAATATGTACGGTAACAAAAAGCGCGGAACCGCGTCCAGCTTCAGAAAGAAACGCAGGTGTACACCATCGGGCAGAGGAGGGTCAAAGAGGCTATGGTCTGTAGGAAACTGTCCATAGCGTCAGCTAGGTATACGCGATTGTGAAGAGATGGGAAGACCTTGTTCATCACATCTGCCGATATCTCAGCTGGTTTGCACCCTGGCCTTAGTCTTGGAACGGTAACAGACAGGTCTCCACTATATATGTTGTTCGGCCATTGTATGGACTTGACTGCATCTTGGATATCACACTCCGCGAGGACTGAAAGAAGTTGCGCCAGCGATACACGAAAGACCTCGAGAGGGTTACTGAGAACCTTGGATTCAAGAGAATATGTCTCCGGTTTGGATACGGAGAGACCTTCCAGTAGACTTCTCAGGCTGTCGAGGTCGAGGGTTGACATAGTCGACGTTTCTGGTATTCTATCTTATCACTCAGCAAATACTGATGAATTTTGTTTGCCTCGCACCTAATGCGATAGTTTCCACGGTGTGCGAAAGAGATTTAGACGAAAGAACAAGGTATAGAGTCTCGAAGCATTGAACTGCACTGTTTGTCGATAGCTCGAGATATTCTGAGTGCCTTTGACAACTTCCAAACTCCAGCCTTGTCCGGATGTGGCCCTCACAATGTTAGGCATCAGCCCACTATCGTGGTCGCTTGGGATTGGTGGTTGGTTGCATACGATAACATCAGGCATGCACAATTCCTG
Organism: Alternaria atra; assembly: GCF_907166805.1. Taxonomy (NCBI): domain Eukaryota; kingdom Fungi; phylum Ascomycota; class Dothideomycetes; order Pleosporales; family Pleosporaceae; genus Alternaria; species Alternaria atra. The sequence continues at coordinate 908,897 of NW_025091333.1, forward strand.
GGTGGCAGCATTCATTGGATGGTGAACAGCTGACTGACATACAGAGTTGTTAGTGATATTACAACAGTAGAGAATCAGAGTGAGACTCTTCCATAGGATGACTGTCGTCCGAGCGAGATACCCAGGTGTCTTCATGCACGGCGACCATCGCGCCAATGTTGTGACTTCCTACGGTTTATGCACCGGTGTAGGCGTCAAGCAAACGCTGCTGCTCTTGACAAAGGTAACTCACCTGGGCAGTACGTCCTGCCGCCCAGAAGTTGGCACATCTGATATACTAATTCCTCAGTCGACCATGGCTCGTAGATCTCTCTCGGTCATGGTCCAACCTGTAATTCATCTGGCCCGGCGGTTTGCAGCACTTAGCCACCGAGGTAATGGCAAATCGACTAAACGCGCAATGTCGTAGTGGGTACAGCTTGGTTTGCAGGGTAAAGCCATACCCCGCTCAGCCGCCCCGCTCCGCCATTGATGACCAGGCATGATACCTAGGTAGGCAGACAGACTCCGCGTAGAGAATCCTGACGTAGTTCTATGTGGCGCGACAATCGGTCCGGTTCGACGGCAAGAGTAGATTAAGACGATAACGATGACGTGCAGCAGATGAAACGCGTCTAAGCACGCGTCAGGGCACTGCGTATGTAATCACTTCAGGCGTAAAGTAAAACACAACGTCCATTGCGATACCGCCAATCCAAAGATTTACCCGCGATGGCATTGGCTCCATATACCAGCCAAATGTTTCCACACTTCCGGTGAGTTCGGTGAACTGCCCACCTCACAAGGCCTCACCGCCATAATCATGTGCCGCCATACGAGTGCACAACATGCCGCCCATGCGGATACCAACAGACTTTTCTGCTTGAAAGTTCTGTATAATCTCTGAGGGTAGCGGAAACATCTCCAGTCACTATCGGATTCATCAGATGCACCCCGTGCCGGTCACACTGTGCGCTAAGATAGTCATTTATGTACCTAGGCACCGAATGAGTGATCGCTACCTACCACTCCGCGACTACATGCGGCTCATCAAGCGTTAGGCCATTGGTCTCGGTTCTCGTGCCTCAACTTACAGCACGTCCTGTCATCGAGTATGTATACACTAGCTCAGCATCGCGCAGCTTACATATCTTGCAGGTTTCAACCTTACGATACCGCTGCTGTTGCATCGTCATCTATCCGAAGCGTCTATCTACCTACCTACCCTACCTTCGCTCTCGACCTACCATCTCAAGATGTGGTAGCCCCTAAGACGTCCTGCAAAGCACTATACTACAAAGGCAAGAAGCGACTAGAATATAAGCAGGGCTCATGGTCTAAGGCGCAAGGCATTTTCTGTGTATTTTGTACAGCTCTCGAGACGCGATAGCGCAAAGATACTTGGTTCTCGATTTGCAACATGGAACATACATACGGACATAGCCGTTACTTGTACCCAACGGCTGCAGCTCATGTTACCATTCAGTATATGGCCAAGGAGAAGTACTTGATTATTTGGCAATGTGTGAGCGACTCGTATAGGACGAAGTCCAACTGATTATGCTGACGTGTTCTAGTGCACTTGTGGCCGTCCTTCGATACCCGAACCAAACGGAAGTATCTGTCCGTCGTGTGAACACGCTCAGTGCAGCGACTGCAAAAGGAAGAAACTACAACTTACATCATGAACAGTTCTCACATGCGTGAGAGAGCAAGAGCGTTTTGTTCCTTGTCTATGCTGGTTAGAGGTTTCGGTGCCATATCCAAGTGTATGTGTTAGTATCTACGAACCTCTTGCTTAGGCAAATGGGTCATATCGTAGTTTGTTACGAGCATTCATTCTGTTATGTGGCACATAGTCGCAATTTTGATTTGCATACTTTTGATCGGTTTCGTCCGAATCTGGCGAATTGCAAAACTTTATACCAATACGATTTATATGTTGTAAGAGGATAAATGCTATCATTTCATTCGGATCAGCATGTAGAAGGCCAAATGGCAATGTCACTGCTAGGAATAGATAAACTTTCTCAGATCATACATAATCATAAACATCATAATTCATTAGAAGTGCCAAGTCAAGCTCGTTGCCGCACAGGTGGAGATCTTGTGTTGGCAGGATCCGGGCTGTCAGGATGCTCCAGGTCGTTCAATTCTAGCAGAGTTAGCCGGCTTTCATGGAGCGGGACGACAGCTGCATGGAAACCCCTAGGATCTAGGAATTGAGATGATCTTACCGAATTCTTTAATCCGGTCAGACTCGCGGCCCATCTTTCGCAATGCAAGCTTAATTAGTTTGTTTTTAGCTGAGATGAGCGCTTCAACGGCGTGTGTCGTTAGTGGCAGAAGGGCTAACAGTACAAAGAGACACAACACAAAAGCTTTCGGACCACGATCAATTCCGAGAAAGTTTCGCTCGCCGCAGAAGTACTGGAGGGCGAAGGCGAAAGGGCTTGTGATCAGGAGTAGCTAACCCTGTTAGTAACAGCGATCTGATTGGGGTGACTTTGCACTAACTTGTACGTTCGCCTTCGTCGTTTGGTTCGTTTCTGCCACCGATCTTTGGCTGTCAATCGCTATGATATTGATCTTCTGGTTCAACCTCAACGTCTGTTGGGCGAGCTGATAATTCTGGGCGTCCAGTGCCCTCTTAAGCTACTTATGTCGTCAGAATCTTCGGCGATGGTATCAAAACATTGTACTCACAGCCTTGGCCGCATCTTCTAGGGTTCGGTCTACTCCGTCCAGCTTTTGTAGTTGAAACTTCAGATCCGCAAAGGTTTCGCTCGTGTCCTGGAGTGCGAACTTGGCTTTTTGGTCGCTCACGTCGGAGAAGAAGGATATATCCCCACCAATGCCGCTGAATCTCACCCACACAGCTATCGTGCGTGACAGGTGTGTTCTCAGGGCATGTAGAACCTCTTGGATCTGGTTAATCTCCTGCCCCAACTGCGAGGTATTGATTTTCGCATTCGGAACAGGCCGTGGGCTCCTGACCGTGTATATCGATCTGGTCTATCAACGATAAGTAAGACTAACAATATCAGATACTGATAAGTGAACTAACCCACTCGTCGACGCCTAATTCGAGAGTACGAATCAGGCTATCATACCGCTGGCCGATGATCTTCACTCGAATAGCTAGTACGCAGAGGAAATACACTCTAGGATCCCATATCGGCGAGTTAGCATCCAGAACGTGCTGGTCATCATAATTTGTATCCCCGGTGGCAAACAGATCTTCGTCTGGCATGCTACCATTGTTGTCTTCGTCTTCATTCTCTGGGTTTAACTCCTGGCCTTCATTCATGGAGGGACAACGGGCCGAGAATGCATAGCCTGTCCATTCAAACGCATCGCAACCAAACACAAGAACGGTTTCGTGTGCCTTCCAAATGGAAAAGTGCGTTGGACCGTCACCTTGGTCTGCATCAATCTTTAAGAAAGACAGATCTGTCTCCAATCGTTCAATCCCGCATCCTACTTCAGCCGAAGACGATTGCGACTGATCTCGTTCTTCCAGGATCAGATATGGTAGGCTCAGCTCCAAGCGGAAAGTTTCAAACCCGGTGTGCTGTAGTACATTTCAGATTAGAGCAATCAGAAATTTGTCATGTAACCTACTGGAACGTGTACATTGATGGCCGTCTCACGCATCATGTGTCTACGTATTGCAGGCCTTAATGCCAAGACTTCGTTCCATGATGAGGTTTTTGCAAGAGCATATGCGAAGTCCAGATCGAGTTGTCGTATGAAACTGATAAGGTCAGCGACTGTATGCACAAGGTTACCAGAAGTACGAGTAACATGGTTTTCGCTGTATGGTGATTGAGAGAAGTTAGGCATACATCAAGCGCCGAATGACATCAGCATCTGATACGGCATTTGTTGACTGGAAGCTGTTAGTTGTTGTCAAGCAACACTTCTGGCATACTAGCTCCTAGACTCACCCGGTTCTTGATGAAACTAGCCAATTGGTTCGGCGTAAGGTTTTCAGGTGACATGTGGTTGGAGTCAGACGTCTTCGCACGGGACTCTACCCAAGCCAGCGTGTTGCTTCCACGTAGTATGTTGTCGAATATTCTTTTCACCCATTGGACTTCTCGCGACAAGATAGAGCTATCAGTATCTTGGAGAAAAGCGTCCAAGAGCTCCCGTTTCATTTTCACCCCTCGTAAGCACTTCAGGAAAGGGCGATCTTCTTTCTTGCGGTTCCTGTCATTGAATTTTTGATTCCATGCTTTGCCGTATTCTGCGCAACTAGCTTTCAAGGTTGTACCGTCTAGGTAATTCATGGGGTAGAGACTTGAGTGGTGTAATGGTTTGTAAGAGGCTCATGCTCGTATTAACGGCAGATAAGGAGTATATGAAAGTTGTCTTCCCAAATCCACGCGATCAATAGATTTTGTTGGAATCTGGCGGTTCACAACTTCACAAAGAATGCGGGGGGACTCGAGAACGATGAGGCATTTGTATCATAGACATATGAATCGCCGAAGGGATGTAGAAGTCCGCCTCGTTAGAAGGGCGATGGCCTATCCATCCAATGGCAAATGACTATTGTGACAGTATGATACACACTACCCGCATGCTCCGGTACTGCATCTCTTCATCGGTATGCTCGTAGTACGATAACGTTTAGATTTCGTGGTGCTACACACAAAAACACGTCTTGTGATGTTAGTCGTTGTATGATGGCATTTGATGCACCCTGGAAGTATATCACGAGATGATGTGCAGGAAGAGGCCGTCCAAGACTTTCCATATTCAGGTAGTGGCGGGTATGCATGATTTCCTACCCGGTTAACCATTCGTCTGTGGTGATGGTGAGGCGAAGCGCTCGTGGTATATACGTGCGGTAGGTAAGTAGGCAAAATTCAGGCTGACCCGAACCCCGGTCCATGGGTCGCTTGAGATTGGGCAAGGCGAGGAGGACCTTCAAGGGCGCAGAACAGAATGCCAGCGCATATAATCAAGTAGTCTTGGAATGATGCACTGTATACACCGCTTGGATAAACAAATTCTGAACGCTTTCCGAGATCAGTAGTATATTCAAACACAGGAGGATGTTGCGCAGAGTAATATTGTATATATTCTGTCGGCACTATGATTCGACCGTAGCTGTAAGCGAGCTACTCGCGGTCGACCAATCATCGGCCGACTTAGCCTACCGAGAGGGTGTCACCTACGGTAGACTAGCAAGAGCATCGGAACGTCACTCTGCTCAGCCCCAACCCCATATTGGGCTTTCTTAGATAGTGCAGCCCAAATATGTTGGGTTTCACTTCACAGTTCATATATCTACAGTGTTCCTTTAGCCATCTATGCCTGACTTTGGTAGGTCCTGCCGATTTCAGGCAACCTTCAGCGGGCAATGTAGGGCCCAAACATAGCAAGCTACGTGTTGAGCATGATTTTCGCGCTAGAATAAAACCAATGGCATTCTGTCATGCCTACACTGACGTGGCAGTGGCTTGTTCCTTGTGAGCTGGAACAGAATCCAATGATTAGGTACGACCTTACTCTAGCCACATGATATTCTCGCTGACGCCGAAACCAGAACAAAAGGTGAAGGAAAATCAAGAACCGATGAGTTAGACTGAAGTGCTAATGTACATGAACTTGAAACACAGCTCTTAAGGTTTACAACAGATTCGCTTGAGTTATGCAAATGCAAGAGACAAGGGAAGTAGAGAATGTACAGAACGAGGTCTAATGGATGTAGGCTGTCGGATATTCCTCCTCCAAATGGAAGCAGAGTAGGCAGGGAAGCGTGCCCCAAGCTGACGCGAATCGAGCGAGAGAATATCGAGCGCCACAGGTCTGCGACTAGTGTGCGGTTTCGGCGTGCAGTACAAACACGTCTGTTTAAGAAGAGATGCATCGCCTATTCAAGTGAGCAGATCACATGACCCGCTGGTCTCATGTATATAGTCTGAGCATCGCCCAGGTTCGAATGATTCGTCTTTTTTCACTCGAATCTTACTCTCTCCTTTCATATGTACCGCTGACCACGGGCCATGCACTGCGTCTTTTCTTGACGTATGCTGAGTGCCCTATCTCTGCTGAACTTTTGTTATGTGACAGTTGCCGCATCTGCCGTATCCGCAAGAAGGGCACGCATTGCTACGGTATGGTATAGACAGAGCCCCGCAATAACAGCACTGCCATATGAAGGTATACTTCTTGCCAGCCGTGCGCACATGCTTATCCAAAGGTGAGCATGGAGGTAGAATTGCAGTTCGCTCTCTTTTCCTTTTAAGGAGGCTCCCTCGACCGCCAACGCGAGCCATTATAGTTCAGCAACCTTTTTGTGCTGGAACAGCTATCAAGAGAACGCTTTCTGACTTTCCACGTTGGATAGTGGACGATGTAAAAAGATGGATTGTTCAAGGCTCGTAGGGTAAGGCTGTTTGCCGGAGGACGTATGCAGCGATTGGGTTCTTGCTCTCGTTTCTTTCCACTTATATGCATGTACACGTTGAATCCGAGAGTGTTGATGTAGTCGCGTCGCAAGAACGAGGGTTGGGTCGGCCAACGGGGGAACGGCGCCGGACAGCTTCAAGGTTGGGACTTGGGTCTTCGAAGACGGTTTCACTAATTCCCTGTTGTAGTTGTAAGTAAATGTTTCCGTTATCTCGAATAGGAAATATGTGATCAGTCCCTTTGGTCAACTTCCAGCTTCAAAATGCTGATAAGAGCTAATACTGGCGACCAGGTACTCGGTCCGACAAAAGAGCTATAGCTGAACGCAGTAGATTGTAATACTCTTGCCGCGCTTCAGGACAACAGGAGACTACCATGGTGTGGAGTGTACTTACCTTATCAGAGGAGCGGGAACGGTGGGTCCCCTTTCCAGACTACCTCGAGAGGCAACGTTGAATGTACGTGGCCGACCGGGAACAACGGCTAGCTGACGTTACCCAGATACTCACGAAATTGTGGGCTTGTCTCGATTTTAAACATTCAGCAGTATGCATAGAAGCCCCGGAAATTGCCTCTTGCGGCCCCTTTATCCCGTTGGGAACCGGACGTCAATACGGCGCGTGCGCCCCGATCGCAACTGGAATCCCGGAGGACGCGATAGTGATCGGAATGCCGGTGCAGCATACAAGCAACTAAGCAAGCGCTAGTTTATTGCGTCGGTTCTGATGTTGTGAATCCGCGTTCTAAGGTTTTCAAGGTTGAGTTGGTACCGGTAGACCCTGCTGCTAGGTAAGAACCGCCCAAGCGTGGCTGGAGCTCGGGAACGTCGTACAATGTAGGTACTGATCCCAAAACCAACGAGCAGCACTGTCAAGGTAACATCATCTGTAATAAGGCTCAGTAAATTTTTTCTAGACTGAAAACCTACGCGCACATGCATATACAGTCCTAGGTTGAGAGTAAACATAGCTGTGTTATGAAGGTTCACAAGCAGAACCCTTGAAAACGGCCTAGGTATAACTCAGTCATTAATATGAACTAAACCCAAATGAAACGCACAAAGAGTTTATAACCACGCACCCTTTCTGCGTGTTAAAGGACGCTACTCAACTTCCAGATACTGAAGTTGTCATGTGGGTCAGGATTCTACACATCTGTGCAGGTAGTCTGCCATCATGTTGATCATCAACGCTTACACTACTTCCTAGAGATGTGGTTCCACTACAGATTTGAAGAAATAGAGGGAAGCGGTGTAAATATGTTGGCCCTACTAGCGTAACGAGAACACTACGTTGGCATCGCTTCACGTTGTATGGATGCATACTCCACTACCATATAGCTGAGCTGCATTCTAGACTTCGTGTAACCGGGAGGTTTAGCGGTGTGCATGCTTGACCCATAGCAACCCATAAGAACATAACTTTGGAGGGGAACGATGCTGGCCAAGCAAACTCTCCGAGGTCAGCAGAACCACACTTGGGCTAGTTGACAGGCTACGAGCGTTAGCGTTAATGTCGTGAAAGGCCCAGGTATCTGGTTTTGAGAGACGCAAGCATTCTTGGTTCTTATTCTCTGACAAATTCTACCTTCATGCATTCTCTTCTATACTGTGAGGGACCAAGATCGGCAATGTATGCTTAAGTAGCTCTTCTCGATGGAACGTAACCCAAGTCTAGTGTGAATCATGCATATTTCTTGTGGGTACGACCGGAGATGAGGAAAAGAAAGACATCCATGGAAAGTATTGAGTTTTGGTGTGTGGGCAACGGAATTCTCAAAAAGCAATCAGCTAGATTGCCTGGAGATTATGTGGGTATAGCCTATCCAAGTCCTCTACATCGTACACTGCTTCTGATCAGATTCGGGAGACTGTTCTATACGTAGGTAGTGCAGCCATACTTAAGGAGATTGTAGAAGCTGGCTACCGTCGACAGTCGTGGAACATAGGAATGTCGGCTGTGCCACGATTTGAATTCGTCGGAGCAAAACCTAACCATTTATGCGGATTCCTGGGTTGTTCGGATACTGAACCCATCTGGACGACGTGTATCATGGGGCCAGAATACACCGCCATTCAACTTGGATTAAAGCCAAGTCGAGTCTAGCAATGTACAACAAAGAAGATAGTCTGTAATGCCACGCTCGGCAGCTGCTGCTAAAACATAAAGTAAAGAAAGGGTGGCACAGGGCCGTTCAACAACAAGCCGGTCTTAGGCCTGTAAGCTTTTGGACCGCTTGCAGAATTTATAACTTCTACCAGACTTTGACATAGAGATGGGTCATCCGCCACAACATTCATGTGGTAGCAGTCTGTCTAGATTAGATTAGTGTGACATCTCCAGGGTTATGTAAGCACCGCCACACGGCCCGAAGATAGGGGTACACAAATCCTTCACGTCTTGTACGTGCGCCGTTGTCCGAAGAACGTGCCGCGGGAAAGCAATCATACACATTGTCAACAAGATTTTCGACGCTATTGGTTGATTAGTGAATCCTTGCCGCCGGCCCGCTACTTCCGGCAAGCATTAACACCGTGTGTTTGCCTTTTCTTATGAACTTGTCATGGACGGAAGAAAGGACAACCCCCCTCATCCGAACCGCAAGCGCAGTACCGGAATCTTTCGTTTCGATATGATATAAACGTCGAAGAGCCCATCACGCATGCTGTATCGTGTCCAGCTCAACGGTATCTAAGTGCATCAGTAAGGTCACATCACTCTCGCCCAACAGCATAATCCTCACCTTGAGTTCCCTCGGAATGGCTCGATGTCATTGACCGCTTAGACGACTTCCGATACACTAACGCGAACAAAGCGCCCCCATACTCAAGAGATAAGGTCAACAATCTGAGGACTGCCATCAATACTACCGTGGCAAGGACAAAGGTCTTTGGATTACGATTGAATGAGAATATCTCTTGCTCCGAGCCGAAGTACTGGAGGACGATACCAAAGGGGGTCGTAAGCAACAACAGCTAGAGGATATCAGCACACTGGTAGTATCGGTCAGAGAAGGATGTTATACCTCGACATTCACGCGTGTACTGCGACTAGTTTTCATGGCCTCTGTTTGGCTCATACATGCCGCTTCTGTGCTCCTCTCATTTAGCTTTCGCATTTCTTTGTTGAGTATGCTTGTTTCTTCGTTCATTTTGTGCATGCGCTCACTTAGGCGGTGACTCGCTTGTTGATGTTCGTTGGCCTCTCGGCTGAGCTTGTTACTTTCCATAGACAGGCGATTACTCTCGAGATCAAGAATGCGCCCCAGCTATGGTCTTCATGAGTGGAGTCCGTTGTTCATTGTCACTGTTGACTTACATGAGTTGCAAATCTTTTACAAGAATCGTCAAGGGACCTTAGTTGGATTGAAAGGTCGGTAAGCTTCTCGAAAGATTCCACAATGCTGTTCTGCACCGACCAGCAGTCTGTGATGTCGGAGAAGTAGTGTCTATCTCCACCATATTTATCAAATCGGTTGTACACTCTGAGCGTGGTCGAGAGTTCGTCCCGCAACTTACGTAGAAGCTGCATGGTCTGGAGGGTCTTGTTCAGGGACTTCTGAATCTCGTCCGCTTGCAAGCTTGACTTGTTGGTATTGCTACTGCATGGATCTTCTGTTTTCTACTACGACTTAGTCCCAAGTCATGCGAGATTGAAAACTCATACATACCCATGACTCCACACCATCCTCTATGGTGTGTACAAGATACAGCCATTCCCTTAGCACATATTGACAACGATGAGCGACCAAACGAAGCCAGTACCGCCTCGCGTCCCAGCAATGTGTAGATTGTCGGGGAAGGACAAAGTCGAGGCCGTATTGCGAGGTCAAGAAATGTCCTCTGAACTCGTCTTCATCTTCTTCATCTAAGTCATCGTTGTCTGATTTAGTAAAAACGTATCCAGTCCATTGGAGATTGCTCCAACCACATATGACGATGCTCATATGCCCTTGGTAAATCGAATGTGGAGCTACGTTGCCATCATGGCCAACCAGCTCGAGGAACGAGAGATCTAGCAATGATCCAGTTTTGTCAACGTCTTCACTGCCAGCGGCTATGTCTGTGATTTGTGGTGATTTTCTCAAGAGCAAATGCGCCATGTGAAATTCTAACCGGTATGTCGGGAAGCCCATGATCTGTGGTAGGTCAGCTTCCGCATGGTTGCATTTGTAGGCGTAGTACGTACCGGAACATGTACCCGTAGGCTGGTTTCCATGGCGATATGCTTGCAAATTGCATCACGTAATGCCTCTACCCCCGCAGTCCACACTGTCTTTGTGAGACTGACGACGAACTCTGGGGTGAGTTCCGAAATGTAACTGTCTTATGGTGAGTACCACGCCAATGGGAGAGTGATGAAAGATAGGGCGACCGAACGAACATCATACGCTGATCCACGTCTTCAAGGACCTGGTCATTAAACCGCTTTGTTCGTCAGCCATATTGGATTTGTAGCGTATTGAGAATATTACCTCCATGTCCAGAATCCCGCGCAAGCCATCCGGATCGAAACTCCGTCCATAATCTCGACTTCTTCCTGCGGCTATCTTCCGATCGCAAACCCAAGCCCACGTATCACTTTCTTGTGTTACCATTCCCCTATCTCCGTTTTGCGCAAAGAACTTGTTGAGGACCTTCGCTTCCCAGGCGGCATGTTGTGCGTCGGAACCACCCAGAAGCCTAAGTATAAGTTCTGGCATGGGAAGCATGTCAATGTTTTCATCTAATTCCAATGCGTTCCTATAAAAAGCGCAGTCTTTGCAAGTCCTCGGCTTGGAAAAGAACTTGCTCCAGTACTTGCCGCTGCGGTTTTGCAGATCTATCTTTCGAGGCTTCTGTATCAACACGCTCGATTTTTTAATGTGGTGCCTTGTGTTATGAGTGAATGCATAGGAGTTTCTTGATCTTGGTGATATAAGGGAAGCGCAAGCCTGAGGATCCGCATCCAGGTCGACCGTTGCCTGTCCATTCGAGCAGTGACTTTGGATAACGGTAGATGTACTCTATAACATGGTCAATGGATGCGCCACGGAATGTATGAATAAAATTTCAAACCATAGCTGTAGCCAGTTGCGCTGATAGAATATCCGATAGTTGCTTGCCAAAGCGTACGATACCAAAGAATTCTGAGCGATCAACGAGAGGTGCAGGGAATGTATAAACAATACCGAATTTATAAAGCAACTGCAGAGTACTCCCGAGACACATGTTCTTGTGTCTTATATAAATGCTCATGCGCGATCATGTCTGTTCTAAGTTCCCTGCACGTTCAACCGCGCGGTTATTGGGTGGCTTCGAATCAACCTTGGGATGACACACGAAACGCCTGCAGCAACGCATTATTCGCGACATGTCAACCTTACGCTTCAACCATGTTATCTGGGTGGAGAACAGAAAGATGGAGGACAATGATCTGTTGGCAAATGTGAGCTAAGAGAAAGGGAGTCTACAGACCCACACGGACCGCTTGTAGGGCATACTTAATGGGCTCGTCTTTCATCTGCGTGTGGGTACCATGAAATATACCGTGCCTCGATACATACATGTGCATACTGTTGTTGCCCTTCGTTATATCGGTGACCATCGAGCGAATACACCATATTGAATGGGCATGGCTTGGCATTTCGGGCGCAGACCTGCACCTCTACGGCTCCGGAATATCTTGTGGGGTAATCCTGCATGACGTTAGACAGGAGCGACAGTGCCACTCAATTCAGACGCGTAATTAGATCGATTAGCTTACCCATTTAGGAGGAAAGATCTAGGCGCCAGTGCAAAAGAAGGAAGGTGATCAATGTCCGCAATCGTCATAGGCGGGAAGCGAAGCTCAAGCTTCAAAGCACCGAGCTGTCCAGCTCTTCTCAGCCCCAAGAAGTAATCTTCAATCCCAATTCAGGTGCCATCCGCCTCTCAGACCTCAAAATGGTATTTCGTGCCTTCTCCGTTCTCTCTCTAATCCTCAGCGCCCTCGCTGCCGTTCCACCATCCCGAACACCCCTCGAGCTGTCTGTTCTTGACCCATCCACCTCCAAAGACCTCCTACACCTCCACCGCAAGCTCGTAGAGATCGAGTCGATAACAGAGGATGAGAAAAACGTTGGCGATTGGCTCACCAAGTATCTCCGCGCACACGATTGGACTGTCGAGAAGCAGGAAGTGTCCAGGGACCGATACAACCTCTTAGCTTACGGCAGCAAGCGCGAAACCACGATCCTACTATCCTCACACATTGATACTGTGCCACCCTACTGGCCGTACTACCACAATGAGACGACCGACATCATTGGCGGCCGAGGCAGTGTAGACGCAAAAGGCAGCGTCGCACCCATGATAATCGCCGCACAAGAGATAAAAGAACATCTACAAGACGACATATCCCTGCTCTTTGTTGTAGGCGAGGAAACAGGCGGCGACGGCATGCGCGCGTTCAGCGACTGGGACAAGCGCCCATCGTCGCACGAAATCGTCATCTTCGGAGAACCCACCGAGGCAAAACTAGTCTGTGGACACAAGGGCATGCTAGGCTTCTCGGTCAAAGCGACGGGCAAGGCGGCGCATTCAGGATACCCGTGGTTGGGCGTCAGCGCAAACGACATCATGGTAGAGGCACTGGGAGAGCTTCTAAAGCTAAGGGAGCACCTCCCTTGGAGCAAGAAATACGGAAACACGACCATGAACTTTGGTCGCGTACAGGGCGGTGTCGCGGCCAACGTTGTCGCCGAAACCGCGACTGCGAATATTGCTACGCGTCTTGCGGCCGGTACCCCCGATCTCGTTCGCGGACAAATCATCGACGCGCTCAAGAACGTCAAGGCCGCTGCGCAGAAGGAAGGCGGAGATCTGGATGTACAGTGGGCAAGCGAGGGATATGGCGTTGTGGATATAAACTGTGATATTGAGGGCTTCGAGACCATGACCGTCAACTACGGGACGGATGTACCGAACCTCTCTGGTGATCATAAGAGGTACCTGTACGGCCCAGGCTCCATCTTCGTCGCGCATTCAGATCACGAGGCGCTGAAGAGGAAGGAGTTGGAACAAGCTGTTCTAGACTACCGTCGCCTTATTCTCAAGGCGACGGAGGTAAGGGAGAAGGAGCGCCAGGTGCAGGACGTGGAACAGGTGGAGTTGTAGAGTGAGGCGAAGATATAAACGTAAACTATATACAGCCAGATACCCAAGTGAAACCAGTCCTTTCCATCCAGTTCAACTATTATCAGCTTATATACCCCTACATTTAGTCTACCAGGAGAAGAGTCTCGCTCAATACAGGCAGGTCTGAAAGCAGGTGCTCAATGCCCCTTCCCAAGCTCAACCTCCGGCCTTTGACAGCCAAGGGGTGAACTGGATAGATAGCACGGCGATTGTTCTTGCGCATTATCCCTCATATTTGAAGGGTCAGAGCGAACCAGCAATGGGGGAGAATGCATGGTTCGTCTGGAATCTGTTCGTTGCGCTGATGAGGATGGTGTGAGGGAGCGAGATGAGAGATGCTTCGTACAACGCACGGAGCGGAGGAAGGTAGGCCCGAAGCGATAAGATAGGCAGCAATCGAGGGGTTTGAGGTAAGATGAGATGTTAAAGGAGGAAGTAGCGATGACACCGCGCTATGCATTCAACTTACCCAACGCCGATTATGCTAGCGTCTCATACCTCAAATCATACATATACTTATACAGTCATAACACCATCAATCGACAGACTCAGCTTGCAATAGCCGGCACATCGTCCTCCTTTTGGGCAATACCCTCTGCCTCCTCAGCAGCCTTTGCGCTCTCCGACATACCCAGATCCCTGAATTGCCAACCGTCGTTCTCCTTGACCCAATCTTTGCGTTCGCCCAAGATGGCGACACTACTCTCCTCGGCACGCTTGACAAGGAATTGATCGGCTACGGCTTGTACCTGCTCAGCTGTGACGTCGAGTAGGCGTTCGCGACGCGTCTGCAGCATGTCGTCCGTGACGCCAGATAGGAACAACCTCATACCCTCACGACTGACACTCTGTGGCGCATCATACCCTTGGAATGCACTAAGCTTAGCTTCTTCAAGATCTTGAGGTGTCCATGCGCGGTCGCGCGCCCATTGTCCTGCTTCAGCCATGATTTTCATGCTGTTCTGTGGGTTGGGATCGCGGTATGAGTACATGCCAAAGACACCACCCAGGCCACGGGCATAAGCGCCACCTCCATACGCACCACCCTTTTCACGAATCTCAGGATGTAGTTGCTTGAAAGTGAGAAGTTTGGCAAGAATTTCGAGAGGTGCGCTGGAGGCGTCGGTGTAGGCTACTGTCGGGACGGCGCGCGGAGTAATAGACTTGGTAAGGGAGAGGGAAGAAAGACTTGGCGTTACGAGGGTACTGCTTTTGCTGTGAGGTCGTAGGTACAGAAACATCCTTTGGTAGGGTGTTCAAGAAGCGGTGGAGTGCTTCCTGGTTTGGTGTTGAGCTTTCGTTACCGCAGTTGATCGCCACGCGGAGCTGGTTGCTGTTTGCGATAGTAAAGGACTGGATGGCCTTGAGTTTTTGAATAACCTCATCAAGAGACTCTTGCGATGCGAGAGCTGTCATGACCTTGACTTGGGTAAGGCCTCCGGTTTCTTCTGCCAAGCGGCTAACAGGACTGATGCCAGCTTCGGCATATCTCATGGCATAAGAGTGGCCAGACTCTGCAATCGAGTTGATGGCACCACTTGCTGCACTCTGTAAGAGCTCTCGGATTTTCTTGCCCGCTTCAGGTCCATCAAAGTCGGTCTCTTGTATGATGATTCGGAGAAGCTCATACATGTCAGGGATGTTGCGATCGAAAGCGTAGCCCGAGAACGCCATGCCTTCTTCGTATGCATCCAGTGACAAAGGCGACTGTGATGAGTGGTATCCTACGGAAATGCCGCCTGTCTTCAGCTTGATCAATTCCTCTAGCTGTTCCATCGTCTTGTCTTTAGTACCAAGACGCATGATGGCGCTAGTGAATAGGGGGATCATCTCTCGAAGCTCGTCTGGGAGATCTTGTAATCTGTGCACCGCACGGAAGTAGGTAAGACCATTGGTGGGTGCCTCACGCCATTGGACCTTCACACCGTCCAACTCGGTATGCCGAAGTGGCTTCCTTTCCTTCTCTCGTGGGATGTCCTTCACATGGACAGTGGGGAGACAGCTCAGATCTTCGTTCCTAGCCTTTTCTTGTACTTCCAGCAACTGGAGCTCTCGCTCCTCTAAGTACTTCTGTGCCTCCTGTTCGCTTGGGAATTGCTTGGTAGTCTCTGCAATCTTCGCCGCTAGTCGTTGGCTTTCTTCGTCCACGAGCTCCTGGCTAAATGTCTCCGAGGGCTGCATGGTGAAGGACAAGGTCTTGTCATTGAGGAGGTACTTCTCGATCAAGCTTTCCAGGTAACCGCCTTCAGCGTGCTTCTTCTGGAAAGCATCGACTGTTTCTTGCCATGCGAGGGCTTCCATGGGGTCGATACCGTTGAACCAACCAGGCTTCAGTCTTTGGAGGATACCCATTCCGAAGTTGGCAGTCTTGTGCTTGAGCGAGAGTTCCAACTGATGTAGGATGCCATCAACCTTGATCTTGTCGAAACCGTTCTTGCGCGCTTCGAGCAGGGTCTCGGCTATGACTTGGCGGACTTTGCCTACGTCGTCTGCTTTTACAGCATCCAGTCCAATGGAAAAGACACCTCGTCGTCCTGCGCTGTCGTAGCCGGTGTTCGCACTAAAATCAGCACCAAGTCCAGATTCGACAAGATTACGGTACAGAGGCGAACCGTATCCACTCATAAGCAAACTGCTTAGCACACCAAGCGCAAAGTTCTCCACGGCGTCTGCAGTATCTCCCATCAACCAGGTAACTGAAGTCTTGTACTGCCTGTCCTGAGGTACCAAAGGGTCAAGGGGACCAGCAACCGTAACCTGCTTCGGGCCGTCCAGAGTGATTGGAGCCTTCACTTCTTGATCCACAGCGATTTTGTCAAATCCGTTCAAGCGACTGTCCACCTCCTTCAGATGCTCGACTAATGGCATATCTCCATAGGTAAGAATCTTAGCGTTGCTGGGATGGTAGTGGTCCGCATGGAACTTTCGTAGCTGTTCCCAAGTCAGGTCGGTGATCTTCTGTGGGTCGCCGCCGGAGTTGTTGATGGCCGGATAGAGGTGGTCCTGGAATTTGGTATAGAACAGGTAGCTAGCATCCGACATCTGGCCCTTCATCTCATTGTACACCACGCCCTTGAACACGATGCGCTTAGCATTCGGGTCTTCTGACTCTTTTGCTAGTGGGTTCTCAGGCCCCAACCGCCACCCCTCCTGCGTGAAATCGTTCTCCTTGAGTAGTGGGTGTAGTGTCGCATCGAGGTATACGGACATGAGGTTCTTGAAGTCTTGGGCATTCGTCGTCGCGAACGGGTAGCCAGTGTGGTCGGCAAAAGTCCAGGCGTTCATGAAATTGGACAGAGAGCGGGGCAGCATCTTGAAGAAGGGGTCGCGAATAGGGTACCTGAAATGTCAGCCATGGAGTGAGCGCATTTGGGAGGTAGCTTACTTCTCGCTACCACATAACGTGGTGTGCTCGAGGATGTGTGGCACTCCGGTGGCATCTGGCGGGTTGGTCTTGAAACCGATGGAAAAGACATTGTTCGCATCCTCGCGGGCAATGTGCAAATATTCGGCGCCAGTCTTGTCATGCTGAAGGTGCAAAGCTGTCAACTCAAGCTCCGGCACCTGCTTGACACGCTTGAGAGTGAAGCCATGCAACTGCTCGCCGACATTGGGAAAGTTGGAGACATCGGTGACAGCGGCATATCCACGGCGGGAGAGTGTGGACAATCGGTGAGGGTTATTGTGGCATTTCGAGGGCTCTGAAACTGCCGACCGACGGAACGCAGCATGTTTGGAAGAGAGGATTGATGACAGAATGTCGCGCCGCCTCACAGAAATGTCAGAAGCACCCGCCATCGATGACGCCTGTCGCGCCGATTGGCCGAGGGTCCCCATACCAAAAGAGATTAGCCCGCAAAATTACCAAGACGGAAGAGTGCACCTGTATGGGCTGTTGATGCGTTATACGACTGGAAACAGGCCGGATTGGCTAGTTTGTCACTGATCTCATCTGTCAGGTCCGATATTGAAGCTCGTGGGCGTTGTGGAGACTACCAGGTGTCTTGTGCCTTTCCGCGATCGACCAGACCACCGACTTCCTCCCCTCCTTCCTCTTCAACACCCGCCACGAGACATTGCCCGACCCGACTTGGACAACTGCATGACCCAACACTGTATACATTGCTACACCACACCCGTTCACGCCCCCTGCACTGCGCTGGACACCTGTTTTCACCCGAAGCAGTTCCAAGACGTCAGCGGAGAACTTCTACCTTTGGGACGCGCACTGTAGAGAGGTGGCCGCTGCAAGACGAATGCGCAACTCCGCTGCATAAGAGACTACTTTGGGGATACATGAGATTGAGTGCATAGGTGGAGGAACCATCGGAGGCAACACGAGGGGATCCACAGCTGAAGCGCTACACGCAAGAGTCACGACTTCATGGCAACCGTCGCCCAACAGCGCCAGCCGACGTCTGCCCAGTCTCGACCACACCACGAAGCAAGCCGCAGTGCATCTGCCTCTCCTGCAAACATGGCACCTGCACAGCACAACCCAGCGCCCGCGCCCGCGCCCGCTAAGAAGGGCAAGGGCAAGAAGGCGACAGACCCCTCGGAACAACAGAAGCAGATCCAGGCCAAGATTGCTCAACTCGAGCTGGATCAGGCAGGAGACAAGGAGCAGGAACTTGAAATCGGTGCGTCTACATCTTGCGACGGAGCTACGGACGAGGGGAGACTGGGTGGCGCAGTTAATGTCTGCATAGCACGGGACTGGGGCTCTATGATGTGAATCGCTGGCTGACGTATGGCATGGACAGAACGCGAAGTCAAGAAAGCAAACCGTGAACTCTCCTCCCTCCTTTCCAACATGGACGGCCCGCTGTCTCGTCTCGAAGTTGTACAGAAACGATATACCGAGCTCCTATCCGATATGAAGCGCACGGAGCGCGAACACCAGAAAGCGAAGAAGCGCGGAGATCAACTACAAAAAGAGAAGGATGCGCAAAGGTCTGAGTTGAACAAGGTTACAACTATGAAGGACAAACTGGACAAGCTGTCGCGTGACTTTGCAAAGGAAAACAAGAAACTCAAGGACGAACTACACAAACTCGAAACTAGCGAATCTACCGCCAGGCAAGAACTGCACGAGCGTCTTGAACATCTAGTGAACGATGTGGATGATTGCATAGCAGCTGCGAATGGGCCGGAGCCTCAGAATCAAGCCGAGCAGGAATTGGATGAGCTGTAAGTCTGGCATACTCGGCGTTTGTGGCACCAACTAAACGGACTAGGTTTCGTCAAAAGTTCAAATCGTTCATTGACCAGTACGAGTTGCGCGAGTTACAATATCACTCAATGCTTCGACTCAAAGAGCTCGAGATACAATATCACGCCGCCCGTTTAGAGCAGCAGCGCAAACAACAGGAGGCCGAGTCGTCAAAGTCGCACCAGTTGACGCGTCAAGTGTCGACCTTCTCTCAAACCGAGACCGAGCTACGCACGCAACTCAACATATACGTGGAGAAGTTCAAACAGGTATGTCAACCCGTTAACCCCTCGTTGGTCTGTATCATCATGGTTAATACTGACCAGATGCAGGTCGAGGAAACGCTCAACAACTCGAACGATCTCTTCCTTACGTTCCGCAAGGAAATGGAGGAAATGTCCAAAAAGACCAAACGTCTCGAAAAGGAGAACCAAAACCTGCAGCGTCACAAGGATATTACCAACCGCAATATTGGCGAAATGGTGGAAGAGCGCCAGAAGATGCAAGAAGAGCTTGTAAGGAGGACCAAGGAAGCTGAAGACCAGCGGAAGAAGATCGCTCGCCTGGAAACGTTATGTCGTGGGATGCAAGCACAGGGTCGAGGTCAGGTACCGATGCATGAGCTGGAGCATGACGAGGAGGACGAGGAAATCACGGAGAGTGAGTACGAATATGAGGACGAAGATAGCGCAGAGTATGACGACGACACTGAGGAAGACGGTGTTGAACCGGCACCTGAGCGTCGACCATTCGGACCTGTTCCCCCACCTCCACCGCAGCCTCAAGCTGCACAGGGAAAAGTCAATGGGCACACACAGGTCAATGGGCAAATGAATGGAGTCAAACGCTAATAGCAATATCATAGACACTCACTCTTCGTTGCATTCACCTCTTACAGAACCTGTATATGTCGCTCCTGATGTCCCACTTCAATCAGAACTTGCATGGTGTCTCGAAGACATCATGGCGCAGCTGGATCGTATTGATGAGGGGCATGAGCAGATGAATATAATCATGGACAGGATATCCAAGTTTCGTGCATTAGAAGATTCAGAAGATGTGGAGAACTGGTGATAGGATGAAGCGGTTCCATGCGCCACGTTTTGCACACGAGCAGGATGTCTGAACTCGACTACAGACGATGATGATAGTAGTAGCTTTGAACGTGGTTTCTGACGATCACCATGTTACCACATTCAGTAAAAGGTTTTTGAAACTGTGACCGTTCGCATCATGAGTGATGACTAAGATGGTTTACCTGTCTCGAGTAGTTTGAAATTCACCAAGTTTAGACCCTCAATTCATGAGAGACGGGTGAATCTCGGTAATGGCAACAACTATGTGAGACGCTGACGAGTCGAATCGTAGATGCCTCGGCTCATGCACCCACGTTTTCCCCGCAAAACCCCTGGTTGTCGAGCATACCTCCAGGGACGGCCGCTATTTAGCATCCACATCCCCCATACTCGCCATGCCGTCACATACAGCTTCCGTTCGGCTAGAAGCATACAGCTTAGACGTACACTCGGGTTATCCAACGTGATAAATCTCATTTGCTTTGAATCATCCAACGTCCAGTCACCACAGCCTACGCCATCATGTCACCACCGTCATTGCAAACGCCGCTCTCGAAGCTGCTGGGCATCCAGTACCCCATAATCCTCGCCGGCATGGCGCGCACATCTGGTGGCCCCCTCGCGGCTGCTGTGTCAAACGCCGGTGGCCTGGGTGTGATTGGAGGTCTAGGATACACCCCGGAACAGCTTCAATCCATCATCGATGACCTCAAGTCAAACCTGCGAGACAAGAACCTGCCTTTCGGTGTCGACCTCGCGCTCCCACAAGTCGGCGGTAGCGCACGCAAGACGAACCATGACTACACACATGGACAGCTCGACGATCTTATCGAGGTTACGATCAAGAATGGCGCAAAGTTGTTCGTAAGCGCTGTGGGTGTACCGCCCGAGCGAACTATCAAGAGGCTGCACGAAGCAGGTATTCTGATCATGAACATGGTCGGACACCCCAAGCACGCGAAGAAGGCACTAGATGCAGGTGTGGATATCGTGTGCGCCCAGGGTGGAGAAGGCGGAGGACATACCGGCGATATCGCGAACAGCATCCTGATTCCCTCTGTCGTGGACGTCGCGCGCAAATACAAGAGCCCCCTCACAGGTCAGCCAGCCATTGTAGTGGCAGCAGGAGGCATTTACAATGGTCGCAGTTTAGCCAGCAGCTTGATGCAAGGCGCACAAGGTGTGTGGGTTGGCACACGCTTCGTCGCCTCCACCGAGGCCGGCTGCTCGCAAATGCACAAGGAGAATGTAGTTACTGCCGACTTTACAGACACAGGCCGGACACTAGTTGTCAGTGGCCGACCGTTGCGCGTCAGGTACAACGACTATATCAAAGAGTGGCATGCGCGCGAGGATGAGATCAAGAAGTTGACGGATGCGGGTATTGTGCCGCTGGCAAAGGACATGGACGATGGGAAGGATGTGGATATCCCGTTCTTGATGGGTCAGGTTGCGGGGGTAATCGGCGATATTAAGCCTGCAAAGGAGATTGTTGACGAGATGGTGCAAGAGGCCGTCGACATGTTGAGGCTAGGGCAGACGTATATTGGAGGGCCGAGTAGTAAACTGTAGATGATAATTGTAGACTTGCTCTGCCTCAATGGTGCGTTGGCGTAACTCGGTTCCTGTGCTGTGTGCTACAAGATACTTTTGTGTAACACCAGCGCGCAAGAAGCGAACACATCGTCCAGGACATGTTCGGCTCTTGTTTGAATAACGCATTGCACAGGTGCCATTGACTGGTACATTATAGAAAATAATAAATACTCCATGGCCATGTAGCCGTCGCCGTGTGTTGGTGGTCCCGCACCTTCCCAGTGGAGCGGCATCTGGATGATCTGCGACCAGGATCGCGCTCCCCGAATCCATGGCAGCACCGGAAGCTCAGGAGAGATCTGACGGTACGCCCAGTCCCCTCCGCAAAATTCACAATTAATACACTTTGTTGCAATTCCCGGTCGGCCAAAAATTAGTATCATTATCCTCGCTCATCTCGAACGCCCTAGCCCCCTGGCGTTTGCGGCTATCTCCACTTTCGCTGCGACAGGACCCGTTCCTCTCTTCCGCGGCGCTCGCTCGCCAGACCGAACTCCTGCAACTCATAGATGACGCTGGTTGCGCAGGCGACACCACGGAGCAGCGGCGCATCATTCCATGCAGTCAAATCTCAGAGCCCAGGCTGAGATTCAGGCCCAGAGGAAGAAGGTATGTACCGTCCCGTTGCCGTCCAACGACGCTTGTGCGCCGCAAACAAGCAAAACACACAGGCGCATACCTGGCAGGACTGATGCTGAGACTGAAATTATAGCAGCTTGCAAATTCGTATAAACAGTTACTCGAGTAAGTCTCCTCCTTGCTTTTGCGCGCCGAGTGCGTGTTTCACCCGTGGTAATTTGCTGACCCTGGGACAGTGAGTTCGCGGCGACCGATCTGAAGACCGTCGGTAATTATACACTGGGGAAACTTATAGGCAAAGGAAGTTTTGGCAAGGTCTACTTGGCATCACACAAACTGAGCAATGGCTCCAAGGTACTGTGGCAACAAATGCCATGAAGGAACCACGCTCATCGCGAACAGGTCGTGCTCAAGAGCGCGAAGAAGGACGACGCAAACCTCGCGCGCGAAATCCATCACCACCGCCAATTCATACACCCACACATCGCCCGTCTGTACGAGGTCATAGTCACCGAGGAGCTAGTCTGGTTGGTACTCGAGTACTGCCAGGGCGATGAACTCTACAACTACCTCCTAGCCAAGGGCGCCCTCGAAGCCTCCAGAGTCCAGAAGATCTTCACCCAACTCGTCGGCGCTGTATCCTACGTCCACAACAAGTCCTGCGTCCACCGCGACCTCAAACTCGAAAACATACTGCTGGACAAACACGGTGATGTCAAGTTGGTCGACTTTGGTTTTACGCGCGAGTACGAGGGCAAGTCGAACTACCTGCAAACATGGTGTGGAACTATCTGTTACAGCGCGCCGGAGATGCTTAAGGGCGAGAAGTATGCGGGTGAAAAGGTGGACGTTTGGAGTTTGGGTATCATCCTCTACGCGCTTCTGGTGGGCGAGTTGCCTTTTGACGAGGACGACGAAATGGTCACGAAAAACAAGATACTGAAGGAGGAACCAAAATATCCGGAACACTTCCCGCAGCAAGCAAGAGAGCTGTGTTCGTCGCTCCTTTCGAAACGGCCGATCTTGCGACCTACATTGGCGGATATACTACAAAACCCTTGGTTATCGGAACATGCGCCTCGCCAGCAGGAGATTCTGAAGCTTCAACAGCCGGCGCCTTTCTCGACGGAACTGGAGAAGGAGGTGTTGCATCGTATGCGTGCAGCTGGAGTGGATATTGACATGGTAATTGAGAATGTGTTGGCCCAACGATGCGACTCGTTGGCCGGTTGGTGGGCACTACTGCTTGAAAAGGAGGAACGCAAGGCAAAACGAAGAGAGCGCAAGCGCAAGGAGAAGGAAGCAGAAGCTAAGAGCCTCAGACGGTTGAGCGCTGCAAGTAGCCGACTGGACAAACTTGCGCCTACCATCAGAGAATCGGACGAAGAGGGTATACATTCCCCATCCACACCAAAAAGTCGCGGTAGGACTATAAATCGAAGCAGCTTGCACGGTCAGTATGGTTACGGCTATTGCGAAATAAATCTAACTCTTGACAGGTGCTCCCGAGCTACCCAAATTACCGGAATCACTAACCTCTCCCAATCTTACCGTCGACGACAAGCCGCTTCCACCAATTGATACACATCGGGGCCGTAAATCCCATTCCTCCTCGCGCCCGCCACCACCAGCAAAAGATTTAGATAGACGGCGATCACGCAGTAGCATGTTACAAGTCGTGTCCACTAACCCCGACCTCCTCTCGCCCAACGGCTTCGTGCCTAAGCGGCGCCGGAAGCAGCCCTTCATCAACCACCTTTTGTCACTTAGGAATTGGATAAAGGAAACGTCGAAACGAGCACGATCACCAGGCTCAAAGGCTAGCAGTGGCCAATCCCCGAAAATACCTCCAAGTACGTCTTCAGATTCAAGACGAAGGCAAAGTACAGCGAACCGTTCTTCTGTACATACGAATCCCAAGTCTCCGCCAATACCACACACGCCAGGTCCCCGACCCCGAGGTTCGACCCACGGCTCAGGCTCCATGAGAAGGCTCTCAGCATCCCCCGCCCCACTGACACCGCGATCCTCATATCGTCGTTCCTCTGGTGGACTCCGAGGCCGAAAGTCTACATCATCATCTGTATCTTCGATTCGCAGTATGCCACACCACCATCACTCGCACTCGAAAGCCTCATCCACGTCCTCCGCCTCGCTCGCCTCTCCCGCCGTCTCCGTAAGCAGCCACTCACACAAACCCTCCAAATCTCCCCACAACAGCATCAAAGTCCTCCCCGCAACTCCCACATCCTCAAGCTTTCCCTCCAACATCCGCCTTGTACGTTCTGGATTCCCACCTGGCCTCACAGAGTCCAGCGCCGCCTTCGGAAACGGTAATAGTATTCCTCCGCAATCTCCAGGTCTGATCTTCGCAAAGAGGAAGAGGAGTCCATTCAAAGGACCCATGCTTAATGTTAATACTGGGGCTTTAAATGGCAGTCACGCAAACGGTAGCGGCTGGAGGAGCAGAAGTGGAGATAGCGGTATGGGTAGTAGAGGAACAAGTGTTCAAGGTCGAAGGAGTGGAGAAATACTGGGCATCACCGAGGAAGATGAGGAGGAAGAGGAAGAAGTTGAAGAGGTTGAGACGTTTGGAGGCAAGTTGGGTGAAGGCGAGTTCGTTGAAGAGGAAGGGCCTGGGCCGTTGACCCCGCCTAAAGAGAATTTTAAAGAGAGGGCTTGAATATCTTGTAAAACGGTCATGGGAGTAAAGAGAGGTTTGAGGATATCTTGGTGAGATTGTGGGGGTTCGGCCGTTTCATATTGGCCATTTCCGACTTCGGTTGTTGTTGCGTAGTGGGTGTTCACCTTCTTTTCGCTTTTTTTCTTTCTTCATTCTCTGAGTTATCGCACCTTTACGGCATACATTCGCGGCGTTGGTCCATTTTTTCGGATACCTATACACACATGTTCTTTTCCTTTCGTTTATCCATTCTAATCTCATAGATACATATTCCTACTATGCAAATTTTTCACGCACCACATCTATGTGCATCCTCCAGTAACGGGTGTGTTCGTAGAATGACGTCTATCACTCACGCTGATATCACTATAGCATGTTCAAATCGTGTTAGAGCCCCAAACGATGTCCTACTTACCCTGGAAATTTCTAGGCGATCGCCACACCAAGAGTCCGTTCACAATCAGCCAATAAATATTCTATACAAAGAACATGA
Organism: Alternaria atra; assembly: GCF_907166805.1. NCBI lineage: Eukaryota > Fungi > Ascomycota > Dothideomycetes > Pleosporales > Pleosporaceae > Alternaria > Alternaria atra. The sequence continues at coordinate 934,097 of NW_025091333.1, forward strand.
TATTCATACGTTCTCCTTGATACGTTCTCAAGGTACCCGAAGCAAGGAGAATCGATTACGTAGGACAACATCGTACAACGACACGTGTACGCAAATACACAGACAGGTACAGCAGGTAAGTCAGTAGGGATATACTTGCGCTTGATGTAAGCCTTTTCGTTGCACGCTGACTTTCAAGAGGCGGTGTGGTGTATATGTGGCGTTGGAGTCGATGGTGAATTTGGGCAGATTGTGTGACCAAGTACATCTGACCTTGACATAGTTCCGAAGATGATCTTCGGTGCAGGCAAGTACCATTGTCGCGCACGAAGATTACGTCGGTGAGAACGTTACTGGCTTCTTGAAAGCGCAACGGCTGTCCAGTGGAGATGATTCGGTGACATGCTGTTGTCCATTGTAGCTTCCTGATTGATTGTAGTCTGCTAAGCTCGTCATTTGCACTACGCGCAATGATATTGCGCCCAATGTGTGAGGTTTGCCATGTGACGCGCACGAGACAAAAGTCCAACAGCCGAAATGTGGGAGGTGGCGCATACGGTACGGTAACGCTGTGCTACACTGAGGGACGCAAGGGCCATGAAGTGGTAGATTCGAATCTGTGCGTTATCGCAGTACTCATTTCTCAAGAGGGATAGCCAGATTGGATGGCAGGTAAGGGCCGTAATATTGTGTCCTTGAAGCAAATGTAGTACATCTTGACTCGCCAACGCTCAAAAAGGACGATAAGAGAGATTGGATGACACATACGCCACTTTGATGAGCTGCTCCCTCGGGAGATGCAACGTAAGCCGGGAAGATCAGTCTGTGCATCAGTGCATAAACGGCGTGCGCCTTCGCTACACCGTAGAAAGTTGTAGAAGCACCAAGCGCAAGCCAACCACCAGCCGCTTTTTGCCCGCGGAGCTACGAATAATGATGGCAGTGAGTCTAACGAACTTTCATGTGAAGACCTCGGGAGGCGTTGTCGATACGGGCAACAGATGATACAGTCAAGACGTTGCGACAGTTTGATAGGTGCCGGTGGTGGCTTACCATGTGGGTTGGGGCGTTTTCTGACTCGACCAGTAATGAACGACAACCATAACGACATCGCGTCCCACCAATATGTACTTGGCAAATGAGATTGCACATGTGAAGTTTACGAACAATCCGTTGGTGGAAGAGGAGGGACGTCCGACAGCAGGTGAGGTAAGATTTCGACTTTGCTGAGGGATTGGCAGAGATGGTTGACTGATGCAGCAAAAGGTACAAGGGTTCAGGTAACACACGTGTATATCGATTCGTAATGAGCGAACTTGTGTTCTTACGTGACGAGAGTATGCGGGGCGTACTGCTGGTGTACGTCCGCTCCAAGCTGGGCCAGTCGACAGGCATGATGCACGCAAGGCAGAGGAGATTGCGGCGCGGTGTTGGTACGATGCTCCTGTCTTGATGTGCGTTCTCAAGACATCAGTAGTCGAGAACCACACGATGTTTAGGCGACATCTGTACCTGCATCGGATGAAGATGAGATTAGATTGAGAAGCACGAGTATACTTGGTAGCCCCTGCATATGGTAGGATGCGTTGATGAAGGGTCGTCAAGCGATATGGATCGGGGAAGACGTAATATGATTTACCCGTCTTTACCGACGCGTGTGTGAAGGAAGCGCGTAATGGGTCTACATAACGCGACAGTAAGCTAATTGCTGGGCTGATTTGCGACCTGTAGGGTGGTCACATATCCATGTCGAGCCGTCGCGTCGCCGTTCAGACGGTTCAGCCTAGGACTTGCTAGGGTATTAGTTTCGTAGATGTTCCAGGCCAGAGGCGAGCTCGTGATGAGCACGAAGGGGCAGTGCCTAAAACAGCACGTCGACTATGCGCCAATGCTGCGGCAACGGGACGGGTCAACGGGTGTTGTGAGATGTCTACTCCGAGGTCGACCCGGTCGTCGTCACGATACAGAAACTCGAAGTGAAGGAAAGCAGCAAGGAGCACCTGAAGATTGCGATGGCGGTATTGAAAGGGTGGTTGGAGACGTCGGAAACCTCGGACGTGGGGTTGGTGGCATGTCTTGCGCGCACATGCCGCAAGAGTGCTGGTGGCTTCGAGATAAGGGCGGCCCGTGCGTCGTTGGACTTGGGGAAGTCGCGCAAGCGCCATCAGGACTCGACAGATAGCGCCGGCAGCCAGCGCCCAAAGACGTTACTCAGTCCGACACGCGAGACGCAAATCTGGAGTAATGTAGAATAGAGTTAAGTGACCGAGAGTGACATTTTGGCGTGCGGTATTTAGGGCTGTTGGAGCGTTGGAGCGTTGGGGGGGTTCGTCGGTGTCTGCCGCTTCCAAGAGTGGAGGCGGAAGGAGCGAACTCAGCGAAGAAGGAGCGAATGTGCGACAATGCGCCGTCGATACGGGATGCCAGTCACGTCGCCGTGCTCCGTGCAAACATCGTGCAAATGGTGGAGGGCCATGGTTCAACCGCACTGTCACTAATAGTCACATCACTTCTGCACGACTCTGCCCTTGGACAGGCTCTGCGTGTGTATTGATTCCATAGACGCGCCACGCCGCGATAACGTCGCTCCCACACCTAAGCCAAATCCAGATGCACCCCGGCCACTACACATCCTAGTCGATAGTCCCTACCCGGCACTCTGGAAAGGACACTGACCCTGGACGCCTCAGTTCCGTAGTTGAGCTCGCGCGCCTCAAGACTAGGCCCAAGCCCAAGCAGCCTGGTCGTCAGCATCGCACTCATATCCCGCCCCTGCGCCCACCGCACAGGAAAAAGCAAATATCTCCAACGGCTGCACCGCAGCGACACTGACTGACGTGCAGAACAGCTGCATTTTACACTCTTTCCGTCGCTTGTTATCGCGCCGTTGCGCTAAGCCACCATGACAATAGACGACGACATGTACGGCACCGAGAAGAGTTTTGGGAGAGCCTCGCAAGGGTCCGACTACTATGGCGAATCATCACGGTACCAGGACGGACTGGGGAGGAGGGTTATCGAGAGCTTCAAACGGGACCCGAATTTTGCCATGACCATGACGCCAAAGGGAAGCTTAGGGGCCGACGGGAACGTCTTCGATCCAGAGGCGGCAGCGGCAAATACTGCAAACTCACCACTTGCGCGGAGACTAAAAGGTCGCCATTTGCAGATGATAGCAATTGGAGGTTCCATAGGTATGGTTTGGCATGCATCAACTAAGCGGGGGTCCACCGACTGACTTTCCCAGGTACCGGTCTATTCGTCGGCTCAGGGCAAGCACTAGCAAACGGTGGTCCAGCATCGCTCGTCATCTGTTACTGCCTTGTAGGTATCATGCTGTACACTACCGTCCACGCACTGGGCGAGATGGCAGTGCTCTTTCCCGTCGCCGGTTCCTTCTCCGCATACTCGACGCGCTTCCTGGATCCCGCATGGGGCTTCGCCATGGGTTGGAACTATGCGCTCCAATGGCTTGTCGTACTACCACTGGAAATCGTCGCTGCTACTTTCACAATCGAATACTGGAATGGCGATAAGGTCAACAACAACGCCTGGGTGGCAGTCTTCCTGGTCTTGATCGTCGTCATCAATCTTTTCGGTATCAAAGGATATGGTGAAGCCGAGTTCGTCTTCGCCATCATCAAGATCACAGCGGTTATTGGCTTCATCATCCTTGGTATCATCATCAACATAGGCGGTGGCCCAGATGGAGGCTATATTGGCGGCATGTATTGGCGTGACCCAGGCCCCTTCAATAATGGCTTCAAGGGCCTGTGCAGTGTCTTCGTCAACGCCGCATTCGCCTTTTCTGGAACTGAGCTCGTCGGTCTTGCTGCAGCGGAAACAGCCAATCCGCGCAAGTCTCTTCCCACAGCTGTCAAGCAGGTCTTCTGGCGTATCTCACTGTTCTACATCGTCTCCCTTACTATCGTCGGATTGCTGGTTCCCTACGATGACAAGCGACTCCTCCAAGACAAGAATACTGCAGATGCTGTTGCCTCACCGTTCGTCATCGCCATTCAAAATGCAGGCATTCAGGGACTGCCATCCGTCTTCAACGCTGTGATCATGATTGCTGTTCTCTCAGTCGGCAACTCCTCTATCTACGGTTCTTCGCGCACACTCGCTGCACTGGCTGAGCAAAACCAAGCCCCCAGAATATTTGCTTACATTGACCGCCAGGGTCGTCCTCTCGTTTCCATCGCCTTTGCCTCATCGCTTGGTCTTCTCGCTTTCCTTGCTGGCGCAGAACGCAAGCTACAAGATGCTGCATTCAACTGGCTACTTGCACTATCTGCGCTCTCAGCTGTCTTCACCTGGCTTTCCATCTGTCTAGCGCACATCCGCTTCCGTCAAGGATGGAAGGTGCAAGGACACACCCTTGATGAGCTTGCCTTCCGCTCTCAACCTGGCCTTATCGGATCCTATGTCGGCCTCTTTCTCAACATTCTCGTTCTCATTGCACAGTTCTACGTTTCAGTCGCTCCAATCGACATGGCCGTCCTGTCGACATCGCAACGTCTGCAACGCTTCTTTAGCGTCTACCTCGCACTACCAGTTACACTGGCCTTTTATTTCCCCTACAAGTTCTGGTTCCGCACGTCGGTCGTGCGTTCGCACAACATGGATCTCGTCACCGGCATCCGTGAGCTAAACATTCAAGCGCTGATCGAAGAGGAGCGCGAGGAGAAGAAGAAGTGGCCGAGGTGGAAGAAGGTGTACAAATTCTTTTGCTGATAGATGCCCTACTGCAGCATTCCCTTTTGTCTTGTTCTTTTAGCGATGGCGCCACATGTTCTTCTTTTCGCGGTGCCCTTGTGATACCAGGCGGCATGCCACTTGGCATTGCGCAGTCTTGCGACTTGTATTCTCCCGTCTTGTATATTTACTGCTGGTTGGTATTAATAGATGCAGCATGGGACTTTCGTGCTTGCTGTAGGATCCTGAGAATAAAAGATGAGCTTTATACTGCATATGAACGTATATAACATCGTGTTTCCGAACGACTGATATCAAATTGTGGTTCACTTCGTACACATGCGACTAAAAGTAAAAAATAAAGATACAGCACGCGAGGGTATAGCAGGAAGAGCCAGCATCAAACAACCAGCGCATACCTTCAACCTTACCTATCCCATGTCCCCCCAAAAAATCTCGACGCCACCCTATTATCCTAAAACACCATCTCACCCGTTCAGTGTCAAAAATTGGTCGTAAGCAAACAGTGAAAGCAAAAAGAAAAAGAGAGGTCTTGCCCGGAATCGAACCGGGGTTGCCGGAAGACACTGATTATGAGATCAGAATCCGGAGTGATAACCGCTACCTGGAATGGTTATTAGCGGGGGCAAGCGAGAAGTGATTTGTTGGAGAACGTACACTACAAAACCGATATCAAGATGAAATTTATATAATTTATATAGGGTGTAAAACAATGCTCGATGGAAAAGGTGTGGAGAAGCAGGCATGGTGCTAGGTTTTTGGTTGCCTATAGTGGGGTGGTGGGGTTCGTGAGACTCGAGAACACGCCATACAGGAGAAAACCTGAACAAGTGTATCGAGTGAACCACAACCTGGTCTTAGTCCGCGGCTCCGATATGTCATGCCTCAGTAGCTGAATAGCCTCGCAAGTTCGTACCTGGCGAATACGTCATGGTCACGCCTCTCTAAGCCGCGTCGCTTCTTGGTCTACTTAGGTTTACATCGGCAGCGAACTGCTTGCTTCAACAGGTGCTAGTGGAGCCTTGGGGTTATTCAACAAGATTTGTTTGGACTGGTCTCATCGCTAAGTCTTGTAGAGCTCCGCTGGAGGTTGATCACGTTGGGAAGTATCCGATGAAAGCTTGGCTGTTGATGTCTGCATTCCAGCGATACACAAGTACGCGAGCTAGCTACACGAAACAGTATCCAAACCTACCTACCAACGATGAGCGAGAAGCTATGCTCGCCGGCTAGTCCAGTCTTGAGACAGTACGTCGAGTCTAGGAGGAGTTATAGTTCAAGTTGGTGCCCGGTTGCGATGAACAGTTACCAAAATCGTATGCATTGCTGTAATACTTGCCATTATATAACGACACCGGTCATTCACCCGCACTCCTGTCAACAATGTGCAAGGTATCGAATTCAGCTTAAGCATTGGTCACAGCCTGAACAATAGCGCCCTTGGCTCCCTGATCCAGACCATCCAGCTTAGCCATGTCCTCCTTGTCGAGCTCGAAACCGTAAACGTCCGCGTTCCCAACGATGCGAGACGGCGTGTCACTCTTGGGAAGAGGAACGAAGCCCTTTTGTAGACTCCATCGAATGAGGACTTGGTTTGGCTCCTTGTTGTGCTTCTTGGCGATGCTGGCGAGGGTCTCGTCGTTGGCTTTCTCGTTGCGAACAATCGGGCAGTAGGCTTCGACGACGATGTTCTTTGATTTGCAGTACTCTACGACCTCGCGCTGTTGGCACCAAGGGTGGAGCTAGTTGGCCTTGTTAGCTCGGTTGCGCGATGGAATGGGAGTGCGACAAACCTCAATCTGGTTGACGGCAGGAAGGCTAGCCTTGCTATCAATGGAGGCGAGCTCCTCGATGTGCTGGATGCCGTAGTTGCTGACGCCAATGTCCCGCACAATGCCCTTGTCCTGCGCCTGCTTCAGAGCGAGCCACATCAACTTCCTAGCCTCATTCCCTCCATTGGGGCTGTGAATGAGGAAAAGGTCCGCATAACCATCCTTTCCGGCAAGCTTCTCAACGCTCTCCGCGATCTTCTTGTATGTAGACTCGACGTCCTCCCCAGGGCTGAGAATCTTAGACGTGACGTAGACATCTTTTCGAGGAAGTCCGCTTTCAGCCAGCGCTTGGCCAACTTGCTCTTCGTTTGCGTAGTACTGTGCTGTGTCGATATGACGGTAGCCTGCTTCGAAGGCCTTCTTGCAGGAAGCGACGCAGACGTCCTTTGGAGATAAGTAGACTCCGAAGCCAATTTGTGGAATCTTGTACTCCGAGTTCGGCAAACTCAGAGTTGAGTTTATGCTGAGCGTGCTCGTTGACATAGTGTATAGCGGGGTAGTGATGAGGGGTGAATACTTGGGTGAATATATCAGCAGTGAACGAATGCCAGTCTGTCGAACAGCGGAGTGTGATGAGCTGAAGAGTCTAGAAGAAAAGAGCATACCAGAACGTTGAGAGGAATGGTGCCGCCATCGATCTTCGTTAGGTAGCTCTAGACACATACTGCAGTTGCTCCTGCAGTCGTGATGTCACTGCTTGCAGCTCCATAGTTGGGGAGTGGGTCCAAACACGATGTGGACTCCCAAGGGCATGACATGCACGAAGACTCTGGGTGTCTGCTTATTTATCAGCAATTGGAAACGCAATGGACAGAGCAAACCGAAGGGTGTGCGTTGGAAGTGGAAGAACAGCCTGACGCGTTCTTCTCGCGCGACTGCGAGCAGCTGTTCGCGCTAAGATCTGCCATCCCCACCAAACACAAAGTGCTTCTTCCATTCCTCAAGGTTGTCCAACACTACTATCCGCAGCTCAAATCTACTACGTTGATATCCGAAGAATTAGTGCATATGCTATACCAACCTTCTATCGATACTCGGATATTACTCTTTACCCGCTGCTGCAAACGAGCGTATACTTGGTCGCTTGCTCAGTCCTGTTCATGTAATTGGCTCGAGTGGTTAAGCGTAATGCTTCGTAAAGGTCGCATGGATTTGAACGGCGAAACACGGGCATTGTTAGGGGGGGATTTGGAGTTCAATCAACGCATCAGACTGCAAGAGAGCAAATTGCTGCACATGAGAAAAAAACATGTCGGCAACGGGGTTCATAACTCGTGTATTGAAAGTTATGCTAGTCCCTGGGCTAACCCATGTTCATGACAGTGACCATTACGTCCCTCCATCATGCTTCGTGGACTTAGTTGATCTTCTTGAGCTCGACCTCGCTGTATCAGAGTTAGCATTTGTCTCAAGGCCCGTAAGACACGGTGTGAAGACGTACAAGATGAGGTCAGAGTTGGGAGGAATCAAGCCGGGAACGACCTGTGACGACGTTAATACTCGCACTCAACCCAAATATTCTATGAAGCTTACTGGGTACCATAGGCAAAGTCGCTGCTGATGTCCAGCTTTGCCTTCTCACCGAGCTTCATCTGGACAACACCCTCATCCCAGCCCCTGATGACGCGACCAACGCCGATGGGTGTCTGGAAGGGACCACGGCCGGTGGTGCTGTCGAACTGCTTGCCCTTTTCGCCTGACTCAGTCTTGAGCCAGCCAGTGTATTCCATGGTGACCTTGTCGCCCTTCTGCGGGGAGGGGCCGTTGCCCTCTTGGAGGACAGTCTTCTGGACACCCATGATGCGTGCGGTTGTAGTGAAGGCTCGAGTTGTTGCGCGTTGGAAGGTGGAGGGGGTAAGAAAGCTTCTCATTGATTGGAGTGAGAGAGGTGAGTGGAGGATGGAAGGAAGCTTTCAACGGAAAGAAGGAAGGAAGCTGGAAAGGCCCTTAGAGGGGTAGCTTTAGTGGGGTAGTGGGGTGCAGATCGTCAGCACACAGCCTCATGCTACTGCAAGGGCAAGGTAACCAGGGCAAGTACGACGAGCATGACCAATGAATCGAGCACGTCAGTACTTCAGGGTGGGTTGACTGCTCGTCTGGGGAAATTGCGTGATTGTGTGTACGTCAGGGTGTCTTGAGCTTGAGTTCGCGCTTACCGCGGTAAGAGACGCAGGTGTCTGGAAGAGCCATAGCTCCAAGTAAATGTGCATGGCCCAAAAGGCGTTGAGCTTTGCAAACGATAGTATAGCAATTTTGCCTAGCTTGTCGCATTGAGTAGCAAAGACGGTGAGCTCCATCGCATGCCCTTGTAGACCGTCGAACGACCAGTTGACCTTTTTGCTCAATAGCGGCAACCCCAGTATATCCCAATATATTACAGTGAACGTGAGCTCATGTCAAACGCCGTGCTTATGCAGAGAGGAGATGTTGTACACTTGCTCATCCCGAGCCTTGTTCGCAACACTCAGCCAAACCATGACTTGTTCCTCCTCGCTTCTCTCCTTGCTTCTTGCTATACAGTTGTTAGCGTTTATTCCACAGCGATGATACGACGCGTTATATGGGATAGTGAAAGGGTGGCTGCGGTCGTGTGGGCTGAGGATGGATACGACGTACCCATTGTTCTTTGCAATCTCGATATGCCCTGATAAAACACCTATTAGCACGGGTCCTCCACAAAAGTCTTCGTATCCTGCACAATGTCGCAATCTCCTGTTTTTGGACCTTGCTGTGGGCACTGCACTCACTGGAAGAAATCCGAGCACATAGCTCTCTCTCCTCCATTCCTCTTCAGACACTTTATACTCCTGTCCGCCGCTTCCTGACAGGGGTCGTAGTATTCGCTGTATGCCTTGCTATACCGATCTATCAGCGTCCATCCTGCGTAACAGACGTTTGCGACACGGGTATTGTGGTGGCGTACTTGTCGAATTTGCTGGCTTTGGAGCCAGTCCATTGGTCGGCTTTCGAGGGAGTCGGTTTATCGGACATGTTGAGGGGTTCGAACTAAGGTATGTGGGAAGGTGGTTCACAACGCGCGGTGGTGTGGAGTCGTCGGGCAGTCTTGCGATGGTACATGAGTTGCGATGAGAGACCTGAAGATGCGCCGCGGAGGTGCGTTATCGATAAGAACGGCAGACGGATGAGTAGGACATGTGCACTTTCCCAATATGCCACTGCTCTCCCTGCGTCTTCTGACTCCAGACATTAAACTTCCATTCCTGCTGAAGATTTGAATCACATGGGTTTGCGACCGCTGAGGTTCACCATGGCATCAGGGCCTACCGAGTGACTGAAGACGCTTTTCTTGCATTGGATCCAGATCTAATTCTGAGTTGCTCGCTTTCCTACGATCTGCTTTCAAGACTCACACGGAAAGCCACGAGAGGTAATCGGCGTATGGATACTCAATAATTCGTCCTACTCTGTCACTTCATCATCGAGTGTGGGGGCGGGAAGGCTACTACGGGAGCTAGGCTGGGTATCCCCACAAAAACTGCGATGTGGAAAGTGTGTATTGAGCAGGCCATTCATATCATTTGAGTGTCACGGGACTTCTTACCAAAGAGTGCTGGCATGCTGCTCATGGGCTATGCATCTAGGCCAACATACGATCATGTATCTAGGTAAGATTCTGAACCTTGGATAAGGCAACCAACCCTGGGCTGGCATAGTAGGGCCGTAATCCGCTTGTCATCCGCACACAATACGAACTGTCTAATCAATCAAACAACACAACTGCTGAAGGAAAAAGCTTGTAGTTGCTGTGGCTTCGGGTACCGGCAATATGCTTATTGAGAGGATACAGGGGGCACGGTGGCACACGGAACAATAGTCGATATAGTTGCCATGGTTCTTCTTCTCAGTATCTAGCCAATGTGCTTCGCAATATGCATCCCTTCATCCTTACTGCTTTATGGGCGTTGACCTTGGTTGTGTCGGCACAAGATTCTCCTTTGACAACTCCCACTCTGCTTCCGTTCTACGTACCATTTCCCCTCGCTTCTTCTGGCGACTACATCACGTCCTATACTAACGACAAATTCTGGCAACATGAATACCGCAACTACCACGTTTCGATTACTTCGGCTGGAGCCGACACTGTGGTCTATGTCATCGACTGTCAACCTAACCTCGATCATCCATCTTGCACAAACTTGGCTTGTCCAAAATCTGTAGTTTGCGCCTCAGAAATCGTTCCTTGGGGATTCATGACTGTCACGCAAAGGAGGCTAGGGGCTTTCGGTTTTGCATTTCGTGGGGAGCACGAATGCAGCATGGCCCCCTATCAGTCGACACAAACGTGTACGTGGTACGAATATCAATGCAGCAGCAGTACCACTATTGATCAGACTACGCGGCCTTGCGCAAAGTATGAGAACACGAGATGGACCTGGGATAAAGTCCAGGATGGGACTAGTCATCTAGAGATATCGAGTTTGGGGCATTTGAGCAGTGCGGCCAAGATGCTTGTCACGCTTCGTGTCGGAGGGGCCGACAAAGTACCAGCCATAAGTAGGCATTCTTTCTTAGTGACTCGATGCTTAGACGCCATGTTAGCCAATCGCTAACGCACATACCACAGTGATAATCAGTATGCTGAGTGAAGCGGAGGCGATGATAAGCGCAACATTGACGGTCAGTTCGACCGCGCATGGTGCTGCAGTGCCCAAGGCTACAGGACGTGTAGGGAAAGAGGCTCTGTTCGGTACGGCAGGAGTGCTAGGTGCAGCCGTCTTTGGATTGTAGATGTCTTTGATTACAGTTTGATGAAAAAAAAAGGTTTCAAAAGAAAGGTGTGGAGAAATGGTTGAACGGAGCCATGGGCGAAATTGTGACAGGAATGGGAAGGGTCGCGTGGCCCACGTCATTGGCGGGTCAAGCTTGCAATAGAAACACTAGGTCCAATCAGAAAGTACCATGTATGGGAAGGTCAATAGTCGTGGAGATGGTTGGCGCTGGACGGTGATGATTCTCCATTGCAGGCGCTAAGGATGGAGTGAAAGTTGATAGTGAACGGCTGCTGCGGCAAACGGGTCGGAGGGCAAGGGCAGCAGCGACCGAGCGCCAACATGCTTAGGCTAGTCGACCCGCTGTTGCATGCATAACCACTGCCAACGATAGTCTTTCTTCTCTACAAGGGCAAGTCCCATGTGAGCAGATGCTCCGTCTATCAACCCCCAGCTGCACGTCGCCGTGAGAAAAGAGAGTCACCGCCCGCCATGGAGAATCGAGCGTCGCCAACCCCGCCCACCGCTCGCCCCAAGAATTCGGCCTCATCCATCGCATCATCGTCCAACACAACTTCACATGCCGCTTCTGGCTCGCAGTCTGCCGGCATGCCTTCAAATTCACGGACCGGGCGCGGAAGTACCCCGACTACTAGCCGGTCTGCATCAAAACTCATCGACCAGGACAAGCCGACGCGGGCGGCAAGCAAGGACAGCCTCAAACAGAAGATGCTAAGCAAGAAGGACGATCCTCCACAGCCGAGCAGGGCAGATGAAGTACGACGTGCCGATTTGTATTGGGCTACTGATCCATCGACTAACGTTCCGCAGCAGCTCAAGGCGCTCAAGTCGGAGTTTGACAGCCTTCGCTCCCATCTGACATGCAAGATCTGTGACCGTTTGCTCTACCAGCCTTACACCATATCGTGTGGGCATACCTACTGCTATACAGTAAGATGCGCACCTCATCACTGCACCGGTCGTCCTCTAACATGTCCAGTGTCTCTGCACGTGGTTCGTTGCCAACAAGGCCCGCAAGACATGCCCCGACTGCCGTATTGTCGTAAAAGACCTACCGGGCCCCCCGCCTATGTGGTGAGTCAGGCTGCATACAATTCCAGCGAGAATGTCTAACACAGTTGGCTAGATCCGAGACATGACGGGCGTCTTCATCGCGCGAGCCGAATTACTACCCACGGGCGAGAGCATCGAAGACCACAAGAAGTGGCAGAAGGACGAGGCCGACGCCGTGCAGCTGGACAAGGACAACACTGACCCTCGCGCTGGCGGTCTCTTTAAAGGCTGCTTTAGGCTATCGCATCACCAACGGGGCCCATCACTGCAAGTCGTGCGCGACCAGGAAGACGGTGTTGACCGTTGTCCGGTGTGCACCTGGGAGCTGGAAGATGGCGGATGTACCCAATGCGGACTGATCTTCGACGAGACAGGCGAAGTCTCATGGGGTGATAGCTTCACCGGCTTTAGTGACATGGACGAAATGTCAGAGCATGATCAAGACGACCTCGACGCCGAGATGGACATGCAGGACCCAGACTATGACGGATATGGAGACGGCATGGAAGACTGGGGTGCATACCCTCCCGACCAAAGCTCGTTCATGATGCGACGTTTCCTGGAGGCTGGTATACCACCCAACGCAGCAGCCTTCGCAAGGCGACGTCCGATCACGCACAGCGAAGCCGGCAGCCGACGCTCTTACTCACAAAGCATAGTCTCAGACATGTACGGCGACGAGATGGATACGGTCGAGGAAGAAGATGAAGATGGCCTGGACGAGGACTCCTCGATGAACGATTTCATTGACGACGAGGCCGTACCTGTATCGAGTTCACCCAGCGCTGCGTCATCCACCCCCGGTCCTGTCCCCCAGCCATCCAACAACAGATCGCGAACACAGGCCCGAGCACGTCGTATCGTTGAGTCTGAATCATCATCCAACCGCTCGAGCACCGTTGAGGAAGAAGACGAAGACGAGGAAGACGAAGGGCCAATCCGCAGGGGGATGAGGAATCCGGCTCAGACCCGCGTTCTGCATCGGGCAAACGGGTCAAGATCTTCCCGTGAAACAGCTTCAACCACGTCCACCGACGTCTCCACTGAAGAACTGGACGAAGACACACAGGCACTATTACGAGAGGAGGGATGGGAGTTGCAACGCGACTACGACGACGAGATGGGAGAAGAGGATGAAGATGACAGCGATGGAGGAAGGACGACCGTTGGGTGGGAACCGCTTGCGAACTCAAATGACAGAAGCCGAATGGGCGGTTCTCTAACACCTACTGCAGATCGTCCTCGGCCTAGTGCCCCCATACGCCCGCCCTCTAGAACCGGCAATGTTCGCGCCTTGGATACCTCGCGTGGTCTCCGCCGAAGATCCTCTATCCTCCCCACCTCGACGGCCCACTACGAAGATGGGGAAGCGGACGACGATGACTCCGATCAGGATGGCGACATCAACCTAGCCATGAATGCCCTGCGTACGCGCCGCTCACAAGCTCATCTGCGGAACAACGCACCCTTTTCGAATCCCGCTGCCCGCGTCAGTAACCAAGGGCTTGCTCCTGGGGATGGAACGAACGAGGCGGACACTGATGATAACTCGGACAACTCACAAGGACACAGGCGAGGGGCTCCGCGCATGCCACGTCGGGAATATGATCCACGTATCAGTTGGATGTTCGCTGCTCATCAGGCAGCTCTCCAGCAGCACCAGATGGCAGGCGCGTTGATAGATGTTGAACCACGGGCCATCACGCCGCTGTCTCGCCCTCGCACGAGGAACAGGAACAGGCCCAGTCCAGCACAAGCATACTCCCCCTTCCTACCTCCTGCGCGCATACGAACACCGCTTATGGACAACACCTCAAACTACATCATGGACCCGCGGCTCCCAATATCCCCACCTCGACGTAGCGCCATGTCTCCAGGCTTACCGGCGATGGGCAACGCTGGCAACATGAGCCGCTTTGATCGTGCACCTTCTGTTAGTTCGAATAGCAATACTTCTACCATATTGACTCCTGGCACTTCCACGACCTCTTCCCAAAATGGCATCGATACCATAGCGCAAACACAGGCGGCTGCGGCCATGGACATGATAGATCGTCCTCAGAGTCGCGTTGGTGCTCGCCCATCTTCGGCAAATAGCAGGAGAAACTCTGGCAACTTTAACGCAGCGAATTCATTTCCTCATGCTGCCATGGGCTTGCATGTTCAAGGCGCGGCTCTTCCACCTTTTGCTGCACGTGGTAACCCTTGGGCTGCATTCGTGCAGGCACGAGGTGTCCGCAATCGCAACTCACGTCAAGTTCTCCGAGATCAGTCTTCTGTAGCTACCTTGCGGCCAGCAGGCTCTCGTGTCAACATCAGAGAAGCTGGCAACCCACCGCAAGGCATGAGGCCTCAGCCATCACGTCTCAATCTACGACCACAGCCATCGCGGCGTCAGCTCGCCCCCCAAGCATCTACACGAACCTTGCGCGCCGATGGGAATGGTAGACCTCCACCATCGCCTACGCAAAATGTACAAGCTACTGTACAGCCTGCCGCCCGTCCTGTCGGATTAACTCCAGACGAGCGCAACCTCAGAGCTCGGGAACTTATTGAGACAAGAAGGCAAGCACTTGGTCAGCGAGACACCAGTGTGCCAGCTCGTACAAATCCTTTCACCCAAGGTTTCCAGCGTCCAGCGAACCCTACTGGCTCTCCTCAAATGCAGCAACCAACCACGGCACAACATGTGAGGAGTAACTCGAACGAGTCCATCAACTCTACAGGGACGGTCCAAGGCGCTCCTGCATCACCAGTCCTCGGCCGACGCCGTAGCAATCGCAATATGCTCAATGGCACACCACCTGGCGTCCTCCCACCGCAACAGGGAGCCTACATTGCTCCTCCGACGGCATACGCAAACAGCTACTACCGCCCACGACCAGGTTCTTCGTCAGGCTCACCAGCGGCATACGAACCAACACTGACGACCAATACACGTGGTAGTCCTATGATGGCAGGTCCTCTTATCTAGAATGGCATTTCGCCACGATAAACTTTTCTTATGTATTATCCTCTATCGGTGTTTTGGACATGACACTCTTTTAGTTTTGGACGGGTACAACCATTCGGGGAATGTGAGCATGATGAGCGTATATTTGTTTTCAAGTCTGTTTTTAGCGGCATCAAAACTGGTTCAGCGAGCTTTTTATCAAGGCATTTACTGGCGTCATTCATTCGGGCACTATACCATGGCATTGAGCGATTGGGTCCTGGACAGGCATGAATATGAGCGAAGGATGGGGAAGGGGTACTTCATCTTAGGTTATCTACATTTGGAATGATCAATATGAGGATTCCGATGGTGCTGAACATCTAACTACATGATGATGCAGAGTTCAAGTCTTGCCTGGAGCATCCGCTGCACGTTGCTTTTTAAGTTGCTTACGTTCTTCCTTCTTCCTCTCATTCTCCGCCTCCCTCTTTAGCTTGCTTGCCTTCCATCTTATCGTGGCCTTATCCCTGCACGTCTCACAATTCACATAGTTCGATTTAGCATCAGCTTCCATCTTGTTCCTACAAGTGTGGCAGAATTTCCTTTTGACCTTTTTGTCTTTCTTGTCTGCTGCGGCTCTCTTGTCTACTTCGTCTTCTTCTTCGCCTCTTTCTTCCTTATCTCCTCCGTCCTCTTCGTTTTCTTCGTCTCCATCGTCCCCTTTTCTATTGGCTTCGGAAGTAGACACATGAGGAGTCTTCCTGACGGAGGAAGGCGTTTCTTCGAGGTCACGTAGGCCATGGAGCTTGCCCTTCACTTCTTGAATTTCATTCTCTATGGCTGTGACATGCTGGAGAATGGCTACGACTTCCTCTTGAACAGTGGGTGCTGGAACTTGCTGCTGCTTCGGAGCATGTTTAGTGGAAGGTGGCATTTTTGCGTTTCTACTGTTGTCCATGTTGTCTTCTTGTGCATTGTTCATATATCCCATCGTCTGGTTTGCTTGGGCGGAACCTTGGAAGTCAAGCGAGCATGCACGTAGGTGAGAGGGCAATCTTTGGAATCTTCTCGTGATTTAGCATAGAAGATAGCGCAAACTCGGTGATGAGGGTAAGATTGTGGTGTAGCTCAGCAAATGATCTCTTCAGATGGCCGTAGACACCTTGCGCACTCATTGTAAGCCACTGCTATTCCTGTCTAATATGAATAAAGTATTAACGTTCTGACGCTTCCACATATAACTGTCTCAAGTTCTTCTCCAATCTTTCAATCCTCTGATGGATTGGCAAGAGCCAGCTGGTTTTCAACATCTAAGATCTTGTTTCCCAGCCATGTGCGACATGCGACCTAGGAAAGCGCAGCTAGACCGCCTCCTCTTTAAGCCAACGATCCCACAGGCGCTCTCTAGATATATCACAACGCCACGATCACTACGCGACCAAGAGACTTAGGAAACACGGACACATTCGAGGTTTATTAGCGGGCTGTTACATCCCTACACTTTTTCTTTTTCTTTGGAAGGCGACAAACCGGCTGGATGACACGAAGGGCGGCCAGCATGACACCGCCGACGAACTCCTCTCCTTGTGTGACGGCATGAACGGCACTACACACTGAGCGACTCTCGTCATGCCGTCGTTTCTTCCACCAAACGTCTGCTTGAACCACCGCGACGAAAAGCCCCCTATAGGAGTTACATACTCTCTTCACTGTATAGGTTCGCCGACAAAGCAGATCAGACCTGATGTTTGAACTCGTATAGCCCTTCAAGTGGTTGACCTTCTAGTAGCTTCAGCCCTTCACGGTAGATCTTTGCCTTTTTTCCGTCTCCGAACCTTCCCTCATCAGCCGCCAAGACCAGCTTGTTCAGCAGAATCTTGTTCTTCTTGAAGAGAGCTTGGTAGTTCTTGAACATGCCCGACATACGCTTCTGTAGCAGGTCCTTGGCTTCAATAGCTGCCTCCTTCTGCATCTTGATCCTGTCCTTCAATACGGAGTCCCGGCTGAGCTCGATAAGCTGTTCGCCTCGCTGGCGGAAGCCTTGCTCTAGTTTTTCGACTTGACCCTGAAGTTCTCTAACGCGGACACGTGCTTCGAGAACTTCGGCTGCATGACCACTTTCTAGCTCCACAATCTTCCGTGACAGGTCGGTGTTCTTCTTGGTCAACTTTTTGTTGCTGTTCTTGAACTTCTCTCTGAATTTCTTGCTTTTGGTTGCCGCGGCTTTCATTTCGCTGTCAGATTCACGCATCTTGGATTTACAGAGTCTCTTCTGCTCGTCGACGTCCTGGGTTAAAGCGGAGATTTCGGCTCTCAGAGTATCATGCTCGTCACTGAGTAGCTTGACCCTGCGTACAAGTGCGGCCTTTTCATCTGCGAGCTTCGTTTTGTATTGGCGAACGCTCTTGATTTCTGCTGTTCTAGCGGCTTCTTCTTGTCTTTTAGCCTTCGAAGTACCATCCCCATCTTTGAGTAGTCCGATGTTGCGTGCAAGTGCAGTGTTCTCCTCTGTAAGCTTGGTGTTGTGTTCGTAAAGTATCTGAATCTCCGCTCTGGTGCCTTCGTGTTGTCTCTTCAGAACGATGTTCTCGTCTGTGAGTAGTCGAACACAGCGTCCAAGTGTGGTCGTCTCTCCTCTAAGCTTCGTGTTGCTTTCGCGAAGGAGTTTGATCTCTGTCTTGGCGGCTTCGTCGTGTCCCTCAGCCTTCACCTTCAAAATGGCCATCTGATTCTGGATGAGGATGTCGTGCACTACAGGTGTCCCGTACTGCTGTTTCACTGCCTCTTCTAGGTTCACGATGTACAGTTCCTTGCTCTCTTTCTCCTTGACCAGAAGTTTCTCGTGAGCCTCCAAGGCTTCTTTGCCTAATGCTTGTTCCAGGGCATTGCGTGTCGCGAGCAAGAAGGACTCCTCTTGTTCTGGCTCCTGCTGTTCTGGCCGAGGCAATTTGGGGTAGACATCTGAGCCTGCCGTTTGGGCCCCGTTGCTGTCGGCTTTTTGCTTGGTCGCAGAGCTAGGAGAAACAGCCTCCGCTGGAACGTTCTTGAGTTTTGCGCGCTTTGCTGAAGAACCACCGCCGAGTGGCGGAGCACGTCGCTTCTCGACCGACCGAACGAAGACAATATCATCCATGCTGTCCGGATCGAATTCGACAATGTGTTGCGCGTTAATCTGCTCGTATCAGTGTCCGTATCTGCCGGGCAAATGTGTGCCGCGTACACACCTTGCCTGTAGAAGCCGTTAGATTGTCGTGTTTGGGCAATGGAGCCATGGAGCTGAAACCAACAGCTATCTGCTGAGCCTGCTAAGTGAGTGGTGAAGGTGAATGTGAAGATTGCGGCTAACTTGGGCAGAGCAACGCTCCGACTTTGGTCATCGAAGTGCAAGGTGAAGGAGAGACGCCTTGCCTTCGATCATGAAAGTAGCACACTGCATCCGAATTTGTAGAAGCGAACAAATTTCCAGAAGAAGTATTGTCAGAAGCTACTTCCAGTACACTGCATGTTCTTGTAGCCCCATTTAGTTATCAACGTCATCCGAGACCATATCAAGTGCATCATCTTATGTTGCGTGTTCAACCCAAAGAACGACTCCCGGCTGATCTTCACAGGCCACACCGTCCTTGCTCTTGTATGCCGCCAATTCTACAATCCAATACACCAGAGATGAAATGCCATGTCTATACTTTCTCACAAATGGGTTTCCATCCGCCTTCGCTTGGTACCATTGCGGCGCGCGACATATCAGAACACATATTGTCAGCCAAGTCTACTAACCAAGGTGGGTCTATCGCATCCAAAGGGGCATTACATGCCGGTATCCTGACGGAATAGACGATGGTGATGACAGCACAATAGGGGTGAGATGAAAGAGACATAGTCGCTCAAGGTTTGGCCTGGCGAGACCGCGTCTTGCGCTAGCCAGTCACCTAGGAAAGCGCGTCGCCAGTTCCGTTCAGATCCTCCACATGGAGGTTACATACAGGTCATATACACACCTTGTGCGCAGGCACCCTAACAACTTATGCCATATTTCCGATGTCAAAATTCTTGTTCGCTACTAATGACTAGCTTCCAAATGCCATTCCACACTGCACTCGAAAAAAGAAAGCGCTCCGTCGCCGATGACAAACTCCCAGAAAATGCTCATCTGAAACTACATGACTGTTTACAATCACATCCCTACTTGCTAAAGTTCTACTTCCTCTTAAACAAGCCCTTTCCGAGCAGATTCTTCAGCTTGCTCTCCTTCTCCTCGTTACTCATATTAGCTTTGCGCTTGCCCTCCGCGACCGTCTGGCCCTGAGAAGCCTGAGGTTGAGCCTTCTCCTCCCGTACTGGCTCTTCGACCTTGAGCGCCTGTGCCTTCGCTTGCCACTCCTGCGAAAGAGTATGCCGGCTTGCCCTCGCCTCGGCGCTAGCATTGTCCGCCCATTGAAAAGTAATGAGTTCGTTGTTGAAGAAACGTAGATCATGCACTAAGCGCTTGTTGTCTTGTGGGATCAGAACAAGTCGGCCTGTCGGACCAGTGTTCTTGAGCTGGAAAGGCTCATTCTTCTTCTCGAGAAAGCCGCGCACAAAGTCATATAGACCGACTGCGGTATCACTCTTGTTGAAGTTCATCTGGATGAGCGCACCGTCTGGCATTCGTATACGGAGTGCACCACCCTTCTCAGCTGCCGCATCAATCTTGGCTTGTCGCTCCTTTTCTTGCTCCTCCAACTCTTTGTCGGATAGTAGACGTGTGTTCCGTGTCTTGGTCAACAACGCATTTTGGTGTGCCTTTGCGTGCTCGATGGTGGGTAGGTAGTCGCTCTCGTTGAAGGCATTTCGCGCCGCTTGTGGTGTGGACGATGTTGGCGCAGAGAAGATCTGTACATTGCGGGATTGCTCAGCAGGCTGTGACGACGTTTGGGGGTTGTGCAGGAATTTGAGTAGGCTCTACAGGCACAGAAGACGCTGTTGATGTTGCCGCAGCCAATGCTGCCGCTGGCGAAGTGTTCTCCACGTTCTCAGTCGCGTTGTTTTCTGTAGACACTTCAGGCTCTTGTATAGGCTGGGCAGCCGGTTTGGAGTCAACCTCCATCGGTTCTGGATCGGGCTCTTCGTTGCGAACAGTTTCGCCCGCTACGACTTCTGTCGACTCCGGAGCTGCCTGGGCAGGATCCGGTATTGAGGCTAGTTGATCGGTCGTCGAAGCATGTGCACCATGTGCACCAGCAGACGCAGGCTCACTAGACTTGAAGTACTGTGTGATCTGTGCCATAACCTCCTCCAGTGGCGTTCCGCTGTTCTTGTACGACAACTTTAGCAAGGCCGATCCGCTATCGAAACCCAGCTGACTGAGAGTCTGCTGCAGCTCGACAAAGTTGGACTGTTCCTTATGGCCTGGCATAACGGTTATGACGGGCTGCTCGTAATGTAGCCTACCAGCACCGGACGCACCGCTCATCTCGGGGATGCCGCGCTGTGTGAAGTTGTAGTTGGTCCCCTGACCACTCTCGAAGTGTCGTAGAATCTCCCATAACGAAGTGTTGCTTGCGAACTTGCTTGTAAGGCGTTTGTTCTGCTCGGTTGCGGGAAGCTGGAGCGCGACGGATATGACTGTAGGCGATCGCGAGGCTTGGACGAGTTCTAATCGGGCGCCTTGGGGAAGGTTCGCGAGCCGTATTTGCTGCGATAGGGAGATGGGTTTATTGTTGTACCTGAGGTTTAGTCACTAATTGTCCAGCAGAATGGTGTCTTCTAACTTACTTGAGCGTGAATTGATCCTTGTTGACACCAAACTTTTGGCATGCCTCGTCCCGTACTTCCGTCAGGTACTTGGTGGGCGTCGTCGGAATCTTGAAAGTCCTCGCGTACGAGTTGAATACTACGACGTGCGACATTACGCGCGAATGAGTCTGTAGAGACCGAAGGCGAGCAGGAAAGCAGCGGGAGCGTTCGCTATCAAGATGGCGCGCGAGTACCAACAGTTCCAGCTATGTGCTCTTCGAGTTGCGTCGCTTCGTTCAACCAGGAGAATAATGCTGGCGATGTGGAGGAGCTTTGCTTCGGCGAAACTGAGGAGGAGGTTGTTTGGGCCTGCCATAAGAGGCGATTAGGAGGGTGTTTACACAGTGTCGCGGACGGTGAACGCCAATAGGGGCGCTTACCAATCCTTTGTAGGTGTGAAGGTTATGATACAATCACCGGGTTTCGCGGTGAAAGACGCGGTTGTTAGGCGATAACGATGGTGTTGATTCGGAAGCGTGCGCTTGATATCGAAGGCGACCCAACGTTTATAGGCTCGGCAACTGGTCGTCCTCTATAGGCTTCAGTGATGTTGAGGGAGCAGATAGTCGGTCGACTGTTCGCGATTGCAGCGTCAGCCGGTAGCGTTGTTCTGGAAGCTTCGAGGTGGCTTTGCCGCGTGTTCAGGTGTTGGTGCCTGCAGATGTATACCTTGCCCTCCTACACGTTGATCGTCGGTGACGGAATACTAACACCCCGCCCCCACTAAATCTAGAGAGCTTCCGTCCAAGTCGCGCCTCCTTCACAAACAACACAACCAACCCGTCCACACCGCCACAACCATGTCTGGAACCGTCGAGATCAAGTCGCCTGCACAGCTGAGCTCCCTGCTCTCCTCTTCGCGCGTTGTTGTAGTTAATTGTAAGGAGCGGGCCGGCATCTACTGGGCAAACTTCGGATGCTAACGTCTGTTACTTGCAGTCTACAATGAAGAAAACACGTCGAGCAAAGCCATTGCGCCCGTATATGAGCAACTAGCCGGCCAGCTCACACGGCCCGGGCAGGTCACCTTCACCAAAGTCAGCACAGTGCAGCAAGCACAAATTGCACAGAGTTACAACGTCACCAAGTATGCACACCTTTGAGACGATGTACTGGAACGATACCTGACGTTATATAGCACCCCTACATTTATCATCTACAAGAACAATCAGCAGATAAAGAAATACGCCGGCTCGAATCCCCAGCAACTCTCCGAAGCGATCAAGACCCTCGCCGCAGAAGCAGAGAACGACGGAAAGGGAGGAAGCAGCGCCTCTGGTGCGGGTGGAAGTAGTAGCGGAAGTGGTGCATGGATAGGTGCCAGCCTACCGCGCGGATACACGGATGTGACCGACTCCGTAGACCCACGAGGTCTTGACCTCCTCAACGCGGACAGCGATTTCGGCACCGTCAAGACGCTCTTCGAGACATCACAACCTAGCTCGCTCAACAAGGGTAAGGGCGCGTCAACTGGCTCAGAAGGCAAGAAGGATTGGGTAGAAAGTGATGTGGACAACCAGCTTATGCTGTACGTACCCTTCATGGCCAACCTGAAGGTGCACACTATTCAGATCACGTCTTGTGTTTCCGGAAACGAAGACGACGACGACGAGGCGCCAGTACGGCCAAAGACCATTCACGTCTGGACAAACCGGGCGAACAACTTGGGCTTCGAGGAGGCGGAGGATATCCCAGCGACTCAGACAATCGAGCTGAAGCCATCAGATTGGGACGAGGCGACTCAGACGGCCAAGCTGGAACTGCGATTCGTCAAGTTCCAGAACGTCTACTCATTAGTACTATTCGTCGCGGATGCCGAGGGTGATAGCGAGAAGACGCGCATCGACCGTATCCGGTTTATTGGCGAAACTGGCGAGAAGCGTGAAATCGGCAAGTTGGAGAAGATTGGTCAGGACGACTAAACAACGTTGTCATGGCCAAGGCCGGTAGGGTGACATACCCTCATCTTAGAGTGTTTACGGGGTTTGGAAGACATAACGGTTAATGCATTATATTTGATCCTAGAATTGATACGGGATGTTCATGTCCATTGATATCTTCGCTTGGCCGAGACTTTGAGGTGACTATCACGTACTGCCTCACATCGTAGGCTTTCTATGAGCGTAACAAGAAGACATCACGTAAGTAGTTGGAATATCCGCGCCTCTGCTCGAGGCCTCACTCACACACAAGGATGTGTGAGGCCTGAGCAGTCTTGTCTCCAAGCAAGGCGCGTTTCAATTTAAGCATTTCTCGGCCCTTACTCTGCCATTGATAAGGGCAATAGAGTAGGAATTTGACATCCATGCTAAGTAGGTAGGTATCACCAACGCATCACACCTCACGCGCACTCACGCATAGGTGCACCGGGGACAGGTTGGTTTGGCGTGAACCAATCGTCACATTTCATGATTTTGAGTGACACATGCTAGGTACGTTTAAGAACCACCATTGTCCATTTGCCATACTCCGATGAATCGTGTCATACTTTTTGTGGTATGCTGTGACGTTCCGAGATCGTATCGGGCCGCCCGTTGTGAAAAGAGACCGAACACCCAGGATAAAATCGGAAAGTAAGTCGGTCGCTCGTTCGCCGTGTTGCTTCATCCACCGCAAATCGTGAAACCGTTTAGTGACCAGCGCGCCTCGACTCGGCGATGACCTTGGTCATCTCGTCGACCTTTCTCTTTGAGCGACCGAAGGTACCGAGCTATGGTTTGTTAGTGAATGTTCGTATGTAGGAAGTGGTGGAGCGAGTGGGAGATCGGTCGTGTTGTGGTGCTGGTGTGAGAGACGTACCCTCTTCTTCGCTAGACGGCGGGCACGCTTGTCCTTGGAGTTACGGAGCAATTCGATGATGCGCTTCTCGTATGGGGCAAGACTGTAGACACGTGAAGTTAGCATGCTGTTCGATGACCTGTTCTGCAGTCCCTCTGCGAAAGTTCGAGCTTTGACGTACCCGGCAACCTCCTTGGTGATCTCACGGACAAACGCAGTGCGCTTGGAGAGGAAACCCTTCCTCCTCGAGATCCTGGGAGCGGGGGTCCTAGGGGTGACCTCTATAGACCGCGTTAGCCTCCATCCACGAAATTTCTTAATTGTAGCGATCGGTGCGTATCGAGAGCGGCGGGCGGGGTGACGTACTGTGGCCGGCGTTAAGGCCAACGATGAGGCCAGACTTCTGCTTGACTTCCTTCGGCATCGTGACGGTCGTGATGTTGTCGATTGTCGATGAGTTCAGAGTCGCAGATTTGAAAGGGTAATTTTGGCTCGGCTGTGCGGTGTTGCCAAGATGGCGCTAGCTGTAAGCAGGCACGTGCCCTCCCCCGATGATCCTGGAGCCACGAAATCAACGACCTGCATCTCGAAATACTCCAACACTGATATGAACGTATGCGCATACAATTTCTGATAGCGCTCTCTTGGATTGAATGCGATTGTTGGTACGTGAAAGCTCTCACAAGAACAGAAATGACATCGTCAAGACCTTCGCAGCGTGAACATCATCAATGCAGATCGTTCATATTTGCAACCCTGGTTTCTCAAGCGAAAATCAAAGCAAGATCAAGAAGGCAAATCCTCATCCTCAACCACTCAGTTAAATTACACTAGGGTATACCATTCCACAAGCAACTCCCAAATCAAGAACCATCATAACAAACGCCTTTCGAATTCAATCCATTGCTCTCAAACTTGCCAATGCGTCTCAAGAGCTTCTTTTGACAGCCTTAACTCTCATCCTCGAGCTTGATACCAGCACTCCTGACGTACCAGACGTATTCCTTTGTCTTCTTCCTGACAAGCGAAGATCCATAGATAGATAAACCGCCTTCCGCATCCAAGCCCCAACCCAAATCGCCCCTCCTCACGCTGTATAATTCCAGAAACTCCGGATTGGTGAGTCCTTCATGCCTTTGCTCTTGAAATGACTTCTTCTCGAGCCTGGCGTTTGGACGGGCTGCAAAGAATTTCAACAGGGTGATGTTGGCCACGCTAAGATCCAGGATATTCGAATATACGGTTGTGTTTTCGAAGGTGATCGACTCTGACCGAACGCGTGTTCCCGCTACGATGTTGTACATCTGGTGATGCTTGGCTAATTTGCCAGCTTGGAGCGCGAACATGTGGGTGTAAAACGCGGTTTGACAAGCTTCTTGAAGGGCATGACGCAAGGCGTCGGGAAAGTTGTCGAGGTCAGGGTGTACTGTGACCGAGACGCGATAAAGGGAGTCTTCTTCCTTTTGGGCTGGGCTCTTGACGATTGGTTTGAATGGCTTCTTGACCAGCCTTTCTTCGATGACTTCCAGGTCAATCACATCCGCATTCCGTTTGGTCGTAGCTTTAGGATTCGGAGTCGCACTTGGAGCTGCGACACTGTTAGTTTGCAAGAGTCTATGTAGCTTCGTATTGAAGTCTGACTTACTCTGCATGTTCGTAGCTGTTGTTTTTGGGGACCTTCTCACGGGCTTGACAGGCAGAGAGTAAGTTCTCTCAGACGTTTCAGATGAGAAGGAATATGGTGACGGAAGAGTGGAAGAGTTAATAGTCAAACGGAGAAGCATAGGTCTAGCTGGTAAAGATTGGTAGATCCTAATATACATAGCACCTTCTAAGGTAAAGGCAGTCTACAACTTCGCCTTGGTCTTGGCGTCCTCCTCTTCTTGCGCCTTCACCTTAAGCATCCGTCTGAGGATCTTACCGCTCACAGACTTGGGTATCTCATCAACCCATCTCACTCCACCACGTAGTCTCTTGTGGTGTGCGACCTTTGCGCTCAACCAGTCTATGATTTCCTTCGCGTCTTCATCGGTCTTGCCGAGCCCATCCTTGGGTACGACGTAGGCGCGCGGTAGTTCAGAGGCATCATCTTTCGAGTAGACTCCGATCACGGCTACGTCGTTGATTTTTGGGTGCGAGACCAAGATACCCTCCAACTCCGCAGGTGGCACCTGGAATCCCTTGTACTTGATGAGTTCCTTCACGCGGTCGGTGATGAAGAAGTTTCCGTCTTTATCTTGATACCCGACATCGCCTGTCTTAAAGTAACCGTCAGCTGTCTTCGCATGAGCAGTTCCCTCAGGATTGTTGAGGTAGCCCTTGAAAACATTCGGACCCTTGATCCATAGTTCGCCAACCTCGCCGACTGCCATCTCTTTCTCTTCAGGAGACATGTACTTTGCCGTCTGGTAGGGCAGAAGCTTTCCTACGGATCCGATGGTCTTGTTCCAGTCTTCCCATGGTTGGGTATGCGTTGTCGGGCTAGTTTCTGACAAACCGTATCCTTGTTTAACCGGTATTTTCAACCTGCCGTAGACTGCCTCTACGAGCTCTCTCGTCAAAGGCGCCGCGCCGGAGTTCATCATCCTGATTGAGCTCAGGTCGTAATTCGATACCAAAGGATGCTTGCTGAGCAGTAGAACGATTGGCGGTACTACGTAAGCAAACGTAATCTTGAGCTCCTGAATGAACTTGCAGAAGTCCTCCAGATCAAACTTCGGCATTACAACAAGTTGGAGCCCAGAATACAAGCTCTGGTGAATTAGGCAAGTGAGGCCTACACACAGTTAGTGGGGACAGTCTAGACGAGGTGTAAACGAATACTTACCGTAGATGTGAAAGAAAGGCAGAAAAGCCAGCAGTTTGTCACCTTCGCCAGTTGGTCCGCCAGTTGGCTGCAGTTTACCAGCCTCTCCAGCTTTGATCATCATGGTGTTGGCGACGATGTTCCGGTGGGTCAACATTACACCCTTCGGATGACCTGTAGTTCCACTGGAATACACCAGAAACGCCAGATCCTCTGATGGGTTGCTGGCCTTTGTTCTCCGCCATCTAGAGGTTCCAGCCGTATTGACGATACTAGTGAAGTGCTTCACTTTGTAAGACGGGTCCTTCTGATCGCCCATCACGATGACGCGATCAAGAGGAATCCCAACTTGCTTCGCAGCCTCTTGCGCATTCTTGATGTAAGGCAGTTGGGTTACCAGCGCCTTTGCACCAGAATCCTTGAGTTGGAATGCAAGTTCCTCAACTGTGTAGTTCGGGTTTGCTGGAGAGAGAACACCTCCTGCCCAGTGACAACCCCATGTTATCGCAGGTGTGTCGATACAGTTGGGTGTGTACAAGGCGAGAACATCGCCTTTCTGCCAGTCCCAGAGTGACTTCAGCCCTTTGCCGAAGTTTATGGCAGCATCTCGAACTTGAGTGTAAGTGTAAGAACGCTTGGTGTACGGGTCAAAGTAGATTACTATTCATTTTTTTAGTGATTAGTTATCTGAAAGCAATACGTGAACATACCTTTGTCATCCGCATACGGCCTATCTTTCCTTTCGAAGAGAAACGCCCACTACGATTAAGGACAAAGGTCAGCATGGAATGAGCTTATTTCCGGGTATTCGAACTTACCAGATCCACATCTGGAATTGGCAAACTAGGGTACTGGCTCTCTGAGGGCATCTTAGTGGTTGAAGATCAATATCCAGCCAAGAAATGTTAATGAGGAAGCGGAGTGAAAGCAGAAGGAAGTCAGACCGAGAAGAAGGACATAGCCATCCGCATTCCAACTGACCTCGGAACACCGAGGGCGGAAATGCGCATGGAGGCGGCTGGGTGACGAATAAGCGACCGGGGTAACACCCCACAACTGGGGAAGCGATGACCGAGGTTCTTTCTGTTTGCGGCGTTAGCGGCGCGATAGCAGCACTTGGCCTTCCGAGGTCAACGGCATTGCGACACTGGTAACTCTTGACAGTTTGACCATATAGACCTTTTAAAGTTCTCCATTTACGTCTCGGTTCCGCAGAATTAGGCTGTTCAAGATGCCGAGCTGGGAAGAAGCTACTGCCGTGGAGAAGCTCTCCTCCAACACGTACTCATGCACATTACACGATGATTGGTGCATTGGAAGCGGTATGACAGACCCCAGCATAGATAACATCATCCACGTAAACTAACGGCAACAGTTCCTAACGGTGGTTATGTTACCGGATGGTAGGAATTCATAAACGCTGCTTTTACCAACTCCACTAACCATGCTCAAACTTACAGTATATTGGAAGTAGTCAAAGCGCATTTCAACACATCGTTGTCCAAGCAAAACCAGCCACATACAATAACCCTCCATGTCGAATTCCTACGACGGACGCAAGCCGGACCTGCCACATACAAAGTCGAAGATGTGAAGCTCGGCCGACAAACATCCGTCGTGCACGTGACCATGGAGCAGGACGGTCGAAAAGAAGTCGTCGCATACGTCACAAACTCCAACATGGACACGGAAACGGGCTTTAGCCACGATACCGGATACCGACCCTCACCACCCATTCCATCAGTAGACTTCTCGAAGCTAGAGAAAGACGAAGATCCGAATTGGAAGTATCAAGCCGAACTGCCCCATGCCGACTTTAGAAAGGCAACAAAGAGAGTTCAGTTCTACTTCCCTCGGAACAAACAAACCTCGACGCATCTCGCTGACGAATGGATATGCTTCTCCGATGGGACTAACTTTACCAACTCATCTATTGCCTTTGTCGCAGACATGTTTCCGCTAATGGTCGAGTCGTTCAAAAACAAGGACGAGGGTCCTTTCTGGTATCCGACGCTACTACTGAACCTAGATGTTAAGAAGTCGCTGCCAACAGAGGGAGTCAAGTGGCTGCAGATTAGAGTAGAGATGAAGAAGATGTTCAACGGCAGGATGGATTTGGAAGTGTTTGTGCATGATGCCGAGGGAGATCTGGTGGCTTTGAGCCATCATGTAGGATTCGTGGTGGATGCTAGTAGAAATACAGCCGCGAGAAAGCCGGGCACTGCCAAGATCTAGATTTGGCAATCTTGTGGATAGATATCGGCGTTTTTGTATTAACCTTATCTTGCTATATGCTTTTGTTGCATGCCTTCGGGCCGTCTTGTTGCTGGGTGACGCTATGTGTTTGTCAATATGGTTGTAGGACAAATGCGCGCATCAGTACCCTTCATCGATCGGCACAAGAGGTTCAATGGCAACGGAGCGACATTAGGTAGGTTTTGAATGTTTGATGGTGTAATTTCCCCATTGTTGGATGTCTCTTTGCGCTCGACTGGCAGCAATAATAATGATTTTCTAATTTACAGGATGCTATTGTGCATCGCTTGTCTGCCAAACGCCAATGATGTCATGCATCAGATGCCCGCTACCCCTTGACTATAAATTGCCATAATTTTATGTGTTCGTTCAATCGGTTCGGATGCGCTTATTTGCCCTTGCGGTTGTTGTATTGTACCTCGTAGAATTTGTCCGGCCAGACAGGCTATCATGTGTTAGCACAGCTTCGAATCTTCGGACTACTGCTCCACGCACCTCACTCTGCTGTTCGTTAATGTTCTTCTTGAAGTGCTCTGAGTCCGGACCCCTGTTTGGACCCTCGTGCCTTCCCTCGTTGTTGGTCGCAGAGCCTACAAAATAAAAGTCAGCAAACTCCGTTCTCTGTACTTCCAGGGTTTTAAGTCTGGGGATCTCATTACTCGTACCACGCTGGGTGCCTCCAGCAGGTGTGTGCGTAGGGTGGCCTCCGCCGGATGAGAAACGGTCCTCAATGTTTTGGACGCCCTGTGTCTTGTATGGGTTGGGGAACCAGTATTGGCGCATGAAGAGGTAGTAGCCGAAACCGACGGCACCGCCGGCCATGAAGATTTTGGGAACAGAGAGAGGTGACATGATTGCGCTCTGTCTTTCTTCGATAGTTGAGATGGTAGAAGGACAATGTCGAGGTTGACGTGGAAAGTGGTTTGTGTCGTGCGAGGTGGTGTGACGCAAGAAGTAGGAACTGTCAACGGAACCTTGGATTGTGGAGAAGAAGCAAGTAGTGCAATAAGTCTAGAGATCTGGGCGTTGTTTTCCCTTTTGAATTCGGGTACCCAATGACACACAGCGGAGAATCGTCACTTTGTCGTCGCGATGATCGCGTCATGGCCTCATACTTTAGGCAAAGCTCCCGCGGTCGTCGCACAAACCAAAGACCCGTTCGGCCAGGCACAATCCAGCTAGTTCGCTTGAGGCTGAAGCTCAAGCTGACGTAACACAGCGGCGGCTCGAGGTGTGGCTTGTAGAATTGATGCTAGTGTGATCGCCTCGGGGAAGTGGACACGCTATCGCGCTCTGTTTCCCCTTTGCGCAAACACGACCGAGAACACCTAGGAAGACGAGGATCAATTTGAGCGTGTTGTTCATATTGAGGAGCTTGATGATCATACGGCAGAAAACAGGCTGGGACACAGCAACGGTTACGGACCCAATCGCGCTTTCGAGAAATGGACGGTGATCCAGCCGTTGAGCCAGAAATCGATGGCTTCAGTCGCGTGCTACCTCTACCATATCGCGTCGCCCTGATCATAGTTCTAGGTACCCAAACCCACGCTAGGTACCGGTAATTGATTCTTACGCTAACTAGAACTGCATAGGCATATGGGCATGGGGTCTAAACCTCCACTACCTCACTCTCATCAAGATAGACGTCCCAAGTCTCATCCGCTACCCTGGCCGCACCTCGCCGCGCCATATACCGCACCACCTCTCCTGCTACCGTATCGCCACATTCCTCTCCATCCCGCTTGCGCTCTCGCTGTTCCTATTTTGGGCCCTTACACACGGCAGTCCCAAAGACATCGCAGGCTGGGAAATTCTACCAAACCTATACCTACTAGTACTGGTCATTGGCTTCGTAGTACCGCTGCCGTTTGTTAGTCGCAATGGGCGGTCTCGTACGCTGGCGACGCTGAAGCGCATATCCATTGGCGGCATCGCAGAAGCGCACGATGGGAAGTTTGGGGACATTCTGCTCGCAGATGCATTGACAAGTTATGCCAAGGTGCTGGGAGACCTTTTTGTCTCACTGTGCATGTTCTTCTCGTCCTCGCACAGTTCAACAGGACCTCCGAACAGAAACTGCGGTGGCGCTTTCTGGGTTCCCTTCATCATCGCTGTACCGTCGATGATCCGCCTCCGGCAGTGTATCACCGAGTACTATCGTGTTCAGAAAGCGAACAAGCAAACCGGGCAGATCAGTCCGGCAACGGGATGGGGTGGCCAGCATCTGGCCAACGCACTGAAGTACTCGACCGCATTCCCGGTTATCGTACTCAGCGCTTTGCAACGCTCGCCCGACCCTTCACGTTTTGGCGTTTCGGAAGCGACCCTGTTCCATATGTGGCTCGTCGCAGTGGTGGTCAACTCTGGTTACTCCTACTACTGGGACGTAGCTAAAGATTGGGACCTCACTTTGTTTTCTAATGCTCGTACTCGGGATAGTCCCGAATACCCATGGGGTTTAAGACGGCATCGCTGGTTCCATGCCAAGGAGTTCTACTATGCAGCCATTGTCGTAGATGCAATGCTGAGGTGTACGTGGAGTTTGAAACTCAGTGTGCATCTGGATCATTTCAACGACTTAGAAGGAGGAATCTTTACGATGGAGGTTCTCGAGGTATTGCGAAGATGGATATGGATCTTCTTCCGCGTAGAAACAGAGTGGGTAAGAAATCACAGGGCCCAGCGCCCGATGATATACTACTAGGTGATGTTGGGGTGGGAAACAAATACGACGATAGTGATTAGACTTCGCTGTTGATTAGACATCTAGATCAGTTGCATATAGCGAATGCATGTTCAGCTTCGCTTACCAACCCAATCGACTTGAATGGCCTTTGTGAAAACTCGCGATGCCTTGAGTAAGTACGTCATGAGCGCTTTTTGAAGGCGGAAGGCGCGACATGAGTCTTATCGGGCGCATGGCACCTTTCCACTCGTTCTCACTTCTCGCCTCTGGAATTCGATGCATATTGATAGAGGCACCGGCAACAGTGATATGCGACGCCTAGTCCTGCAACACTCGAGGCGCATGTGCGCACCATCGTTGGCTAGGAGCTTGTCAGACTATGCAGCTGAGCTCTTTGTCAATAAATCTGGACTGTCAGCCGCTAGACCAGATATCAGAATCAGACACCTGCGCTCTACACGACTGGCTAATAGTAGCCCTTCTTGCTTACATTGCGCTAGCTGATGCAGCACGAAATGCATTCCTTCCTGGGACTAGTACGGAAGGCAAGCTTCGATCATCTATATGCTGCAATCCTACTCAGCACACAACCACTTTCTTCATCTTAGCACTTTGAGATTCCCTAATAAGACAGCATTTCGGTATCACTGCTGTTATATCGACTGATGATACATAACCCTAAAGCTTAGCAGAATAGCTTAAACCGTGAACGATCCAATGGTGTTCCGCGGCAAACCATCCAAGGCTTGCGAGAGATGCAGGGATAGAAGACTGCGGGTATGTTTCAAGTTCACAGTATTGATCTTGTATTGATTTCTCTAGTGTGATCAGCAACGGCCCAACTGCAGCTCCTGCATTCGAGTGGGAATAGCATGTACCGGCTATCGGGACACAACCAACATTCGGATCAGCGACCAAACGGATTTTGTACGGACGAAAGCTCTAGCAAACACGAAGACTCCTCTGAAGCAACGATTTACTGGTGAACCCAAAGTGAAGCTCAAAGTTCGCCACCTACCCCAAGATCTTCTTATCATGGGCCGAGATATGTTCTTCACATACTATGTTTCGGATTTCAGTCGAACATGGGACTTCCTTTATAATTACCTGGACTCTAGCCACGCGCCTAAACATATTTCTCTATGCATCGAAGCAGTCAGCCTTGCCTTCCTGTCCCACCAAGTTTCATCGCAGACGGCAAGAGATCTAGGACGTAGAAAATACTGTGAAGCATTACGGAAAATCAACATCGCCCTGCAAGATCCGGTGACAGCAAAAGCCACGTCAACTTTTGAAGGGGCGTTGCTGATGGATCTCTTTGAGAAGATCATGAAGTCAGCTTCGGAGATAAACACGTCGCGACATGCCCATATTGAAGGCGCACTTGCATTAGTGAAGCTACGAGGTGTGGAGTCGTTCAAGGAAGGCACAGAGATGCGAGCATTGATGGGACTTTCTTTGAACTCAACGGTTTGCTCACTAAGTACCGGGCAGCCGGTGGACGATGCCATACGACAAATACGAGTACACGCAGCACAGTTCGTCAACACAGATTACCCAAAATGGAAACTCAGTGGGTTGATGCTCGAAGTCACCGATCTAGCTGCGGAAATGCGACAAGGTCGTATGACAACTGAAGAAAGGATAGCCAAAAGTGCGTATTTCGATCGAGAGCTCGAGCTCGTTGCACTCGAAGCAAGCCCAGTTTGGACATATGAGCGCAGAAACTTACATGGTGCTCATGGAGAAAGGCTGGTACCGGATGGGTTCCCCTTAGTATACGATGTGTACCCGGATCGCATGGTCACACAGATGTGGAACGTCCTTCGAATAGCACGCATGCTCCTTTGCGAGGAGATCATTCAGTCTTGTGCCATGGGCTCCGATCTCGAGATGACCGCCCAGTCTGCCCGTGCGAAAACTGCAATTTTTACCCTGGTCCAGGAAATTGTCGCATCAGTCCCACAAATGACGGACTGCGACTTGGTTGCAAAACATAAACTGCCGAGTGGAAGCACAGGCAAACAGCACACACATAGTATGCCGCATATCCTTGACATCTACATACTAATATTCAGCCTATACGTTGTTGCTTGGTCGAAAAGCTGTCCACAGGCTGCAGTTGATTGGAGTGTCAAGCAGCTGCAACACATCGCCGATCATTTTGCTATCAAAGAGGCTGCCATTATTCTGGAGATCCTGAAGAAGCAGAAGTTGAAAGAGTCTCTGGACCCATGGTATGTGTGTATTTTCTTTGTTCTTTATAATATACACGATGAGAGAGTCGGCAGCTATATCGTACAAGGAGGATAGGGCCTTAATTCTTGAAGAGAGCACATTCAAGGCCAAGAAAACCGTAAAGGCCGTGCTGAATACAGAAAAGGAGCGTGTTCCAAATCCACGAAACAGTTCTCCTGTTGAAAAGAACCCCGTCATAGCAGAGCCTTCGTACTTGCCGACCTGGACGAGAGGAAGGACCAAGTCGCTTCACTGAGATACTCTTCACTCTTCTAGACTGTTCTTGTATCACCACAAACGTACTCAGCAACCCCTTAGAAAAGACCATATCAAATACAACGACTAAGTCTTAGATTAGCTATAGAGCCTCCGGTCATATATCCAGCGCTTCTGGACATTTATGGATGCAGTCTGCCCCTGGTCATGACACCGGCACAAATTGCAATCACGACACACTTCCCGAGATTCCTGGGTAAGCTCTCTAATTTCTTTTGTCTCATTTTGCACATCTGACTTGTGTCATAGCTATTATCCCACGCCCCGACTACCTCCCAACACTTTTAAACCTTCCCCTCTAATCGCTGGCTTACCTCCAGGGTGGCACATTGGAACATAATCCAACATAACGGGGCTAACACACATACCCTGCTAGGTACGACTTTCCACTACCCAGTTCACATGAAGGACACGACCGCCGATACAAAATCCCAGGGGGAACCTTTGTGTAAGCCAGGCAATCACTACTTACCTTCCCTTAATATCTTCACCTCCCTCACATAATCCACTCCAAGCATCTTAACCACACACTGACCTTTTACTACGTAGCCTCCACCACACCCTAGGACCCCATGACCCGCGCCTATGCTACCAAGCCGCGGGTTTCGCAACAGGGCCATGGAGTAGTCTACTCGAGGAACCTTGTAATCTGAAACCCAACTAGATGTCATTGTAGTCAACCGAGTGCTGGGTAGGGGGAAAGAGAGAGAGAAAAAAGGAATGTGTTGGATATTTCTTCCCTACGTCACTACCTCGTCGACACTGTGTCATTTTCGAGGACATATAGACGAGAACCGAACAAATGTCGGAATAATGCATGGCAGAGGAGGCGAGGGACAATGTATAGAAACGACAAGACACAAGAATGCTCGTGCAGACTAATCTTCTCATTCTGTTCCATTTGCGAACTGATTATAGCCAACGGGTTAAGGTGATGCGGCCAAAAAGTAACCCCCCTTCCCCCTTCCTGCTCAACCCATGAAGCACCATATCTTGCCGCTGTTCGACCGTTTAGGCTCTTCTTCGTAAAAGATGTTAAAATAGTACAGATGATAATTTTGAAGAGGGAGAATAGACAAACACCAGATACAATGCCAAAGATATGACCGACGAAGCCATCGTCACCCTTTCTTTTGTGCGAAAAATGATACACAAGAGCTCCACCCTGAAGTGCAGTAGGGGGCGCTGGGGAGATGTGAAGAATGTAGCAGCACTGTAAAAACGCCATGCAATGCAAGTTTCCTCCGCGTTCCCGAATCCAAGCTGAAGAAGACGCGTGTGGGAAGGAACCGTAATTTTTTCCCGCCAGTGTAGGTGTTGAAACAAGAAAAGCAACAGAGCAGCGCTGCAAAAATGTGATGTTGAAGGAAGCCAGCGCAAAAGAGTGGTGCCAAAAAGGCCCGAAGCAGAATTGAAATTGAGCGCAGCCTGGTATGGCACTAGTTAAGGAAGCCCTTGCAGCCGATGGAACCGCAAAGACAAGGAATACGATCAGTCGCGTCCATCTCACGCTCGAACTTGTAGTCGTAGGTAAGTTCCTCATCTACACGCATCGTTAGCAAAAGTCCAATAACATCCAATAGCCAGAAAAAGGTGTACTCACCAGAGTTGATATCCCGCAACGCGTGGGTGACGATACGCTTCGTATTATCCACGCGAATAATCTTGGCCGTGCAGTTTGGCGTACAAGAATGATTGATGAATCTTGCAATGCCACCCATCTTGGTCGCATCGATAACCGTGTCTTCATCAATGCGGAACAGGTAACTTGAGCCGACACCTTGCATGTCGTACTTGGCTTCCCTGAGATCGGCAACCCGCTGGCGAACCTTCTCGCCTACGTATTCGATGATCATGTCGTTGACGGCGATGGGTTCTTGGGCGTAGAGACCCCAGTTGTGAATGGCGGATCGGTCGAATTTGACAAGCTTCTTGCGTTTCTTCAGCTGGTTGAAGCGGAGGGCGTCACCTTCAGCGCCAGACATGTTCTTGGATATGTTGATATCGTTGACCATGCGACGGTTGTTAGCGCGATTGGCACGCGAGTTGGCGGTGGACGTCTTGTTAGCACTAGTGTGGAACTTGAAGCCTTCGACAGAGACAACGCTTTTCTCTTCTTGCTTGGCACGGCGTTGGCGCTCCTCGCGCTCCTTCTGTACGCGAATACGATGAGGTAGGTATTTTGACTTTTCAGACTCGCGAATTTTCTTGACGCCTTCTGTACGAGCTGAGCCAGTCGAGTTAGGAACGTAGTAACCCTCGATCTTTGTTTCGGTACGCGAGACGCCCTCTTCGCCGTTGCGGTTGAGGTGCTTGATAGACTTCTGTTTCCATGCCCAAGACTGTGCGTCTCCGATCTTTGCGGCACTGATGGACTCCATGGCGGCCTTCAGGTGACGCAAATCCTCGTCGTCTTTGAGCATGTGTTGCCAACCGTCAATGTCCATTACAACACTGAGGTCGTCCTCAACAGTCTTCCGAGGCTCTCCGGAGGATACGTCCCAGAGCACAGAAGTGGCTCGCTCGTCGTCTTCTGGTGTCGATTCCTCAACCACGGCCTCTTCGATGACCTCCTTGACTTCCTTGACTTCAGGAACCTCCTCCTCCACAGGAGCCTCGATTTCTGTGACCTCTACCTTCGCAGCCTTGGCCTCCTCTTCAAGCTGCTTCTTAGTCTTTTTCTTGGGTTTGGCGACAGCCTTCTTCTTGAGTGACGTAAGTGTCTCTGGTAGTTCGGTAGTCTCGATAGGCTTGAGTGCTTCATCGTCCTGAGTGATGATGACTTCAGGCTCAAGTTTGTCAAGTGCGCTTGCTTCCACGCCAAAGATCGCATCCGCCTCTTGCTCAATCTTCCGCAACCTTCTAAATCCTTTGAGTGCTTTCTCTGCCTTCTTCCAAATAGGGGAGGAGCGGGGAAGAATTGCAAGTACTTGCTCCAGCTCTTTCTCCGCCATGTTTTCTGGATCCTTGTGGATGCAGTGGGCAAGCAAACTCCTAGCATGCGAATCATCCATCTCCTCGTCACTGTCTTCACCCCATCCAGTTTCGAGACGGCGCCGTTTGGCACGATGGGCTCTCGATGACTCTTCCACCTCCTCTTCAACGTCGGTAGAAGGAGCACGGCTGATTGGTCGGCTCTCTTGCTCTTCAGTGCCGCGAGTTAGCTGGCTGCGACTTTCGTCATCAGACTCTTCCGGCTCGAACATCTCAATCATTTGGCGGTGCAGACCACGGGCCACACGAGGCTTGGGCGCAGAGGCCTTCCTTCGCTCATCTGCGAATGCATTGACAACCTTCGGAGGCTTCTTTCCACGCCTAGTACTGGGATCGAACGCACCCAGTGCTCTACGCGCGTTGCGACCACCGAAACCGCCATTGCGGCCCTTTGGCGTACCAACTCCAAAGGCGTCGAATCCTGGGGCGAGGAGTGCAGGTGGCCGCGCAACCTCTTCCTTCTGAGAAGGAGCGGGGACATCGAATTTGCGGCGCTTCTCTACGTGGAGATCGGGATCCAGCAGTTCGAGTATAGTGGGCGCCGCCAATTTCGTCTTAATGTCCCCAAGAAGCTTTTCTTGGAGCTCCTGCTTCAGAACGTCCAAAGCGGCTCGTACAGGATCTAATGAATCTGCCCTTTGCTTCTTTTCCCACTCAAGATCTTCCGCCTCTTCCTGTTCTATTCGCTCTTCAATAGCCTTTCGCTTCTTGTCTGCCACTACACGTTCTGGGCTTGGACTACGCTCGTAGTTGGGATCGCCATACTGATTGCACTCCATGTTCATGACATACGTGAACAGAGCTTGCATGTGGCATTCTTTGTAGCATCGAACGGCCTCATCTTCACCGCGCTTCGACTCTTCAAAGGTTACATAGTAGCCCGTCTGGTCGCATCGCACCGAAGCCCACCGGAAGTTCTTTAACCGCTTCTTCAGATGATCGACGGTTGTGCTGAGGACGGGTACGTATGCGTGAGCGATGAAGATATAAGGCTTTCGTTTCAGTGTAGGCTTGATTGGTTCGCGTTCGATGAGGAAGGAAAGCGCGGCCTTTCTCGATAGAGGTTCTCGAGGTATCGGTATCGGCGGACGCGTGCCCTTTCCAGACGGGCCTTTGGGCACGTTTGCCGGCAAATCGAAATTCCCCGGTATAACTGGTGTCGCTGCGCTAGCGGCCTTTGCAGCGAACTTGACACGCTGCTTCTCTTCCTCCTTACGGGTTTGCTGCACCGCCATATCCACCAGTTTCTGGCATCTCCGGCCTTCGCGATCAGATTTCACCCTGATGGTGTGTTGCGCAATGCGCTGATTCGTGCCTTCTCGTTCGGCTCGCTTTGCTGAAGTGGTTGCTTTGACCCCTGGTACACCGCGCGCAGGCGGGGTATCGCGAAACTTGACCAAACATATTCCAAGTGGGCTACCATTGTCAGGATGTACTTGGTTGCGAAGAGTCTCTATTTCGCCATAGGTGGAGAAGAAACCACGCAATTGCGCGTCTGGTGTTAAAGGATCAAATCCTGTTACAACCACTTGGGTCGCGGGTCCTGGACCGCATGATATGCGTTGATCGAACGAGTACGGCTTAGCAACATATGGTGCTATTCGAAGTTTGGACTTTGGGGCTCCCACGAAGGAAGTCTTGATGACATAGTGGCCAGTGGTGTAGCCAGCAATGGCTAGCCGCGGGTCGGGAGGAGGAGATGGGTCGCCCTGTAACACAAGTTAAGTTAGCCTTAGCGTCACAGGGCGACCACATCTATGTATGTATATATAACCTTCACGTACCTTATCCAGTATTGTGGTGTATTTCGCCGTTCCCTTTGCTCTCGCCCGTTTGTCGAGTTTAGAGTCAAGCTGCGCATCGTAGGTGGAGCGTTGGCCCAGCACGCCGTCGGCTGGGAAGACGGATATGCGCGTCTCGGGCGGCGTGTTTATGGGTGTGATGGTATCGGCGACATTGTTGGGCGCGCTCGATGGCGCCGCGTGTGTAGAGGATGAGGGCGTGTGCATCGTCTCATGCGAGAGCTTGGAAGAGCGCGGGCTAGGCAGCTTGCCAGGCGGAGACGAGTCTGAACTGGTCAAGGGTGTGAGGGCGTGTAGAGAAATATTTTGACCAGAACGCGACATGGTGGAAGGCGCAGAGGAGTCCGAGTCAACGTCGTCTAGCAGGTCGCTAGGGCGCCGCGCATCGTTCTTGGGTGAATCCGAGTTATTGCTGAGCCCAATCCTGCGCGCTTCACCAGCTGTCCGTGTCGCTGTAGCAGCCGAAGCTGAATGGGAGGTGGCAGACGAGTCGAGGCGATGTGAAGCTTCTCGCCGCAGAGACCTGTCTTCTCTCTCTCCGCGTCTTCTGCCTGACATGGACTTGATATCAAAGTCCAGTCTCTGATGGCTGCGCTGCAGAAGCGCACCTCAATATCAATCGACCCAGTTATTAGCACGTGTATCCTCTCTCCATCACTCTATGTGTGTTTGTAATAGAAGGCCGGTTGGTAGGGGCGCCGCGCGTTGCTGTACTCGATGCAGCTGCAGGCCAGGAACGGGATATATGGACAACGCGCACCCACGCGGTGAGAACGTGTCGGAAAGCCCGGGCGAAGGCGGCAAAGGGAAAGGAAGACGAAAGGGAGGAAAGATGAGATGGGCGATGTAGGCGACAGCAGTCTGCTCGCACAGATGGGGCTGGTGTTGAGTAAGGGCTGTCGTCCAGGAATCTGAGGTTCCAAGGTGAGGCACTGCGGATCCTGGACTAGCGTCTTTTCGGGGGAAAAGGAGAGTGCCTTCTCACATCCGCCAACCATCCTTCTGACACTCAACAATCTTCTTGCAATGCGCCGACTTAGATTGGCCAACACAGTCGCATAATCTCCTGCATCACCTCCTGCATACAGATGCCGCCTTGGAGTTGATTTTCGCACGCGCGCACCCAACTTAGTCCACACCGCATTCCGCATAGTCTTCCAGCCCGAGCGTCATCGCGATCGTCCTGCCTTGCCTACACCATGCATTTACGCTAGCCCACCGCAGTTGTACGAAGAGATGCAGTGCAGACATGACGATATCACGATGGGGTGTACATGGCAAAACAGCTCATAGCGGAGGTTTATTCCGTATTTGCATGAGAACGGGCGGATTATGGGATGAGAGCATGTCCGAAGTCCCAGCCCATAGCTGCGTGGTTCACTTGTGTACATACATGTATTCCGGTCCATATGAGAAGCTACACACGCGTGTGTTCGCAGTCCTGATCTCAGTGTAGGCGCTAACGTCCTCACTTCTCGTACATGTCTAGTCCACGAACTTACCATCAACCCACCCCCGTCTCTTGACACCCAGCTCCACTGCCGCACTCCCCCAATCCTCACCATGGTTGTGTCCACTCTTGCCATCCTGACCACCAATCCCCGCGCGCATGAGCCCCTGCTCATCGCTCAACAGCGTCAACAGTCCAAAGATAACAGGCACATTGTTGTCGAGTTGCAAGCGCATAAGTCCATGGCTCACGGCCTCTGAAATGTACTCAAAGTGCATCGTCTCCCCTTGATCAGCACGCCAATAGCGATTATCGCGTCAAAGGGCGAGTTGGACGTCTTGGATTGTGAGGCTTGTCCCGTGAGGGCTGTGAGGTCAGTGGCCGAGCCCAGGAGGTCTGCTGCTGCGCCTACGACGCCTGTGGACGAGGATTGGATTTGCGAGGCCGAGTATAGTCTGTAAAACTTCTTGTTAGCATATTCATCCTACAAGGAAATATATATAAGAGGGCAGACGCACTGCTTGACAGCATAGGGCAGCTCGTAGCTCCCAGGCACACTCTGTGTGACTATGTTCTCATCCCTGACTCCAGCTTCCTTCAGCTTTCTCTTTGTTCCCTCAAGCAGCGCATCGATGATCTTGGTGTTCCAGCGTGCGTGGATGATGCCGATGCGAAGTGCGGAACCTATGGAGCTTTCGTCAGTCACTCTGTTGGTGGTGGTGGTGGTGGTGGGGGCGGGGTTGCTCCGAGCTTGCTTGCGTACTTACCGTCGTAGGTCTTGGGTGCGCCTGGGCCTTTGATACCTGACATGATGTCGTCTGGTAGGTAGAAATCCGTAGTTATGATGTGGAAGGTGCGATGGGAGAGTGGGGTAGGTGTGGTCAAGGTAGTGCGGGTACAGTTACTGGGTGGGCTGAAGAATGCAGGAACAAGACGCTGAGCACACCACTTTGGGAGCCGCCCCGCAACCGAACGGCAGGGATCCCGCATCGTGCAATGGTGTCATCGGGAGCAGGGGTTGGCTATTATGAAACGCCGCACGTAGATTGCAATACCAACAAGACATGCTCACAACTCAAGATATGATAATTGTTGAAGATTTTGTTCATTCAATCAGACTAGCTATTAGAGCGCGCAAACCGCGTCGCTCCATGTTCTAGATATCGTAAAAATTCCCGTGCCATACACATACGCTACATCCAAGAGCTGTCATTCGTAAATCAAATCCAGATCAGACCCAGCTTCTCTTTCCCAGAGAACGCCAAATCTATAATACATCTACTCGACGGTAACTGACTTGGCCAAGTTACGGGGCATGTCAACGTTGACACCCTCAGCAACCGCCATCCAGTAGGACATGAGTTGCAGAGGAACAACGTTGATGAGACCCTGGAGAACGTCGACGTTCTTGGGCACCTCGATCTTGTCCGTCTTGTCGGTAGGGAACTCGGGGTCGTCCTCGTTGCAGATGATGATTGGTCGTCCGCTACGGGCAATGACCTGTTGGTATGCGTTGAGCGACTTGGCGAAAATGTCGTCACGAGTAAGGATCATGACAATGGGAAGGTTCTCGTCGACCAGAGCCAAGACACCGTGCTTGAGCTCACCAGACATGACGGCCTCGCAGTGGAGGTACGAAATTTCCTTGATCTTGAGAGCACCCTCGAGAGCAGTGGCGTGCTGAGAGCCACGACCGAGAAGGAGCAGAGACTTTTGGTTCTTGAACCTCTCACAGAGCTTCTTGATAGGCTGGTCGAGCTTGAGCACCTCCTTGAACTGGTCTGAGATCTTGGTGAGACCCTCGATGATCTCCTCCCGCCTCTTCTGCTTGGACGCACGGTCCTCAGAGAGAGAAAGCGCGAACATGACCATGCAGACGAATTGCGAGGTGTAGGCCTTGGTGGAGGCGACACCGATCTCGGGACCGGCGTTGATGTGAACACCGCAGTGGGTGAGGAGAGAGATGGAGGAACCGACGGTGTTGACGATACCAACAGTCAGGGCACCACGCTCCAAGCAGTAGCGGAGAGCACCTAGGGAATCAGCAGTCTCACCAGACTGAGAGACGAACACGCAGGTGTCGTCACGGAAGACGGGTGCTTGACGGTCGAGGAAATCGGAGGCCAGCTCAACGGCAATAGGAATCTCGGTGAGCTCCTCGAAGACACCACGAACAGCCATGCACGAGTGGTAGGAGGTACCGCAAGCGACGAAGATGATCCTCCTGCATCGCCTGATGGTAGAGAGGTATTGGCGGAGACCACCAAGAGTGACGGTCTTGTTGACAGCATCGAGACGACCACGCATAGCGTTGACGACGGACTCGGGCTGCTCGAAAATCTCCTTCTGCATGAAGTGGTCGAAGCGGCCCTTCATGATCTCCTGGAGCTGAATCTCAAGAGTCTGGATGGTACGGACGTTGGACGAACCGTCATCCTTGTGCAGACGGTGAATGTTCAGCGAACCCTCGTGGATGTGTGCAATGTCGTCGTCCTCGAGGTATAAGACCTTCTTGGTGTGCTCGACGATGGAGGAGGGGTCGGAGGAGAGGAAGAACTCGGTGGGCATGGGGACGCCGTCGTCGGAGAGGAAAGCGCGCGATTGCGATCGGTGGAGGAGCGACTTGTCAGGGGGAGCGAGCAGGGTGTTGCCCTTCTTCAGCGCAACGTTGTGCGAAGCACTCTCAGCGGGGAGAGCAGCACCCTCGTCGTTGTACTCGACATCGACAAAGTCGACCTTCATCTTCTTCTGTGTTCGCACACCGATGACGAGGGGAGAACCCTTACGGGCGGCAACGACCTCGTGGGGGTAGTGGACGGACTTGAGGAGAAGACCAAAGGCACCCTGGAGCTCCTTGATGACGGCCTTGACGAGAGACGGGAAGCTCAGGTCGGGGTGCTCGCTGTAGATGTACTTTGTGAGCTTGGCAATGGCCTCGGTGTCGGTCTCAGTCTCGAACTTGAAGCCCTTGCTCTCAAGCAGAGTCTTGAGCTCCTTGTAGTTTGTGATGATACCATTGTGCACGACGGAGAACTCCCAGTTGGGGTCGGACCTGGAAGGCTGTTAGAATGGGCTCCAAGTCGCTGGAACAAGAGTGGCATACCTGTGGGGATGGCAGTTGACACGCGAGGGAGGACCGTGGGTGGCCCATCGAGTGTGGGCAATACCGGCGTGCGAGTCGAAGACCTTGTTGAGGTCGAAGTTCTGCTCCTCGACGAGCTTCTTCAGCGAGGCGACCTTGCCGACCTCCTTGACTGCGTAGACCTCATTCTTCTTGTCGCCATCAATGGCAAGACCGGCCGAGTCGTAACCACGGTATTCTAGACGTTGCAGACCTGAGCGAGGACAAGTGTTAGTGATCGCCATACAGCCCCACCAAACCACTTCCGATTCCGCGGAACGCGCGTCTGGAAAAGGAATTGCTCGGGTGCTTACCATTGATCAGTGTGTCGAGAATGTACTTCCTGTCCTTCTCCACCAGGTAGTTGATGTAACCGAAGATACCGCTGTGAGTGTCGTCGTCAGCTCGAGTTCCAACGCTTCTCTGTAGCTTGGACAGCTTCCCATAGTAGGGCGGCGGGGACTTACCACATGGCGACGAAACGAAAGTTAGGGTTCTAAATATGAATGGAAGCGATCGTAAGGTAGTCGGTGTCAATTGGTGGACGGGAGAAAATATGGGTGGGAGGGGAAGCAGACAGGTGAGTGAGCAGAGAAAGAGCGGTGGTGTGTTTGACTTATATCTTCCAAAGCCAAGCACTGAGCATGCCCCAGCGACGCCCTTCTCCACTCGACCTTGTCTAGCCTCGCCAATGCAGCGTATCGCAGCCATCCGTGACGCCGCTCTACCACCCTTGAATCTCGTGCTTGTCGTCCCTGCAACTTGCAACTACTGGCTTTTCGTCGACAAGCCCATCTCATCCCCACTGCCCGTCCCTCATCGTCCCCTATTTCGTCATGTCTCTCGGAACCA
Organism: Alternaria atra; assembly: GCF_907166805.1. Classification (NCBI taxonomy): domain Eukaryota; kingdom Fungi; phylum Ascomycota; class Dothideomycetes; order Pleosporales; family Pleosporaceae; genus Alternaria; species Alternaria atra. The sequence continues at coordinate 978,403 of NW_025091333.1, forward strand.
TCCTTGTCCATCGGCTTCCGCGATGAATGCAGCCAATAGTCCCCATTACTGTTCCTGACCTGATCGCCCGCTATCCATCGTTTCTCAGGGACCAAGAGGCGCAGCACCTCCAAAATAGCAACGCTAGACCCGTTCCTCTACCATTTTCATGTCAAGATGCTAGAATATTTCTCTTTGCAATACTACACTACGGCAACTATGCCACTCGTGTCCTGACGGGCGCCGCCGTCGCCGCATTGGAGGCGTCGACCTGGCCCAACGATTGTGCTTATGGATGTGTTTCTAATTCTGCTCTCATCGTTTAGCATCATGGATTCGCTACGTCAGCGCGGGTGCGGCTCCCTATTTGGAATCATCGCCGTGCGTCACTACTCGACGTCTCTAAACTCTGTTTGATGATCTTTTTTTTTGACATGGTCGGTAGTAGCAACTTGAAGAAAACCGACAAGCCAAAACAAAATATAGGATATGGGTGGAACCCAGTCGCTAGCTGCACCATCCGTCCCACTAACGGCGGAAGTTTACCCGCAATGTGCTCCCCACCGTACAATGTCTCAATCAGACGGTGAGAAGCAATATGTCGTCTGGCCCTGCAAGTCTGCATCTCACGCAAGAGCGGCAGCAACGCATACCTCAAAGGAGCCAGAGAATGCTTCAAAGCCATCGTGGCTGACACTGCTAACGAATCACGCACTGCAATCACAAACGTGTGGGATCGAGCTGAGACCTTGGGGCGTGTACATTTACTCAACTGGAATGGGAGCTGGAACAACGGTGAGCACCTTGTAGCTGTTGCGCGCTTGTTCCGCTCTGGCAAAAGCTTAGCCTACCCACCTGCAGGTGTGGGCTCAGCTGTAGGAAAGCGTGCCGACGACAACACTTTGCCTGCATCCGTTGGGAACGTCTGGATGCCTTAGCAGTTTGATTATTCTGACCGCCTCCAAAGTGCCATCCCATTCCACAGCAGACGGCATCTGAAACCCCACCATGAGTGGCGTATACGAGCATCAGCCGCACATGCATGCCTTGACAACAGTTGTGCCGTTGCATTCGTACCGATTCCTGATTACGGTGTTTTCGCGCCCTGCATGTAGCTTGCTCGTATCCTACTCGCCAAGTGTTCTGCGCGAGTATTGAATCGTCTCGTATCTGAGCCCCGGTCACCAGCTAGGTATCCGCTGCATCTTCGGAGAAATTCGCCTCGCGCCGTTTCAGATGCTACTTGCCCTTTTGCTAGCAGATTCAGAGGCACAGAACACGACAAAGCAGCACATGTGATGTACTCACACTTATGTCACGGTGCAGTTGCGGTCGAAAAGCAAAGAAGAGACTAGTCTGATTTACATACGGGCTTGAGCCTAGCCGCTTCTGTCCATCCGGACATGCACGTGTAGGAGATGGCCTTACAAATGCACCGAAAACCAAGCCTGCGTAGCGCGACTTCTATGACGAGATGCACCCAAAGATCGATACCTATACACATCGCTGAAAGGCTACATGTAACGTGAAATGAGAAACGAGAGACAATTCAATCTGCGAGTACAAACCATCGTCTACCGGCTGTCGCAGTAGCCTGGAGCTTTGGGAGCACCGCCGTGGATCCAACTTTGAACAGTTAGGGTTGTTGTATATACCATGCCAACTGCACCGATAATGCAGAGTAACACGTCCACTACACGTGCAGTCGTTGTTCGTGCGACAGCCCGGTAATGGAGCATGGGCTATACGTTGTCAGCAATGAGTTGATCAGAAGCAGGAGAGATTCTTACAGGATAGATGAAGACCAGCGGGATGCAGGCAAAGCTTCCTACCAGGCTGACGAACTTGTCCAGGTCACCCGCACCAGCCCAGGCGAGACAGGCGCACACCAAGACTATGAAGAAGCGGAAGAAGTTCTTCTTCCATTTGACGTACGGGTTGTACTTGCCTGTCCTGCTGAACAACTGCTGGCTGGTAATCTCGATCGCAGGATAAATCTGCAGCGGAGTAGATAGCAAGATAGCGAGCGAGTAGATGAACTGAACACCGTTGACGAATTTGTTGTCCTGAGGCATGTTGAGAAGGACGACAGTCTTAGTCTTTGATCCAAATGCTGCATAGGACAGGGCACCAGCGCTGAGGAAGATGACAGTAATGATGATCATGACACCTCCCAGGACCTTGGGGAACTTCTTCGGGTCCTTCATGCCAGTCTGGATGGGGATGATGAGACCGATGCCTTCGAATGTGAAGATGGCGGTCCCGATGAAGAGCGTCCAGTCCTTAGCATTGAAGTTGACAATATCGGAAATGCCGCCCTGATCGACAATGGTGAAGAGATCGAAATAATACAGATATACAAGGCCCATGAGGATGAAAAGATCTGCTACCAACGCGAGCTTTTGGATGTTGTTGATGTTTCGATAAAGCGACAAGGGCAAGAAGATGACCATCTGCATCATGATCATGTACTTGATGTCGATGAAGGTCTTGCAGTTGGACACTGCAAGGACGAACGCTTGCAGATTCTCAGAGACGAAGACGATATAGGCGGACGAGAAGCCTATTTGCGATATTACAAGAGAGGTGTTGATCATGTTGCGCATCCAGTTTCCGTAGAGATGGAAGCCCATGTCACCGAACGAGTGCTCCACCACAAGACGAGTAGAGACGAGCAATACGAAGCAGGCGTAGGAGAGTCCTGCCACACCAAGAAGGACCAAGTTCGAAAAAGCCATACCACCGTTGAGGAAGGCTCGGGGTAGGAACAAGACACCTGTACCAACGAAGGATTTGAGGAGCAGCATGGCTGCACCTGTAGGGCTGCCAGTGCCCGTCTTCTTCACTTTGCGCTTCCTCCGCTTGCCGGGGGTCAGCAGTGCGCTCGACTCGCCGTACTCGCGGTCTTCGTCTTCGCTTTGCGCACCGGAATCTAGTGCATCGGAGGAGAAGTATTCATCCGGGCCCAGCACCTCGTCGTCTTCTTCGAGAGACTCACCGGCGAAGTGGCCGTATAGAGTCAAAAACTCAAGGAAGTTGCTCGTGAAGACCTGAGGCGGTGGGCGTGGCTGACGGACTGTCCCATAACCAGATGGGCCTGGACCAGGGGAGGGACTGTCAGCAGCTCTGCGCAGGTAGTTCCGCCTGAAGCCGCCTGGTTGTCGGATGGAGTCAATGTCTAGCGCCTCATCCTCAGGCTTGCGCCGAGACGACCCATGGAAGCTCTTGCTACGCTGGAACTTGCCCTGCTCCTCTGCCTGTTGCTGCTCACTCCACCTGTATATCTGTCGCGTGATGTCGCCGCCCTGAAGCTGCAAGCTCGAGAATTGCTCCTCATCTTCCTCTGGCTTCTTTCCAGTTGATTGAGCATCATCATCGCCTATGTACCCACGATTTGACCTGCTCGGTGAGGCATAGTGACCTACCAAATGTCGGCGCACGATCTCAGGATCTTCGTGAGGTACAGGAGAGCGACCTCGACCGTCAAAGGAACCGTAGTCGCTGGGTGGGACACGGGGAGGCGCCTCTTGGGCGGGTGAAAGCGGGCGTATCGGGGGTGGGCCGAATCGTGGGGTGAATTGCCCAGTGACTCTTTCAGCGCCGAAGAGAGATTCGACTCGGATGGGCCGGGCAGCGACGACTGTGGATCTGTGCGTCCAGGTAGAGGTGTTTGTATTGACGACGAGTTGGCCGTCTGGGAAGGTGTTGGTATCTGGCGTACGGCAGGTGTACCGTTGGGTAGCGAAGGAACGGGCGAACCCAGTCTCGCGATAGAGCCTGCACGAACAGATTGCGACGGGGAACTTCCACGAGAACCTCGCGACGATGGCACCGCCTGTGCATTCGTGGATGATGAACGCTCACCCGACATATTGGGCTGCGTCTGCTGTCGAGCCTCTTTGGAGAGCTTTGTGATAAGAAACACGAGCTCCGGCTATCTGCGTCTAACGTCGCGACAGGAATTCTGAGCGTTAAAATAAGCTATAGGGGTTGTGTGAATGCTATCCTCGGCAGATGCATAACGCGAGGCTTCGAGATGCTACGCGAGATGTATAGCAACGAGATGAAGACGCGCAGAAGAAGCAACGAAACCTGAGACGGGCTGCACCGAGGCCTGTGCCGAGAGGTTGAGGTCATTCGTCGATTTGTCGGAGAGATGTGGCGCCCCACGCGCGGGATGACCATGTCACGCCGTTTTAAGCCCTGCATGTTTCCCCAGTGAAGCGAGCGCTAAGCCGCTAAGTGAAGCATAGCAGACGAGTTTACTGTTGGCGATGTAGATGCGGCGTCATCGCTTCTCGGTACTGTTTCCTTGTCACTTTTCCCAGCTGTTCTGCCCATGTCTTGCGTCCACAAACCAACATCCACGACTAGTTGGCGCATCCCGTGTACGGCCCTGACCGGAACCGCAGTGACACCTCGTGCCAGGAACATTGAACCAGGTTTCCGAATGCCGAGACCATGACCGATGCGGATGCGGACCAGACGGCCAGGCTCACCCTACCGAGAACTCGTTCCAACTTTGCAACCCGTACAGCACGAGATGAGAGTGAGCGGTTACACCGACGCTCCTTCGTACAGCAGTCACCGCCTCCCGATGAGGAAACACCGCTGCTGCCAGGGAGTGGACGCCGGCATCAAGACAATGCCAACGTCTTAGATGGCATCCAAGAGACTGAGGGTACACGAGGAGGGACAAGCAGCTGGTTCTTAAGCTTCTTCCGCACTTCGCAATGGACGTTGGGGAAGGAGCCCAGTAATGACAGAAAACGACACTCGGTCAGCGAAACCGCCAAACCAAGGCCTGGCGCATTTCCCAGACCCGTTGGAGGTACTGACAAGTTAGGTACCTTTGCTGGAGTCTTCGTGCCTGTAACTCTCAATGTTTTGTCCATTTTGATGTTTCTGAGATTTGGCTTCCTCCTTGGTCAAGCCGGCTTGATTGGCATGATGGGTATGCTGATAGCAGCATACGCCATTAATCTTTTGACTACTTTGAACATCTCTGCTATTGCTACAAATGGTACAGTCAGAGGAGGAGGCGGTGAGTTCAACGTCTAGACAGTCTTCTATCTCAACTAACATGGGATGCAGCATATTACCTCATCTCCAGAAGCCTGGGACCTGAATTTGGTGGATCCATAGGCATCGTTTACTATCTTGGCTCGGTCTTCAATACCTCACTGAACGCTGTCGGTCTCATCGATTGCCTCATCGAAAATTTCGGTACCCATGGAGGTGACATGGCAGAGTGGCTACCTCAGAGCTATTGGTGGCAGTTCCTTTGGGCCACCGTAGTTTTAGCAGCATGCACACTCATCTGTCTTGCTGGAAGTGGTCTCTTCGCTCGTTGCAGCAATGGCTTACTACTTGTTCTACTGGTCGCTACTATCAGTATACCTTTGTCAGCTGTCGTCAGGCCTCCGTTTACGAATCCGAAAGAGGACATTGTGTTCACAGGTCTCAGCATGGACACCTTTCGTCAGAACTTGCTACCCCACTTCACGCGAGGCGCCGCGGGAAGTGTTGATCATCACCGCGAGAACTTCCAAGATCTCTTCGGCATTCTCTTCCCAGCCACAGGAGGCATCCTAGCTGGTGCAAGCATGAGCGGAGATTTGAAGCATCCAAGCAAAGCCATTCCAAAAGGGACCTTATACGGTATAGGTTTGACCTTCGTCTTATATACACTCGTCATATTTGCAATGGCAGCGTCGATAGCACGCGAAACCTTCTATAACAACACAAATGTCATCCAGCTAACCAACATCTCCGGCGCCATCGTGCTTGCTGGCGAGGTGGCGACATCACTGTTCTCGGTGCTCATGGGTGTCATTGGTTCAGCAAAACTTCTCCAGGCTTTATCTCGCGACCATCTAATTCCTGGGCTTTCTCTATTTGGTCAAGGAACTAAAAGGTCCGACGAGGTAGGCTGTCTGCATCTATCACTTGTTGCGTCTATGCTAACCACGGGCCTTCATTGGCATAGCCTATCTACGCTATTATCATTACTTTCATCATTGCTCAAATCACGATGTTCGCCGACATCAACCAGATTGCTTCATTCATTACAATGACGGTATGTACTATCTTCTTATAGTTTCCATAGGGTATCTTTGTGCTCTGCGTGCTGCGAACACGTGTCACAAGTAGATTCTAACATGCTCTAGTATCTCATGACTTTCCTAGTCACCAACTTGGCCTGTTTTTTACTCAAGATTGGATCTGCTCCGAACTTCCGGCCATCGTTCCACTACTTCAACTGGCCCACAGCCGCGATTGGTACCGTCGCGTGTGGAGCTACCATGTTCTTCGTCGACGGCTTCTATGCGTCCGGATGTGTTGCTCTGCTTATGATTATCTTTCTGCTGATTCATTATACCACTCCCCCTAAACCATGGGGTGATGTGAGTCAGGGTCTCATCTATCATCAGGTGCGAAAATACCTGCTGCGTTTACGCCAAGAACATGTCAAGTTCTGGAGACCCCAGATCTTACTTTTGGTGAACGACCCGCGGCGACAGTACAAATTGATTCAATTTTGCAACTCGTTGAAAAAGGGAGGTCTCTTCGTTCTCGGGCATGTCATCGTTTCCAGCAACTTTGGCGAAGCTGTGCCAGAGGCTAGACGCCAACAACAATCTTGGACGAAATATATCGACTTTTCCAGGATCAAGGCGTTTGTGAACATTGCCATATCTCCTGCTGTCGAGTGGGGTGCGCGTAATCTCGTACTAGGTGCAGGATTGGGTGGCATGCGGCCAAACATAGTTGTCATGGGCTTTTACAATCTGCCTGAGCTGAGGCAGGCGCAGCCCTCCATTGGTATACCTTCGCCCCAACCATCACGACCGTCTAGCAAGGCCGCAAATCATCCTATCTCTCGAAAAGCGATACAGGCAGCAGCCAGGCGACGCGTCACAGGCAATACCCATAGTATGCTTCCCACGGACGCTATGAAGCCGGAAAACGCAATTGCCATACGCAGCTACGTGACAGTTATCGAGGATTTGATTCTGCGGTTACAAGCAAACGTCGCTATAGGCAAGGGTTTCCAAGAGCTCGAAGTACCACCCGCGAAGCCTACGGCAAAGCAGAAAGCTTTCAGCTTTGTTGGTCTGAGTGAAATTGAGATTGAAGATTCTTCAAAGAAGTACATTGATCTGTGGCCAATACAGATGTCAGCTGAGGTCGCTACTGCTGGCGACGAGCCGGTCCGGAAGAATGTACTGACGACCAATTTCGACACATATACATTAATTCTTCAGCTTGGATGTATTTTGCATACGGTACCGTCTTGGAAGCGCATGTACAAGTTGAGAGTTTGTGTCTTCGTTGAGTACGAGACAGACGTCGAGGAAGAACGCGGTCGTGTTACCACATTGCTGCGTAATCTGCGCATTGAGGCTGAAGTTCACGTCTTCTGGCTATCATCTGGTGACTTGAGCATGTACGAAGTCATCATTAACGGAAGAGACGATGGTGATCTCGATCAGACTGGTCGTGATATCGATTATTCGCTAGAAGACGAGCGTTGGTGGCAAGATATCAAACGTCTGCGTCAACCCGAAAGTATGAGCGCCAGCCAGGAACTAGCACAAACTGTCGATATCCTTGAAGCCGTAACCAGCTGGCCTATCGCCTCATTTCAACATGGCAGGCAAGAGATAAACCCCAAGCGCTTCTCAGCACTACGTAAGATGCTACGCAAGGCTAAAAGTAGGACGTCGGTTAGCAATCTTGGCGATGGGACGAGAATCAAAATGCAAAGCCAAAGAATACCTGTCGAGCTACTGGAAGACAGCGACAGTGACACTCAGCCATCCTCAGCCTGTGGAAGAGAAGACGATGCTGATGATGAAGCAATGGCGTCTGATAGCGAGGCTATTGTCAGTGGCAGTAATTTCGACGAATACGACCTGGATGCATCGAGTGATGAAAGCGACTACAGCGGGCAGAGAATGTCACTAAGAAGGCGAAGGACGGCACCCAGCAACTCTCTCTTCACTAAGCAGCTAGACCTTCGCAAGACTATCTGGAAGAGTTCGCGCAAGGGCAGTACTTCGCAAAAGGACGACAGACCGACCACGCAGTCTGTAACGCCGTTTAAGCCGCACCCAGATGCCACCGCTTCCGACACAGCTGTTCTGCACTCTGGAGAGTGGTCCAAGACCCATAGTGTAGCTAGTTCGTCCTCGCAGCGCTCTGGTTCCTCACGCGCAAAACCTGTAGTCAAACCACCCCCAATGCGCCGGCAGTCACTACCGAAATTTACATCGAATCCGACTCCCCGAACAGCGGTCTCCTCGGAGGAAACAGCCGGCCCATCGATAACGTTTGTCGACACGCCCAAATCATCAACAGCTAACAAACAAGATCCTATGATCGTAACATCCGGCGAGCCTACCCAATTCGCCGCAGACAACAACGACAACCCAGAAACCGCCAGCCCCCATTCAGCCGCAGCATCGTCATATCACCAGCCCACCGACACCGGTACCGCCTCCCCAGCATCTGGGTTTCCTGCCCAACAAGCCATCCCCCTCTCCTTCAACGACCTACCTTGTCGCGCTCAACATCTCATTCTAAACGAGCTCATACGCCAACACTCCGAAGATACGGCTGTGGTTTTTACAACGCTGCCTAGTCCCATGGAAGGTACGTGTGAGAGTGAGGCTGAGAGTGTCAAGTATATTAGTGATTTGGAGGTGTTGTGCCAAGGATTGCCACCTGTCTTGTTGGTGCATAGTAATAGCATGACTGTTACTATGAATTTGTAGAGAAGTATGAGGGCGGATGTTGGATTGCAAGATGGGATGAGATATCGAGATGATAGTATGACATGTTACTCAAAACGAAACGATGTGATCAAGTTTTAAGAACGAGGTGGTGGTATCATTAATGCTACAACTACAAGTCTAAACTACTCGCTATCATCGTCGCTACTCGATACGTCTCCACTCTTCTCAGTTACCTCTTCCTCCTCCTCTACATCAGGTTTGCCAGTCATGGAGAAAGCCTTCAAACACGTGATCCTAGTGCCCGTGGAATACGATCCAAGCAGCTTTCCGACCTGAACTGCGGTAAAGCCCTTTGCCTTGCCCGCATCATCACTCTTTAGCTCATCCGTACTTAAGAACCAGAAACGAACAGTACCGTCGCTGCTACCAGTAACAACCAGGAAGCTTGTTTGTGAGAGAGTTACGATTTCAAAATCCTTGACACGGTTCGTCATGCCTGCAGCTGGGCCACCAATTTGGGCGACTAATCTGGCAGCTGGGACATCGTCCTTGTTCTTTTCTGATGCTTCAGTAGGTATCGTGGTATTTGTGTCGTAGAGGAGTACGCGGCCATCTTCCGTGGACACGAGTAGCGTGGCCGGATGTGACTCCGACGGCAAGTAGTGCATCTGATGAATCTTTGTCCTCGGGGTTGGCGCAATCTTTGCTTTTGGCTTGGATTCAATGTTGAAAACAACGATGCCGCGTTCGAAACCCACGGCAAATTCCTCGCCTTCCTTGTCCCAGATTACTCTCCTACCCTCGCCGGATGCGAAGCGCCCTTCGCCTACTGCGGTCAGGATGTTGCGATCAAAGTTTAGCACGCCGGCTTTCTTTCCTGTTACGAGATTCCAGAGACGCATGCACTTTTCGCCTTTGCCCACGCTGAGCATAAGTTTCATGCTGGGGTGGACGGCGAAATCGTTGATTCCAGATGGTACTTCGCCGGGTCCGGCTGTGTCTCCGCTGGGTCGGCCTTGGGGTTTCGGTATTGGTGCTTTGATTGTTGATAGGGCAGTCCAGTCGCGCGTTCTCGTGATGGCAATTGTGCTATCTTCCGCAGAGCTCAGGAGTTTCGCCCTCGTAGGGAAGTAGAGGGCTGTGATGTTTGATGAGTGGTGAAGTAATGAGCCAAGTTCCTTGTTCTTGGGGTTCTCCGTGATGGAGCCGCCATGGAGGGAAGGCAACTGTGGTCTGAGCTTTGAGGCGACAGGTGGTGCTGTTGAGATGGAATACAGGTTGATGCGCTCGTCGGTGCTACCTGTAGCTAGTGTGATCTTGGAAGTTTCATCTGACAGCGGAGACAGAGCAAGACAGCGGATGGAGGATGAATGGGCGTTGAAAAGAAATGTGTCGGTAAAATCCAATTTTGGCCTGTCTGCCTCAGGTGTCGATGCATTGTCCTGTGTGGTGAAGAGACTGCTGGGAAGAGCTGCTGCGAATCCGTGTAAAACTCTTTCGTAGGAGCCGGTTATGACTTGAACAGTCGTGACATCAGGTACTGCGTCTCCATTTTCCTTGGTAGAGTCGATCTGAAGTTTGCTCATGCTCACATCCATCTTCCCGTTGGCTGTAGCTTCCTTGCTCTTGCGGATCGCACTTTCCTTGGTTGCCTGCTGCTTTGGGGACGAGGCGACTGCTTCCTTGGTGGCTTTTAGCGCCTTCGCCTTGGCGGCACTCTCAGCGGTCTCTCTCTTTCTCTTTGCCATTGTTGATTATGCGTTGTTGTTTTGCTCAGTTGTCGCGTCTTTGGAGATCCAGAAGTTTTTGATGCAGACGGCAGGGACTAGGCCGGGTGGAGTAAGGTGCAGCTAGTGCCCCAATGTTGGCCCAATGAACCAGACTAGGCAGGGCTTATCACGGCCATCCCTGCAATGCGGCGTGCGCAGCCCTTCCCTCACGTTCTCGCAAGTCCCGCCCATCAGTTCAGCATATCGCAAAACACATTTCCATCAACGAACGCGTCCAACAACCCCCATAATTCATCACAACGGCGGCACTCGTGGATAACGGATGTCGGCCACCGTTCGTCGGTCTTCATATGTCCCTCGACAGTTTACGGGAAACCTTACGCCAGGAGAAGACAAATGAAGCCGCGTAAGTCAAAGTCGACGACTATCCATCGCGCTTGCAATTTGATCGATCACATCGACTAAATGCATCGATGCGACAAGGAAAAATCGCTCGTTTTGTTTTATTGGCGTGTTGTGGTGGTGCTAATTCAATGTCCCCAGATTCACATCCGCAGCACTGGAGCGCCATCTCCGGGCACTCTGGAAGGTTACGGGTTCCTGCAATGCCACTCTAAACGGCCACCAACCCAGGGCAGACGACTTCATCTATGGCGAACCTGATGAGGAGGAACGTCGTTTCCTTGACGAAAATGATATCTCACAGTAAGACTGATGTTCCCTACCTACTCGTTCCCAACCTTCCCGTCATCGATATTCGTGTTGTCGCCGCCTCATTCTGCTAACACGGTCGCGTTTATAGAGGTCGACGCTTCAACGATACAACGCTGCCCTTCCCAGTGGCCGTTACTGACCATCAGCCACCACTACCTGCTACTCTCCCATTCCAAGACTCATCCAAGCCCTTCACTAAGCCATCACCATCCCCCGTTGTCGGTACCCCAAGCCTCGAGGACCAACTTCGCGCTGCCTCAGCATCGCCTTCTGTTGCGACGCAAACTTTACCCTCGGTCGAATCATCACTGCAGAGTGATACCATTCACGTTACCCCTCGCGCGAAGGCTACTTCGCGTGCTGCCTCCCTTGCGGTGGAAGAAGAGGTAGCAAACAAGACCCAATCTGAAGCAGGCCCTGCTGTTCATGATGTAGGAAGCCAGGACGATCTCCCTATCGATAAATCCACTGTTGATCCTAGTGCTATTGCATCGCCGACTGCTGAGGAGACGGATGCAGCTACGTCCTATGACACGACGGATGTCAAACCGAAGCCACCACAGGTCGTGCATCTACCACCAAAAGAGGTTCAGGAGGCTAGGCTGCAGGAGACGGAGCGGAAGTTGGACAGGGCTGCGGAGAAGGAGCGAAAAGAAGAGGAACGGCTTACCATCCCACCTGCGAATGCGCCTGTCGATGTTTCCTCACCGTCGTCAACCGTCGGGCCCTACTCTCAGGCGACACCGCATGCGCAACACCATTCGCCCGATACCAGTCCCGACTCCGAGACTTATAGAGAACGCAACCACGTACCCTTACCAAATGACGATGTTCTCGACCCCGCCGCGCAGCAAGTCAAAGACGATCACGAACGTGCGTTACAGAAACGAATGAAGGAGGCAAGAGAGAACGCTCGAGCAAGAGAGGACGACTCCCCTACACCCGATATTGAACAACAGATCGAGGACGAACAGGCAATACGTTTGGCTCGCGATGGAAAGAGTCGCCTGAGCGAGTCTCAGCCCGCTGGGGATGCACATTCGTTGACGGAAGGTGTGGACGATGGTTCCCATGAATCGAAAACTGAGTGTCTCGATTTGGTTGGAACCAAGACTGTCAATGATGTTGCGGTTGATTCCTTACCAACGCCAACCACAGTTGCTGCGGAACCTTCAAACATGGACCGCGATAATGCCGAACAAGCCATCAACCAACAGCACGTCTCCCCTGCTGCCGATCATCCAACCCCTCCTGCTGATATCGACATCGAAATGCGCGACGTACCCCCTCTGGACGCACAATCAACAGTGTCACCCCAACCTCCAACATCCCGTCCTGAACGTATGACTACCCGTGTCGCTTCTGGAGCAATCCGACAGAAGTCTGTCTCCGAGATCATCGCTGAGAAGGCAGCTCCCAAGACTATGCTAACCCCTCGCTCAAGCAATCTATCAGCGTCTACCAGTCCTCCACGACCGCGAACTGCTCATCGTAAATCTCAAGAGATCTCGGCTGTCGTGTTTGCCAAAAAGACACCGACTAAGGCATCGAAAGCTCTGCAATCGTACAACGAAGACTATGCATCGCTCCAAGGTGCTTCGGAAGATTCAAGCCGAGACTATCTGGAAGGCCTTTTCAAGTATCAGGCTCATCACCCGCCTAGGTCTGTGCCTTTGCAGGAACTTGTGGCATCCGCAAGGAAGACGGTGTCGACAGCTGGCACGCTCGCTATGATTCGGGAACATCAAGACTATAAGATCCTGAAGAGAGTGTACCAGCTGCAGAATGCTAATCGATGGTCGTTGAGGCAACTTCAGAAGGCGGTCGAACCCGAGCGCCCATTCACCCATCAGGATCAATTACTCCTTGAAATGAAGTGGATGCAGACAGACTTCAAAGAAGAGAGGAAATGGAAGAAGGCCCTCGCCGCTACCTTTGCGGAATGGTGTGCCGAATACGTGAGCAGTACGCCTGAAGAGCGAACGACACTACAGGTCAACGCACGCATTCCGAAGTCTGCCAGACGTACAAGCAGCGACGAGGATATGAACGATGCTCCTACGCCAGATCTTGTCCATTCTAGCACGCATGAGACAGAGAGCGAGTCATACGGTGACGAGGATGATGTCCTTACTCCTGTTAATGCTACCCCTCCTATCGGTTTGTTCTCTCTAGGTTTCAATGACGTCGTCATGAAGATCGACCGTACACCCGCCAGTGATACCATGTTCCGGGAACTACCTCTCTACGACCCGATGTTTGAGGGCTCTAGCGACACCAACCCCTTCTCTCTTTCGGAACCACCAATCCTTCCTGTATCCAAGTTCGTCACAGGAAAGCTCGTCTCGCAAATACGAGGTCCGCCCAAGAAGCGTAGCAGATACGACTATGACTCCGAGGATGAGCCATCTTCGCCGCCTAGTCGATCTGGTACGTCAGCTGAACATTCGATGCCATCCACACCAGGTCGACGATTGTTCTGTCGCAACGACTTACCACCAGAAATGACCAACGTCGCCCTGTTCAATGCCGAGAACAAGCATGTCCGCGACCGACTACAAGCAGCCCATCAGTTCAGACCGCCTACAGAGTTCAACATGCCTACAATTGCCTTTTTCGAGAATCGCACGCCTTCTCAATGGCTATGGGAAGAAGACCAAAAACTCCGGGCGCTGGTGAAAGAGTATACATTCAACTGGTCTCTGGTGTCACAGCAGCTCTCGTTGCCGTCGATGTTTGTGTCTGGATCTGGTCGAAGAACGCCATGGGAGTGTTTTGAGCGCTGGGTACAACTGGAGGGTCTTCCAGCAGAAATGTCTAAAACGCAGTACTTTCGCACCTACCAGAGCCGGCTGGAGCAGGCCAACAAGACAGTGTTTGCCCAGTTCCAGGCTCAGCAGCAGCAACAACAGCAACAAGGTCAGACCCCAGGTCAACCCCGCAGGAGACCTACGACTACGCCAATACGGGTGGAGAGAAGGAGAGAAACCGACATCTCGCCATTATCGATGGCATGCGCAAATTGGCTAGGAAACGCGAGTCTGCCGCCCACAAGCAAGCAGAGTCCCAGAAAGCTGCTGCGCTTCGAAAAGCACATGAGCCTGCGCCACCTAAAAACAACGTTCATACACCGCAGGAGTTCAGTCGTCTCAAGTGGGAACGCGAAGAAAAGCTGAAGCAAAGGCACATTGCGCAGGAGATGATGGCCAGGGTAAGCCTTGAGTATCATGCCAATTTGTCCACTACTGACTCCAAACAGCAACAGATGGTGGCACGGCAGCAGGCCCAATTACAAGCGCAACCGGGAATGGCAAACGGCGTTAACCAAATGCAACGTAACGGGACACCTGGAGGCACCAACAATGTTCCTCCGCAAATGGCCAATCCGTCTTTGCAACAGGGACAGAACGGCCCCGCAATGGCGGCGCGGGCGCACCAGTCCCAACAGGGCATGCAAGCCAACTTCGCCAACGGTAATATGTCTGGCATGTCGATGGGCACACCGGGCGTTCCCCAGGCACAGATGCAGGGCAACATGCAGAATGCTCAGCGTATGGGACCACCAGATCAGATGCGCATGGCTATGCAAAGAGGCCAGTTCAACGCCACTCAACAACACCAGTTCCAACTGCAACAGCAACAGATCAACATGGCTAGCAACCTCACCCAGGGCATGGGCATGAACGGTATTCCTAACGCGAACATGATGGCTCCTATTCCTAATCAGAACGGTGCGATGAACGGAAACATGAACAATTCCATGAACGGGATGTCAAACGCTGCTGGATCTCCACGGATGAATCAGGGTAATGGGAACATGCAAACGCCTTCCCGACCCCTATCCAGTGGACATATGCCTCAGCTCCTGGCATTCCAGAACCAGTTAAAGGTACAGCATCCGGAATGGACCCCAGAACAGGTTACAAAACAGGCCTCCGACCACCTCACCCGTTACCTTGCTAAGCAACGTACACAGGCAATGAGCGCAGCAGCTGGATCTCCAGGTATATCTCCTTCTCCACAGATGCAGAACAATCAGTACTTCCAACAGAACGGTGGCATGGCCAATGCTCCCCAAACAAACGCGGTACAGAACTACCAGGCCCAACTGGTCCAACAACAACGGCTGATGGCAAGACAGCAGGCCGGCAGTCCTGGATTGAATGCTCGACCACCTAGTCGGAGTGCCACGCCTCAAAACCCACAGATGCAACAAAGTCCGGGTATGCAGCAAGCGCAGATCAACCGGTCTTAGGAATTCCGATTGGCACAAAGGGAGCCTCCGTGAGGTCCCGTCACCGTTGTCTTGTATATAATTTTAATGTTCCTCCTTTAGCGTTGTCCTTCTAGCGTGGGGAGAGTCTGGCTTTTCGCAATGCGGTGGGCGTACCCCATGAGAAAGCATGGTGTTTGTGGCGTTGAACGGCGCTCTCACAGTCGCTCAGGGAAGTGGTTGGTACTGCGGGAAAAAACTCATTGTGTCGCTTTTTGTCAGCGGCATCCATCTGTGTCTTGTTGATGGGCTTCTATACTGGCTTAGAGCTTTCTGAATATCATGCAACTCGAGCATAACATCGAGATATAAACATTATACCTTTGAATCGCTGCCTTATCTTATGCTATCTTCGTGACTTGTGTCGTATTGGTAAATCGAATTATTAAAGGACTAATTTTTTTTCTGGCTAGATTCAGGTCTGGATGCAACGAATCTAAAACGCAAATTAGTAGAGTCTGTTATTTCGATCAATCGCCACACTTGATGTAAGAATATGAAAGCTGCCGTGGGCGCGGACCATGCGGTGACTAAGCCACGCGAAGCACTCGAAGGCGGTGGGTGAAGGCACAAAGAACGTCGCGCGCGGAAGTCGACCCTCACCTCCGCAGCACCTTCCCCAGCGGCCACCACTTGCCATCGCAACCCTCCAAAACCCCCTCGGCCTCGACTCAACCGCGCCCATCGTTGCTTCTCCTGGTGTTTCATCCTGATCACTTTCTTCTACAACCGTCGCGCATCTTCCTCACTTGCGACCGCGGCAAGCGTATTCATACATACAGGCAAGAGTAGATAGGTGTAGAGAGAAGAAAGAGCCGGCATAATGAACGCGCCAGACAGGTAAGCTCTGTGTTTTACAACTCACTCTCCATCAAAACAGTACCCTCTGTACGCGCAGTCCACAGTCCACGATGCCAATCCACCACGATCATGACCACGTACCTGAACGGTATGTTCTGTACTTTCACCACGAGTGAAAAAAAAACGGAATGACGCACATTTCCACAAGCACACGATACTGGCGCCTGATCAAGAAAACATGCTGCAACGTATATATACAACCTCAAAAGTATGCGACACTACGACAGATACTACTCTACAGCGGACACCACCCGACAAACGAAACCAAGATACACCACCATGAGCAGGAGTCCAAGCACGTCCTTCTCATCGAAAATCGGACAACTCATCGAGCGAAACCCAAACTGTGGACTGCGCGACAGCTCAAAAAACAACCGCCATGTGTCGCACAAAGCTGACCACGACGCTGAGTTTAGATTCGAGCTCTTCCTGCTAGACGACGGTCAGCAGAAGGTCGAGGAGAAGGCCGAGACCCGTACGTACAAACTGCTATTTTCCCCTCTTCCACCCTCTCACAAGACCAACGCGGAACAGGCGTTCCCAACACGGCCGTCTTCACATTCAACAAAGAAGACCACACGCTCGGCAACCTCCTCTCGCAACGCCTCCTCAAGAACCCCGCCGTCATGTTCGCCGCGTACAAAGTCCCCCACCCGCTCTTCGCTACTTTTGAACTCCGTGTTCAAACCGATGGAACTATTACACCCAAGGAAGCTGTCATGGCTACTTGTCGATTGGTCATTCAAGATCTGTCCAAGCTGAATGAAAGCTTTCAGACAGAGTGGCTGGGCAAGAGGATTGTGTCCGAGGGCGAGGCGGAGAGGCAACAGCGGGAGCAGAATAACTTCTAGATTGGTCATGAGAAAGATTAGCCCGCTCTTGAACCGCACAGGGTTGACAAAGGAGTTTGTGGGAATTGTTGTTATGCGTATGTTAGGCGTCTGTTTCTCAAGATACGAGACAGACTTTGGCCTATTATCATACTTTGATGGTCTGGCGTTCATGGTCGGTCGATATGACGATGTAAAAAGATTCTAAAATTGTCTCTTACATACATACCCCATAGAGCTGAGAATTATCTGAATAATGAAGAGAGAAAAACAAGGTGGCTCACCAATTACATCAAACATTTCTCACATATTTCCGTACAGTTAAGAGTAGTATATTATCATCGTAAAGTCACCGTGTAGAGGAATCAGTGGCATTCAAAGATTGCAGCAAAGCTGGTTGATATTGTTCTATTCTTCCGACAGTATCTGTGTCACACATGCGCGACGGCTAATCTAGCTCATCATCCAAATCCGACCAACGTCCAAGCAGTGGCTTAGTGGAGAGTACAGTGTCGTCTGTCGGCGCAGCATTACTCTCATCGCTAGCAGGCGTACCACTCGAAGCTTCAGGCACATCCTTTGATGCACCTTCATCCTCGCTTATGGCAGCACTGTTAGCGCCACTAACCTTCTCCTTCTGCTCCTCTTCCTCTTCGGCTTCCTCCCAGTTCTCTGCAATCTCTACAGGCGCCTCTTTCTGTTTCTTCTTCTTGCTGCTTAAGCTAAGAACCGCAAAGCCACCCTTATTGCCAAAAGACGCGGTCTTTTGAATCTGGCGAAACGGAACACCCTTTGAGGCAGCGACTTGACTCCAGCCGGAGCCAGGACCAACATCAGACTCTTTGCGGAGGATATTGAGCGATGAATCGAGTCGTGCGAGCTGGACGTTCTTTCCAATATTTTGCGTTATGACAGCTTGAGTCAATGGTGTTTGGATCGATTCGAGCATTTTCTGCATGTCATGTTCTGGAATGCTGAGACGAGCTGCTAGAGGTGGTTTCAATGCTACTGCTTCGCTGGGCAAAAAGGTAACCTCCAGTTCGCATCGGAAGGATGTCGTTGCAAGTACGCTCCTGATGATGGGGTTGAGCTCTTCGATAGTAAGTGCGAAGCGAGGGTTCAAGATAATGAATGCGTTGTAGGGATCGCCGTTGGTGTTGCTGGGCTTGGGACGCAAGGGAGCAGCTGAAGTCACTGCTGGTGCAGGCGCAGGAGCAAGACGTTGTTGAATTTGACGAGTTCTAGCGCAATCTGCAAGCGTTCGCATTGGCGCCATGACGAACTTCGGGGTCTTGAAGATCGCCACATGTCTATGTGGCTCTGGATCCATGCTCTCTGAGTCCATGCCAAAGTCTTCAGCAAGGTGGTGAATGAATTTGCGTTGATTACGGGGCATTGGTTTGAAGCGAAAACGCTTCTGATCTGGGTCGGCAGCGAACAGTCTAAGTTGCTTCTCCTGAGTAACTGCCCAAGTGGCGTTCTGCTGGTACATGTTCAATGTAGCGTCTGAATATGGGATGTGATCGCTTTGATGCTCCGGGTCGACGTTGAGTGCGAGAGCCAGAACGCGGTTACGCTCTAATCGCGCGCACTCTTCGTCGCACTTGAGTACCTTCTTTAGATTGCCGTCCCCGTTACGCGAAGCATTGCACTTGGCCTCTTGCTTAATCCTCTGGCATTCGCACGTAACGAAGATCTTGTGTGGACAAGGCTTCTCTTCCTTGCATGGTTGAGGGAAATGGCAAGATGCCAGGCACGGATGACCACAAACACTTAGTTCTTTGCCACAGGCTTGCGTGCATGGCTCCTCGCACTCTCCTGGTCGATGGCATTGCTTCTGGCACTTGTGCGTGCCACACTTGAGCGTACGTCCGCAGACCTGGCCACAGCGTACCTCAGTCAACCAACATGGTTGATTCTTGAGAACACTCTTGCCACACAAACACGGCTTTGCCGTCAGAAAAGCGCACTTGGGACATGGCTGGTCATCTTGGTGGCAACTATGGTCCAGTTGAGGATGTCCACAATCCTTAGGTCGCTCACACTTGAAACGACATGGCGGAGGCTTCGTGCCGCATGGCAATGGAGGTTGTAGAACAGTCCGTCCACAATGGCAGCTAAGCTCGTCGAAGATGGCATCGCGACATGTACCGCAGGGACCTTTGTGGCAGAGTTCCTGGCAGCGATGTTCAGGGTTGCCACACTTTAATTGCCGGCCGCAGCTCCGGGTACAGATATGTTCGGCTTCGAAGTTCTCGCGAGGCTGACGAGGAGCCGAATCCAATGGTCTACCCTTACGGCGATTCGACTGGCGCTCGGCAGCTTTCTTCTCTCCAGCACAGCAGTGCTCGCCGCACTCGTGACGTCCGCAGTTCAACGACACTTTGCAGATGCGTCTGCATTGAGGAGGCTCGTCAATTCCCTGGTGGCAGATCGTCCGGGATGATGTGCGCCCGCATCTACATGAGATGTCAACGTTCTTCAGACAAGAACGGCATTCACCCTGATGGCAGAGCTGCTCGCACTTATGGCCACAGGGAAGTGTTTGCCCACAAGGTTTGTCGCAATTTGGTATCGGGTCCTCGCACGTCGTTCGTGGGTTGCTTGACATGTCGCGCAGAGCAGTCTTGCCACAAGGACAGCGGGTGACTACGTCTGGAGATCGCGGGCAATGAGGTGCCTGTGTGTCTTGTGGGTGACATGGCAGCTCGCAAGTGTGCTTCCCGCAATCGAAAGAGCGTCCACACTGATTGGGACACTCGAAAGATCCTATCCATGTCTCTATTGTAGCAGCGCCATCTGCAGCGACATGAGACTGGCTACTCTTCTTCTCTTCTGCTCGGTCATGACATAAAATGTCTTTCTGTATCTGACCACAATAGCAACGTGCTGGCACCCGTACTTCACAGGCGCCACAAGGGCCATCGTGGCATGGGCGTTCACATTGATGCTCTCCGCAAGGCATCAGCCCTCCACAGACGTTGCCGCAGCTCCAACCGTTTTCGTAGTCGGTATCAATACAACGTCGAGTGACTGACTTTTTGCCACAGAAGCAGTGCTGAGTGGGGCCCATCAAACCACATGGAGGACAAGGGCCTGCATGACATGTCGAGCCACAAGGGTGCGGACAGGGCTTGGGAAGAACCCGGGGTCGTGAGCAAGTCTGACCACATGAGAATGGTGGTAGACCAGGTGTTGATCGCGGATCCAGCTCCTTCTCACACCAACAGTGAAAATTCTTCGGTAGAGTGTCTTTTGGTAGATTGCAGCCAGGGCAGCGCCATTGTCTTGGAGGAGGTGTTTCTCCATCTTGAGTCTGCTGTCGCGCTGCCGCCGAACCTTCATTTGTTGACCACTTCTTAATGCATCCCAGATGGAACACAGTCCAGCATGTTCTACACGACCAGACACCTCGCGAACGCCTTGTAACGTCTTCAGTGCAGATTGCGCATTCATAGTGCCCATTATCGATATCCTCGTGTGTTCTGGTGGCGATATCGGGTGCGGTCGATTTGGGGGCTTGCGGCTGCTTCTGACGCGGTGGTCGTGATTTGCGAGGGGCAATGGGTTGGCCGGGCTGGAAGGTAGGCGCATCTGCTTGTAATCCTCCTGGGGCCTCTGAAATGGCGGAAGCTGCATCATCTTCTACAGTCAATTGCCCACCGAATTGACGGCCACCAGCAGCCATACGCTGTGGGGCATGCTCTGCGCCACCTCTCCCTCTGCCACCCCGCCCACCTCCACGTCCGCCCCGTCCACCTCTTCCACCTCTATGCGCTGCTTCTTGTACAGACGAGGGCTCAAAGTCGAGGGCGGCAGCATTTGATTGTGAGGGTCTTGCACTATCTGTTTGGCCTCCCCGGCCTCGTCCTCTGCCACTCCGTCCGCCGCCTCTTTGTGATGGTTGTTGTGCTTGCGCTGGCTCTTGCTGCTCCGGCTGTGCAGTGGTATTCGCGTTTGGTTTTCGATGTCGTGGATTCCGCCGCCCTCGTGCTCCTCTTGAGGCATCTGATGGGCCTGCGGCGGGTGGCTGAGGCGCAACTGCAGGAGTCGACATGCTGTGCGATTCGATTGCGGCAATTTCGAGTGCTGACTTGACGATGGTGATGTATACCCTTGGCCCGCCTAGAGTTGAAAGAAAGGAGTGGTATTGCAGGCTCTAGTAAATGTATGGCCTGCTGAACTGGTAAAGAGAAGGCAGTCGCGGTATTGTTGTGACGGGAAGCTTTGCAGTGGCGAGCAGTTAGTTATATTGGAGAAAGAACCCGAGGAAGGACACTAAAAAGGCGGTTCCAGAATATGCGGGTGCAGTGATGAGTCAAAGTGCACTCATATGGCGGAGTAGCCCGGCGAGTTGCCTCGGGCGTTCAGGTGCAGTGGCGCCGTTGAAGGCGAGAGCGATTGAATAATTGATTGCTGCGCTGGGTGACTGTTGTACGCATGGGAATTTACATGGGGCAGCGCGTCATACCTAGGGTCCGGCCAATCGAGACTACGGCTAGTTCCGGGCGTCCATGGCCGCCGTGTTAGAGCTTCACATCGCGAACGACACCATCGACCATCGACCCAAACATATCCACGCACATCATGGTCAAGACACTCGTCGGCGCCCTCGCTCTGGCAGCACTTCCCTCGGCCCTCGCGTTCCGCAACACGTCGCCCTTCTTCCTCTTCTCTACGGCCGAGTACGCATGACAACAAGCAGCGCATCCTGACGTCTCCAAGCTAACAACTGCAGCCTGCTAATCCCCAGCAACGACGCCGCCATCGCTGAGTCATCAGAAGTCACCGCCGATGTCCTCAAGGCCCTCGAACACTGCCCTACCAAGTCATATGTCGTTGTCGAGCAAAGGGGAGTCTCTGCCGCCGACTACGTAGATGGCCGCGCCGCGCCACAACTGAGCCGATACATGGCTGGCCAGCACGCCGAGGTCAAGTCAACTGTGGCGATACCGGATATTGTTGGACACGTCGATGCGGCAGCCATCACCGAACATCTGGTCTCCAAATGCGGGAAGGGCTTCAATGATGATGATACATGGTTCGCGAGGCAAACTCTTGAAGCGCCCCCAACTTCAAAGGCGCTACGCGTCGAGCAGCTTCAATCTGATGGTAGGCACACCATGTCCGGGATACTTGACCAGAGCTAACCAGTACAGATGCCACGCTCGAGCAATTCATCCAAAATGATGCAAAGTCCCAGGACTACACCGTTATCTACATCACCACTCCCCAGACCGAAGCGCAAGCCAAGGAATCGCTCGAGCACTACACATATGAGATGGAGACCTCATTTCCAGAATCCGTGCAGATGGAGCTGAAGCGGGATCTTTCTTCGCATGCCAAGCGAGCAAACTCGACGGAAGGCGGTCTTTTCGAGAAGTACCAGTACTTCACTCCCGGCATCTTCATGGGCTTCGCTGCCATTATCCCGTTGTTCCTCATTCTCGTGGTTGGCGTCCGAGCCCTCACCAGTCTCGAGGTTTCATACTTCGCCTTCAGCAAGGAGATGGGTCCTAATGCGCAGAAGAAGCAGTAGACGTCTTCTGGGTGGATTAGAGAAGTTGTTAGCGCACAGTGTATATCTTGTAAGTTAGTAGGCATGAGTAACCGGCGTTCATATGGCTTTGGGTCAGTAGCGAAATACCAACATTGTAGTACCCAGGCTCTATTCCTATCTGATATGTTCCCATACTGCTATCAGGTGCCTTGCATATACTATAATCGAAATACGGCTATGAATGCACGTTGGCGGGCCGTTCGGGCATGCTAGACTGATGATGTTACCTAGCCGGTTCCCCAACTTTGCCGAACTCGAAACCCCGGAGTAGCCACTCACATTCGCAGTCAGCACTAAGCCGTGCATCCACAGGTACACGAACATGGGCTGTAAGTCCGATGAGTGCATACCGCTCCGGCATACGATGTATATGTACAGCTCTTTGAGCTCGAACCCCAAGTACAACATCCAACTCCGCACCGTCTGCAAATAGCCGTCTATTTTCTTAAAACCAACAAAAAGTGCCAGCCAAGACATCTCCAACACTGCAACAGTAAAGAAGGTTCCCACAGATTCTACCATGGCTTCTCCAAAGCCGATGGACATCATCATCCTAGGCGGCGGCATAGCCGGCCTAACGACCGCTCTCTCCCTCACCAAATTTGCTCCTGCCTCGTCACCACCAAATATCACCATTTTCGAGATCAGGCCTGAGCCTGCAACAATCGGTGGTGCCGTAAACCTCACACCCAACGCTCTGCGTCTCCTTTCACACCTAGGAGCTCTCGATGAGATCCGTGCCAAAGGATATGGCGCAGAATGTCTCGCAGTAGAAGTCTTCGACCTCTACACCAACGTCAAAATAGCGGAAAGCTCCTTCAGAGGACCAGACGGAAAAGGTCTGGGTGATCCTCCATTTACTGCGCTGAGAATTACAAGAGGAGAGGCGCTCAAGGGTGTCCTTGCTGCCATTGAGAAGCACCCAAACATCAAGCTTGTATGCGGCAAGAAAACAATCAATATCAATGAAAGCGACACTGATGTCAACATCGATTTCGAAGACGGAGGAAGCGCAAAGGCGGACATACTAATTGGATGTGACGGTATCCACAGCGTTGCGCGCCTCAAGCACGTCGAGCCCGAGCGAAAAGCAATGTACAGCGGAATATGTAACGCCTTCGGCTTCGCACCCCGACGAAAGTTGGAGTCCTCCAGCCAGGACTTTGAGCCCACGCACTTTGAAGTCAGCGGCATGAACTTTGGTCGTCGCGGCATGATGTTGACGTCCTTCCACGACCAAGCACAAGAAAGCATCTACGTGGGCGCACTGATGCAAGTCCCCGAGATTGCAGACCGCAATGGCTGGAAAGCAGCAGGAGCTGATGTGCAGAAGATCCGCAACGAGATGCTGGACCGTTACTCTGGTGCTGCAAATTCGCAGATTGCACATTGGATTGAGGATGCAGAGGGTCTGTATCTCTGGCCTGTGTTCACCCTCTCAAAGGGGGGTAAATGGGCTACCGACCGCGTCATATTGATTGGCGATTCCGCACACGCTATGCCTCCGCAGGGCGAATCCACAGGCATTGTCTTCGAAGATGGTGTCTTATTCTCGCGCTGCTTGGCAAAGTGGATGGAGGATAGACGCGACGAAGGCGTACCTGTCAAGGAAGCTTTTGACGCGTATGAATCTTTGAGACGCGCGAGAATCGATACTGCTTTCGATGAGAGTCAGAGTGTGGTTAAGACAGTGCAAGATACGCCTTGGTTGGGCCACAAGATCAAGATGAATGTGGTGCCGTGGTATCTTTGGTGGACGAGGAGTTACCGGGAAAAACATTTCATAGAGGATGTTACGACGTGTGACATTGGGTATTGATGGGTCTTGGTGTTGTTGGCATATTGGACGGCTCATGGGGGCACCTATCGCCTGTGCCATCTGAAAGCAGATGGGTGGACAGTACCGCCCGAACAATGCACTTCAAGTTCCTAACTGGAAATTCAGATGTTAAGCATATTTGCCTCTCGATTATCGGTCTTCTCAAAGCTTTCATGTGCGATCTCCTGTTAACAACTCTAGTATCATCGCTCGCTTACAGCGAGAAACCTTTTTATCGGACGCCACATCATGTCTTACTATTGTTCTTCAACCCGTCTAGTCCGTCCATCCCAACCACCCCTTTCAAACCGCAGATCGAGCGGAACGACTCAGCTGTTACTACTCCAATTTTCAGGGTTACGGATCATAAGGGATTCCGCTATGAAAGCTGAAGTAGGTGCAATGTAGACCAGGCAGTTACAGTGGAGAGGGAGAAATAATGACTCGACTGTTCAAGGGAAAAAAATCCGAGGCGACAGTAGGGGTTCAGAGATGTTTGCGACAATTGTTCTATATGAGTATGAAGTATGGTAAACAAGTGCACGATAAACAATTCTAAACCACATCCTGTACCTTCCGCTGTTGCATTAGTGAAAAGAAGAAAAAATGCATCAACCAGAGGATAATAGAGCAGTCAACCCACTATTCGTGTACCAAAGTCTTCCAAAGTGCATTGAACCAGCGCGTGCTCGAAATTTTCCACCTCTTCCATCTTGTTCATCCAGTTCTCTTGCCCTCACGTCCTACTACACTCACACCGAGCATACAACGCCACCATGCCTGCGCAGCTCAACTTAACCCAACCCACCCACTTACCCCATCAAGCAATTCCAACTTTTCTATCGATCGCTGCAACACAACCACCTTGATCCATGAACATGTCTAGACGAGAAAAAAAGGCGAGACGCAGCGCAGCGTACCGGCACTGCTGCACGGGATATCGCAAGTGGCGCGCCGTAATTGGCTCGAGGCCGGGTTACTTGCGCTGGAGAGTGGATTGTCACACCGGTATACTTACCCGGTACATGTTGGCAGCGAGTCGCGTGGTGTGAAGCTGTTAGGTTGTTCCCTGCTGTCGTTGTATTGGAAGGCCTGCAACGGTGTAGGTTAAAAGAAAAAGTGTGAGAGGATTAGGGAAAGTGAGATCTTGGAGGCGCAGCAAGGTACGAAGGTAGTTTGGTGGGGTAAAGTTTGGTTAGATTAGGTTGGTGGAAGTGGCAGCGCTATTGTACGCCGACGTATTTGCTGCAATGGACAAGTGCAATGACTCGGAAATGAAACGATGTCGATTCTTGTGGAGGAACAGGATATGGGAAGGTTCTATAGCATGCTTTAATATGTATAATCATGACAGCGTTGTGATATAGAAGACGTTCTGCGGCTCCGCACCGGGCGCTGGCGCATAACAGTACCAAACTCTCAACAAAACCGGTTCCTTCTTGACTTCACATCCTCTCTTCACCCAAATGCGAGCAAAGAGGGCACGACAACTCAACATCCGCTATCGACGATTCAGAACTTGACGTTCGGCACAATTGTGGCAGAGCCTCGCGCCGTCCCTAGCCCTCGCTACCATCTCCCCTTTCCAAAGTTCTCCCGCTTCGACCCCGTGCCACACGGCTGCATGAACGGCCCCAACTCCTAGCAACCCACTACTCTCAACGCCGCGTCCGAAGCCCCCAAAGAGAATCTTTAGCGCTTCATGTGATCGCAATCTACTGCATAGTCACCAAGCTAAGTACACGTTTGCAGCCGTTCCAGTAATCTACAGTCGAAATGTCAGCCTGCCGTATGTGGAAACTGCCCCCACTCTGAGTAGTTGAACCGGTCATGCTCGGTAAAGGACCCATGAGCTTGGTGTTCTGACCTTGTAACTAAAGCACGGAGCTCGAGTATGAGACAGGCAGTGAATGTTCAGCTAGAACGTCGATTATGATGACTCGTTGATAGCGACAGTGCTGTGGAGGAGGTAATCAGGCTTGGCGACAAAAGGCGCGTACCTCGGCATCTTTGCGGATTTGATTTGTAAACCATCATGTTTTCACAAACGCAAAACGGCTCTCTCAAGTAGCATCCAAAACCAAATTCAACAAGCTCTCAGTCACCAATACGTCACAAACGTCATAACCAATCATGGCGCCGAAAAACCTCAACAACTCATACACACCCCCTTCGCAACCCCATCTCAAGCCTATCATTATTTGCGGCGTTATTATGGCGCTCTGCGCTGCTCCTACACCAGCTTTCCTCAAGCCCTATAACGTCAATTCCCCGCTTCCGGAGAATGTTGCTACAGCTGGTCGATGGATCCAGACTGGCTTGTTTTACTTCCTCTATGGTGCACATGCCGTTGAGACGGCCATGTTTATGAAGAGACTGAAAGAGCACGGTGTTGGTTTCATGAGTGCGGCATGGTGGAAGTGGATGGGAACGTGTTTCGTCGGTGGGAAATTCTGCTTCGAGCATTTTGACAGGCTGGTTGGTAAGAAGGCGTAGATGGAGGTGTTGAGCAGAGAAGGGACGGCAAGGGAAGGAAGGAAAGAACTAGGATGAAGACTTTGAGTCAAGATGGAATAGGTTGTATGAATGGTAGAAGAGGATATATAAACTAGAGTTACCTAGTAGCCATGTATACGAGCACTTCTTCCCTTTGCAGTACTCAGAAGCCTTTTGCTCAGTTTACACCGTCGTCACATTTTTGCCATTCAACACATCCAAAAATGCTGTATAAGCAGGCTTCTTCTGGAAGTTATCCGTCCATAGCAACGCAGACCCCTCTCCATTGAAAGTACCAGGAACCCAAGAATACCTATCCGCAATACCCTAGAGCCCAACAAGTCAGCATATAATCTCCAAAGTCGAACAGGTTGTGAGTTGGATAGAGGAAGCTTACCCAGATCGTCATGCCCACGCAACGCTGCACATTGATACAACTCTGAGCAACCCTCGCCCAAGCTGCCGCCGCATCCGCCAACTTCTGCGCATTACTCGGTGTGCGAGATCGTACATCCAACTCCGTGTACGCAACGTCAACACCCAGGTTCGCATAATCCTGTAGCACCTTGGTCAGCACCGCTACACTCGGTGTGACTTCGCTCTGGGTGCCGGTGGGTTCCGAAACTAGATGGCCCTGTAGACCCACGCCGTCAATCTTTGCGCCCCAGGATTGAACGAGCTTCACGATCCGGAGGGCGCCTAGATGTTTGGCCGTGCCGTATTCAAGGTTGTAGTCGTTGTAGTAAAGCTTTGCGGCTGGATCGGCGGCGGCAGCCATGCGGAAGGCGATGGGAAGGTACTGCTCGCCGATTACGCGGAGGAAGACGTTGTCTCTGTTTGTGCCGTCCTCGTTGAGGGCTGTTGTTGTGATATTAGTTGATTGTTCCCTGCTTTCTTGTAGTTGTTTTGTTTTGTTTAGTCTTCTAACCTTCATTGACAACATCCCAGTGGGTGCATTTTCCCTTGTATCTTCCCATGACTTGTTTGATGTGGTTCTCCATCACACTCATCAATGTGGCATTGTTGTTGATCTGGTTTACCCAGTTCGGCAACTGACTGTACCAGACCAATGTATGGCAGCGCATCTATATCAATTATCAGCCCCAATACTCCCAGAGCAATCACACAATCCAATAACAGTGGACTAACCTGCTTTCCGTTCTGCGTCGCAAAGTTCGCGACAGCATCCGCGTTTCCCCAGTTGAATTGACCGCGATTGGGTTCTGTAGCATCCCACTTCATCGCATTCTCAGGCGTAATAGAACCAAACTCCGCACTGCGGATGATATTTTGCTCGGTATTGTCATTGCGGATCGTCAACGAAGTGCCAATGTATGAGCGGCCTCGCGCTTTCATAGCAGCATCGAGTGCTGTAGCTGTTTGCTGCCGAGGATCAAGGGGAGTACATGTGGCGATGCTAGCAAATGCAAGAACAGTGCTAAGTGTAGGTAAATACATCGTGAGTGATGATCGTGAACTGCATGCTGGTGAGTTGGGTGACTCTATATAGCTAAACTGTGAACCCGGCTGTTAGGTGATGCCAACCGGGTTTTCCGTCTAATGATCTCAAAGTACGATGTAAATACCCGTCTTGACATGTGTATTATAGAGTGTGATGACAGTATAGTTGTCTTCCATAGTGGCGATCATACCGGGCAGATCTGGTACGAGCGTATACAGCGCATGTGCACCATGCAAAACATCTCGGAGAAATTAAAGATCGTTTAAAGCAAGGCCGATGGGCTTGGTATCTGCGAAGTGGGCGGGGAAAAGGATTCTTTTAGCATGGCCTTTTAGCCTCTTTACCCGCCCGGTACACGTCCGGTACTCCTCCCGGCAATGCTGAGGACAAAAGAGATGGGCTTGGAAACCTCCGTGGAAATACTCGGGATATACTATTTCGAGTTCCTAACAGCCAACTCAACCAGAAAATCAACATTGTAGGCCACTCCTCCATCGACGACATACTTGCCGGACTGTATGACGTGGACGTCGAATCGACGAATGATCTAATGGATTAGCAAAGTAGATCTCTAAACGGTTTGGTATTTAGGACTTACCTCCGGCAACAGCTTATACATCTCTAACTTTGCGACGTCTTTGCCCAGACACATCCTGGCTCCGATACCGAATGTAAACTGAGCCGCCTCCAGCTCGAAGTTCTTCTTCTCGCTTTGCATCCACATATCAGGCTTGAATTCTTCCGCATCCTGACCGTAGAAGCCTTTGTCACGTTGTATAATGTATGCATGACTGGTGACATCCATTCCACCCGGTACATAGTGTCCATCGATGACTTTACCTCCCTTTGGCGTCACTCTAGGGAATAGGTTGGGTGCCGGTGGGAAGAGCCGAAGACCCTCTTTGATGCAGGCAACAAAAAACGGAAGATGCTGGAGAGTCTCATCATAACGAATTGGCGTTGATAGAAGACCGGCCGAATCTGCTGCATCAAGCTCTGTGCGGACACGTGCAAGCGTGGAAGGGTCTGTCAAGATGAGCCGGAGGATACATCCCAGTGCTGTACCTGTTGTGTCTGCTCCGGCTTGATAAAGAAGTGTAACATGAGCACGCTTTTGCGTTGGAGTCAGTGGAGAGCCGTCTGAGTAACGAGCATCAAGGCAGCTAAATGCGATGAGTACAGACCAGAGGTTTAGAGGCGCACATCGGATACTTACTGCTGTAGGAAGTCTGGCCTTCCATCAAACGGCTTCTCTTTATTCTGCTGCTCTCGCGTGGTAACCTGTCGATCCGCTTCGCCCATCAACCAACCCATGCCGTAATCGTTAGAGGTAGTTGGTAACAGCAAGGACCCTACAACAGGCAGTCGCAAAACCCTTTCTCTGAAGAATCGAAACCTTCCTGAGAAGCCGAAGAATGTCAGGCCCTTGCGCCAGTTGGTCAGTAGGTACTTCTCGTCGCGCTGGTTCTCGACACTGCCAAAAGGCTGCGTAAATGAGATGATGCTGAGAATATCCGCCGCGAATTCTGCAACTTTGTCAGAGAGGCATATGGTGCGCTTAGCCTCCGCATGTTCTTTCATCTTCTCGACAAGAAGAGAGATTTGGTCATCGAAGCGAGATTCCCATGCATTCTTCAGTGGGCCGATGGACCATGGCGCGTTCGATAAGGCTTTGCGCAAGACACGGTGCGTCTCGCCGTCTATCGTGGAGACTAGATGCGGAGGCCCCAAAGCCCCACTGTTATACATGCCGCCCCTTGTGTTGCACTGTGAATCTCGATAAATGTCCTTGAGGGCCGACGGCTTAGGAAAGAGCAGCATCGTAGGAGAGATGCGAATTGGGCTATCCGCTACGCTCGTGATCAGAATCTGCAGCCGTACAAGAAACGCCAGACATCACTTACTTCCATACTTCTCCACTAGGTAAACAAAGAACTCAGGCTCTTTGTGCAATACAGAGACTATGGCACCAAAGACAGAGAACGAGGTCGCATACCAAGGCCCTGGAAACTTCGAAAGAGGATGCAGCTTCTGCATGTAAAAGATCCGACATAGTACTGCTGTTGAGAGTATTACAAGCGTGACAAGACTCGCGTTGAAAGCCTTTGTAGCAAGGCCTGCTGCTGTATCCATTATCGCCATCATACCCACGACTTGCGGGTACAAACTGTTGATGAATGGAATGAAGAGAACAGAATAGAGAAATGGAAGTAAAGTAGGGCGTCAGAGATAGCTATGTTGCTCGACAGGACTCATCTCCGCCACCCACCTTGCGGTGGTTGCATGTTCTTCGCCTTTCATGAGGGGTAAACCCATGCCATAGCTGCATGCAAAATGCAAACACATAAAAAGTCGTCCTTCTGGTGTATGCCTGTCGTTGCAGCGGCAACGCTGTGATAGGCCAATCCTATCGTATTCGCGCTGTGGTGGATGCCTACGTTCGGCGCGTGTGAACATATTGAGCGCCTCCGCCGAATCAAGTAGAACACCTGTCTGAACAGCTGCGAAGTAATCAAAAATCTGCTTACAAAACAACCTTGGCTGATTAGCTAGGACTGTTCCAGGGCTGTAAATGCAGCTCAAGCGAATGCGCGCACATTGCGCTTCATTCATATGCTCTGAGGGGTCGGTTGGGGCAATATGCAGGCGGCATGCGGGAATCCTAACGGCGTCTTTGACATGGATGGGTCGGGACGAGCCTGAGTTATCACCTAATCTGGTATGGCTCGTAGGCCCGTATGTATCAATGGTTGCATAGGCGCAAGGACACAGTGTAGGGATCGTGAGGAGGTTGGGAAAATGAGAAAGTTGCCGTGTACGACAAAGAGCCAAATCAGACCAGATATTGCCAAGTGCGGCATTACATCATTGCTCGAACTCCCCCATTGGATAATTGTGGACTGGGGCTGTTGATTCTGGCGACTTGAGTGAAACAGCGTCAGGCTCAACAAAACCTTTTGAGATTTCGAGAGTGAATGGCCAACCTTTTCTTGTTCACATGGTGAGAACTACTCTAGCAGATAGAAGTCGTCTGAAATCGGCTGGAAAGCCGTTATAACTACTAAACGATGGTACGGTGGACATGATGTTGATGGCATGTTGGCACGAACATCATGTTGAGATGGAAATGGTGTTGGGTTGGAAATCATTCTCCCTCCATCTTCTGGCGCTGCTATCTACAGTTGTCTCGAACCTGCTGTATACGGTAAGTGGGTCACTTTGCCCAATCAGAACTGGCCGTAAGACCCCCACCCCTTTTGCTCTTCTGCGTCTGCGTCCTTCGTTGCCCAGGTGGACTTTACGATGGCAACCCTTTACGATAATCAGTATGAGCTTCTGGAGAGTTGCTGCCTGTTCTTGTTACTTTCTGGAGCTCCGCAGTGACATGATGACCTGCCGCCAGCGCTATACACATCTCCTCCATATGAATCTTGGTTATGTATATAGGGTAGGGTGATGTAACGACACACAGAGACAGTACGTCTGGACCGCGAATGCATCAAACATTCCGCAACAATGCTTGGTACTGAACCAAAAGTAGAAACCGACTCTACCGCCCTCTCTACAGGCTCCGGCTCTGTAAAGCGGGGTTCCGAGAGAAGCAGGTTATAATCCTTGAACACTTTCCTGTTCTGTGGGCCAGATGCTCGAAAGATATCGCCCGCCATGTCTGAAATTAATCCACTGGATGTCTTGGCCATCGAGAATGTTGTGTCGCGATACTGCCAGGCTCTGGATCTGAAGGACTTCGATCTGCTGAGCAAAGTCTTCGTACCTGATGTTGAAGCTAGTTATCCCTTCAATAAAGCTATCCAGAGCCTTGATGAGCTGAAGGATGCAATCAAGAATCGGTAGATCTATCCTCCATAGATCAGCAAGGAACAATTTGACGTCTGACAATACACAGTCTTGGACCAATCCGCACACATCACAACCTCACGACGCAGACCATCACATTTAGGTCCGATGCGCAGACGGCACGGGTGGTGACATACTTCCAGGGTGTACACGTAAGTAGCCTACCTCAGTACCTTGTTCGGTGCAATGAACATGCCTTCAAAGCCTCGTACATGTGCTTGAATCGCGTGTCGTTTCGGCGTGTCGCATACAGATAAGTCTTTAGCCGATGCTTAAAGTGGAGTACTAAGTCTTACAGTTTGGACAAGGTCCTCACGAGGGCAAGATGCTATGCGCGTATGGCAAGTACGTGGACGACATGGTAATACTGGAAACGAAGAACAGCGATTTCGATGGTGTGCGCGGCGCAAGCGGAGTCTGGAGGATCAAGGATAGAACGGTCACCTTCACTCAGCGGATTGGAGACGAGAAGATTATGAAGGAACATTGAGGGCTGCGGCGTTGGGATGGAAGACTGTCGTTGCCTTCGCAGTACCTAGCCCACGAATGCTGATCATGCCTTCCTCACCAAAGCAGTTAAGGGCTTTAGTCATGTGTGTGTTGATGTGTACCTCCAGGGCTTCTTGCTTACTCCCCAAGGTTTCTTTCGCCGCAGCCACTCTCTCCAGAGTTCCCAGTTTGCTATCGTTATTCGCCTCAGCTATCTCGTTACGACCATCGCTGTGTTACCATCACTTACAATCGCCGAGATATCCTTCATAACTATGACGGTGCCGCCCGAGTCAACTGGCAGGTTCCCATCTCAATGGACAGAGGCACGAGAGACCGAAGAAGCATTCAACTAGGGGTTGTGCAACATATGGATTCATGAGTAATGCAGTTGTTGCAATTGCAAGCACCGACTAATAGGCGCAGTACCGGAAACCGCGGATCAAACAATTTCAATAGACTGCGTACAGAGTGGCTTCACTCACCCTACCGCAGCGATGAGATCGAAGCCTATGAGGGACCTCTTGACGAAGTCGACACTAGAGCCACATGCTGCATCGTTTACATCCGCAACTTTTTGTGTACACCACACGACTTTGCGTACTGCATATACGGGCACGCAAATCTTGCAAAGTTTCACTCCGGCTTGCATGGGGGAAACGCGGTATGTTGAGCCAAGTATTGCTTTGCGATCGAAACCACACTGATCATATGCCTCGTAGTACAACGGCCCAATCCTTGCGTCGGTTATATCCCTACTCGGAAAAACAATCGTAGAGAATGGCCAGAGGGTTCAGCCGATTTGTTGGAACAGATTCCAAAGGGTGCGCAAGAATCCGGAAAGGCATAACAAGATTCGCTGGTCGTGCATGTTTGAGACAGCAAGACTGGCGTGGAACAAGATGACATTTGACGCCAGATCCCTACAATTGCTCGAGAAGTTTTTAGCAACTGCCACCAATCTGACAGAATACCCGATTACTGAGGAAAGATGGGGAGCAAACGCTATTATCGCGGGCCGGAGGACAAGCCAGGAAGCAAAAAGCATCGCTATCGAGATGAATCTGGAGTTACTCAAGAAACAGGATGATGATGACGAGATCCTCTACTTTGTCGAAAACGAACTGCATGGCCGGCGGGTGCGACTGCGCCAACACAAACTTTCAGACGAGCAAACTCGCCTTCTCGGTTACTTTGCGAAACTCATCGATGAGTTTGACTACTTGTGCAGCCCCGACAACCCAGAGGTTCCAGACGACAAAGCTTTTGCAAACAAAAGGGCCTTGGTCATCACAGAGAGGGATGATCTGATCAAACAGATACAATATGAAATCACAAAACCCATTGACGCAGCTGATACGTCCAGATCTCCGACGATGTCTCCGAAGTCGCCTCAGGTACAGGTTCAGCATACGCCGATCAAACAAGAGGAGCATATACCGATGCAACAGGACGAGCATACACCACTAAACCAAGAGAAGTCTGAATCGCTGAGCAGAAGCGAGACAACGACGACAGTTCGGAAACTTGAGCTTGATGCGATACAGGATTTCTGCAGCATCACCGGCGTCGACTTCGAAGAGGCCGAGAAGAAGCTTAAATATTATGATTACAATGTAAATAACGCCATAGACTTTCACTACGCAGACCAAAAGGCCTCAGAGCAATCAGCACCCCCCGACGTTGATATGGATGCTGATCCCGAGCTGGAAGAAGCCATCCGGTTGAGTCTTGTGACTGGATCTTCTGGCGGCGAAGCTACACAGTGTAATCTTCCGGTCGACAACTCGATAACGAACGACAAACCGAAAAGGCATACGCAATTGTACCGCGAGGATGCATTTAGCATATCGAAGGTCACGACTGGTGAGATCTCACAAAATGTGGCTGAAATGGTGCAGTCGCATGCCCAAATTCGAAAGAACAAGGGTGAGGAGCAACCAGAGATCACCCAGAGTAATTTGGAGGCTCAACATGGCAAAGAGAATTGCGAAGACTCGAGCAAGCAAGCAGTCGCAGCAGTCACAGCAGTCACTGGAGACATATCCCCAAGAGGTCGCTCTCACGCTGGCCAATCCATCCTATTAGATCCCCAAGGAAACTTCAAGGCACATGTGCATCCAGAGCCTCCTCAAACAAGTCTGTGGGAGCAATACCAAACTATGCGAAGCAGATTGCAAGTACAGTATTACGGTTCCGGCGCATGCTTCGAAAGCCTAGGTCCCATTCGCGGCGTTCCTACAAGGGAACAAGCTGAATACATGAAGCCAGCCGAACAGACCCAAAATGACAACGCCAACACGGTTTCGGCTGTGAAAATCGACGACGCTGGAGGGTACAGAAACGTTGGGCAGGTAAAAACAGCTAGGGCATATCGAGAAAAGCAGGAAGTTCAGCATGCAGAGAAAATAGCCGATGCCGCAGATGCTGAAATGGCAGTCGAGTTGACAGACGATGAGCTCAAAATTCAAGAAGAAAGAGACCACGAATACGCAGAAACGGTGCAAAATCAACTCTATGCAGAAGAAGAGGAAGAAGGAGGACAACTCGCCAATGCACCAGAACCCGTGCACGTCTGTGAAGACTGGGCAAAAGTGACAGCCGCAACCATACATTCCCAAATGAAAGGAATTGCGTCTGAACAAAACACAGAAGACGACAACGATTCTACACGCGGCAACTACAGCCCAGCACACAGTGGCCACGACTCTGCGATCGGCGACGACGAAACTTCATCCAAGTTGGACCTTGATTACATCACGAAACACGCCGAAGAAAACAACAGACAGAACGAGAAGCAGGGAGATTTCGAATCTGACTCCTTCATCACCCTCAGAGACCTCGAGGAGTTGAGCGACGAGCCGAGAAAGGCCGTGTCGGAACAAGAGAACGCTCTATCCGTTTCGAAAGAACAAGCCAATAAACACACCACAGATCAGGGAAATGTCGAACCTAACTATTTCGTCAATCCCCGAGACCTCGAGAAAGTGAGAAGTCAGGTGGACGATGTCGGTTCAGAACAAAGGAAGGATCTGTTCATCTCGAACCAAGACGATGCCTGGGACGGATACGACAGTGACGCAGATGAAATGGAAATTGACGATAAGGGGATAGTTGGTTCTGATGCTGATGCAGAAGGCGATACGGATAGCGAACTGCAAGGTTTTGATGCCGATGCGGAAGGCGACGTGGATGAAGAGATGCCAACGTCGACATCGATCGGAGATAAGGATGTTGTCATGAGCGTGGTAACGGGTGACGAACAGCAGACTCTCGAATCGAGTAAGGAGGAGGAAGAACAAAGCGCGAAAAAAGAAAAGTACGGCTCACCTATGGTGTCCAAGCCGGATGAGGATGTGGACATGGACGCTGAAGACGGGAATGTCAAGATCTTCAAGACGGATGAAGAAGACAACGTCGATATGGCCGGCAGCAGTTAGCTAGATATATCCCAGGGCGATACTATAGTAGTAATACGCATGCTCAGTATCCCTACCTTGCCCATGATATCCATAGAACTCACGTCTATCAATAGCAAAAGAAGTCCTCAACAAAGTATTATTCCAATTCAATGCTAAAGCTAACATGATTGCACCATAAAGTGCCCAAAGAATGCAGGGGTATTTGACCACACACGATTCAGTGGTGGCGATGTAAGGAAGATCTATAGACCCCAGGATCCCGTCCAAGCGGTGATGCGTAGAAGCATCTCAGTACGTATGTCGTTACTCATATCTCTTGTATGGCTGTAAGCTATACACAATACCGTCGTGCATTGCAATGTAGGATTCGTTTATCTGGACTACTCATTGTCCAGAAACTCTACCATGACACTGGCGCCCTTCAGTCCAGCGGCTTCAACCGTGTCGTCGACGTGGTCAAGAAGGTTCTTGCCCATGAACGCCAGATCGAACTCAGCTCCTTGCTTGCCTTCCCAAGGTACATCGGACTTGATCCATTCGTAGACGCGACGAACTGGGTCTGAGAGGTTGAAGCGGCGCACGATCGGACGACCTGACGGTCCACGGAACTGGATACGAGTCGTAACCTTGGGGTCGGTAACGGTAGGCTCGGTGTGAGGAGCATGTGCGGAAATCGCATCAAAGACCGGATTGGAGGGAGTTGCCTCAGGCTCGACTTCTGGTTCAGGGGCGGCTTCTTCGGCCTTGCCCTTGCCCTTGATGTTGTCTGTAGACTTGGTGAGAGCATCCGGGTCATCGTCCTTCGGTCCCTTGCCGTTGTCCATGCTGTTTTGTAGTGCCATCTCTAGCATCTCCTCCTCCGTCATGCGACCAACATCCTTCTTCTTGGACTCAGACTTCCGCTTTGCTACTGGGTTCTTCGCGTGGACGTTGAGGCTGTAGCGGTCGAGGAACTCGTGGAGCTGAGCATGAAATTCAACTGGCTCAGGTATCGGTGGGCCCGACCAGACTTTGACTTGCTCGCCCGTTCGGGGGTCGACGATGGCGATGTGGGGGTAGGCGTCGGAACTGTCACGAGCGTGGAAGTAGTAGTTCATGTACTGCTGTCCACGCTGATCATCCTTTGCGTATTGCAGGAAGATAAAGTTCTCCCGCACAGTTGCCTTGATTTCGTCGTTCTTCCAAATGTCCCTGTTAAGGCGCTGGCAGTCAAAAATTGCCGGATCTTGGATGTTGACGAGCAGCCACTTCTCTTCATCCTTGCCCATGTCTCTCGCCTTTTCCCACGACCCTTGGTACATGATCTCGAACGGTGGGCGGAATAGCTCTGCGAGCATGTTCATCTTAGAAGACTGCTCGGAAGCACCGCCCGTTGCGGTCGCAAGCTCGCGTCGCCGAGTGCTCGAATCGGTTGTGTTATCCCAAACGTTGGTGTGAGTTGCGTGCTGGTTGAAGATACCTGCGCGGCCTTCATCAATTGGGTCAGCAAAGTCCGGGAACTGTACATATGAAGTTTGTGGCATACCTGTCCGCCGACGAGCCAGCTGTTCCTGGACCATGGCATCGAGATCTTCTTCGTCATCAGCAGGCCCCCAGTTCGAGCCTGGCCCAACAAGTGTTTCCACTCTCCGTTCTATAGGTGCGCGAATCTCATCATTGCCAGCTCCACCAGCCCCGCCACCGCCATACATCTCTTCTTGTAACCTCCGTGCCATGGCTTCATCATCTTCCACGCCTGGTTGTGCTTGGGTGGGTGGCGCGGTGCCTTGTGGTGCGGGATCGAAGTCCATGTCATCGTCTGAGTCGACATTGATGGGATTCTGTGCGGAGGAAGCGGCTGCTGAGGGCTGTGATGGCACCGAAGGAGCATCGGCAAGTCCTGGGGAGTCGAAGAAGAGTTGTATGGCCTGCTCCAAGTTGCCATCAGTTAGGCGCAAGTATTGAGCAGCCTGATCTGGGCTGCAGGAGGTTATGCCACAGAAGTTGGCAACATTTTCTTCATCCATCTTGGGCGATGGTATGTGTTTCGGCTTTTGGTGTTTAAGTTTGGTGTTGAGGATGGGCAGGAAAGTGCGTTTCCTTGACCCGTGGAATAGGTAGCGAAGGCCTTTGTGACAGCGGTATGCTATTCCGAATGCGTTGATTGGGTCGCGAAGGGTATTTCGGTCGTCGAGCGTGTGTCAGGAATTGTGTGTGGCGGTCGCGATTGTAGGTAGAACTGTGGTGGGGCAGTTTATGTACCCATCAAACTCCGCGAACAACTGTCGAGGTGCGTGCACAGAGTATGGCGACGGGTGATGATGCAAATAGACGCGATTTCGTGAGGCGGTCAATGTACTACACAGTGTGAGGTTTGGACGTTGAGTACCAATGTGAGTACAGGTGCGGTGAACGGCTTGTGACAGGCGCGGGCTCGGCTTGTCTGCTGGGGGGAGATCGTGGAAGAAAGGAAATAGATAGGCTAGGAGAGGGGCGAATTACTAGCCTGGCGGTGTTGCAGGTGTCTAAGATAGGCCGAAGGCGTCGGCTTTATTAGAAGCACGTCGAAGACGCGATGCGATTGTTGTAGGCAGTTGCGACTGCGTCATTCCGGTACCCGTGCGTCAAACCCCTGTTGCCTCACAAGTGAATGTCCGACACGACATGTGGCAACCACGGACGAACAGGGCTTGAGATACGCCTAACTAATCATAGACACTCCATAACAATACACTAGCACACTGCATCGCTTGGTCATCTATCCCTCCCGGAGCCGATGAGCCACGCCATCCGCCTCTGCCTGTTGCCCCTGCTATAAGACTCTCGTTTGTTGATCGGCCCCATCATCACGATACCTCCAACAAATCACAACATGGCGTCGGAACAAACACCAGAAGCCAAAGAGCTTGCTCTGGTGGGCAAGGTCGAGATGCGCATTGCACTTGCTAGCTCAGAGAAGAAGCTCGAAGACTTGCTCAAAGTCTATCTCTCCCCACTACTACTCAAACTCGGTTCAGATAGCGTCGCTGTACGGAATAAGGTAAGTCTCATAGATGGTCG
This sequence comes from Alternaria atra, assembly GCF_907166805.1. Taxonomy (NCBI): domain Eukaryota; kingdom Fungi; phylum Ascomycota; class Dothideomycetes; order Pleosporales; family Pleosporaceae; genus Alternaria; species Alternaria atra. The sequence continues at coordinate 1,017,676 of NW_025091333.1, forward strand.
GCTGATGTGCTACTATGAAATTATTTTGAACACCGCTGATAGCGGCCTCTCATTAGGTCATCTCTATTTGCCAACACATCAACACCCGCATCAAGTCGCAGTACGCATTCCTGTTTGTCCAAACATAAAGTCTTGCACTAACGCAGTACCCCAGAGATATCAAGCTCCCCCGTGGGCGCTCTCCTAAAGCAATACAAAGAGAATCCTGATATCTCTCTTATACGGCATTTCGACATTCTTTACATCCAGCAGGGCATATCGCGACTTACAGTTGCCGAACGACTAGAGCTTCTCCCCCATTCTACTGCAGGGCATCGCTAAAGACTATGAAAAGTCGGAGCAACATGCCTCTCAACTATTTCATCTCATCCTTCGTCTTCTGGTTCACTTCAAGCTTCCTCTCCGTGGTAGCAAGGAGGACGACGAGCTAAGAACGACTTTGGGTCTTTCCGATGATGATGCGGCCTTCCTCTCCAAGTGGTTCGGAAAACTGCTTATGTTGAGCATTATACGAGAGAGCAACCCCCAGGCTCAAGCCTCGTTACGCTGTCCTGGCTTATCTTCCGATGACTACAAGTTTCTGACACTTCAGGGCAAGCCAGACGCTTGGGATCCCACCTCAGATGCAGGACTGAACTTGACAGAATCCAAGGCCCTAGTCACGCGCTTCATGGCAAGTGGAATGTTCAAGGAGGATGAGAAGTTCCTGCCCGCGCTGTTCGCATCTGCTGATACCAACTCTCGGATATCAGAAGTTGGTGAGGACACCTTGAAACGTGTAATGTTGTCGAAGGACCTTGAACAACCGGAGGTTGTGGAGACTTTATTCGACCTCTACTTTGGCTCAAGCTCATCGAGTGGATCGCTTCCTGTAAAGACACCCCTACAAATCAGGATACTAAACGTCTTGTCAAGGTCTGCCAGGTGCACTGCATATCCACAGCAGATAGCGAGGCTTGTAGAAGAAGGTCTCCTCTCGCCCGAACTAAATGCGACAAATAAGACAGCCGGTAGGGAAGCTTCCAAGTTCCGTTCAGCTATCTTCTCCCTTGTCAACTTCGTCGCTCGTCGTGGCAAGTCATCCGATCTTTCCCAGGTTGCCGAGAGTCTGGTAGGAAACCTAAGAGCTTTCATCCAAGACCAAGGCTGGCCAACTCCTGATCGCGATCAAGATATGGAGTTGAGGGGCTATGGCTATGAAACCATTGGGCTGTTAGCGAAAGCCGCCCCAGAGAAGATTCTACTAGAACCGTCTCTGGATCTGCTAGAGTTCTTGTTTCGATCTCTTCGCGAAGATTCAGCGGGTAAAGACGTAGCCGTCAGTATAGAGGAAGCTCTTTCTTCAGTACTGGGCGCATTCTCAAAACCTTTCGATCATTCTGTCATGCCCAGATTTCGGCAGATACTGCTGAGATATGCATCTGTAGATCAGGAGAGCACACCAGCTTCAAGTCGATTTACAAGAAGCACTCGCTATGTTGCAACACGGTTCGCGAATCGCTGCCTTCCATATGAAGATGTGCTGGCGCGGTGGATTGATATTCTCGCGGTTAGTGGAGGTGCTTCTGAAAGACATGAGGTCATAGAGGAAGGACGGCGTGGTCTCGATCCATACTGGTTCAGAATGTCTAACACGCCGCCTGGTGAACGTGAACAGAATACGTTGACATTTCCGGACTTCGACAAGTTGGTCAACTTCATCATCGTACAACAAGGGCAGGACGAGGATGCCATGGACATAGATGAGTCGGAGGACTCTCTTGTCCAGATACAACACTTCTACCAGCAATACCCTGGGGCTCTGCCGATCGTCATCAATTTCTGTTCCAGCATCGCTATGCAGTCTGCGCTACTTGACAAAGAGATGGCCGAAGAAGTCCCAGAAGACTGGGAGAGGAAGCTTGATACCCAGATGACCACGGATATGCGCGCCCGGCAAGCGTTTCGTGCATATGCGGCAGATAAGGCCCACGCTCGATCGCTTGCAGTGATATTGCGAGCCAGTTTCGACAGACTCACAAAAGATGATGTTAGTGACATCGGCGACATTGGTACTTCTTTCGTACGAATGCTGTCTCTGCTACCGCAGCGTCATTGGGTTCAAGCGAACGTCGTCCGAGATTTCCGCGCTTTACAACCCTCTATTATAGCCAACAACGCCGGACGACGACTCGCCGCTGCCCACGCATATGGATTGCTAGCGTCCCACGACAGCATTGATCAAGATGCTCTTCAGTCCGCTCAAGTAGTCTTCTTCGAAAAGCTCAGCACTTGGAAGTCAGCAGTCGGTGCCGATATCAACCAGATCAGCGGCATTATCCTAGCACTTGGCTACTACTACAGCAGGGCATTCTGGAGAAGTGGTGCGGCATCTACAACCATCACAGATGATCATCCGATCCAACAACTGTTACAGTCTGTTGTTGAGATTTTGAAAGAATCTCGGGACGCAACCCTGAAGGGTGCTGCCTTTTCTTGTATCGATCAGCTCAGTCTGTTCTATGTTATCACCCCATCATTACTTTCCAAGTACGCAAAGGTCGAAGATGTTGCTCAACATATCTACGACTCTGCCAAGACAGGCACGACCAGTGCCATTCTGGCTTTAGGTCATCTTTCTATGATCACAGATGAAGCCGAAGACGGTGCTGAGGAAGCAGCAGAATATAAGGCCATCGGTGACAAGCTCTATGAGCTGCACGAGGTCCGTCAGCCGGAGGTACACTTTTCTGTCGGTGAAGCGTTGAGCTGTTTCGCTAGTGGTTGGGACTCAAAGGCTCTGACTTCTGAGCTCGATATTCTACATCCAAGCCAACCGCAGGAGCCGTGGGATGCGCCTCTACAGACACCGTCTGGACCTAAGCGCGAGAAGACACTTGGTGCAGTTTTGGAGAAGACCTTGAAGGGCTGTGTTCAAACTAAACCCTCACTGAAGAAAGCTTCTGTGATATGGCTACTCTGTCTTCTACAGTATTGTGGTCACAAGCCCGAGATGCAAGGCTATCTAGGCCAATGTCAGGTAGCGTTCAAGAACTGTCTCTCTGATCGCGACGAGGTTGTCCAAGAAGCAGCTTCACGAGGATTAGGCTTGGTATACGAGAAGGGCGATCGCCAGCTCAAAGATGATCTCGTCCGCGACCTCGTCGGTTCCTTTTCGGACAACAAATCCAAGATGGCTGGTACTGTTACGGACGATACTCAGCTTTTCGAGCCTGGTGCGCTGCCCACTGGAGATGGGTCGATCACAACATACAAGGACATCTTGAACCTGGCAGCTGAGGTTGGTGACTCAAGTTTGGTATACCGCTTCATGTCAATGGCATCCAACAACTCTATCTGGTCAAGTCGAGCTGCATTTGGTCGCTTTGGCTTAAGTAACATCTTCTCCGATTCCAGTGTTGACGGATATCTGGCACAAAATCCCAAGCTTTACCCAAAGCTCTATCGGTATCGGTATGTTCATTGCACTGAGATGTAGCTGTGGAGGTCCTAGACTAGATCGCAAGCTAACACGAACCCAGGTTTGATCCAAACACGAACGTTCAGCGTTCGATGAACGACATTTGGAACGCGCTTGTCAAGGACTCTTCAGCAACTATTGACAAGCACTTTGATGCGATAATGGATGATCTTCTAGTCAGCATACTCACAAAGGAGTGGCGCGTCCGCCAGGCCTCTTGCGCAGCAATCGCGGACCTCGTACAGGGTCGAAGCATCGAAAAGGTAAGCACATCTTAGTGCGGCGCAATGGAAAATACTGATAATGCCGCATAGTACGAGAAGTATCTCGACGCAATTTGGGGCAAGACTTTTAAGGTCCTTGATGACATCAAGGAGACTGTACGCGTCGCAGCAGCATCTCTCGCCCGTGTCCTCACTGGCATACTGACACGTTCTCTCGAAGCTGGTGACGCTTCAAACAAATCCGCGACTATCCAGCTCGAGCGCGTTATACCATTCCTGTTTTCCACCTCCGGATTGGAGTCGTCAGCTGAAGAAGTCCGTCTCTTTTCGGTACACACATTACTCCAGATCGTCAAGAAGAGTAATGCCAAAACGCTTAATCCACACGTTCCAGAGCTTGTCGAACGTTTGCTCGGATTGCTCAGTAGTTTAGAGCCTGAAGCCGTCAACTACGTGCACCTCAACGCCAGCAAGTACAACCTCACGGAGCAAAAGATCGACGACATGCGACTTGCAAGCGTGCGCTCATCGCCACTGACCGAATCCGTGGAGCGCTGCCTTGATCTAGCCGATGCAGACACCATGGCTGCACTTGTACCTCGTATTGAGGCTGCAATGAAGAATGCAGTTGGTCTGCCGTCCAAAGTAGGATGTTCGAGAATTCTGGTTACGCTTGCTACACGGCACCGTTTCTTATTCAACCCGTATGCCGACGGCTTCCTGAAGTTGATCCAGAAGCAAATCCATGATCGCAACGAGACAGTTAGCTCTTCGTATGCGGCTGCAGCTGGCTACCTTGCACGTCTCGCCTCAGATAAGCAGATCATGTCCACCGTCGCGTTTGTGCACAAGTTGTACTTTGAATCCGAAGAGAACAGCGACAGAAATCGCCTGCTAGCAGCAGATATCATGCGCGCGATCTCCTTGTACGCTACAGACCGTTTCACCTCTTTCGCATCTGAGCTACTCCCATTCATCTTCCTGGCTAAACACGACTCCGAAGAGCAAGTCCGAAAGAGTTTCACGGAGACATGGGATGATCACGTCGCAGGTCCACGTAGTGTTTCTCTCTATCTCAAAGAAATTCTTGCTCTCTCGGAAACCCATCTAGAAAGCAGACAGTGGGCCATCAAACACACTGCTGCTAAGACTGTTGCAGACTGCGTCCTGCAAATTACCAACGCTGTCGGTAGCGAGAAGATTGAACCCGCCACCGCGAAAGTTATCTGGCCTGTACTCGACAAAGCCCTAAGTGGGAAGAGCTGGGAAGGGAAAGAAGTCGTGTTAGAAGCATTTGTACGGTTTGTGGAGCGTTCAGAAGCGTACTGGCAGGCTGGAGAAAACACGGATGTGGCCAAACAGTTAGGGAAGGTTGCAACAAGGGAGAGTAAGAGACAAGAAGGCAAGAATGAGAAGGTTGTTGCTGAGGTATTGGGAAAGCTAAGAGAGCATTTGAGCCTGTAGACATGATCGACACTCCATAGAGTCACCCATCGCTGGTCTTTAGACTTACCACTGGAACTATAGAAAGAATATAGATTTTGCAATTGAAGTTGTCAGGCTGCTGATATCAAGTCACGACCCATGGAGTTGCCAAAGTCGATGATGTTTCCAGCCTAGTTGCTCGAAATCTAGCAGCTGCTCATCTTTACTCCTTCTCGTTTGGACACATACATGTACTTGCCTCGGTTATCGGACAAAGTCTCATTCACAACGCCCGATATCCGGTGTGGTGTCAGCGACTTACGTACGAGAGACAAAACCCAAGTATCATAACCCTTGATCGAGAAACTGTACTGTTCCTTCGCTTCTGTAAGCCGAGGCGCAGCTCATCGCACCAACTAGGCCGCCTGATCTCGACCCGCAGCACACCACCCTTCCAATTTCACGATGCGAGATTCCAGCCCTATATCGCGGTATTCGTTTTCCCTTGCTAGCATCTGCAAGAACGAGGCACAGTCCACAAAACGGCGATGGAACGATCTCCATGCAGCTAAATGGGTTTAGTTTTTGGCGGGCATATTTGATAGTCTTCCCGCTGCATGTAAGCTATGTGATTGACATACATGCACGCCCATCGCCCTGTCTTGAGTGTTGGTTGCGAGTCACAATATGACGTGTTGCAAGCATAAAGTTTATGTGAGCTTGTTTGCGGCGGTCTACTCCGCCGAATGCATTACCCAATCTAGGCAAGCAAGCATGAAAAAAAAAGTCTCCGTACAAATAGTCATGTCGGAAGTTTTCCCATCTCGAGTCGTGAAGATGTTGGTTTCCCAACGCTATGATACCGTGCCTCATGATGGACGGGCCTAGGGCCTACGGGGCGTAGCCATCTCCCTAAGACTAAGCCCCATCACAGCCGTCTTCCCCCTTAGCCATGGTCTTGGGAATGCGTTAAGCGCGTCTGACACATCAGTGTCTCGCTATTGTGTGTTCTGTGCCACAACGCCGCTGGGGATCATAGCACACCGATGATATCCTCTGCGGCACGACCCCCCAATCCCAAAATTCCATTGCATGAGTCAGAGCAAGCGCGGTGGAAGCGCCACAGACCGCTTCTCGCTGAGCCGGCAGTGTGGAATCGGGCATGTGCCGCTGGGGATGTATGATGTGGGCTTCGAGAGTACTGTTAAGGTAAGAGGAGATTATGCGGAAGAATCGCGGCTCGGCGCTTGTCCGGCGGTATGTATTCCATCGTGTCTCGCATTTGAAGGATTATTGCGCATGAGATATCATCATGTAACTGAATATCTTCAACAACGAAAACGAAAAACAGACGTGTATGAAGTTAGCGGCGTGCTGCTCCGCGAGCCATGATGCTGTTTTTCTGATCATCAGCGTCCTTCCCGTGTGGCTGATGTGTCTCGCATCTATTCATTCGCACCTGACTTTTTGTACACCTACCCTATCAACAGATACTCATGCTCTTCAATCACTGGGCATTACTAGCTCGATATTTAACTCCACCTCTGCATCTTAACGTCTAAACTCAATAGCCCATCCGCAACCTCATCCGCATCCCCATTACCCTTCACATGACCATACGCAACAATCGGCGACCCCCAGCCCACCTAACGCCACCCGTCTCCACAGCCCTGGTTAAGCGCCCACACCACCCCTGTATCATCCCTGCTCACACCACTTCGCCCATCTCATTCGCCAACTGGTATACCGAGCTAGGAGAAGCGGGAAGGTTACGCAGCCTTGGGAAATATTGGGCCTGAGCTTTCTTTGCTTCTTTTGCGCCAACAGTCATACGCGGTAAACGGGTAACTTCCGTCCTTTTACTCTCCCTTCTGCAATGTTGAGGCGGGCATGAAGGAGAGCCGTGGGATTCGTCGGCCAGGACGCATGCAAACTCAATTGCACGCCTGAAAGAAACAAAAGAAAAAACGGTTGGAAGGATATGGCCTGTTTTCACGAAAGGTGGCTAACGTCTAATGGAGGTTGATTGGACAGACTAAGCGCATATAGATTGCCGTGCGTTATCTGGGGAAATATTGGCTTCTTACGGCGGGTATGCGTGTCCGCGTCACAAGGCGGTCTGAGAGTTCAGCAAATGGGCAGACAAAGAGAACGGAGGGGGAGGCTTGTCTGTTGATATTCTTCTCACCGGCGTGACCGAGCGGTGTGTGGTTCTATGTGTAGGGATGCTGTGTAGTATACCCACCCTAGTCAGTACACCAAAATAATCGAGATCAACATGTGCAGAGAAACATAGTTTGGATAGTAGGTATCATGTTTCATTTCTCTCTTTCTTTCTCTGGCTAGCACTGGTAGACTCGAAACCTGGATGTAAGTGGAGAACCACCGCCATCTGACCTCGTTAGCTTGCCCAAGTGAATAAGTCACGGCGGCAAGGGCTATTGTTCTCGTGTCTTTTGCCGCTCAACCTATCACCACAAGGCGCGTCCCAGATGCCCACTTCCAATACCAGAAAAACCTGCACGCTGCAAGATCTTTGCCGCCCAGCACACACCCACATTGTGTGCGCGCGCGTCGCCCTCGTCCCATATCTCAAGTAAATCGAAGAGGTAATCTCCGTTCTTGCTTTTCGCTTAGCCAATCAAACAGCGCCGGCGCATTCCCGCCCGCTATATATTGGTATCCGCTAGTAAAATGTGGTAAAATGTAATGGTGAATCCCAACGCCGAAGACATGTTTTCCGCCGTGACAAGGTCATGAGAGAGAAGTGACGTGGCCATAACGTCGCATCTCTATTGATGTGGGGTAGTAAACATAAGAAAAGTGGGAGATGTAGAAGCCAGGAGGTGTGATGAGGTTGTCATGTCGTGTTGTGTTTGATGATGTATGAAGATAATGTTGCGATCGGATCGCCTGGACCCGAGTAATTAGTTGAAGTGGCCGGGTTTGGATAGTGTAAGTCGTGTATAATGTAAAATGGTAGACGTTGACCGAATGAGAATTCAAGTGTCATGGTTAGGCGCCAGTTGCAGAGCTTGAAGGGGTATCGTGGAGTCGCACACGGGACGGCTGCCTATGCTCGAGCCAGGCAATCCAGAAGCGGTGGTTTGCGTAACAATCGCGCATCACTACTCGACCTTCCTCCTCTTGCCGCGGGGTGCGGGGTCGATTTGCGGAAACTGTGGAGCTTTCGCATCGACTGGTGTGCGACTATATGTCACTGTCCGTGTAACAACTTCGCGCACACTAACGCGCCTTGAGCGGCCAGTCTTCTTATCCGCATCCCAGGTTTTGGGTGATGAGACTGCAGAAAATGGTGATTGGATGGACTTTGCACTTGCTGGTGACCTTACTGTAGCGGGCGAATAGGGTGATTGTGGGATGTAAAGGCGGGGTGTCCGTGCAGAATGGGGCCGTGTGAAAGGTGATGGTGGTGGGATAGTGACGGTTTGGACCTTGGTTGGAGGTGCAGACATTGGCGGATCATCCTTGGTGGTGTCGCATCTGCTGCAGCTGCTTGATCTTGAAGTTGCTGGCGAGTCCTTGTCCTTAGCCTTGTCTACTGGGGCTGATGTTGATGTGAAGGACGCAGTTGAGGCCGACGATGTTACTGAGGTGGGGCGACTGTCACCAAAGACGAACCTGGAGCTAGTACCGGTGGACATTGGGCTTGAGAGAACAGGTGACAGGTTCTTGAGAAATTCCAGATAGGCTGTTGGTGGTGTGATCGGTGTCTTGAGATCTGAGTCCTCCCGTTTGATGTTGGCAAAGATGGGAGTTGTTGCAGAGGTAATCATGGGCGACCTGAGCTCTGAGGGGTATGTGGCAGACATAGGTGTCTTGAGAGTAGATAGCGTCGGTTTGGAGTCGGTGGCAGCCATGGTGTTGAATATACCGTTGTGTTGAGCGAATGACTTGGATACTTGTCGGTACTACTGCGAGCTGTGCTATACCTTCGTCCACAGCAAAGTGGAAAAGTAGGAGAGCGAGGCAGGCAGACAGGTACCTTTTGGCGCCTGGGGAAGAGAGTGTTTATTGTATGTACTATGACACTAGCTTGGCGCGGATGCGCTGTTGTTGTTGGCTGCTGTATGGGTCGTATCCGGTTATTTTTGGGCGAGAGGAGTCCCAGCGTTCTCTAAGCGCCGAGGACTAGGATATGCAGGCCCCGTGCACTGACGAACACCTCCACAGGGATTCGATTCGCTGCCCAACGCTGAAACAAGATGTGTGATTTGTTCGGCCCCTGCAGGTCTCGAGACTCTGACCGGCCTGAAGGCGCGCCTGATTCGCCGCGTAACCTTCGGGTGTGTGATGTGCGTGGTCGATGTGCGGGAAGCAAGCTCGTAATCTGAAGCTGAACGTGGCGACCTGGTAGTTTGCCCGGTAAGAGGATCTGAGACGAGCTGATGAGACGTTGGCGTCAGAATAAGGCGAAGTAGCAAGCAAGTCAATGTGTCTCATGAACGAATGTTGCTGGAAATAGATCGAAGCTATGTGCAAGCTGTCATCTCATCTCGTGGGAGCATTAGACGATTTTATGTCTTGCTTGCAGCCGCTGTATATCTCTGCGCTGCTTCGAGGGCGCGCGCGCTTCCGTCTCATGCCATCTGCCACCAGTTTTACGTACCAGACACCTGACTCTGGTTCGCCGTTGAAACACCACTACCAGCGCTTACATATGAGCCTTCCCGTGAGTTGCGTATGCCTATCACGTTGCCTAAATCAACGTCTCGACTGCTTCGTGGCCATGTATTCGGCGACCCGCCCGTCTAATCTCTGTTACACTGTACATAGCTACTCAACCAATTACCATCTCCTGCTGCATGCTATCTGAAGCCACGCGCGAACGCTGCGACCGTGTGGTCTGGAGGTATACTCAGCTATGCCGCGTTCCAACAAGGGCCGTAAGTTAATCCTCGGGCCGCCTGGGCGGCTTAACCTACGAGGGACTGCAGGTGACTGTTCTGGTGTATCTCATCCTCTCTAATAGGGCTTACTGCATCGCCGACCGTAATGGTGGGGTTCTGCCGAAGAGGGGACGACACCTCGTCCCAGGGTAGATGGCAGGTATGCTCTCCGAAGTAGACGCGACCATCAAATCGACGTGTTTTGGAAAGCGTTACAAACGGTTCTTGGTTCCTTTCGGCGGTTTGTTGATCAATGCAAACCATTTGACATCTACGGCACGCTCCTAGCATCTCAAAGTACTGCTGGCCAATCTGGAGGTAGCGCCAGTCGTCCTCCGCATACGGGTCTTCCAGCCCAGGCGGGTACGCTGGGTTCTCCGCAACCACGATGTTGGCTCTGAATACCTCTGCTTGCGCCGCCTTACCGCCCTCTGCTTTGATCAATTCATTCAGGCGGTTGAGGCTTGATCGCGATATAGTAAGGATGGGACTCTCATTTGCTAGCAAGATTGGCTTCGAAACGCACGCGCCGGGCGTAATTGGAACCGTTTCTGGAAAGGCGCCGGGTACTCGCATAGCGCCCGCTTTCTGGTACTTCTGCAGATGCGCTTTTGAGTGTCTTGAGATGGCGCTCCCGTTGCTGACAGCTGGAAAGCGCGCAAGGTGACAAGCCACCCCGAGAGCTCGCGTAAAGAATGACGATATATCGCTCGATCTATACGTCTTTGCCTCAATAGAATCTCCGCAGACCTTAGCCCTCGCGTCTTTATATACACTTCCGTCTGTGAACATTCGTGGATCCGCAGAGAGAGGCACGGTGATCTCATGCGTGTCGGTCATATCCTGAAGAGCGCCTACCAAACTCACACGTAGCAACCCTTTGTCGAGATCGATACTGGGGCGTATGAGAGCCATCTTTGGGTAACGTTTTTGGCTCAGTGCGGCTCCAGTGCCTTGATGGACCAAACACCACTCACGATCCCACGCAAGACCCTCTGGGCGCACCTCCCATGCTTTGCCCGGCGGTACGCTGAACCCCGCGCAGCTCTTGATAGGGTAGACAGATAGGCTTTCCACGTGCAAGCGAGACTCCGTTGGTGGCTCTACAGCGGCAGACATTATTGGCGATGTGTCCACTGGCTGGCATTCTTGGACGAAGAATTCGCGTACGAAGCCAACAAACTTGTCCACATCCGATAGGGTACTCATGGCTCCAAAGCTGACGCGTATCATGCCCGTCGGCTTCGCACGCATGACATCGTTATCGTTACCGCACCGTTGCCCGGCAGAAAAGTTCTCTCGCATTTCCCAGGGTGCCAATCCTAGCGATGAGGCAACACCACCAGGATTGCAAAGCCCGCCGGTTCTGAGTTGGATGTTCTTAACTGCAGCCAACTTCTCCACCTCTGCATTACTTACCCAGCCACCGCATTGATTGCGAAGATTGAATGCAATAACCGGGCCCTGAGTAAGCGAATCCCCATACGTAGAAGCCGGGTCTTTGTAGACGTGGCAGACGTCTATACCATTCCCGTGCTGTAATGCCGAAAGTCCTTCATATAGGTTTCTGGCGAGAAATGTAGTGTGCCTCGAGATTCGATCCAATGAGGTGTAGAGCTCCTGATGAACGGCCATCGCGCTGTCAAGCGCCATGATGTTGTGTATCGGAAGAGTACCGTCTTCCAATCTCTCGTGCAATGAGTCCGCCTTCTTCGCGTGCCATTGCTCTTTCAAGCAAACGACCATCTCAACAGTGCCACCACCAAAGTAGCGTCGCTTGTCAAATGCCGATGCTGATGCTTGCCTAACTATTAGGGCGCCTAGATCGGGGAAGCCAAACATCTTGTAAAGGCTCAGTACCGTAAAGTCGGGGGCCTCATCAGGATTCCCAAGGTCAAGAGGTGACGTTGAGACAAGCGCCGCAGCATCCAACAGGGTGTACACATCCTTTCTTTTTCCCGTACGTATACGGTGTGTCCAATCCAACGGCAGGCGACGTCCGTTCATGTTGGACTGCGCTGGGTATGCAAAGAGCTGTGCCGATCCAACTTCAATGTCTTGACCGTCAATCCAGTCATTGACCTCGTTATCCGAAGCGAAGCATCGGTGCTCCTTCGCTGCCTCGCGCACGCCTATCAGGCTTGTATGCGCATCCCTGTGATAACCATACCAGAATCCTTGGTCTTGATCCCGAAATGCATCCGTGACCAACTTTATCCCGGCAGTAGCGTTGGCTACAAACACCACGTCAAATTCCTGGGGATCGGCGTTGAACATTTGTAAGAGGCGTAATCTTACATCTTCGATTCGTCGTGTCGTCAGTTGGGAGGCATTGGAGGCGGAATGAGGATTCCCGTAGAGGTTCGCGATCATATCAGCAGAGAAGCGTTCGATCAACGATTTGGAGTAAAGCGTGGTGCCGGCATGATCTAGGTAGGTCGTATCTATTGAGTAAGCACACATCAGGACCAGAGGCTCTACAAACTTACCCTGCAGCATAGGATACTCCTTGGCGCGAAGCTCTTCGATCGCATTGTTGTAGCTAAGGTATGTTGCCTCCTCCATAGTGCCTGGTGTGTTTCGTCGCATATGACAGGCAAGTCTACTCACCCGTAGTCACTTGGATTTGGGAAAGAAAGGGAAGAGTTTGCGAAGAAACCCATTTGATTGTAGGTAAGCGTCGTGTTTGCGAGAGTGGGGGACATGCGATGGCGAATGGTGGAGTCGTGACTTGGACCCTGCCCAGGAGATACGCGGGCGGTCCCGATCGCTCGGAGAACGCCATCACATAATCCATCAACCCGCGACAACGAGCGTTCGCTACTAACGTCTCATTGTTCTCCTTCACTCCCAGCAGAGTTACGACCTCGGATATTCAACATAGGAAGCAACCCGGGTTGCGTGCCTGCAAAGTGAACATATCTGGGGCAACGCGACGGCTGCATACGCCTACTACATGCCACCATCGGAACCATTGCATACCAATATAAAAAGCCAAGCTAGTTTAAGTGTCGCACGAACATAAATAAGACAGCAAAACCAGTGCTTCAGCATATCGATGAAAACCGACATGAGATTCGAAGCGGCAAGGTGCCTGATTCATCTGCGCCATCGGTATATGGACATTGAGCCATCCCCTCAAGGCTTCATGGCAATTGCCCGTCCACGGGTGTCTTCGGGCCGAATAAGAAGACTAAAACAACTCACGAACTTAGTGGGGAGATCTTGAAGACTGTGACATGATCAATCTCAAAGAGGCTCTGGTCATCACTGATAGCGACATATAATTCTACTGGCCTTGCTGCAGCAGAAGCTTCCAGGTAATCCTTGAGCCTCTCTCAATATCGAAAATCATACGACAGACATGCATCGGTGTTCAAGATGAGAGCGTATCACCTTGGCACAAGGCATACTTACTTCAACTCAAACTCTCCAGCATGCACGAGGGACGATCTCACCGGTTTGAGGCTGCGGCTGAACTTCTATACGACCCACGATACTATTTTCAATTTTCTGTAGCGAACTACGCGTCGAATAATTGGCCCTTTCGATTTTGGCCCCCAGGTACGCTTCGCTTGTTTCCTCGCATTTTTCGCATACTCTAATGATTCACCAATAGCCATCTTGTGGCGTTTTACACATCATCTCAGTGGCGTACCAGAGTAAGGCCTATTGGACGAGTTCTAGGAATAACGGCATGTTGCGAAGAATTCTAATACACAACCGTAGCAGTGGAGATGAAAAGGCTGACTCCCGTGATCGTGGAAGGCTGTCAGGAAGGCTGTCGGGTAGGCTGTTTTTTGTTGTATCCTCAGTGGCATAATGGTATAAAGTCTGGCGTTGCTGAGGGGAGGGCTGAACGAAAACATCTTTCTGTTTCACCAGTAGATCTCAGCAGACATCTTACTCACGAACGCTTGACACTCGTTTTTCAAAGACGTTCCATATACTCCTAGCAACCATGCTTACCCGCTCTTTAATGCTACTGAGCGCCTTCGGGTACTCCGTACTCGCTGCTCAAAAAGCGGGACCTCTGAAGGCAGGATCTGGCGTTTCGCCTCGTCAGCTCGAGGAGTGCAACACACCCGGGTGGATTCCAGTGTGTCCTGGTAAGTCTTCCCCTCCAGTTGAACCATACACCAGACTAACACAACCAGGCGATCTTCCGTGCATCCCACCTTCGGGTACATGCTGCACAGGCGACTACTACCACCTCCCAGGCGAGGAGTGCCCTGATGGATACTCTGAAGTCCCTCGCATCGATCAATCCAACCCCCCTTCTGCTTCCATCACACCAGCACCCTCCGCAAGCTCGATCCCAGACCCAACCTTCGTCGACTATCAATGGTACACCTACTCGTACACATACACCTACTACTATTATTACTACTATTACTTCGACTTCTCATACGAGATTACCTCCACCGAGACAACCTTCTACACAGCCTTCTCGTTCACTGCTACGGACGAGGTGGCCGCGAACTCTGTGTTTGAGTCTGTCACTGCTGCGATAGTTGATGCTGTACCTACACAATCGGAGACGCCTACGCTTGGTTCTGTTCCAGCTTCCACTGCAACCTTGGAACCGGCATCCACACCATTGGTCACGCCGTCATCGACAAGGGTGATCACATCTTCAAGGATCACATCTTCAAGATTGTCGACGTCCTCGGAGGATGCTACACCAACTGTTGAAGATACCTCGTCTAGTTCCACTCCAACACAGTTCACTGGAGCTGCTGCCAGCCTTCGTGCTGGAAGTGTTACAGTTCCTGGTAGTGTCTTCGCATTCACGCTTGGAGCATTCATCCTGACTCCGGGTATGCTGATGCTTCTGCTCTGAATGTAATACCGCGAGCTAGCCGTGACATGGGAATGTGGCTACATGTTGCGCGGAACCTTGGGAAAGAGAGTGGTTGTAATTGTGAGATGCGTCCATTTTCCTCCTTTTGATTTCGATTTGTCTAGTTGTTCGTATGGAGGAGATAATGTCTAGATTCAGGGTGAGGGTTGCTGGTAGAAAATTAAAAACCCTGTTCATATTCCCCAAACTCTTTCGCGGTTTTGTTGCTGCATCTTGCTCGATGCGAAATCTTCCTGGGTATCCGGCGCGGCAGCAACTCTTCATCGGGAATCCGCTCAAAGTCTATCCTTGTTTCCATGGTCTTCGTAATACCATCGTCTTTCAAAATGGACTCTTCGCTTGTATTGCTTCTTCCTCCGCACAAAATTTTCTGTTTTGCCACCGGGCTACGCCCACCGTACGTGAGAAGCTCGGTTTGACCACTGGATCTTGTGCGACTGTGAGAACTCCAGTTATTGGAGGCCGATTCACTGCCTATTGTACGAGTGTAGCCGATTCCATACGCCTTCGGTTGACTGAATGAAAGTGGTGTGTTCCTGAGGAGTGGTCGTATGGCCGGGACCGAGGCGGATATGATTGCTACGTTGACTTCGATCTGTGATAATAGTAGAATCTGCAGACTAGTTAATATCCGGCGAAGTGGAACTACCCTTGAAGATCGACTCACGAAGATTGAGTCGTACGATATATCTTTGGTGACATTGTACAGCCAGAGCGCATATATTCTCACGATTGAAGCAATGACGGCCATGCCACCAACACCAAAGATACCGAAGAGAGCCCACCGTCTTCTCGGATCTAGTTGCAACTTCCAAAAAGCTTTGAACGGCAAGAGAAAGATCGTGATGTCTGTGAGGACATTTATGGCCCCGAGCGCGAAATAGGTAGCTCGCAGGTTGTTGCAACCCTTGGGAAACGTTGGTGACCATGCTTGCGAAGGCTTCGGCCTACATTCGAAAGCCTGTTAAGGTTGTTATCCTTAGGAACTGAAAGAGAGTAACGGAAGGCTTACATTGACGAAAAGGACTACAATCGTGTAGATTGTCACAAATGCAGCTACAAACCACACTTTGTATCGGAATTCTAGCTTCTCAAAGAGGCGATGGTACAATGCCAGGATGCTAGCCTTGACGAAGAACAACGCTAAAGGATACACCAACTGGTAGAAATAGAAGTGCTTCAGGGTTGGGATTCTCATCGAAGGTACATCCAAGTACTCCAGATGTTGTCTGTTACTGTTAGTCGCAACTTCACTCCCGTGTGGCATATTGTTGATGCATACCCTGTGCCCCAGCTGATATGATAACCATTCATGATTGCCATACCAATTGTGACAAAAAGGGCAGCAACCATGAAGTAATCGTCGAGCCCAACATTGCGGACGCGAAAAAGGCGGCAGTAAAGCCTACAAGATAGTCAACGAACAATACCTTGACATATACAAATATGGTATGTACTTGCCTAAGAGCCACGGCAACAGTCGAAAGCAGAATCAGAATTCCAGTGGTGATCAGGAACATGGGCTGTCTAGAATCATGATCTGCACTGAAATTGGGCCCGATCATGGTCACATAGAGCAGAGAGCGCCGTTCGAATATGAGGCGAGTGACATAAACCTCAGTATGGACGAGAGCCAGCACGCCCTCAGCCGCACGTGTAGGTAGAACGCCTTGTTATACATCCTATCCATTAATATCATCGCAAACATCGTAATGTAGCTCGTGGCCGATCAGAAATGGTCATCCTCCAGTTCTGTTGCAGTCATGGACCATCATCAGTCTTTAACCACCGGCGAATATCAGGGAGGATTTGAATCCATGTCGATACGTCGGGTTCGAGACGCGCATCGCTAACGGGACACCAGAGACGAGTACGCAACAACAACTTCTGGAATGGCAATTTGCGTCCTTCCCATGGTCGAATAATCGTGCTAGGGGATGTCAGTATGTCACGCATTAAGTATCTCTCCCGAAGAATCTTGACCACCCGCTGCAGCTGAGCAATCTTACCTACCCCTGCTAGCGGTCTGACCACCTCCACGCCCGGCAAGCCGCAACGATCTATCAAATAAGATCGCTGACAACGCGGTAGCGAGCCATCTTTGTGTGAGCCCCGAACTTCTTCCGGGACCCGCGGGCCTCTCGTCCCGCAATGTAGGGTTCTTAGGACGGGCTATCCTCAGAGGCGTAGGTAATATCAGGGTTAGGACGCAGGCACAGGATACAAGTATCCGTGGCTAGGTTGCATTGCATGAAAATGTTCAACGGAGCACCTAGCCAAGGAATGAAGCTCGGATAACGAAACGAGGACATTGACAATGTGTATGCAGCGTGTAATGAGATTACGCCCTGTCGAGCGAACGCTTCCCATAATAAGGTCGTTTGCAGAGCAATTAGCGACTTGAGTTCATATAACTAGACAACTCACAACCTGAGACAGTTGGTCACGGCCATTGTGGCACTCGAAATGCTGGTCTCCCCTGCATCAGGGATAGATCATCGGTAAATGTATCTACCATACTCAACAATGTCTTCAATGCAACCGCCGGTAAAGGTCCAAAAAGGCCTTAAAGCGATCTGACTGTACAACGCAAGATCGGCAGTCGGCAGCCAGCGCGCGCAGCTTTCTTATAAGATAGACGAATGGCATCAGTTACTAAAGGTCATCAGCTACTTCAGGAGCCTACTTCGTTGTGGGTGTACGAGAAAGCTCTTCAGTACTGCAGAACCATCTAAGGGAAATCTTCTCGAAGGGATTGCCACGTGTGACAAAACCTTTTGTTGTCTAAGTTCCAAACCCGTAGCGCCTACTCGATCTCGATGCGTCTTCTCGAACTCCTCCCTGTCGGCTTAGGCTTGGCACAATGGTCAGCAGCTGCAGCATTACCTCCAACCACTGAATTGGGAACATGCAAGAATCCTCCCAAGAGGGTAGAATGGTGAGGCGATCGAAAGCTTACTAAATCTGAATGCTTCACTGATGCGTAGAACATAGGAGACAGTTGTCAGTGCCACAGAAGAAATCTTACATCGATGCCGTCCTTTGCTTGTCACATAGGAAGGCCAAATCCGGTATCGCAGGTGCCGTGAACCGATTCGATGATCACCAAGGTGTCCACATGCTTCAGAAGCCCCAGATCCACTGGGTGGTATGTCAAGCTCTCTTGATCCAGCCTCATTTTCGCGTGCTTACAGCCTCAGGGTCATTTCCTCTTATGGCACCGTTACTTTGTTGCAACCTATGAAAAGGCACTGAGAGACGAATGCGGATACACCGGAGGCCAACCGTAAGTCGTCTCAACTCCTATATTCCCTTCTCTTGACACCGAATGCCCATGAGCTAAACTGTACGCAGATACTGGGACTGGTCCTTGGATGCTGAACCGCAAAATGAACAGTCTCATCGTGCCTTTCATTCCGAGATCTTCCAACCTGACACAGGGTTCGGTGGTAACGGCTATCCCGTCCAAGCTACTCCAGAACAGAATCGCTTGAACATTACAGGGAATACTGGTGGAGGCTGTGTTATGAATGGGCCATTCGCCCCTCCTCATTTTACCGTGAATCTGCCCACTCCACACTGCTTGAAACGAGACTTTGTTCCGTGGATCATCAACCGATTCGCAGATAGCAAACTGGTTGAAGAAGTGTTGGCACAACCGGACTACACCAGCATAGCAAGAACAGTGGAGAAGAAGCAAAGCTTTGATCCCCCAAACATTCATGCTAGCGGCCACTTCGGTGTTGGTGGCATCCTGGGTACCATGGGAAACGCAGCGGAGAGCCCTGGTGGTGAGCGCTTTCTTCTCATCTCCTCTGATTCTCGCCCATCTGCCACGATGAAACGGCGTTCTAATACAAGCTAACACCCGACAGATCCACTCTTCTACCTCCACCATGGAAACATTGACCGCATCTTTTGGGAATGGCAACAGAAAGATCTGGAGACACGTCTGAATCAAGTGGGTGGTCCCATCACACCCTTTGATTATAGCGGCAAGAACGTTACATTAGACTTCACCATCAACATCGGGGCGCTAGCGGGCAATGCCACACTCAAGGACCTGCTAAATACCAAAGGCGGGACGCTCTGCTACACTTATTAGATACCGTTGATAGATTTTCTCAAAAGCTTGAGACTATGGTAGATATCTTTTGACCCTGTGCATTGGTATGTTGTGGCTTTTCGTAAACGTCTGTCGTCTCCCCGCAGTCTTCTGCACGTGGAGATGTAAACCTCGTTGGGCCGGTTCTCGATCCTCCATCGAAGCTCATAGTATGTGCACAAAGTACAGATGGTCCTTCAACTACGTACGTCTTTTCAGACGTAGCAGGGTATCCCTCCAGTCTCTTGTGTAAACCAGATCGGCTGGGCGCCAGACTCTAGGTGTGAACTGAGTGCTCACGGTTCGATATCGATGTCTCTATCAATTACGCAAGTTCCGAAAGCCGTCCTATAGCGTGTTCTGATCAGCTTCCCGAGCCTGCTTCTCAGCCATCTTCGTCGCTTTCGCCGACCTCTCTTCCCTCAACGTGGTGAAAACCCAGAACCACGCAAATACTTCTATGAACCCCCACGTGAATATAAAGCTGTTGTTCAGACTAGCGCCAGCGCTCATTCTGTATTCCATGCCCCTCGGTGCAAACATGCCTCCCTCCTTGAACATGTACGAGTATGCGGTAAGACCGAAGAGGAAGAGGAGACGCACGGGTGCCTGGAGGCCCCAGAATTGATCGAAAACGTCTTCGTGAAGAGAGAGGGCCGTGAGGTCGGTGAGGCCGATGAAAGCGAAAAGGACGGCTAGGAAGGCTGTTGCTGCGGAGGGTTTGTTGAAGTCACGGGGCGTTGGCTGATATGTGTTAGTGGGTTCAGGGAGGATATGGATGTAAGGAGAGAGACTGGGAATACTTACAAGTTGCATTGATTCTCCTAGCAGGAGGATGACACCTTGGTTCGATATCAAGGCGGGATTCTTGAGCAGGACAACTGCGAGTGTAAGGTGGAACAGTGCGATACTGCGTACTAAGGTGTTTGCTGATATCATCGCCATGTTTGTGGATTGTGAAGTGCAATTGAGGAAGCTATCGATGTATTTTTAAGACGGTTGTGGCTATGACGATGTATTAGGGTGCGCGTCGCGTGGTGTTTTCGGACCAAACTCCTAAATCCGTCCGCGTCTGGTGCCAAGACCGACATCTACCTCGATGATACGGCTCTACCTTGCACTACGTTCCTTTTCCACCTCTGACCTCCTGTATTGATCATGGAGAAGTCAGAAGACCTCCCTGTCAGCGAGAAGCACGCGCATATACTGC
The DNA here is from genome assembly GCF_907166805.1 of Alternaria atra. Taxonomy (NCBI): domain Eukaryota; kingdom Fungi; phylum Ascomycota; class Dothideomycetes; order Pleosporales; family Pleosporaceae; genus Alternaria; species Alternaria atra. Next base: position 1,037,874 of record NW_025091333.1, read on the forward strand.
GCCGTCGTTCCTCGAGACGGCGCATGTGCGGCGCTTATGACGTTATCTTCTTCGTAGTCCTCTTCCTTATCGCGTCAACCATATGGTTCTCAGAGATCCGGACATTGTTCTCAGGCCAAAAGCATACATGTGGAAAGCCAATAACAGTTGAAGAAAGAGCTGTGAAGATACTGCAGGAGAATCCACTTATCGGTCAGCCGTATGAATGTGACATGAAGGGCCAATTGCTGACTACCCAAGAGATGGCCATAATGATCTCATGATTTTCATTCGAGGCACATACAAAAATCACATCTACAACGAGTCCGGCAGTGACTTTGCAGACAAATTCGAGAACGGCGGGCTAGCGCAGCACGTCGATATCCCTCGCCTTCAAAAGGGCCTGCAAGGCGGTGCGTTCTGGAGCGCATTCTGGCTTTGTCCACTAGGCGATGAGACGAACTTTGCGGATGACAGATATTATGATAGTAAGCCAACACGAAGCAACAAACGAAAATTATGGTATTAATGTGTACAGTCGTCAAGGCAACGCTCGGCCAGCTAGATCTCTTCAACCGTCTAGGTCAAAACTATCCGAAGTACTTCACTCCGCCTAGAAACAGTGCAGAGGCCATCAAAGCCTTCGAGAATGGCGGTTTCATTGCCCCAGCGGCTATCGAAGGTCTGCACCAAATCGGCAACTCGGTCTCTACGCTGCGACTTTACTACCAACTTGGAGTCAGATACGCGACTTTGACATGGAACTGCCATAACAAGTATGCTGATGCAGCAATTGAGACTGGATCCGACTTCAGCGCGCACATCGCAAAACCTTATTGGAAAGGACTTAGTCCAGCAGGTCGTGACCTCATCAAGGAGATGAATCGCCTAGGAATGTTGGTGGATCTTGCGCACGTTAGTCAAGACACTATGCGCGATGTGCTGGTCGGTCGAGGTGACGAAAATTGGACTGGTAGCATCGCGCCCCCAATCTTCAGCCACAGCTCCGCATACGCAATCTGCCCGCATCCGCGAAACGTACCCGATGACATCCTTCACCTCGTCAAGCAGCGTAATTCTGTTGTCATGGTCAACTTTAACCCAAATTTCGTATCCTGCAAGGCCTCGGAAACGCCAAACTCCTTCCCAGACTTTGTTCCAGAGAACAACACACTGGCGCATGTAGTCCGTCACATCAGACATATTGGAGAACTAATTGGTTATGATCACGTTGGTATTGGTACAGACTATGATGGTATCGAGAAGACGCCCGAGGGATTGGAGGATGTATCAAAGTTCCCCGACCTTATTGCTGAATTGCTGAGACAGGGCATAAGCGATGAAGATGCTGCAAAGATTGCAGGACGAAACCTTCTTCGAGTCTGGGGTGAGGCTGATAAAGTGGCGAAAGAATTGCAGAAGACAACACTGCCACTGGAGGATGATGTGCAGAACCAGTGGGCGTATCAGCAGATGTTGTAATAACCACCCTAATACGATGCCCGACCCGAGGCAAAGGAGTGACATAGCAAACATGCGATGAACTACGACACCGAGATTATCCGTAACAATACGATTGAGTTTACGCTGTAAGCACGTGTTTGCATGATGAGATAACGGTGAGTGGCTGAACTCCACCTTACCAATAACATCACACCACCTCTCTGCAGCCCAGGCCTTGGCAACGTACTATAACATCCAGTTCCAAGACTCACGTACAGAAGGCGTGTATATAACATCGAACGATCAGATCGCAGGCTCTTTTTCTTCTCACAATCACAGTTCTACAACCTTTTCAAATTTCACTATCCTCACCACCTAATCTGTCACAACTCTATCACTTAGGCCTACCCACTAACACCTCCTTCCACAGTACCCATACCCGAAAAAACAAAAACCAAGAAACAGCAACAATGACAACCCCCAAACTTAAAACCACAATCGCAATCCTCGGCTGCGGAGACGTCGGCTCAACCCTAGCCTACACCCTAATCCTCCAACCCATCTGCTCGGAAGTAATCCTCGTCGACCTCAAAGCCTCCCTCTTGGAAGCCCAAGTTCGCGACCTAAATGATGCAACCTACCGCGGCGGCTCTGGCGTAAAAGTCCGAGCAGGCACGCACAAAGACGCCGGCCAGGCCGACATTGTCGTCATCACCGCAGGCGCGAAACAAAAGTCCGGAGAATCACGCCTCTCGCTGTTATCCCGGAATTTGCACATTCTGGAGAGTATCTTTGGAGCCATGGCGCCGATTAGTCCGCATACGATCCTGCTACTTGTGGCGAACCCAGTGGACATATTGACGTATTTTGCAAGGAGGTTATCAGGGCTGCCAGAGAGTCAGGTGTTGGGGACGGGGACAAGTTTGGACTCTGCGAGGCTGAGGGGTGTGTTGGCGGACAAGGCGGAGGTGGCGCCAAATAGTATCGATGCATATGTGCTTGGGGAGCATGGCGATAGTCAGTTTGTACGTGAAACCTAAACCCTCTTGCGACGAAGCATTTTGGCCTGAGGGAAAAGAACTCGCTGACCTAGGAAACCTACACAACAGATCGCGTGGTCAAGCGCTACTATCGGCACAACACCACTCGCCCTTGCTCTCCCACCAAACACGCTAACTTCGGAGTTCAAGAACCAAATCTCGTCTCATACTCGCGGAGCAGCTGGTGCCATCATTGCGGCTAAAGGCTGCACTGCGTACGGTATAGGAAATATTGCAGCTAGTATCTGCAAGTACATATTGTTCGACTCACGATCCGTTCGACCCTTGTCCTTCTATCAACCTGAGTTGGGCTGCTGTTTGTCAATGCCAGCAGTGGTGGGCCGAAAGGGTATTATCAAATCGATGCCTATTCAGCTCGACGAAGAAGAGAGAGCGCAGTTGGAGGCTTGCGCCAAGGGACTGAGGGGCGTGATTGAGGGCGCGGAGAAGGAGTTGAGCGCTGATCGCGAGCTGGAGAAGGCTTTGGCAAGCGACAAGGGAACTTGAAAAATATTTTTGTATGGGAAGAGTTAGTGGCTGATGTACCACAGATTTGTGTCACTGCTTGAGCAGCTACTCAGAAGTATCCTTGATTGGCATAATACATTATGGCTTGAACGTCTTGATGCCCTCATGCAAGCAGGTCGTTGTTTAAGGCTCTTTACTCCACTGCCAACTTGATCTTCACGATCAATCCGAAGATACCTCCGACCTCGTAGGATGCACGAACCGCTACATTCCTGCTGTACATGTCGACGTATGCCGTTCTGGTCCTTTTGAGTGGATCGCGTTTGGATAGAAGGGTGACATCACGGCTAGTGAGACGAGGGTCAGTATAGTGTTTGTTCGACATGTAGATGGGGTAATCGACTTACATTTCCGTGCTGTACTTGGCGAAGAATATGCGAATGGCTTTATCATCTGCATCGGCAGCGAGGTTGGAGAGGATCAGGCGAGCTGGCAGGCGCTTGTTCTCCTCGATCTTGTGGTACCTCTTTTCCTCCTCCAAGACATACTTGATGGTGGCCTCAAGCTTCTCGTTCTCTTTCTTCACCATCTCAGCTTTTTCGTCCTTGGCCTCCTGTTCATCCATGCTGTTACTGAACGGTTGTGTGAACCGACCCTTAGCACCTTCACTCTCAACGTCCCGGCTCTCCAATCTCAAGGCGACAGCAGATGATATATATGCCGGCTTGAGCATACCAGCTACATCTTTTTGAGGACTTGGTGTTATGCTGACAACAGATTTACTCTTGGCAATATACGGGAAGTCTCCAGAGGCTGTGCCGAAGGGTGGTGTAAACATAGTCGCTAGCTTGGCATGGAGGAACTCGAGATCGTCGTTCTCGTCTTCGGAATGGCCTGTACCATAAGTTTGGTCCTGCTCACTGAGGATATCAAGTGCAGCTTTCGAATCCTCGAAGACTTCGCTCTCATTGCTGTCGATGCCTAGACGCTTAGCCAAGGCCGATAATTCGCCTTCCTCATACACGTTGAGGCCTGCAGATATAGCTTTTGGGTCGTTCCTCTGCCTAACAGCGTTGCCTTTTAATGACGACCAGTGGTTTTTCAGACCGGCTAACATTCGCGCCAGATCATCGTTGTCATCGAGTTCTTCCTGGACTCCGCTGCCAGAATGCTTTTGCTTTGGCGAATTCAACTCCGCGATCATCATCTTGGAGTCGTCTGCACAGTCCGACACATAGCCACCGCGCAACTGAACCTGTATCCCTGATATTTCTAGGTGCAAATTAGCTAGACTAAACCGAGTGATGGCATAATGCATATATGTATGCTTACCTGAAAGTCCCATAGTAGAGGCGACCACTGTCAAGTAGTCGCTGGTAGTACCTTTGTTGTTCTGCTCGACCTGTTCGAGCTCGACACAATCGTCACCAGAGCCACTGCCCTGCGATGACTCCGGCTTGGCTGTAACAAAAAGCTCGTGTGCAGACTTGGATGTCGATGGGGTGGGTACTGGTCTCAACAGTCTTTGTTGCAGCTTCTGTAGCTCCTGATTTCGTCGCTCACTTGCTTTGAATAGAACGTCAGTTATGCTGGCGAATTGTCTACTGAGCAGACCATTGGCTGAGTTCGCAGTGGTTCGGTCTCGGTGTTCCATCCCGTTTGCGTTTTGTCTGCGTCCAAAAGCGGAGGATGCCTGGCGCCGCGTCATGGCTGGTTGTTGCTACTGCTTTTCCTTAGAGAAAGTATCGGAGCTCAGTAGTCGCGGCTTCCTCTTGTCCAGTGTGGTTCCTTTGGTGAGCGGTGAGAAGGTGCGATCGTCGGCGAATCTATTAATCGATGAAGTGAGCAACAACAGCAGTCCATTAGTATGCCCTGCCGAGATGAGTCCCCGTCCGGGTGCCATATATGGAAAAGAGAAGTTCTGGAAGTGGTAGGGCATGCGAATGAGGTTGATTGGAGAGGGTGAGGTCGGCAGGCACAGGTTTGTTGTTGTTGGTGAGTTGTGCCAAACAGGAAGGCGCTACCAAGCCGAACTTACACCGTCGACCCCATCTGAGATGAGTTCAGATGGTAGCAGTAAACAGAAGGGTAAAATGATTGTGAAGAGATACAGGCAAAGTACTTCAAGTGATATGTACCTCATTGTTCCTATAAACTCGTTCGGTATACCACAAACGAATCCCAGCTCCTAACAACTACACACGATAGAAGTGGAACAAGAGTTGAAAGTATACTCGACCTGAACCTCATTCCCTTGGAAAGCGAATCCACTGCCGCAGACTCACTCAACCGTAGAAGTTACAGCCTACTGCTTCTTCTTCCCCACGCCCTTCTTCTCCTCAGCCTGGCGCTCAAACTCCTCGATCTCCTTCTCCTCAGCCCTCTTAGCATACCATTGCCCAGCCTGCAACACTAGCACACCCACCAGTACGAGCGCCAGAATCGTGTTGCTTGCCGCAAAAACTCTCAACGTGTCCTCCCTCGAGATGTAGTCGGCCATGTCCTCGTCGGTAATCTCACCCGGAGCAGCCTTGTTCACGTCTCCGTAGATGCCTGCCGTCACGACCCTGAAGCCCTTGACGATGTTGGTCAGGTATACGGTAATACCGGCCATGTAGAGAACAAGCGACGCGCCATCGAAGAGCATGTTGGCCTGGTTCGGCTTGAAGAGCTTGATGAGGAAGCCGAGGAGACCGGTGCCGATGGCTAGGTTGAGGATGCGCGACACGATGGGAGGAGAGGCATAGAGGAACTTGATGTGTGATTCAAGGATGTCGAAGTAGGCGGATCGGTCGGTGGGCATGGTCCATAAGACGTTGTAGTCATATGGGAGTTGCGCAAACATGATACCGAGGAAAAAACATGTTGCTACAGGTTCGTCAGCAGGAGCATTGGACAATTGAGCTTTGCGGAAGTGGGCTGAGACAGCATGGAGGGGCATACTTACGTCCTACAACCATGAATTGCGCAAAGTTGTTTGCTGCGCCTTGGGTCATGTTGAAGAATGCTACAAAGTGCGAACCCTTGTGAAATTTGCGATTGATAGGAGGATCACAGTGAGATGCGAACAGCTGGCGCAAGCTTATCTGTCGGTTTCTGCCGCGTCGCGAGATTCGCAGTTGGAAGTAACCTCTTTAAGAAGGTAGAACCGTGGACGAGTGCTCGTAGCGAAATCTCACCACATCAGTAATCAGATAAATGGTGATATGTTGTGAAAGAGTGCACAGTGAAACAGGGCTGGGAGACATGAGCTCTCCCACTTTTCGGTAGCGACCCCGCGAGGGTTCACCACGCACCGATGATGCTTGCCTGCAGATGGGTGGCTTGGCATGTGACAGCGATTCACGACTCACGCGACATCCAGTGAACGATTGTCAAAGAAGCATTTGTTCATCATTGCTTCATTGAAATTTCTATGCGAAGCTGCAAGCAAAGTAGACGCGCGCTAAACGTCGTTCGGATATCCAACGCCTCGATACGCCGTAAACAGGAACATCTACATCCTCTGCCACCGTTACATTCCCATGCTCTAGAAATCGTTATCAGCGTCCATATCCTCGTCCTCCAGACCAGCTTCGATGAAGACAAGTCTTGTGCCTTCACCAGTTGTTTGCCAGACCTATTGAGAAGCGTTAGCACGGTGCACATACTCAAACATTTGACCATGGTACTTACGTCAAGCAAGGAGTATTCGTCGATAGCCTGCTCGAACTGGTCGGCTGTGAAACCCTTGGCCAAGACTCTTTCCCTGACCCTGCGGAGATCAAGTTCGCCCCTTGTGCCGTCACCAACAGCAGCAGCACCGCTAGCCTCCATGGACTTGATGAGGTGATAGATTTTACTGCTTGGAGTGTGATCGATCCCGCGGTTCTCATCAGCATACAGACTGGCCTTGCTGACTTCGGTAAGGCGGAGAGCCTCATCGACGTCTTCAGAGATGACTTGTTCGGCAAACCGCAAACGAGCCAAAGCCTGTGCAAGACGGAGTACACCAAGTAGTGTACGAGGCGATGTGTGGGTAAAGGCCTTCTTGTTGCCATCATCGCGCTTCTGTTGTTGACGCATGCGTACGTAGGCGCCAACCATGTAATCTGACACGTCCTTTGGTACTGTTGGTCGGTATGATCGCGCGCGAGCAACCCATTGTCGGACTTCGGCAGGGCTGAAGATGATGCCACCAGGGGCTTCAGGGTGAGCATTGTGCATGTGCACGTGAGTAACGTGACGGGCTAGCTCTTCATCAGAGTCCCGCGCAGGGGTGTCGAGGATAAGGAACAGGACGTCGAAACGAGATAGGAGCGCAGCGGGAAGGTTGATGTTCTCGATCGGTGAGAGACGAGGATTGTAGCGGCCGTACAGCGGGTTAGCAGCCGCGAGGATCGATGTGCGGGCGTTTAAAGTGGTTGTAATACCAGCCTTGCTGATAGAGATTGTTTGTTGTTCCATGACTTCGTGGATTGCTGTTCGGTCACTGTCGTCCATCTTGTCGAACTCATCAATACAGCACATGCCGTTGTCAGCAAGCACAAGAGCTCCTCCTTCAAGGACCATTTCATCTGTGACAGGGTCACGCATGACCGCAGCAGTGAGACCAACACCACTGCTACCGCGACCAGTCGTGTAGACACCACGAGGTGCTACTTTGGTAATGTACTTGAGCAATTGAGATTTGGCCACACCAGGGTCACCCATCAAGCATACGTTGATATCACCACGAATGCGCATGCCGTCACCAACCTCCTTAGTGACACCGCCAATGAGCTGAAGGAGCAGTGCCTTCTTGACGTCGACGTGACCGAAGATTTCAGGTGCGATGGACCGCGATAGGTACTCGTACAGCTGGCCAGTCCGCTCAAGTTCGTTCATCCTTCGAAGAGTCGGTTGAGCAAGCACAATGTCGTCGTAGGCCTTCTTGTGTTGCATAACGTATTGCGCTTCGAGATATGTGTCGGTGAGAAGACCGGCTCGGATTGCCTTGAAGCCAGTGTAGGGTGTGGGTAGAAAGATACCAGCGCAATCGATGACATCTCCGGGGTTGATCTGTCTGACGAGCGCGCCATGGCAGTGAATGGTCAGCTGTCTGGGAATGTGACCAACAGGTACTTGATCAGCCATCTCCTGGATCTTGACTTCTTGGAACGGAAGAAATTTGGAAGCGCGAGTAGAAAGGAAGAGCTGGCCTTTAGTCTTGTTGCTCTTACAATCGTCGGACGGGCACTCAACAAGCGGCGTGAACTGTTTGGTAGTGACGGGCTGGAAAACTTCGCTTCCACAGCGATCGCAAGAGTAGGCGTTGACCTGCACAGCAGGCTTGACGTCTGACACTCTGGTTGCAATACCGCGAACTGTGATGAGGTGACCCAAGTGCTCTCCCCGGACATTGCGGACTGCTAGCGCCTTAGTGCTACGCTGGCTGCTGGAACCAGCTGGTATCCTGGGCCTGAAGTTGAGGGTGTATCGTCTAGTCAACGCAGGGGGAAACATGGTTTCGGGCGCAGCCTGTGCGGAATCGTCGACTCCCTGCATCTCTTGCTGTCTTTCATTGCGCTTCGAACGCTGCGTCATGATCACGTCCAAAACATCGTCTTTGAAGTCTAGTTCTCTAGTCGGTGGAGGCAGGCACTTGTCGACTGCTCGCGAGAAGATGTCGATGTAATGGTGCGCATTGCGCTCGATTGACTCGACCAGCCTGTAGTTGTGCTCGTCGTCTGATGTCGCCTTCTCGTATGCCTCGACGTCGTTCAGATCTATTTGGATCTCGTCGCGCACGCGATTCGCTACGTCTTGTAGTTGGTCCATGTACTTGAGCTTCGACTTGCTGCGGGATTGCGCTCCGTTTGGCGCGGGATCGTCCGAGTCGTCGACCATGTCATACTCCTCTTCGCCATCGCCATTGATATTGAGGCCCTCGAGCTGGTCGGCAGCATCTGTAGAGGCAGATTTGTAGTTTTGAGGAAATCAACAAAGGCCGCTGTTGGCTGTTAGCTGGAGTTTTGGATATTTTGCCCGTGCACACAAACCCTCCTGCTCGTCGTAGTTGACTGGCGCACTCGTAGTAAGGAGCGCCATTCTATCTGGGGTGTGGTTGTGAAAGTAAGCGTCTAGGGTGGATGGAGTGATGCAGCGGGGAGGGATGCGCGGTAGCAAAATTGGGGCTGGTCTGGTCGCGTATAGCTCTGAGGCGCGTCGACCCGCGTTTCCAGGGCACTCGAGCGATTGGACCGCCGCTTTCTGCCACCGCTTTAGGCCATCGGCGCCGACGACCTCGGCTGCTCGCGTGGGAAGCTTGTGGTATGCGCAATGCGACAGCAGCAGCAACAACAGCTTCGCTTCCTCTTCAATCCTCATCATCATGCCGCCCAAGAAGCCTGCTGGTAATGTTGTCCAGGCCGAGGTTGCCTTGCAGCAATCTTTGAAGAATTGCCTCGTCAATCTCCCATCCTCGCTCGTCTCGGTTCTCGTGAATGCGAACACAGTCGCCCAGAATGTCGTCGTCGAGCTCACATACCGCCAACCTCCACCACCGGGTGCTTCGGATAACAGGAATGCCGCGCCCAAGTCTATCTTCGTGGGATGGACGGGCATGCAGAGCAAGCGCAGGATTGCGCCTGTAGTTGGGCGAGACGGCTTGAGAGGCAGCCCAGCAGTCAGCCAACAAGACCTCCCAGCAGTAGAGGTGGATGCCACATTCGCCAGGTTGATCGGGCTTCAAGAAGGGCAAAAGGTGGGCATACTGCTACATCTGGATCCGCCTCAGGCGCATACCATCAACATCGAGCCCTTGACCCCCGTAGACTGGGAGATGATAGAGCTGCATGCTCAATTCTTGGAATTGAACTTCCTCTCTCAGATACGCGCACTCCCCAACCCTCAGGCCGCATCACCGCACCCCCTTACGCTGCATCTGTCCCCTACAACGACCGCGAACATTACCGTCACTTCCATCGCTCCCGCGCCGCCCAACACATCGCTCTTCGTCAAGATCTCGCCCGACGCCGAAGTTATCGTCGCGCCCAAGACGAGGCAAAAGGAAAGGAGCTCAAACCGGGAAAGCAGGAGTGTGGGCGCTGCATCGAGGAAGAGCGGAAAGAGCTCTGCAAGCACAGTCCGGCGACGCAGTGGTCGCGAGGATGCCGCAAGCAAAGGTGTCATCTTCTTGCGTGGTGTTGATCGTAGTGTGGCAAGGGAGTGGTTCGACGAAGAAGAAGATACAGACGCCGAGGGCCTGAAGGTGTGGGTAGACAAGGACGTACTCCTCACTAAGGCCCTCCGAGGGGCCACTTGGGTCTCCATCTCAATCATCAAGCCTGCAGGGCTACAAGAGCCGGTGGATATGTCCAAGGAGCAGGAACAGGAGAAGCCCGCAACGCGCGTAGTCGCCAAGATTATAGCATGGGAAGACGCGCCCGACAGTAGGCACGTGGCGCTTTCAACCGACCTCTGCAAGGTCTTGGGCTTCGACAACTTTGTGGGTGGACTCGTTCGGATCGAAGGCGCTCCAGCTCAGACTCCGAAGCCGCCGGCCATCAAACCGCAAGGTACAAAGAGTCGAGGGAACCGGTTGTCAAGTCTATCAAGATCATACCCTTCTCCACCGCTGCGTCACAAGTCAATGCTTCCTTGAAGTTTGGTGGCGAGTCTAAGCAAGACCAGGAGAACGCGATACAGAAGATCAAAACAACCTACGGAAAGAAGAACGGCCTTCTCGATGGGCCGGTCACAGATGGAATGATACTGCCTCCGGCCAACGACTCCGAGCTTGGCTGGCAAGGAGGTATCGTGAGGTTCGAACCGCCATCATCCACAAGCGGAGTCTCATGGGTGCTCTTCCCCGAGAGGAAGCCCCCGCTTGAACTAGGTCAAGAGGTGTCAACGCCAACAAGCTGGGCCAAGGGCTGGCAGCAGGGTGATCCGCTTCCGCAAACACCCGCGAATCTGGTTGGCATAGATCCTCTTATCCAGCAACTACGATCACATCTAACACACAATTCTTCGGTTCTGCTCACTGGTGGCCTGGGAGCAGGAAAGTCGGAATGCGCTCAACTACTTGCCCATCAACTTCGAACCGAATATCTCTTCAACACCATCTACTTTCCCTGTCGCAAACTGGTAACGGATGAGACGCGAGTTGCGACTATCAAGGAGACCCTGAACAGATTGTTTGCTTCGGCATCATGGGGCGCAAGAGGCGGTGGAAATGCTGTGGTAATTCTAGATGATTTGGACAAGCTATGTCCAGTGGAGACCGAGCTCCAAGTTGGTAATGAGAACGGGCGCAGTCGACATGTCAGCGAGTGCCTAATCAACATCGTAAGGCAATATTGCTCTATGGACTCTGGTGTGGTCTTGCTAGCAACTGCGCAAGGTAAAGAGGCCTTGAACAATGTCATCGTTGGCGGACATATCGTCCGCGAGATTGTCAGTCTCAAGGCCCCCAGCAAAGACGGTAGAAGGAAGGTTCTCGAGATGCTTGCGTTCAAGGATGCCAAGATAGAGCAGTCAAAGGAGCTCAATGGCCATGCCTTCCCACCATCACCATCGAACAGTCGGCCTAGTACCGCTCATCGCAGTCAGCCTAGTATCGACAGCATACCACAACAACCGTCTGATGATTATGCCTTCACCATTGATCCTACAATCGACTTTCTCGACCTCGCCGGCCAGACAGACGGTTACATGCCCGGCGATCTCGTGTTACTCACATCGCGCGCCCGCAACGAAGCATTGATTCGCTCAGTCACGTCGACATCCCCAACTGTCTCTCTCACACGAGAGGACTACACTCAAGCCATCACCGGCTTCACGCCCGCCTCTTTGCGAAACGTTACACTACAATCCTCCACTACAAAATGGGATTCCATCGGCGGTCTCCTCACAACACGACAGGTTCTCTTGGAAACTCTTCAATATCCTACAACCTACGCTCCCATTTTCGCAAAATGCCCACTACGTCTCCGATCAGGTTTACTCCTGTATGGCTACCCTGGATGTGGCAAGACCCTACTCGCATCTGCAGTAGCAGGCGAGTGCGGTCTAAACTTCATCTCAGTCAAAGGACCAGAAATTCTCAACAAGTACATTGGTGCTTCTGAAAAGTCTGTCCGGGATCTCTTTGAACGTGCAGAAGCAGCGCGACCCTGCGTTCTCTTCTTCGATGAGTTCGACAGTATCGCACCGAAGCGTGGACACGACTCAACGGGCGTAACAGACCGTGTCGTCAACCAACTCCTCACTCAAATGGACGGAGCGGAAGGTCTTTCGGGCGTCTACGTCTTAGCTGCTACGTCGCGACCTGATTTGATCGATCCTGCGCTCCTTCGCCCTGGTCGTCTTGACAAATCTCTCTTATGTGATATGCCAGACGTGGAAGAACGCATCGACATCCTGCGTGCCGTAACACGCAAACTACACCTCGCCCCCAGCCTTCTAGGTGACGGCCACGAAGGCGAGAATCTCCGCGAAATAGCAATGAGAACAGAAGGCTATTCGGGTGCAGATCTCCAAGCCGTGGTATATAACGCGCAGCTAGAAGCCATCCACGATGTACTTGGCGACGTGGACCCTTCGAAAATCGACCACAAGAAAGACGGAAACAACGCTACTGCAAGCAACAAGGGCATTCCTGACTTTTCTTACTTCCGCTACGGCGACGATCCTACATCCACCCCCAACTCTTCCGCCCTAGCAACATCCGCTCAACTCACCGAGCGCGCCATGATTGCTCAGAAAATTGCTGCCCTGCAGGCTCTGCGCAAGAAACAGAAACAAATCCAACGTTCTGATGGATCGGCGCAGAGGGAAGACGAAGATAAAGCGAACAAGGAAGAAGAAGACGGTGATGAAAGAAAGGATCCGCAGATTCAGTGGAAACACATAGAGTCGTCTCTTTCTAGTGGACGAAGCAGTATCTCGGCACAAGAGAGGATGCGTCTTGAGAGGATATACAGGGAGTTTGTTGATGGCAGGGATGGTGATTTGCCAAATGGACAGGGAGGAAATGAGATTGGGGGGAGGAGTAGTCTGATGTAATTTGGGGTGTGTAAATCTCGAATCCAACTGTGTAGAGTCAGTCAGTCTTGAGGAATTATGAAGTTTAGTTTTTTTGCGTATGCACTTCATGAGCAAAGATGTGGTATTCGTCCAAGAAATCAAAGGTTAGAGCACGCTAGGATATAAGGTAAATGTATGTGAACCACCCCACACGTTTCTTTCCAGGCCTTTCATATCTCCGTACTTCTTCCTTTCAACTTCCCTCTTCATTTCGGAATAACACCCTTGACGTTCTCGGCAACCTTCTCAAGCTTCTGTTCCACTTTGCCCACGACACCTATCGTCTCCTCCTTGGCCTTGTCCGCCTTACCCGCCAGACTAGCTTCCCGGCCGCCGAAATTCCAGTAGTTGAGGTATCGGTACCCTTGTACGAGTTGCGAGGTGAAGTTGATGGCGTGGCAGCCGAAGAGCAGGTAGTTTGCTGGTGTTACAGCCATGGCGTAGCGCATGAATGTGCCGGAGTAGAGGGTGAGGGCGCCGGTCATGCGGCCGGAGATGCTATTGTGAGAGAGGGGTTAGCTGGGGGTGTTGTGAAAGCGGGGAGGAATTGGGTGGGGGGCAGGATAGGTCATGATCGCGTGCGGGTTGGAAAGTTTGGATAGAGTCAAGAACGAAGGTAGAGTGGAGTAGGACGTACATCTCAGGATCTTTGCTCATGTCCGCAATAGCCGCAATCGGGATACCAAAGTTACTCGCCGGGCCCCAGAAATCTATCTTTGTGTTAGCCAACCACTCTTTCCCTCTACAGCTCCTTCGTTATATCCTCCAGATATCGTCTTCTGCGCACCCTTTCCCAAGCTCTTGCAATGCGCGGTGCCCTCACAACGAGACGGGTGTACATACGAGTCGAGCAAAAGTAATCCGTGTACTTGTTGGAGCGAATCTTCGCATTGAGGGCTTTGATCGCGGCGGCCATCTTGACTGATTTACCGGAAGGAACCGAGGACCGAGTTGCGTGCGGATTGACGTGAAGTTCGTGGGTCGGTTGGTTGCAGTTTGCGAGTTGCGGACGCACGACGGACGGTTTAGATGCCAAGCGATAATTGGGGCCGAACGAACAGGGACCGGGAACCGCAAACTGCTTCCGACAACGGGAAGGACATCACGTGCACGGTGATCCAGCCGGAAATACGAGGAAATAGAGTAGATGACTGGGAGTGATTACACGTAGGCTAATTGGGATGGGCCCGCGAATCACACGTCAACTGCTCTCTAGTGTTGCATGAAATGGGGTATGAAGCTATGAACATTGTTCATTTCATCATGGCAAACACTCAGAATACGGGCACACCTAGACTTGAATGACTGGGGTTACAGTCGTATCTTATGTTTGGACTGATGCGACTGATTCTTGTGAATACATTTAAGCCAGTGGTATAATTCGTGTCCTTCAACCATATCTCAATACACTTTTGAACTTGGTATTTCGCTCTGTCGGTGCTCTTCGCAATCACTGATCGTAACGTAATTTTAGGGACATTCGCTCCCTTGCTACGTGTCGGACGTGACTTTGGTCCTTTTCCAAGGTATCTCCTGAGATCTGTGGTATGGGCACGCGCCGTGTTCGATCGTCCAATGCCAAATCTTTCTAGCAATGTTTCGTTATGATCCTTCGTTGTCCTCCTTCTACCTGCCACCAAAACCAGGGGGTCCACCACGACCAGGGAAGCCGGGCGGCCCACCGAAGCCTGGCGGTGCACCAAATCCAGGAGGTCCACCAGCGGGAGGGAATCCAGCTATAGAATGTTAGCATATGTTTCTCAAGTTGCGCTCAATGGGAACGTACGTGGTCCGCCAGGTGGGCCGCCACGACCTGGGAAGCCTGGCGGGCCTCCAAAGCCTCCAGGTGCGCCTGGGAAGCCACCTCCGAAGCCAGGACCAGGGCCTCCAACACCAGGAGCTGGTCCAGTAAGACCGACTGGGAGGCCACGTCCAGCAGGACGAGCGACACCGGGCCCTGCAGCCAGCGCGGCAGCAGTAGATGGTCCTCCAGCGTTTGCACCAAGTCGCGCGGCAGGGTCTGCAGGCGGTGGTCCGTCGACTGATAACGAGATTACGTGCGCGCCACGAATAATAGTAAGTCCAATCGCGCGTCGCTCTTCAGTCTCGGTGACTTGCTGGGTTGCGCCGGGCGCGGCTTTGCCCCTTCTTCGTGTACGTCGGAACTCTTCTGTGTCGGCGAGAACAAGGTTCATGTGCTGTAGAGAGCTGGTTAGCAGAGTCAACAGGGGAAAGTTCGCGACACTGACCTTGTCGAATGCGAGCATCTGCCCGACCATTTGTCTACCATCTTGTAGGGTGACTTTCATGCGGTAGTTGATCTGGCTATGTAAGTTGCATGCGACTATGAGCGGAAACTGGAGCGCTTACTAGATTTTGCTATATCACCAGGCGTCAGTCAGTTTCTATGCGCGTCTTCTCTCAGGTCAAGGACTCGAGCTGCTAGGCAGATTTACTTACCATCTTTCCCTGTCGGTTTGCGGCGCCAGACATGATTGGTATAGCGCGTCCGAGGACGACTTGAAGCTCAGAGAATGGGTATGTAAAAGTATTGAGAGATTGTCCCCTTGCAGTTGGCGATAGGCGGGGCGTATGGAGCTGTTTGTTCGCGATCAAAGTTGCAGTTCGTAGCTACGCAGCCTGGCACGTGCACGGCGGGCTTGGCTCTAAGTAAGCGAGCACACCCCATCAAAATTATTACATCGATCGCGACTTCAACACCAGCGACACGACAACCCACCCAACGACTACTAACCTCCGCAGTCATCACCATGGTACGCACACCGAATTTCGACCGCCAATTGCTCTGCGCAAACTAACAGCCATGACAGTCCGACTCCAAGGCCTCCAACCCCATGCGGGAGCTCCGCATCCAGAAGCTCGTCCTCAACATCTCCGTCGGCGAGTCTGGTGATCGTCTCACTCGTGCCGCCAAGGTGCTCGAGCAGCTTTCCGGTCAAACTCCCGTCTACTCCAAGGCCCGCTACACTGTCCGTACTTTCGGTATCCGAAGGAACGAAAAGATCGCTGTCCACGTCACCGTCCGTGGCCCCAAGGCCGAGGAGATCCTCGAGCGTGGTCTCAAGGTCAAGGAGTACGAGCTCCGCAAGCGCAACTTCTCCGAGTCTGGTAACTTCGGTTTCGGTATCAGCGAGCACATCGACTTGGGTATCAAGTACGACCCCAGCATTGGGTATGTGGAATCTGGATCCTGAGTGTGAGAGAGAGAGAGAGAGAGACATTGGCTGACTGGAGCAGTATCTACGGTATGGACTTCTACGTCTGCATGACCCGCCCCGGTGAGCGTGTCGCCAAGCGCAGGAGGTGCCAGAGCAAGATCGGCGCTTCCCACAAGGTCAACCAACAGGAGACCATCAAGTGGTACAAGAACCGATTCGAGGGTATCGTCCGATAAGCGTATCGTCGGTTGGGGGGAAAGGAACGAAGTGAAGATTTTGCACGATCACCAGCATTTTCGGTCTCGGGGGGTTCGGTCCTACGGAGTCCTGGGAATGTATCTTACAAAAGAGCAAGCATTGAACTTGCGGCCTATCAATGGAGCGACCTCGTCTCTAACGAGCAGGTCTACGATCACAAACACAATGGAGGCTTCACTTGGGTGAATGTTCCGCATAACCATTGTGTGATCATTTCTATGCTCGTTGTTGTCGCATGTGATGTGTCTGTTTGTGTTGTACTGACATGACAGGGTCCGACTAGTACACCCAGATACCTCAATGCCATCAACACTTGATCTACATGTCTGTGCTGGACGAGTGTGATGGCTTTGCACTAAGAGATTTAGGTTACAAGAAACGTCCTATCTAGTGTTTGTCTAGCTTCGCAAGCGGCACGCGTACCCAAAGCCCGAGCCTTTAACATTCGACAATAATTCTTGGACATTTTTGTCACCATAAGCTTGCATGCTCTGATGGACGAACGCCTTCTGATTATGAATGATGTTCGTCCGAGCAAAAATGAACAAACATCCTACTAGCACAAGTGCCGTTTACACATTGACACAAAGTGACCTCCTAACTTACGGACAATCTATGTAGATGCCATAATTACATCAGTTCAATTTATCACCATTCGTTTCTTCTCCAAGCCCACAGCACTTTACACTCAGCCACCAAAGTTACATACTGGTAGGTTCACGCGCCTTGGGGCTACCGCAAGCAATCCCGAGCGGTAAAAAATAGGCTGGCGGCTGCAGTCCCGTAGACCTTTTCTGCGGCCCCAGGTCACAGTGCGATGATGGGTTTGGCGAGACGCTCGGGTTGTGTGTGTGTGTGTGTGTGTGTGTGTGTGTGGCGTGGGTGACTGACGTCAACCGTGAGGCGCAGGTTTGAGTTTAATTTGAGTAGGATAAGAAACGGTAGGTAGGAACTGGTGGGTGGTGGTGGTGGTGGTGGTTCGATGGACATGCGACGTAAAGGGAGAATATCGGAATTTGTGTACGGTTCTGTTGTGTTGATACCAGTGGCAAAACATCAATCGCGTCATTGCAAGTAAATAGAAATCATGAATAGAAAGGGTAAGATCTTAATATTGCATCTAGCATTCTCAAAGATCGTGATAGGATCTGATTCTGTTCTGTTGTAGTAATTCTACAATCCCCATGTCTTACAACGAGAGGCGTAGTAAAGAGGCATTTTACTTCAAAGGTATCTTAAAATCCCAGTACCGGAACACCAATTAGCGATAGACAATGGATAAACAAAAGAAAAAGAAAAAAGCCCGGCCGAAGCCTTGCTCCAAGAGATGGAAGAATGTACATGTCCTGATATCGTTCGCAAAAACCATGCAACCAGATTCCAGATTGATTGAGAAGAGAAAAGGGTACGATGCGCGCTAAATCCACAATACAACACACACGCGCGCAAACGACAAGCTAAACCACTTTATCGCTGACCGGTCACTGATGACCCAAAGTCAAAGCCAGTGGGATGTTGTTGCTGTGGTGGTGGGTATGATGGTGATGCTAGTGGTGTGTAGGCACCGGGAATGGGAACAGCAGCGTACTGCTGTTCACCTGGTGCAGCATCAACGTGCTCGTTCCTCCTTTCTTGGAATCCCGGGGATGGTAGTGGCGGCGATACAGTGCCTGTCCGTACTGGTGCAGAGTCAAAGCCATCTTGCTCCATTCTTGGTGTCGCACCAGTAACCTTGATAGGTGGAGCCTGAAGCGTGAATGGCTGGGGTTGAGCAATCTCGCGCGCGTATGCGTATTGTACTTTGTCGCTCTCACCAGCTTCGGCTGCAGAGTGCGGGTCGACGTACATTGGGTGGCCTGGAGGTGGGCGCCAGCCGCCGGAGCGAGGAGACATGGGACCGAAGCCAGGGGTGTTGGGTGCGGATTGTGAGCGGAGCTGGGCAAGGTAGAGATCAGATCGGGCGCGGTCGCGCATGGCCATGGACTTGCGAAGCTTGCGCTTGGACCAGAAGCGATAAAAGACAATACCGTAGATGGCGATGACAAGAACTTCGATTACGACTTCGATGATGCAGCAGACAAGCGCCCAGTTCTGATGAAGTGTTAGTGTTCGGTTCGCTTGTGCTGTGGGAACAGAGTCTTTGCTTACCTGGAGACGGCAGACAAGGCCATAGGCAATGTCATCCTCAAAGAGATGTCGTCGCTTGTTGTCAACGCAGGACCAACCCCACATATCCTTGTTGTTGTTCTGAGCTTTGCTTTGGTTGAAGACGGCTGCACCAACACCCCACATAACAATGCTGAAGATGAAGAATCCAACAGCAAAGACAGTGTAGTACGCGGCAACCTTTTCGGCTCGATGATGACCTCCTCTCCAGTAGGCGATAATGACAAAGATGGACATGACCAGGGAAACACAGGCGATGGAGAGCAGAAGGATTTGAGGCCAGACTTTGGTGTTGTCGGCCCATGGTGGGAGACCGTTTCTCGGTGCGAGACTCTTTGTGGCGTTGAAGATGGCGAAAGCACTTGCGACCATGGCAAGAACGATGAGCGAGCAGGCAAAGTTGATACCCCGTAGGAAGATCTTTGCTAGTCGTACGCGAACTTTGATTTTCTAGGTATCGTTAGTAACTGTGTTTAGCTCAGTACGGACTAGAGATTTACCAAGTCCTTTGCTTGCTCCTTGTCGGTCATTGCTTCCCGCTTCTCAAGCTGATGCTCTTCCCGGAAGGTAGGGCTCATGATTGAAATTGCACCTGGTGTCCGTGGGGGAGCACCGGGCGACTTCAACGCACTCTTGAGCGGAGTCTTTGGTGTTGGTGGAGGAAGGTACCTCCGGTCGGTCTCCTCCATCTCGACGGATTGCATGTAGCCGAAGCCTGTGTCTGCGATCTGGGGTTGTGGCTTGTAGTGGTTTGTAGGGTACTCGACAGGTGACCGAGGAGGATCAACCGGCGAGTAGACTGATGTTGCTTCGGCGAAGCGTGCTGTGCGTGGTGTCCTGACGTCGATGGAGTCTTTGGAGCTTCGTCGTTCAATCGTGATCTGAGTAACCTTCTTATCGTTGGCGGCCATTCTAAAACGTTCCAAGGTTCACTCGAGGAAGTTGGAGGCTTTCATGTAGTGGAGACGGAAGAGAGATGGATAGGAATGTGCAACAAAACGATAACGACCAGAATCCAGCCCAGCTTAGACCAGTCGCAAAAGGTTAAGAGAGACACTTGATAAAAGACGCACGACGTATTACAATAAGAGACCTGCTGGAGAAAAGAAAAGGTCTAGCAATGGGCGAAGCGCTGGGCTTTTAGACTCGGGGCGCTTCGAAGAGGCAACGGTCGAGGATTGGATAGTGGGGAGCACGGATGGTAGCAGGTGGAGAAGGTTGCGATGGGAAAGCGGGCGGGTACTTACAACGTTCTAAATGTATGGCGCCTAGAGGAGGGCTGCTGGGAGTACTGCAGGTCCCCGTCTGATAGGCTGTCTTGGGAGACGAGCTGAATGCCAATGGCGCGCAGAGGAGGGAGGGGAGTGGTGGCCCAGAAATAGACGCCCGGGTGAAGTCGATAAACGATTTACAAACGATGCGCATCCAGACCTGAACAATGCAGCGCGAAGAGCTTGGTTTATGGACAAAGCTGACAAGGTGCTTATGCTGTCTGTCAGCGTGGCAATGGCTGCTTTTCCCCCACGTCTGTCAGATGGGTCAGTCGTACGTGTATTCTCTTGCGCCTCTCGACGTTGCGAGGACGCTCAGAGGTATAGGAAAAACCAGCGGCGGGACCATGCTACCACGCCTCGTGCCCGCCGGGAGCGAACTCTGCCCAGCGAGTTGGCGTCGAGGTGGGCAGGGCATAGATTCACTGACACCCAATAAGTGCAAGACGTTTGACGCCTGCAAAACGCGACATGGTGGTTGAGGCCGGTGAGTGGTCGAAGGGTGCAGGGCCAGTGCATTAAACAGAGTGTGCGCTAGGGCAGATTAAGCTTGCGGGAAGCGCGCAGGATTGTGTGACAACCAATGGCGGCGGGAAGGAGCCCCCAAGACGAGAGGGAAGGCGCCGCCCCGCTTTGATAGCGGCCCACCACACCACCGTCGAGTCCAAAGGCGACTTCGAGGCCATCCAAGACAGCAGAAGAGTCAAGGCCAGACGGGACCTGCAAGTCTCCGATCCGCTTCTTTCGCAGACTTTGGTGACGCCAGCTCGAGTGACATAAAACGATCCGCATGTCCGCTGGCATTTCATCAGCAGCCTGTTTGGATCAATTCAAGAAGCCTTGGCTGTAAGCAGCTGTCAATGCCGGTACGTGGTGATGTGAGCGCTGCTGCATCGTGCGGCTAGGGTCTTCTGCGCCTATTACGGCCATCACCCAGCTAGAGCCTGCACGACCAGGCACAACGTATGCTAAATCTTCTCGGATCGACTCGCTAGCATCCGATCAAGATATTTACCTGGATAGCCTCGGCCGTCTAGCTGTCTTGAGGTAGTTTTGTTTCGTTTCTTGCTGCACGGTTATTTTTGGTCCATGGCTGCATCGTGGGGTAGTACCAAGTCATGGCGATGATGCGCCGGCCATCCAACGGGGAACTATTGTCTTTTCGCGCTGGCGCATTCGAGAATCCCATGAGGCCACGATGATCTTGGTCAGTGGAATCGCCGCCTGAGTGCGTTGTTGGGAGCAAGGGAGACTGTGATGAACTGCTCCCATTGCCGCCTCATCGACTACGCCCCAGGGCCGTCCCACCGTGCAGCAAGTGCCGATGGTGTTGGCAGTTATCGGTCTTCGCTCACTTCCATATTTGAGACATGAACGCCCTCCCGTAAATGTCGGAGAGTACAAGTTCGGGTCAAATCTCTGCACCATTTGCAATCCGCACAGCCCAAAAGTAGTTCCATCTCTCTTCGCTTCATGGTGCTTCTCCCAGCCCGCCTACACTTGCATTTGCCACTCCCATCCATCGTGCTAGCTGCTAGTTCTTACCAGCCTCCCATCTTCACCAGCCTAATAATATCCTGTTTCATGCATATCCTCATTACCATGGCGATAATTTCACTACACTGGGACCATCCGTTCCCCGCCGCATGCAAGGCAGGTGATCAGCCGGGGCCAAAACGGCCGTGCAACCCGTTTCGAAACAATTTTACCCTCTTTTAGCCTCGCTTCCTTGTCGCTGGGTACATCTCATTCGAGTGCGTCTTCTTCCTTGTCGCTTTGATATTGCTCGTGCAGGAAGACGTACTGTTTTCTGATGTATTTGTCGTCATTAGGGCTGAGAAGTTGCGTGGTCGTACGACACTTTCGCGGATTCTGCCTTTCCTCTCGCTACTGTTCTAAGAACGGTGGTATTAATAGCCATATGTGACGAAGGCTGCATAGGGCGATACAAGATGTATATTGGAAGAAAGAGACGCGATAAAAGTAGAAGGTTGACGCTGGGCAAGAGAGTAGGATTTCTTTTTGGAACGCCGATGCTAATTGAAGATTGGAAATGAATACACGCGCATGATGACGTTCGCTCGAAATTTGTACAATGAACTGACCAAAGGATGGAAAGATAGGTAGCGCAGTGAGTGTTCCCTCCAATTCTGCAGATAGGTTCCCGTGCGAAGAGAGCCTTAATACTCGCAACCTCGACATAGGTTTAACAGGGTCTCTTTTTCGTTCCCGTATTCTTGACGCTGAACAACGGATCAGGAACCATCCCCATCTCATCGTCGCTTGACGACTTTTCATTAACTTGATACCTGTCCAACTTTTCGTCCGCTATACCTTGGCACGCAAAGCTAATATCCGAAGTTCTCTTCTTCCTCCCTACATGCACACCGTCTAGCGTCTCCATCGCACTTTGCTTCAACGATTTACTAGCTTCGTACGCAGGACCTACAAATTTATCACGCCAATGTGTTGCGTGAAAGCCATCGCTTCCAGCTACCTTTTCTCTCTCAATGCCCTTGCCGGTCCTCTTTGAGGGGCTGAGATGAAGTGTTGCGAGGTGAAAAGATCGCGGCGACGGCCGCCCGACCTCCTTCTTCTTTTCATAGGTACTAGGCGGTCGAGGTAAGGGAGTACCCATGTGGGTTACAGGAAGTGACATGGCAGCTGCAGGTCCGCCAACCCCACCGCATTCTGCAGCGACATTAACTGTGACACCTTCGCTTGATACCATCAGTGGACCAGGATGAGAAATCTTGGACTTCAAAGAGTGGGGTGCTTTGCAAGGCGAATGCTTCCACCACGTGTAGGTTGGTTCTTTCTCGGTGCACTGTGGTGAATCTCCTGACATTCTGTCCTTGGTTCGTCGTGCCTTCGGTGCTGCGTCCAACTGTGGAACAGGAGGAAGGGGTTTGTTCACATCGACGGTGCTCTGGATACTCTTATTGATGGCTACAGGCACCTCATAGCTCGAGCTTGAGAAGCCAGAGTCTCTTCTCAGATCAGAACGACCAGATTCTCTCCCTTTACCACCACTCTGAGGTTGAGGTGACCGTGGTCGTAGTGGTGGGAAGACTACTCTATCCGGACTTGTTGGGAATAGAAGAGGTAGTGACTCTATGTTCTCTTCGTCAACCATTGGTTCAGATGATATACTCTGCGTCATTTCACCATCAACTCGTCTTTGGCTGCGTGCCTGCTGATACGCTTCCCACACCTTCTGCCCCTCGCCTTTTGGGCCTACATGGTAAATTTCCTTAGCTGCGCGGTACAACGGAGTTGAACTGCAGATACCTTGCTGCTGAACATGCGTTCGCTTCGAAGATGCAGCCTGATTTGCATCAAATGTTCCATATAAATCCTGTTTCTGCCACGAGTTGTTGGCGTTTGACCCAGGCTCCTCTATCGAAGCTGGGGAATGAGGAGAAACATTCACACTCGATTCTCTTAAAGTCTGTTCAAGCCTCGAGAAGTCCATGAGCTGGAGTGTTGGTAAAGGAGTGTCCCGACGGGAGACTCTGGTACAAACTGCAGGAGACTTTGGTGGTAGTGGTCTCGCATCGTCTCTCATTGATGACAGCGCGGGCGTCCTGAGAGAAACATTCTTGACGTCGCTCGGCGAAACGAAGTCCCGGCTGGTGCATATTGAGGTTTGTGTTCTAGCATCAACGTTCTTTCTAGCTATCGTTGAAGAGCCAGCTGTGACCCATTCAGTACTCTCAGTGTTACGTCTCATACGGTGTTCATTCTTGGTAAATGGATTGATGACTTTTCGCGGGTTAGCCATCGCAGAGTGAATGGTTCTAGCAATTACGCTTCTTAGTGTGGTGATTCGTAGACAGACTCGCCTTTTCGTATGATACCAGTATATTTAGTGATGCGCAGGATTAGTGACGGAGACTGGGTGCAAAACAGGAGAGTCTACTCATACGAGGTTGATTTCGCCTAGAACACCTTTGATCGAGTTAAGAATTCAACTCGGGGTCAGATGTTGTATGTGCCTGAGACAAAGCGCTATGAAATTGGACGGTGCTGCTAGTCACAAAGTCCTGGTACCGAGCACGTAAGACAATAGAACAAAGCATTGCAGTCTTTGGTAGCTGCATGTTGTGCTCTGGTTGAATGACATGTCAAGAAGCCAGCTATTTATTGTTCCTGATACTGCATTGTTTGATGACGTTGCGCAGGTGAGTTGGGAGCGAAGGCACTCACCTAGGCAGCTCTTAAGCCAGAACATGATGATTAAACACAGGAAGACTGAAAAAAGTTTTTGTCATTAAACGCTAATATGAACGCGCCTCCACATATGATATTGATCTAAAGAAATTTCGTAAGAAGAGAAAAGAAAAGAGTGGGCATGGCTCCTACTAGGAGCACTCTACACACCCAACCTCAATCCCCTCAATCACCATAGGCTTACTGTACTCACTTGGTACGTTGCCCATATCCATATCCATATCCTTCACACTGCCAGTCTCGCTCTGCGTCTCACTTCCAAGAGCAGAGTCGCTCTTCCTCCTCCTTGCCTCGGTCTCTTCTTCAATGTACGCATACTCGTTCCTCCAATCGCACAACATCTTGCTCGTGACATTGCTACCTCCACAAAGCACGATCACGACTTTGTCTTCTGGTCGAACGGGACGGCCAAGTGCTTTCTCGAGCCGGCCGTCGTAGCAGAGAGCGACGTTGATACCGCAGGCAAGCTCTACCATGATGCGTTCGTCGTCTGCGAGACGCCAGCAGCCCATTGCTGCTTCTGCGTCAGGTAAGACTACGCTTTGGACGTTGCCTCGCTGGCCGTATTTAAATGTGGCGTCTGTTACGCGGGCGCAGCCTAGACTTGTTGCTTGGGATGTGATTTTGGGTAATGTGATGAGTTCCTTGGCTTGGAGTGATGCGTTCAAGCTCTCGGCACCGGCAGTCTCCATAGCGAGAATGGTTGTCTTGCTCATTTGGTGTTTGTCCATGGACTGGCAGATACCGTTGATTAGACCACCACCGCCGACAGAGCAAATCAATACGTCTGGCTCGCCAGGGAGTTGAGCCGCAATCTCATCCATGCAGGTACTGTTGCCTTGCCAGATGTCTGGGTGGTCAAATGGTGGGCAGTAAATCGTCGATGTTTGTGCCTGTTGGAAGCGTCAGTGTCCCAGTCTACATGTATTCAAGAGGATGACCGTACGTAGGGCATGACATGCTCCTTGAGGTATGTGTCGGCGTCCTTCCAAGCTGCACCGTATTGGATAACTTCATATGCACCCGCTGCTCGTAGTTTGGCTACCATCAAAGGTGCTGTGGCAGTTGGTACGACGACAGTGCATAGTAAGTTGAGAGCGCGAGCCGAGTGAACAGCAGCGAGCCCTGCATTGCCACCGCTGGATGCGAATATATGAGGCCGCGAGCCTTGTGGGAGTTCTTCGAGACGACGGAGGATGTAGTTGCCAATTCCTCTAGTAAATGAATCAGTACGTATACTAGACAGTGGCTCCAGGGAGTGGTTGCTTACCGTGATTTGAATGATCCAGAAGGTTGGAGATTCTCCAGCTTGAGGAAGATTCTGCTTCTACGATTTAGAATTCCCTTTTCTCAAGGATGATGCTACGAGGCGGCATGAGGGGGTTGGAGGGGTATGGATGAAGAGGAAGTGTGACCGTACCATCCTGCTGCTTCTGATAATGCATACGACTCCCTCAATGGAGTCGAACCCATGGGCTTTGCTCGGGTTCCTCATCGGCATAGCACTGCTTGACAGCCATGTTGCAAGTTGGTAATAGAATGGGATATCACAGAAAGGTATTAGAAGCAAATGTAGGATGATGAAGAGCAGATGAGGGGCTTGATGTTTGGTGTTTGATGTTCAGAAACGCTTTGTCTGGTACGAACTCAAGGATACAAGAGCCACTCCTTTATCTCTACCATGATGTCTTATCGCTCCGCAAGCACCCGCAACCCTAGTGCCCATGTCGATGAGCCAGAGGGGTAAGGAAGCACTATGGCACACCGATTCCAAGATATGTTGTATCGATTACCCTATAAAGTGCATAAATTACCCTATAGATACTCGATAAGGAACAAGCGACCACGCTGCGACTGCAAAATGACACAAGCATGAGACCGGTACTCAGCAGCTTAGGCCAGGGTTTGGATTTCCAGAAGCGGTTATCAACGGCGGGACTGGTTTCTGCCAGGGCTTGCCGCCTCAGAACAGTGGTGGACTTGGCGCGACCTTGCCTATCAGAGGACGCGCATCAGTCTTCCATGCAGGCGGTCAGTCCAGAAGGCTCGGAGCCGATAACAACTCGGCGAAATTGTAAAGACGGGGTTGGCTGGGAGGCTGATGTTAGGATGACACGACGGGGTTGCGGGAATGACGCGAGGGATCCCCGACGGAAAGGAAAACTCATACACATGAGTGGAAGACGCGTCCATGCTCCCATCACGATCCAGCTTTCCTGTCGATAGCTATCGTCGTTTCAGACAAGGCTTCCCCAAACTGAGGTTTGCATGCGGATGTCCGAACATAAAACGCGGATCCGCAACCTGTCTTGAAAACGCTAATTGGGTATCTCTGTAATGTTTCTCAAGTTTACGCTAATACTGGGGTTTAAGCAGCAACCTTCGGGTGATCGAGGAGACCTTTCCTGAAGTTCCAGTAATTTGCGCGGATCGGATCGTACTTTGTCGCCAAAAGCTCCAGGGCCTTCTCCGCATTCTCTTTGCTATCTTCCTCTTCCGCATATATGTCCGCTAGGAGATCGAGAGCGTGGCTTGAGTGGACATCGTCTGGCTTCCGCACATCAGCGAATTCACCCGCAAAGTCCTTGAGAGTCGACTTGGGAAGTTCCGCTGCGCGAATAATGCCCAAGATGTAGTTCCATGGGCTCTGGTTCTGGGGGGCTTTCCGGATTGCTGCTTTGGTGTACCTAGTAGGGTTAGTACAGTCGAACAGCTTATGGCGACAACAGAAACGTACTCTATCTCTCGGTTCACAAGATCTGCACTCGGTTTTCCCTCGCGACCGCCAACGACTAGGTAGTAGCGATGGTTCCAAGCAGAGTTGTTGCGCACATCCTCCTCAATCATGCTGTGTGTCCACTCTAGCTCTTCGGGCTTGTCGAAAAGATCGAACCGCTTGACCAACCATTGCCTATAGCTCCACACATGGTAGTTCTTAGAGTCAAGCTCCAGCATGGAGTTTATGAACTCTGGTTCGCCCTCGCACGAGCCGAGCTCATCAATAATAGTGTGTCGGTGGTGCCAGATCTGGTAGTTCTTGAGGTGCTTGAGTGCGGTTGGGTTGAGCCATGCGATTTCGTCTTTCAGTGATCGCCCGATCTCTGAGATGGTTCTGGCGCGGTAGAGCCTGCGGGTTGTTAGTAGTGTAGATGTTGGGAAGCTCCATGTGAACACCAGTGTCTCCTCCGAAACTCCGCAACTCGACCGAGTGTCGGACTTACCAAACAGTGTAGTGCGCGGGGTTCATGCTGATGATGTGCTCAGTAAGGCCAAGGACCCTTTCGCTGAACTCGTTCTTCGCCATGACGGCGCGCAGGTAGCCCATAGCCTCGCTGTACTCCTCCGTGTATGCGATGGCAGCGAGTGGATGCAGGCCGCCGTCATCCTGGGGGAGAGGGTCAATGTCCGCCCATGCCTCGTCGTCGTGATAGTATTTCGGCATATTTTCCTTTATACCCTTTGCTTTGGAGTCAGCAAACTGTGTGGTTGTGGATAGCAATGCGCGCAGCAGGCGATATGACGACAGGAAGATGTCCTTGAGCCAGGCGCGAATGAAGTTGAAGGCCATAGTGGGGTGCACTGGAGCTTATGTCCGTTGCTTGGCGGGAAACCACAGACACCACGCTCTTTTCATGCGCATTCGCAGAACAATAGCAAGCCATTTCCACGAGAATCGAACACCCTTGAACGCCTTCGATTCACTTGGTTCTTGAGTCGTGCGGCCATACGCCCGAGATGTTTAGTGACACCAGTCTTCGCTGGGAATAAGGGTACCCCTTCCAAAACACTTCAGCTGTCACTGTAGCACCACGAGCGACATGCACGAACAATGCTAAGATAATTGGACTTGATCGTGGCCTGAGGATACACTTCTAATTCGTAATACCGCTTATAGGCGAACTCAGTGCTTCGGTTGGAGAATGAGCGCTCTGACTTGAACTCTACAACATGGCAGCTTCTGTACTGAAGGGGATCCAAGACGCACCTTCCTTGAGGATAACTTTAGTATTCGCCCTTTCTCCCATGGCGACCTATAACAGCCGGGCGACCAAGAGAGCTAGTCAACAGAGACATGAGGTCGTCTGATGCACTCCCTCCTACGTCTCACCTCCCCACCACTCCACCGCAGCCTTCACCATAGCACGCGCAAGGAGCAATACGCTTAGCAATATCACAATGCCCCTCACAGATGAGATAAAGGCTAAAGACGCCCTGATCAAGAAACAGCGCGACGTCATCGCCAAGTACCTTATCCTCGACATCGAAGACTTCCTCGCTGAGGCCCGTGAGAAGGCGGAGGCGGAGGCTGCGGAAGCCTACGAACTTGCGTTAGCAGAGGAAAAGGCCAGAGGCAGAGTATGTTAGGCTCCTCGCGGCTCACCACTCAAGCTTCGTCGCTCACCCTTCGCCCTAAGGTTGTCTAAGACATACTTTGGTCCATTCGTTAACGGCAACATGGCTGACTCGCTTCATTGTACAGTGGGCGAAGTGGAAAACGATTTACAAACTACAATACGACGGCGTCTCAGTAGGAAGCATCATCTACTACAACCTCCGTAGCCTTTGGGAATCTTGGGGCACCAACCCGTACCATTTGCACGCCGCCTGGTACGCCATAATGCTGACCTTGCTGTTGTCCTGGCTCATCGGCAGCGTCGTTTGCGGATACTACGAAGCGAAGAATGAGAACGGCAGTGTACGAATGGCGAAGCTGTGCAGGGGCATTCTGGGCTCCATTCCGCCAATTGTGCAGTTCATCCTCTTCTTGTTTCCGCCGCTGTTTGTTCAATTCTGATGAGACATGGGCTGATGCGGGACGGCAGTGTCGGCTGAGACCTATGGGGCGAAAGTGTATCCCCATCGCATACGTGACCTCAAGCTAGGTCAAAGGGGGACAATGGGAGTGGGTGGAGGACATGCTCAAGGGGTTTGTCTTGAGGCATATGATCTTACGAGAATAAATGTATGATATAGCGAGCACGATATCTGTTACCGTTGTTGTATTGTTTTCTCAGCATGGTATGATATCCAATCTCCATATCCCCGAAAGACTATCCCCGTTCAGATTCCAAGTCTACCTACAACTCTTGTAGTTGCGGATAGCTTCATATCAAAGCTTCTTGTTGATGCGCTTTGTCATTTTCTCGTCTCGTGTCACGTACCGTATCAAGAGACGATGTATTAGTTTGTTTACTAAGAACACCCACGTCTTGAGCATAAGAAACAAACAAATCGACATGGTCATACGTACATCTGACGCGTGCTTTAGTAGCCGATTGTGGTTGGCATTTCCTGATTTCCCCTCCTGAAACGATAATCGGAGTGTTCCTGACGATCTCTGCCCGAGATGTCACCTGCTCCGGCGTTTTAGCGTGAACCAGGGCCTTATCCTGCGCCTTATCGTCTCCTCCCCAGCCGTTCAAGGGTCGCGAAAGTTCGTGGACACCATCGTGCGACAGACGTCATAAAGCCTTCCCCCGCCGTCGCGCATGCTATCGCTTGTATCCCACTACACGTATCAATTCAACGCGCAATGCCTCCAAAACGCCGCGCCTACGAGGCCATTGACCTCACCGGGGACGACGATACGCCCGCCTATTCCTCGTCGCAATACCCGTCATCATCGCAAGGATATGCGCATTCTCACGTTGCCTCTTCGAGCCCGCACCGCGCACCCAAACAAGCTCGTACATCATACAGCCAAGCGCACCGCACTACATCCGGCTCGTCGCAAGCGGACGCCATCTCAATCGATGAAGACGAGGAAGATGACGCCTCTCAGGAAGTCCCGGATGCCACGCAAGCATACAATCAGCAACAGTACGACTACATACTATATGGAGTAATGCACGAGAAGATCGTGGGTGTGCGGTACTACAACGGATATGCAACGACCGGCGAGATGGTGGTTCTAAGGCGAGAGCCCCGAAACGAGTATGACAGCAACGCGATTAAAGTAACCAACGTACAAGGTCAACAAATTGGACACCTTCCACGAGGGGTCGCAGCCAAATTGGCCAAATACATGGACGAACGCAGCCTGCTTATTGAGGCGCAACTTACAGGGGAGAAGGGCTATTACGACTGCCCTGTTCAGCTCAAGTTGTACGGAACCAACGATCCAGCCGTGCAGCAAGATCTTATGGCACGAATGCGAAGCGACAGAATCCCTATTGGGCATGTTTCAGATCGACGTCGTAAGGAGGCTGCGGCTGCGAAGGAACGCGAGCGAATAGCTAAGCAAGCCGCCAAACAAGCCAAAAAGAAAGGCGCTGCCGTCGTAGATGTTGCTGGCAACATGGCTGAATATGCTGCTGGTTCGTCGCAGGGTCCTGGCCTCATGCCGGGGCCTAGCATGGAGGATATTCTCGGTGGGAGCATACGCTTCAACCCTAGGAATGTCGAAGAGATGGTTGAGGAGTATGGTATCAAGGAAGAAGACCTCGTAAGCAATACGCCTATACGACTTCTGTATCTACCCACTAACTTTCAACAGGAAAAAATGCCACAAGCACCCCAACCCGATGCGCTTCTCACTGAGCTGCATCCCTTCCAGTTGCAAGGTCTGCAATGGATGCTTGACAAAGAAAGCCCCAAGCTTCCAGCCCCAGGCACGAAAGACGTAGTCCAGCTTTGGCGAAGACATACTCACATACCGGGTGCCTTTACAAATGTAGCAACGAGCTTCTCGATCAAGGATCCGGTATTAGCTTCCGGGGGTATACTGGCCGATGACATGGGCTTAGGCAAGACTATTCAAACGATCTCCCTCATTATGGCAGACCGTGCTCTTCATCTTCGTGCAAAGGATTCCTCCAGCGCCACGCTAATCCTTGCCCCTGTGTCCGTGATGAGTAACTGGAGCACTCAAATGAAGAAGCATGTCAAACCGGAACATGCTCTTCGTGTCATGTTTTGGCACGGTCAGAGGAAAGAGCCCATCACGCCCAAATCGATCGGGAACTATGATGTCGTGATCAGCACCTACGAGTCTGTTTCTTCCGATTGGTACTCACAAACAAAGCCCACTCTTCCACGAAAATCCGGACCCTTCTCTATCAAATGGCGTCGAATCATTTTGGATGAGGGCCATGGCATAAGAAACCCGAAAGCCAGGAAGACTATCGCCATTACAAACCTGATGGCGCAGTCCCGGTGGACACTTACCGGTACACCAATCATCAACAACCTCAAGGATCTCTACAGCCAAGTCCGTTTTCTGCGTCTTTCGGGTGGCCTTGACTCTTTCGAAATCTTCCACAGTGTCATCATGCGTCCAGTCATGCAAGGCGACGTCGAAGGCCACAAGTTGCTCCAGCAGCTGATGTCAGGCATCTGTTTGCGTCGCAAGAAGGAGATGTCATTCATAGATCTACGGCTACCTGAGCTCTCCGAGTACGTACATAAGATCAAGCTGCATCCACATGAACAGGAAAAGTACGACGCCTTGGAGGCTCAGGCTAAAGGTACGCTGGACGTTTACAAGCACAACATCGGGAAAAAGAATGCTGGAGATACTTACCGTCATCTCCTTGAGGTGCTGCTCCGAATGCGACAAGTCTGCAACCACTGGCAACTTGTGGGTGAAGAGCGTCTCGACTCCATCATGAAGCAACTCGAAGCAGAAGGCGTGGTCGATCTGACTGAAGAAAACAAGGCCGCACTTCAGAAGATGCTTCAACTCTCTATCGAATCACAGGAAGACTGCCCCATTTGCTTGGATATTTACAAAGAGCCCGTCATAACCAAATGCGCCCACATCTTCTGTACGCTCTGTCTAGAACGCGTCATCGAAACCCAACACAAGTGCCCCATGTGCCGTGCCGAGCTGGAGTCCCTCGCAACTACAACTGTCAAACCTGCCAAGGAAATATCAGCCGCTGCCCCGGCGCCCTTGACACAAGACCAGATCGCAGACAAGGCATCTTTGGAGAAGAACACAAGCACGAAGGTCGAGGCCCTCCTAGACATACTCAGAGCATCCGCCAGCGACCCCACAAACAAGACAATCATCTTCAGCCAATGGACTTCTTTCCTCGATATCCTAGAACCGCACCTCACCCTCTACGGTCTAAAGTACGTCCGTATAGACGGTTCCATGTCCGCAACACAACGCGACGTCGCTCTCGAAGCCCTAGACTCTGATCCGGCCACAACCATCATGCTCGCCTCGCTCGCCGTATGTAGTGTTGGTCTCAACCTCGTTGCCGCAAATCAAGTCATCATGGCGGACTCTTGGTGGGCGCCTGCCATCGAAGATCAAGCTGTAGATCGTGTGCATCGGTTGGGTCAGAAGCGCGAGACCAAGGTCTTCCGACTAGTGGTTGAGGGAAGTGTAGAGGAGCGTGTGTTGGGCATCCAAGAGGAGAAGAGAAAGCTGATGGGTTTAGCGTTTGCGGAGAAGGAGGGTGGGAAGCAGAGGAAAAAGAGAGCTGGGGCTGGACTGGGTGATCTTCAAAGGCTGCTGGGGACGCAACAACCTGCTACTCAGATGCAGACGCAGACACAGGCTTCTTAGGAGGTGAAGACGGTGGAGTTAGATATCCCTTGTACCATATAGCTGTGTGCCCGTGATTGTGTGTTAACACCATCTAATTGGGTAGTTTAATGAATGAACGAGAACCAGGCGCCAACACATCATGTTAACATAACATTACTGTTCTTACCCATGTATGTCTGTGTTTTCAATGGACAATAATATGCTGCCGCAGGTATGACTATGAGGCGTTCTACAGGTTGCGTTCATGAAGATGCTGCGAATGGTTTAGCCATGTTTGTCAACATGTAGTCGCAAATATAGTTGACAGCAGCGTATTCTCTGACTCGGTTTCTCTCCATGATGCCGTTTTTGCGTAGCCATGGAAACTGCATACTTCGGAATTGTTTTATTGTGTGGAAGGGAGTTGTGGTTTTTTTTTAAGGATATAGTATTGGGATCTATGTGTGTAATTAAATTACATCTGACAAGTAACATGTATAGCCTTCCATCTATGCTAGAGTAGAGTAGGTTCATGACCTGGGTTTCTTCTTTCCTTTCCTGATTTCAGTCTCAGTAGAATTTGGTACCTACTTACTTAGGTGGTGTTGAGTTCTTTTCGACGCACTTCCCCATGTATTTCAGGTCACATCGGTTCTAGCCCAACAGTACCATCATTCAAGCACAACATATCGTAAGCATAGCGAGCGCTATGCAGCAATGTGAACACGACCAGAAGG
The DNA here is from genome assembly GCF_907166805.1 of Alternaria atra. Taxonomy (NCBI): domain Eukaryota; kingdom Fungi; phylum Ascomycota; class Dothideomycetes; order Pleosporales; family Pleosporaceae; genus Alternaria; species Alternaria atra. The sequence continues at coordinate 1,071,177 of NW_025091333.1, forward strand.
AACCATTCAGATAAAAAATGAGCCTCGTGTGTCATGTATCACAGGTGTCACACTTTCGTCAAAATGACATGCGCCGAAATTCCGCTCACAAAACCTGTAGAACAGGCACGACACTGACCAATTCACACCTTTTGGCATGTGTGTCGTAGTGCAACAAACGGCACCGCTCACTCATGGAACTTTGACACCGAGATATTCACTGCTGTAGATGTAGCGCTAACCCGTGTTCGGGAAGGTGAGATATGTGTGCTCATAGCGACATGAGATGTAAATCACCAGAGGCGCAAGCAGTACACATCTGCAGTTCAAGCAGATGCTCAGAAGACTTAGCGTCGAACCGAGCAATGCATACTATTGCAGCAGATGCTGCGGGTTCACGAAAAAAGATGTTCTACCTTTTTCCAGAGAAGGCGCCACTAGAAACAGGCGCCCACTCAAAGTGTATATGATAGATTGTGCAATATGTATTCTCTGGCAGGTCGATGACACATGAAGGGCCATGGAGTAATGGCCCTCAAGCAACCGGGGAAACGGACTATCGTCCTGCGCCGCATAGAGAACAGAAGCAGTACGCAGAGGTGCGAAGTTTTTATGCCTGCCTCACTAGCGCGTCGGCGCCCTCGTTTCTCCGGCGAGGCACGTGATGCCGGCTAAGCTTCGGCAGGTCGGACAACTTCAAAAAAACCTTTCGCGTCGCAACCGACCGACTCCTGCTCTTCATGGCCAGAGATGATATTTCATATTTGATAGGAAGAGTAATACGTGGCCTAGGCTGCGACTGATTACAACATAACCACTTTCTGAGGCCTGTTACATGCTCCTGTTCGGAACTACTACGCGGTTGTTGCGGCGTTGCGGCGTTGCGGCGTCGCGGCTTTGTCGCGGAAGCTGGACGCGGCCGTTGGATGACACCTGGGTGTTTCGCTGATTTGAAAAGCACGCGCAGGCCTGTGAGACGAGCACAGTGCCAGGGACGTATGGCGACTTCGAGACATCCGCTGTCGCTGCTTCAGATCATTCGCCGTTGAGATTTCGCACGTTTCAGCAAGCATCCCGTATGAGATGGATGGGGTGCGGCCACGAGGGTGCAGGGAACGTCCTATTCTTGTCATGTCTGTTTATGCCGTTTGCAATTTGTGTGTTTCCAGAAGATGGCCTTTTTGCCTGAGGATGCCAGGAAACAAAGCGTCTATGCATTCGGATTCATGCGGCAGGCGGCGCCGCGGCAGTTGCGTGGAATGGCCATGTTGGGTACTTTGGGCGTCTGAGCGTGCGTGCGAAGACATGTTCGGTCGGACACTGGACTGCGACGTGCGTGCTTCATGCTCTCGAGGTTCTCGACTCGGGTTTCCTGTCCTCTACGGCGGCTTTGCTCACTTTTGGCTGTACATGTGAGCAGAGTCATTCGGCCCGTGTGGCACGGCTGATAACGACGTCGAGTAGTAGTCAACATGATAGGTGAATACCAGGTTGCTTGCAGCCGCCACGACGCTTCGGCTAACAACTTCCTCAATATTATCACGACTCTCAATTTGCCGGTCCTGGACAAACTTTACGTCAATAGGCTACGTCAGTCTCAGTCATTCATGACAATTACCTGTTCGTCCACGCCCCATCTTGTGGTCGACGAGAACAATGAGCATTTCCATCTTCACGCGCGTCACTTTGAATTGCGATCTTCGTACCGACGCGCTCGTATGCCCAAGATCTGCGCTCAATCGGCGACTTTCCACACGTTGGGGAGCACAGTCACTAGCCGTCCAAGGTCGGTTTGTCCCGCAGCGTTGCCAGACCCTGGTGGGATGAGCACTTGTGGTCTTGTCTCGCCGAGTTGGGGAGATGTCGCCTGTCGATATCTCGTGTCATGACCAACGGAGGCCCTGCAGAAATTTCGATAACCAGCCAAGGCGCGACGTGCCGAGTGATTTGCGATGGATAGAAGCTGTCGAAACTTAACAGCATTGAATAACGCGGGTCTTATCCTTCCAAGGCTTGATGCTAACCACATTCACGATTGTTTCAGGGCGGGCTTATCGTATGCCGATATTGTTGATAGAATCCCACGTGTACCGGGCTCATCTTTAGATCCAGCCCGTAGCGGTGCAACCTCGACCGCCTGCTCTCAGGCCAGCTGCTTCGGCAATAGCCACGACGGCTCCAGAACGCGGAATATCGTGAGTTCCCACTTGCCGTCTCGACTAGACGAGACACATCTGCAGCCGATGCCTTTTCGCATCAGACACTGGCCTCAACAATATCCAGGCGGTGTCTTGCAGGAAGGGTCGCCCTGGCTGGACCATCACACCGCATAGCACATCGACATGCATTCAGCAACAAGCACCGAGCATCAGTGTGGGGAAGTATTCCAGAAGCCACATGGTCAGGGACCAGTCGTGCGGGCTCTCGGGAGATTACAAACGAGCTTGACCCTGCTTCAGCATAACGCGAATTTCGTTAGAAGAATGTCTGACCGTGCTTGAGACCCCGACGCGGTGGGCTCAGCGATCTGCCAGCTGCCTTATCGGGGTGACATAGCCGTTGTCATTGCCTCTTCGGCTATGGCGACTTGTTGACGAGGTTTCACAATTCCAGAAAGACAACTTTCTCAGTATCAGTGCCTTGGTAATGGTACGTCAGATTTTCCAAGCGGTCAGGGAGACACCTTGTGCGCATCATACCAACGGAAACACCTTTGCAAATACTCATGAGTGCATCAAGCCATCAATGGCTCCGGAAGCCACACTTCGTTTCTAACGCGTAAAAGTAACATTGACCCGCGGCATGACGGAACAAACGCAGGAACATGAGTGGCACGGTGTACTAGCTTTTGTCATTGGTCAAGCCGGCACACATGGCTGTACTTCCGATAGACGTGCTAGCGAGTCAAAGTACACCATCGCGATAGTCAAACCATGGGCGAGCGGGATGGAAGCCCCAACCCCGCCAGGCTGGAAAACTTCCTCGAGAGGTCGAAGATCAGGTCCTCGTGAGTCTCGGCCAATGACAAGGCTGACGGAGTGGAGAGAGAGTCAAGTGGGACAATTCTATGGAAGCCATGCGTCGTTCCCCGGCGCCGAAGCTATGGCATGACCACGCCGCACACGCTAACTGATGGCCCACACCGCGGAAGAGCCCTTCTTCAACTTGAGTCGCATCAAGACCCTGTTGAGTCGTAAGGGAGCCCCGCTGATGTGGCCTTCTAGAAATTGCGTCGTCTTCACATGTAACAGCGAGCATAACGATGGATGTAGAGGCGATTACAGAACGAAAATCCCACGAAATTCTTTTCTTAGGGTCACGATAAGCCCGCGTGTTGTTTTGGGTTTTACTTACCGTTTGTTCCTGCATTGTACCTGCAGTAGACGCTATTCTCGATCAATAAGCTCTGCAGTCAATGTGGGGGATGACGGCCAGGCGGATGCCATCGGCCCTGTTCGAGTTGACCAACGCTTGTCACGCGAAAGACACGCCGCTTTTACGAGTAAGCCACTTAGGCCTCGCCGGCGGCTTCATAACTTTGCACCCGCAGCATTCGATAGCTCGTTTCTATTTGTGCCGAATCTTATACGAGGCACGAACATGCACAACTCTTACCGCGGCGGAAGTGTAAATGATGAGGCATCCACCTTTATCGGCGTCATAACCAGCCAACAGCACCCATTATCGATACGTAGATTAGAGGAGCTTGCATCCTCTGGTACACCACCAAGGTCGGTTGCTGCACGAGTGGCGACCGAAGTGGCAGCCCAACTTCTGAAACACACTTGCAAGATGGATTAAGGCCGCATGTGCAGGTATATGACCATGCATCCCACCAACCCAGTTCTCTTGACACCCTTCGAAGAAGAATGGTATCGGTGGCGACTTGCAGCTCACTGCACATGAGTATGTCGCACCATTAAGAATAGCCGTCTTTTGGACCACTGGGAGGGCGCGGATCCTAGGGCCTTCAGCTGGCGGGCAAATCACGCCCAACTGGGATCATGTTCTTGCATCATGGCTTACGTTCTCACGTTCCTGCGTCAGCCCGGCATGTCGAGTCTTGCTCCAGTGTTGCGCGATGTTTATGTGGCAATGGGTAGCCTTCCTGTTTTCGCTACCGGTTATCTCACGCGACACACTCCTACAACTTTAGGACCTGCATCGTCGGTGGAGTTGTTGAAGATATCGTGAGACACATCGCTCCTACACTTCTGCATCGCAGGGAGGCGTCGCGAGCTTTGTGGTGTGCTACCGGCATTAACGCCAGGCTACAGCACGTCCAAAAGCACTCAATCGACAACCACATCAGCTTCTGTGGTGTTGCTTCTGTGATGCCTGAGGGTGGCACCGCAGGCGTTACGGCGTTGTCGTGCGTGACATATTCAGTGGAGCGCGCAGCGTCATCACGATCACGAAGAGCGGGAGAGACGCGACGCTGTATGGATGTTTCAAAACATAGTTCAACCGGCAGGGTCTGGCAGCTATCATTATCGATTGGCAGATAGGATGATAGGCTGAATGATGCCCGGGCGCGCTAACTTCGAGGCGAGTTGGAGCGTCGTCTGGAGAGGCACTCCGTGGTGTGGTTTGTCAGACGAGACGCAAGACACACCACTTATCGGCAGTATCACCGTCCGCTACCCATCACTCGCTGTTCTGAACAACAACCATACCGTGGCGAGGCTCAGTTGCCTTCAGCTATTGTCTCTCCTCCATTCGGAGAGGGCGGTATAAACCCACTAGGTAGGCAGTGTGGCAGGCTCTACATCCCACCATGTGCTGTGCTGGCGACGTAGCCAATACCTTGAAGCCTGCCGGAGCCGCCGCGCACATCTCATTTCGCGTATAGTCCCATGCAGCTATGCATTGGGCGAATAATTTTAGGCCCATAAACCCATGCATTAATGCACTCGCTGCTTTTGACGCGAGTCAAGGCTAGGGTCTAACGCAGGATCCCATACCCTAGCAGGCTTGTGGAGCTGCGCTGCGCCCCGGCGCACTAGAGCGAGCCGTCCTTCTCTGTGCGCTCATCAGTTCTCTTTTTCACTGGCCTGCCCTTGATCAAGGTTCATCAACCACGTCCCTCTCGTTTCTTTCCGCCGTCGCCGTTCAGGTTTTCATCTTGGGTCTCATAATTTTGTGCCCTCACACTCTTTGATCTTCATTATCTATCTTAGTGACAGTTTCGTTATTACGAACTGGCCCACAGTCATTCCTTCGACACTCTCTTATACTGTCCAGCATCCTGCCTTCAAGTACAACTAATTTGTCCTCGACATCACTCGATATCACACTATCATCGACATACCTAACCAACAACCAACAACGTTAACAACGACGACAACTACTACTATACTGAAGTAAAGACACACCAATACACGCAATGGACGGCTCATATCCCATCCATCCTACCCAAGCTATGCAATCACCATTCTTCTACTACAACCCGGACCCTCAGGGCGAGAACACACGCCAACACGGCCACTTCACACCCCACCCATCTGGACAGGCTACCTTCCAAGCACAAAACATGTACTACCAGAGGCCAACATCGGCATGCTCTCAGATGTCCTACCCTCAGACAGCCTACGCCAACCAGATGCTTACTCCAGTCGCATCACCTCAGCCAATGTACCAGAAGCCCACAATCTTGATCCAACCTCAAGATTCGCCATACCTTCACCCCATTGACACCGACTACTCGTTCTCACCTGCTACACCTCCTCTTTCATCATGCGGTAGCAACACCAGCAGCCCTCCCTCTACATACGATGTCCTTCCTACACCGCTGCACGACATGTTCTCTGCTGAGGGCATTGAGGGTGTCAAGCAAGGCTGCGAAGGCGAGGTCTTTTCTGAGCTTCTGTCCGCTGGTCTCGAATGGCGTTCAGCTTCCCCACCCATGACTCCAGGTATGTATTTTCTACTATTAATCTCGTCTTGTCTTATGCAAGCGATGTCGTTGCTCTGGCTTCGCGTCGACAAATTATCACGTGAGTGCGTGGACGGTGTTGCTAACTCCTTCAAGTTTACATCCAGCCTCCGTCGGCTAGCCAGGGGTCTTACCTTCTGTCTGCAACTTCATGCCCCTCGCTCTCCCCATCACCATCACCAGTACCCCGCGCTGCATTTGCTGAAGCCGAGAACAACTTCTGCAACCCCCGCGATCTCACCGTCTCTGCCACTACTGAGCTCCCCATTGTCACACTTTGCCCTGGCGACGAAGAGCACAAGGTTGTCCTTAAGGGTGAGACTGCCCAGGTTGACAGCTTCGAGTCTGCTCAGTCCTTCAACATTACTGGCCTTCCACTTTCGAGCCCCTGTTTGAGCTTGACTGCGAAGACGACTTCACCGGCCTTGTCAACTTCTCCACCGACAGCGTCCACTTCCTCGGCAACAAGCGCCAGCGCACTGACCTTGGTGCCTTCTCACCTGAGGAGGACTTCCTAAGCGACGAGAGCTTCACAGACTTTGAGGAGGAGCTTGTTCACGGTCTGCCCCTTACCCCTGCCGCCAGCGACTTCGACATGTCCGCCGCTCCTAAGAGGCGAACAGTCAAGAAGGCTCGCTCAGAGTTCAGCGAGACTGAGTCCGACTACCAGGGTAAGCAACAGACATCAGGTGATGATAACACCATGTCTGGAGCATCAAGCCAACAAGAATCAGGTCAAGCCGAGAACGCTGTCGGCTCCAGCTCAGACGAACACGCCACTCCTGTCGCACCTACCAGCCGTCGCGGTCGCAAGCAGTCGCTCACCGACGACCCTTCCAAGACCTTTGTCTGCACACTCTGCTCGCGCCGCTTCCGTCGTCAAGAACACCTCAAGCGTCACTACCGCTCTCTCCACACTCACGACAAGCCCTTTGAGTGCACCGACTGCGGTAAGAAGTTCTCCAGGAGCGACAACCTCTCCCAGCACCAGCGCACCCACGGTACTGGCGCTGTCAGCCTCGAGGTCATGGGCTCCGACTTCCATCACTCTGACATGCAGCATGGTCAATCTGGTGCGTTCGGCGCACAGGCGCCTTCCACCATGGGTGAGATCCTCTACAACGCTGCTGCCGAGATCTCCACCTCAAGCTCAGATGGATCAGAGAACGAGTCGTCGCCCAGCCAGAAGAAGCGCAAAAGGAACGAGTAAATGTTCTTTTCTACCACACTTCTCCTTTCAACTCTTAACGACCCTTCATGACATCCACAACACCCGGTAGAAGGATTATACATCATGCCATACGGCTGCTCGTCCACCCTCACGACACGGCTAGACAGGCGGCACAGGTTCACATTAGCGGTTCGATCTTGCATAATCTGCAGCGAAAACTCTACGCTTCCCTTCTACCACTGTATTCTACACACTCAATCTCGCTGTACAAACATTCGAGATTGGCATTTTTGGTTTCGCGTTCAGCACTGCACACCTGGGTTTTGGGGCGGAGATTGGTAACCACTGGCAGACGGATAGAACTGGTGTTTTTCTTGGTTTCACTCTTACGACGACATGGCCATTACCCTACACCGGCCACTGTCGCCGCGTTACCCCCTTGTTTATCTTGCGCTTCCTACGCTCGTTGTAATTGGGCAGCTACATTTTAGCGCCCTCCAACATTCTGAGAATCTTCGCTTCTTTCTCACAACACATGTAATCGTCAGTCTTTGCAATTTGCTCAGCAATGTTTTTTCTGCGCAGCCAATTGTAGGTTAGAGGTGCTGGCACTGTTCGACTATTACACAAAAACACGTTATTACATACATACTTCCGATGCCTTCCCTGCATGTGACTACTGTGCCATCCATGCGAGCCGCGCGTTGTACGTATCGTTGCTTTTGGATGATCTGCGATGAGTTGCAGGACGGGACCCTGATACCGGAAAACACTATCGCGCTCGTCCCAAATCCCCACAGATGAACCTAGCGTGTGCAGACCTTTAGCGAGACCCAATCCACCTGCGTCTGTATCATGCAACGAGCGGCACCGGGCCGCCTCAACTCCTTCATTGCTTCTCTCAGACGGTCGCCCGTTTCGAATCATTCTTTTTACCATGTCGGCGTCATTGAACGTAATTGCTTTAATCTCCGGAGGCAAAGACTCGCTCTTCTCCATTCTCCACTGTCAAGCAAACGGCCACACCGTCGTAGCACTGGCCAATTTGCACCCAGCGCTTTCCACCAATGACGACGAAGAAGACATCAATAGCTACATGTACCAGACCGTGGGGCATTCGGTCATCCCACTCTATGAAGAAGCGCTAGGAATCCCGCTCTATCGACAAGAGATCAAGGGTACCGCAGTGGACTCGAGTCGAGACTACGCGACACCTTTGCAAAAGCAAGAGCAGGATGAAACTGAAGACTTGGTTCCGCTGTTGAGAAGGGTCCTAGAAGCACATCCTGAGGCCAACGCTGTGTCTACAGGGGCTATCCTGAGCACATATCAACGCACGCGTGTGGAGTCTGTAGCGGTCAGGCTGGGGCTTATGCCGCTATCGTATCTATGGCAGTATCCTTTGTTGCCACCCTACACACAGTCGTCACTCTTGCATGATATGACGGCTGTAGGGCAAAAAGCAATTATCATTAAGACAGCGTCAGGTGGTCTGGATGAGGACTTTTTTGGGTCTCGATGTCGCTAATTACAAGACTATAGCTAGGGTGGCCAAGGCCATGGGACGCTATGGTGACGCTGGCGACGGCGCGATACTAGGTGAGGGGGGGTGAGTTTGAGACGTTGGCTTTGGACGGACCCAGATCGCTCTGGAAGAAGAGGATCAGGATCGAAAATGGACCACCTGGGAAGCTGGAGGGTGGCCAAGCAGTGCTAAAGATTAAGAACAGCACGCTTGAGGAGAAGGGTGCAGATGAAGAGGCTGCTGCTGGGCCACTAAGAATACCGGAGCTTTTGGACGAGGAGTTCACGAAGTTGCTAGCAGCCACAGATGCCAGCAATGAGGGTAGGCAAGGTGTGCCCACTGACACAGGGTCTATCGTCCAGTCTCTTGGGCCTGTCTCTCAAGCGGGCATCCCATCAGTAGTAGATCGGCTATCCTGGAATACATACAGTGATACTTCGACAGTCTTCACATACTCCAATCTAGTAAGCGATGCCTGCACCGCGTCCTCATCCGAGTCCCCATCCCGCCAGCTCTCCAAGATCTTCCTCCGTCTCGACCACATCCTGAAGCAATGCCGTATTCCCAAGAGCAGCGTCAACCACTGCACACTACTGCTCCGTGACATGGCGGATTTTACAGTTCTCAACCCAATCTACGCGCAATACTTCAGCAGCGTGAATCCACCAGCCAGAGCCACCATAGCAGTTGGGGACACAATGCCAAAGGGCATAAATGCCATGCTGAGCGTAGTCGTGGACAAAGACGAAAGAGATCAAGATGGAGAGGTCCTAAGACCAGTGAAGAGACAAGGACTCCACGTACAAGGACGAAGCTACTGGGCACCAGCAAACATCGGACCCTACAGCCAAGCCATCTCCGTACGCCTGCCTACAAGTAATGAGCTCAACGAAAACAACGCCCAGAACAGCGGAGAAGTCGTGTACGTAGCTGGTCAGATCCCCCTAATGCCCGCATCCATGGACGTGTACAAAGAACATGGTTTTAGAGGTCAAGCAGTCCTCTCCCTCCAACATCTTTGGCGCATCGGCCGCACAAAAGGAGTGAAATGGTGGCCGGCAGCCGTAGGTTTCATTCCCGCATCCGAACACGCGGAAGAGTCTGTACGAGTGGCACAAGAAGTCTGGAGAGCGACCCACACACCTCCCTCCTCAGCTGATAACGATGACAACGACGAAGAGGACGAAGACGCGGACATAGACCCCTGGGACCGCTTGAATCAACACCACACCTCGACATTCAAAGATTCCACTTATCGCTCTCCCATCCCCGATCACTCTGCGATTTCTACCCTCCAGATTCAAGGCCAAGACCAAACCACAGGCGCGAATATGAGCGAAACACGAACGCTGATACCACCGTGTTTCATCGCTCAAGTATCTTCTTTACCGCGTGGTGTAGATATAGAATGGAGCGCTACGGGTCTAACTTCCTCTTCCATGGCATATTGGCGCAACCCCACGACCCCACATTCCACGACGACAACGCCGCGGGATGCTCGATCGAGGTTCTTCACCCTCGAGTTGAGGGATGAGGGGGACGTGGAGTGGCTGGGGAAGCAAAGGTGGACGAGTGCTACGTTGTATGTTGGAAGGGGGTTTGAGTGGTTTGGCAAAGAGGGCGTAGATATGAAGATGGAAGGTGTGCAGTGGATTCCTTGTCAGAGGGTTTGGGGCGAGGATGGGAGGGAGGCTTGTGCGGTTTTCGTAGGGAGAGTTGATGGGTGAATGTATGTTTGTTACAAGGACAAGCATCAAGTCATTCGGAGGGGTTATGAGTTGTATGAATCGATCGTAATTGCTTCTGTAGCTATGTCATATCCCAACTACCGTCTTCCAATCATCAAGTCATCTCAGATGGTATAACAGCTTTTCCCCGACGTGCCCAGTCTCCGTAACGCCATGTAAATGCCCGATATCGCCGTTGCCATTGCTTGGCTAACTATGCAAGACTTCTCGCTTGTTGTATTGCCTAGAACCTCTCCTTCATGCGTCCTGCGACTGTTCGTAGGTTGCCATACACCTTGCTTGGTTGTTGACCAAGGATCAAGCTGACGATGGCTTCGCGCGCGATGTGGATGTTCTTGAATCCGCCGAGGATGTGGATCTTCTGGTCTGCTAGGACGACTGGGAATTGTAAGTAATTTGAACAGCTGGGTTGTGATGATCACGCCGCTGGACGTACCTCGTGTTCTGCTGGCATTCTCGATTGCGAACTTCGTCTTGCCGTCCTTGCCTGCAATTCGTCCGATTGCACGGCCGAGATGCTCACCCTGTAGGGTCTTGACATCCTTGATCTCGAAGGTTTCAATGTAAAGATCGTCCAATCGAAGCAGCTATGAATTCGTCAGTCCTGCACTCCCAGGTCATCATGTCCAGCCATGCCAAGCACAACTTGAGTGATTGTGCAAAGCATGTGTAGGGCTGCGCGCGTCCACTCACCGCAATAGCGTCGTCCGTGTCAAAGCCCAGGGTGAATGCCTTTACAAAGTCCTCTCCCTTCTGGAGCGCACCCGTATCGGTTGTAGCGTTTGAAGTGCGCAGCTCGACAGCCTTTGCCTTTGTGTTCATCCTGACCTGCAGTTTGAGGTGCTCAACAAGCGGAGGGTAGATCTTGGGCCACGAGTTCTTGAGCGGTGTCATCCTGTGGGGTGGAATCGGCACCTTGCGCTGCTCTCGGCGGAAAGCGAGCGGTATCGACTTGGCTGCGGGGAACTTGGGCTTTCCGCTCTCGTCTGTCATGGGCATGTCGTCTGTGGGTGCTGGGGCGTCGTGCGCAGCCTCAACCGGGTCAAGGCTCATGGAGATGAGGTCGCCGTCGCTTTCGGTCGGGAGGGGAACAGAGGAAGCCTCCATGGTGACATCGTCGGCGAAGTCTTCGGGCCTGCGCTGGAGGGCTGTAGGTGCTGGCATATTGGCTATGGTATGCGATGGGTACGCGGGCGTAGATGTTGAGATTCGAGCCTAAGCGGTGTGCGCGGAGAGACTTGGGACGAATGGAGGCCGGTCGGGTCGGTGTGCGATTATTTTCCTCCTCTTCTTGCGGTCGTCGTAAATAAAGCGTGAGGCGTGAGGAGGGTCGAATTGGCTATCGATTCGCAACAATGTGGGGCTTCTCGAGAAATTTGGAGAGGCGAAAGACGGTGGTAGACCCGAAGCGTACTAGCGCCTGTCACTCGACCTTCTTTTTGCATGTGCATGGGTAATGACGTGAATCTTGCCTGTATTCCAACCAGCCGCCTGCGTTTCCTACACCGCAAACCTCAGACCTTCTCCCCCGCAGACACGTTCGCACATCCCCTCGCTTGCGAACGTCGACCATGTACCCGCCGCGGTTATCATGAACAAGAATGTAGGAACGCTCGGCTTCCTGTGGCGCGCCGTCGCTGGCCAGCCGCTGACACACGGCGGTGTGCTTCCGCGGGAAGTACTGGGAATATGGGCACAGTCGCAGTCGGCATGGAGGGCAGGCATTCAGAAACGGACGATTGGGTCAGACTCCCGTGTCTTTGGCCTGTCGACAACTACGAGTTTGCCCTCGATTACGCGCTCACCGTATCCTGGACAGACTCCCACTTGCCTGCTCCGAGCGTCGTCACCCCGCACTGGTCGTTTTCAGCAAAGTGTGACTAGCACTGTCCTCTCGGCATGGAGCAGAAATGCATCGTCCAAGGCATCCAGGGCGTTGAGGAAGAGCAGAGGCAGCGACCGACGCAACAAAAGCTCGGTGACGAATGGCTCATCCAAGAACAAGCGCGAACCCACGGGTCAAACACCGCAAGCCCAGCTATCTCCCCAGCCGGACTCGCCTCCCAAAGCCTCAAAGACGCCTCCAAACCCAAAGCCCGAAGCAGCGAGTGCTGCAAAGCCCCTCCTCGACCGTCTGCCGCACCACCTCCCCCACATATACCGCCCGAGCAAAGCCGAACTACTCGAGGCAGCATCAGGCTTCTGGTCGCGGATAAAGATCCACTTCAAGTGGCTTACCATCCGAAGCACCCGTCCGTTCAATGCCGATGAGATATACGCATTGTTCTCATGGATCATCGCGGCGCACTTTGCATGGATCGTGTTGGGAACTACAACCTTTTTCATGTTGACCATCTTCTTGGTCAACACGGCCTTCTCACAGGAGACGATTGCCAAGTTCATCGGAAACTACTTGACAAAGTCTTCTGGCATTAAAGTTGTCTTCGAGACTGCTGTAGTACCCAAGTGGGGAGATGGTGTTATTTCTTTCCGCAACGTCTTCGTCTCGCGACGCCCAGGTCAAGGCAAGGGCAAGGTCAGCAAAGGTTCGCAAACGGAGATGGCTGCTGCCGCTGCTACCATAACCCACCAGGAGAAGGACGCTCAAGACGGAGTCGAAGAGAAGGTGGAACCGGAGGAAGATACCAACTACACCCAGTTCGATATCTCTATCGATACCGTCAACGTCACACTATCCTTCTCCAAATGGTTCAACGGAAAGGGCTTGCTGAAGGATGTCGAAATCAAGGGCATTCGTGGCGTGGTAGACCGGACATCCGTGAAGACAATCGAAGGTGTGGATCCCAGGTCATACAAGCACGAGCACAACCCGGGTGACTTCGAATTGGAATCCTTCAAGATGGAAGATCTCCTGGTAACTATCTACCAGCCCAACGACTTCCGCCCATTCTCTGTCAGCATCTTCTCCTGCGACCTCCCCCAGCTGCGAAAGCAATGGCTGTTCTACGACTTCCTCTCTGCCAACATGATGTCCGGATCTTTTGACAACTCACTCTTTACGATACATCCTCGACAGACACACAACTACACTGGCACGCAGTTGAGCAGCGGCCGGGATAGTGAAGACGGCAAAGCCTGGAAGAAGCACAGCCGCATTCGCATCGACGGCCTTAACATCGACCATCTCAACAGAGGCTTCGAGGGCCCCTTCTCATGGATCCACGAAGGCAATGTAGACATCGTAGCAGATGTCATGTTCCCTAGCGACGACGACGATAGCATTGCAAAGGTCATGTCCGACATGTACGACCGCGTTGAAGCGACCGTTATCCAGCAACGCAAACATCATTTCTCCGATCACGCTGTACACGGCTTCGATGAGCACCACGAAGACAAGTCACATTCTCAGGAGGAGACAGAGGAAGACAAGCGTTACATGATCATGGACATGCGTGTGCATCTCAATGACGTGCGCGCTGCGGTCCCAATCTTCACCCGAGATATTTCTTATGTGAACAACGCGCTCGTACGACCTATCGTGGCTTACATGAACTCGAGCCGCACCTTCATTCCAGTGAATTGCAGGGTTGTAAAGAGGGTTAGTGAGTTCGATGGCAGCTGGACCCTCTATGATAGCGGGTTAATGGAGGAGGTGTCAAAGGAGGTAAGTCTTATATCCGCTTTCTGACCGCCTTTACGAAAGTGAGTACTAATACATGTTTAGATGTACGATGCATTTGCCCGCGACGTCCTCGAAGATCGAACCACACGTAAACGACGCATAAAGAAAGTGGGCATTTGGACGCTGCAACTCGCAGCCCAAGCCCTCTTCCTTGGTCTCGCCGGCAACATTGCATAAAGATACCCTGATGGATTGGATGAAACACACGAATCTCTTCTTTCTGTAATATACATGGCAAAGCACGGCGTTTGGCGCATAAACATACACGATTGATGTGGTTGGATTGGGTGGATGAATGAATGAATGAAACGGAATGTTCAACAAACTTGTGTGTTACTGTAGCGGTTGCCTATGATGAAATGATAGACGTTTTGTTCCTACTTCGTGCATGACAATCGGTCCGAGTTCGTTGTCCAAAACTTTCTACTCGGCGGATTACACAGACGCTGGAGATCAGTGGGACGGCCCTCTTTGCGGGGGGTTTAGTGGAGCTGTCGCTGGACGTCGCGTCTTGCCCTCACATCTGTTCGTTATCAGAAGCCATGCAATACATGCTCTAAACGGCTAACGGGAAGGCTGCCGGGCGTTCAACAGTGTTAAAGAGGTCAGACATCTGTCGCATCGCCTTCCTGACGCGGCATACTGCTCACCGAAATCACCGGAGCATATATTGACTTACATCGCTGGGTACCACATCCGGAGGTCTCAGCTGCTCATACTGATTCAGGGTCTAAGAATCCACAGCAATGTCGCTTTGAACTAGCTCTGGGACGACATTGCATACTAGGCCCGCGACGCAAACGTCGGACGAACGTGGACGCACCACACCACACGACTGACGCAATGCCAGGTGCCTGGAGCCAGGTCAATGGAATCTATCTCGACAAAGAACAAGACAGTCTCCACCAAAAAGCAATATCGCTTCACGCATTGTCGAACTTAAGAAGACGACCCTCCGACCCTCCGCGCGCTCCTCCAGCCAAGGAACTCGGGGCATGACACCAATTCGCGGGCGCTGTCAAGCTCACCGTGCCAGCCAACAAGCTTTCACGAAGCCTCCCCATGCTCTGGCTACCGTTCACCGTCTACGCCATCTTATTGGCGCAAAATCCTA
Source organism: Alternaria atra (assembly GCF_907166805.1). Lineage (NCBI taxonomy): Eukaryota > Fungi > Ascomycota > Dothideomycetes > Pleosporales > Pleosporaceae > Alternaria > Alternaria atra. Next base: position 1,086,292 of record NW_025091333.1, read on the forward strand.
CAATGCCGTAGATCCGTTGCTAATGGCTCGAACAGTTTAGCCGATCCGCGGACATAACGCCTAGTAAGGCGTGGAGATAGGGTCAATACGCTGCATACGGTTCTAACACCGCCTGCCGTCTTTGCAGCCCTCGTTTGTAAAGTTTAGGCGTGCAGCCCTTTTATGTGCGGAGGGTCGTAGATTCTGTTCTCCGTGATTGCGACGACGTAAGCCTGTCTTCGTTGCTGTTCGCATCTACAACAAGCGTCACTTCTTTCCTTCCCTTAAAAGTTACTTCCCATATTTGCTAAGAACGTTCCGTGCTTCTGGTTCGAACGGCCGATCTACAAACTGTTCGATTTGTATTCGGGTCTTGCGGTTGTTCCCGTTTAACTGTCTCAGTTTCGATACGTCCGCTCGGTAAGACTTGCTTCTCTTTGTGGCCGCCATTGTACGATCATCCAGCACAAGCTTGCCCTATTAGCATGTGCGATATGGTAGTGGCGAGGATATGTTTTTGGTGCGCATACATGCTGACCAAAGTCCTTCCAGTTCACTTCACTTTCGACTTCCATAATGGCGACGCCAGCCTCATTACCAAACCCCGCGCGGGATGCGCAAGATTTGCCAGACGGACCTACCAAGGATGCATACGAACAAGGCCACGATGCAGACAGAAAAGTGCCGGATGAATCATTCTCCAGAGACCCAGAGAAGGGCATCGATAGCCATGCCCAGTCAACACACACAGACGAGCGAACACTATCCGGCGACGCACCACCAGAACAAGAACGAAACCCTAACATAGTCGACTGGGATGGACCAAACGACCCTGCGAACCCCCAGAATTGGCCTGCTAAAAAGAAATGGGGTATCATCTCAGCACTCGGTGCCTGTACTCTCATCACCCCACTCGCATCCTCCTTCTTCGCACCCGGCGTACCCCAAGTGCTCCGCGCCTTCAACGAAACCTCCAACATAATGGCCTCGTTTGTCGTGTCAGTTTATATCTTGGGATTCGCCATCGGACCTCTGATAATCGCACCCATGTCCGAATTATACGGACGCATGCATTTGTACAACATCTGCAATGCGCTCTTCGTAGTCTTCAACATCTGCTGCGCAGTATCGAACTCAATGGGCATGCTAGTAGCCTTCCGTTTCCTCGCTGGCTGTGCCGGAGCCGCACCCCTGACTATCGGTGGCGGCACAATCGCAGACATGTTCCCCCCACACCAAAGAGCAGGTGCCATGGCCATCTGGGCTGTGGGTCCACTCCTCGGTCCCGTCATCGGTCCCGTATGCGGAGGTTTCCTCGTCGAACATCAATCCTGGCGCTGGGTATTCTGGATCCTAGCCATCTTTGGTGGACTCTTCGGCGTCATGCTCTTTTCGTTGGTCGCGAAACCTTTCACCCTACTATTCTCTCCCGCAAAACGAAGGCCCTACGGAAAGAAACTGGAAACGAAAACCTACGTTCAAAACTCGCTCAGGATCTGCCGCCAAAGGAGATCTTCATCCGTGCTATTGTTCGCCCGATGAAGATGCTCTTCCTATCGCCCATCGTGGGCCTCATGTCCCTCTACGTCGCTGTAAACTACGGTATCTTATACCTCTTCTTCACGACCGTAACATTTGTCTTTGAAGGTCAATACCACTTCTCTTCCGGCGCGGTTGGACTATCCTACATCGGTGTCGGCGTAGGCATGTTCGTCGGTATGGTAGCCCTTGGTATCCTATCTGACAAGATAATCGTCAAGCAACAAGCCAAGGGCAACGTCAAGCCTGAACATCGCCTCCCTCTCATCCTCACTATGCCCGGCGCCATCGGTCTACCCGTTGGTGTCTTTGTGTACGGATGGACGACGTATTATAAAGTACATTGGATCGTCCCCATCATCTTCACGGCTTTCATCGGTCTGGGGAACCTGACGGCTATGATGACTATCCAAACCTATCTCGTTGATGCATTCACCATTCACGCCGCGTCTGCTATTGCCGCGAACACCGTTCTCCGCTCCATCTTCGGTGCCTTTTTACCACTGGCTGGATTGAACATGTATGATGCTTTGGGTTTGGGTTGGGGCAACTCGTTGCTTGGTTTCATATCTGTGGCTTTTATCCCTGTGCCGATTTTCTTTAGATATTATGGTGAGCGGATTAGGACGAATCCGAAACTGCAAGTGCAGTTGTGAGGTAGTGTGTCTGCTCAGGGTGGATCTTTCTTGTTGCAGGTATATAGAACGAGCATTGCATGGAGTTACTTTACAATATAGAGTCACATCTGGGTATATGCCCTTATCCAAAGCACATGACAAGAACTTCCTATGCTTCTTCCACTGGCTCTTGCACTGCTCCGTGCTTGATGAGAATTCTAACAACTCCTTCGTGGCCTTTCTCTATCGCTATCTTCATCGCGTCTCCATGATCCGCGCCAGCTTGAAGAAGTTCTTCCATAATCTGCTCGTAGCCCCGTAATGCAGCTCGATCTAGAGCAGTACCTCTTTCGCCTTTGAAGTTAAGCATATGGTTGTTCATGCCCCCCTGGAGCAGCTTCGATACAATACTGATGCGGCCTTGGCTCGCGGCCGCGATGAGTACTGTACCCCAGTGACCTCCCTCATATCCTACATCGGCGCTATTTGCGATCAGCATATTCACTATCGTTTCATGTCCTTCGTAGGCAGCAGCTTGTAAAGCTGTACCGAATCTACCCCCAGTGCAGTTTACATCAGCACCATTGGTGAGCAGTATATCTACTATCGTTTCGTGTCCTTTGAAAGCAGCAGCTTGTAAAGCTGCACCAAAATTACCCCCATTACAGTTTACATCAGCGCCATTAGCGATGAGGATCTTTACAACCTCTTTATTTCCGTAGTATGCTGCAGCTTGGAGGGCAGTATGATGATGTCCACCTACTTTAAAGACGTCTTGACCTGACGTCGATTTGCAAAGTAAAGATACAGTTTGGAGTAGATTCAAGAGAGCTGACCAGTACAAAGCAGTCGAATCATACGATCTTTCATTCTGTGAGCGTTCTGTATGAAGCCTTAACCATGAATCTCGCACTCGACCGTTTTCAAGCACTCCTAGATGAAGGCACGAATTTGCAGGTGGCTCTTCACCCGACTCTGCCCATGCTTGGTGTTTTGCCCATTGATCGCAGGCGTATGGTAGCAGAGTGTAGACTCGAGCGAGGTTGATTGCGTTGTCTATCCTGGTGCTGTAATTCTCATTTATCTTGCGTTTGGGGGTTTCCTTCATCCATCCAGCTCTTCACATCGTGCTGTTTTGTGAAATGTGTGATATACGCGCAGCATTTCTGACTAAGGGATTGGTGTACTTCTATTTCCCTGAGCGCGTACCTTGATAATTGGCCGTGAGAATGCTTTAGGCGATTTGAGACTAGATATTCTTTGACTGAAAAGTGGGCGAGGCGAACAAATTGATCATAACACGCTCTATCGTACTTCCTTGGTAGAAGGTCATCCAAGGGACGATCGATGGGACGATCGATGGGCCGACCGTGTATGTTCTTTTTGTTAGGTTTCCGACGACAATGAGTGAGGATAGGACACCAAAGAGCCCGACAAGGGCGTCGTATCCACCTTCCTCGAAGATTGGCTCCTGAGTGTCATCGATTCGTATGCTGCATGCATCTGCCAACTCAGCAACAGAGAGTGGCCTCGTGCTAAATGTAATCCATTCTAAAGCTGCCCGAGCTTCGTCAAAATACGGGTCATCGATCGCGGCCAATATACGCGCATAGGTCTCGTCCAATGTCCTTGGCATCGCGTGTAATGCTTGTGAGATATACTTTGGTCGCAGTATCTTCAAAGTACGAATCTCATGGAGTTGTAGGGCGGCCCATCGAAACCTGAGACCCAAGTCAGTGCCTGAATATCGTCGAACGAATCAATGTAATAAGCAAGGGAACCCACATTCCATCAGACTTCTCGTGAAATATGTTTTCAATCTCCTTCTTCGTGGCGCTTGTCAGTTTTACCAGCTTCGTGTCCATAGCCAACGCGTTCTTCACATAAATATCAATATCCTCATTGACGCCTGCTTCGTTGATTGGAAATTGATTTTGACACCAAGACGTCACTAGATCTTCGATATCTGCTTCCTTACGGCTAGTCATGAGAAGCCTGGTTTTCGGAACTGCTTGAGTGATGCGTTTGAAGCCTTCTAGGATCTGCTTTCGATTCTCTTCCGAGCATTCGTCTATGGCGTCGACCAGGAGATAGGAGGTCTTGGATTCCTCAAGCAGAGCCACAAGTATGGGCTCGAGGACTTCGAAGGAAGGGCTTTGAGACGGAGCCCGGCAGTAAGCGGCGCGGAGAAGTGGATGGACACTGCGTTCCTGACTCAATTGGGTCACCATAAAGAGCAGCATATTCGTATAACTCTGCTTCCGTGTATCCGAGAAGGAGAAGTAGAAATATGCAAATGCAACATCGTGTTGACCAGAGGCAAGGCTTGATATCTGTTCGATAACTGTGGAGCACAATATTGTTTTGCAACATCCGGCTTTGCCATGTAGCCAGAGGAGTGGATATACACCAGATACCCAATCTTGATACTTCTGACTTTTGAATAGCCATTCTCCAGTTCCAGCTTCGTACGTTTCCCGTGCTTGAGTGTGATTAGTTGATGGATTTGGAGCAGAAAGCCATGTAAGGATCTTAGCGAGCTCTTTGGACTGCTCTGTAGAGAGCAAGACTTGCACGCTACTGCAGTAGCTGATACTTGGGTCTGCGTGTCCAGTGTAGTAGCTTCCATTCGTTTGACCAGTGCCTCGGTAGTATCAACGGTAATCTGAATTTGATCCGCTTTGCGTTGAATGGAATGACTGTTGTCCAGATGAATGATCTGGATTGCAAGGTTCAATTGCCGTATCAACCCATGCGCGATTTCCTTGAGCTTTTCCAGTGTACTTTTCCGAAGAGGGTATGTCAACCGGAGACCACCCGCTTGAGCTTTCTGCCGTAGCCCAGCTGGCGCTTCTTTGTGCAGCTTTTTCAACTTCTTCTCCAACTGCTCAAGCCCGTCTTGACACGTCTCGAGACATTCTTGTGCACGAGTCGCCAAAGCTTTCGTGGAACTGCCTGTAATTCGTCATGTAGTAATGCAAAGGTCTTGCCGAGATCTTCGATTCCAGTGTAGGTCTCTCGAATGTCGTCCTCGTATCCTTTCCATTCGCGGTAATATTTGAGAATACCCTCGCACACTTGGATGCCTAGCGAAACAACGCCCACGGCAGTGCCAGGGTCCATCTTGTGTTCACTTACGGATAGAAGGAACGAAGTCCGAAACAAAGCGGCAGATTGTAGTTTGTTATAGAGAGCTATGATGTGCGGGGCAGGACCGAAGAAGTAGGCGCAAGGCAAAGGTCAACACACGCTGAACCAGCCGATCTCAGCCAGGCTGTAACCGCCCCGCTCAGCCTCCAAGCCTCTCATGCCAAGTACCAATAAGCAGCTCAAGGTATTCTCAACTTAACGCTGCGAGCGTGGGATGCCTACATACCCTGTGGTAGTACACACCATCAGGCTGAAGCCGTTCGTTCAGCAACGAGGCTTAGTTGGCAGCTATGTGAAGTGTTCCAGACCATGCGCCAATTCGATGAAGACAATGTGGTAACTCATGCTGGCGCAGTCAGGCCTTCTGTGCGGAGACGCTTGAGATCATAGTGGCAGGTTGTGGTGTTGGAAAGATCAACCCGCCCGTGCGTTGAGTTTCGAAACGCGCGCACCCTGAATTACGCCTCACGAACGCGGTCTGTGCATATCCCGCCTTAGGGGGCGCAGCGGACATGCGCTTCGCATATCAACTGGCGCACGAGGCTCGAACATCGCGACCAGGCTTTTGATGTTCCGCGCAAAAGAAATCATACGGAATGTTGCGCCCTATACCAGCGGTCGGCCTTGCGAGCGCACTCGTCCAAACCATCGACTTCAGCATCAACGCACTACGCAAGGACCACCCCATCTTCCAGCCTTGCTCACCTTCGACAACACCGCTCGTGGAGAATGCAGCTTTCCTACAGAATATCATACACAATCTCTACCGCTTGATCGACCTTATTGACAACTCGGAGCTCAAAGAGCTCTACGACGAAAAAACTGCGAAGAGCGCAAAAGCGGCCAAGAAACTTAGCGAGGCTGCGTTACAATTGCTGAAGCATGCCGAGGTGGTTAAGGAATTGACAGCTACGTTCATCGACGCATTTATCGCTGCACAAGAGAAAGGCAAGTTTGGTGACCCGCGATGGCCCACTGCGCGCGAAGCACTGTTGAATGGGGTGTGGAAAAAGGCCCACATTACAGGTGCGAAGAAGAGGTACCGAGCCCTTCGTCGCGACATTGAGACGAGTTTGCTGCTGGCTATGCGCCAGTATCTCGATCAATCAATTGAAACCGGCCTTGCTTTGTTCAGCGGCGACGAAGGGGTACACACAAAGCACTGGGAAAAGTGGCAGAATCAAACGCTTGACATGATTCACAGCAATGATTGGAAGAGTAACAAGAAGAAGGACGTAGAGGAGTTTTCCAAACAAGTCGATAGGTTGATTCAGGCGGAAAAGGAAGCATTTTTCCGCGCTACGACCTTCGAGAGGCTGTGGTTCAAGGAGATGGATGAGAGGATGAACAGTATCGCTGCACCAGTCGACGGAGGGTTCGAATGGGTATTTGGAGATGCCTCGAGACAGGTTGGCGGATTGCTGGAGTGGTTTACCAATACGAGAGGCGAAGAAATATATTGGCTCACTGGTGCGTCTCCATCTCTTGCGATCGCGTCCTTTGATCCCCGAACTTCATCTCACACTGACTCCAGGTAAACCGGGCTCGGGGAAGACGACCCTCATGAAACACCTCTTCCGCAACCCACGCTTATTCCCACATCTTGAGGCATGGTCAGGACAACAACCAGGCATCACATCTGGATTCTTTCTCTGGAACAATGGGACAGAACCACAGAAGAGTTCCGTCGGTCTATTGCGAGCCATTATTTACGAAACCCTACAAGACTTGATCTTTGGACCCTTGGAAGAAGATGGAATTATTGTGCAAAATCTGTTCTCGGATCGCTGGAACGCATTCCAATCCTACGCTGGCGGTCTTCATGAATTCACTTTTCTGGAGCTGAAGGCAGCATTTGAAGGCTTGGTCAGTGACGCGAACAAGAAGTTCCTCTTCATGGTCGACGGGTTGGATGAGACGGACGATTATCCGAAGGAATTGATGGACCTGGTGTTTAGTTCCGCCCGGAGAGATAACGTCAAGTTCCTGCTCTCGGCTCGAAGCTCACCAGCCTTCCAGTCAGCTTTTGAAAACAGGCCTAGGATGTTCCTGGATGAAAATACGAGAGAAGATATACACACTTACCTGACCACGACGTTCAACATAGAGCCAAAGTTGCAGTCGCTAAGGGGGAAGATGGACGGAGAAGAAGAGACGACTATTGTCAGGAATTTAGCGGAAAAGAGTTCAGGAGTGTTTCTTTGGGCAAAGATCGCGGCCACATTCCTCCTCGAAAGCCTAGAACCCGACGTAGATTTTCTCATCTTGAAAGATCGTGCGGATGCTCTTCCATACCTCCTCGACGATCTTCTTGCCCACATACTCAGCAAACTCGCCCAAGAAGACGTTGCGGTGCTCGGAAAACTGCACGCGCTCCTCTCACACCAAAACACATGTCCTGCCATCCTTCCTTTCTCCTTCGCCTTCACAGCCGAAACACCAGCCACACTAGCCGCAGATGTACGACCCCTGACAGCAGTCGAAATAGGCAAGAGGGTAGAAGACATGCAGGTTCTGACTCAACAGCGCTGTAAAGGGCTGCTAACCATTTTCGACACCACACCACCCGACCAACACGCCAGTTCCGAGAGCTTAAGGGTAAGCTATTCACATCGCGCGATCCGAGACTACTTCCTCGCATACCCCGGTCTACTCGAAACGAATATGACCAGCGCACCGGAAGAAAACGCTTGGAACCCCGCGCAACAATGGGCGAATGCTCATCTCTGGCTACTCAAAACCCTCTCCCCTCCTACCGCCAAACGCTCCAGCAGTGGTACCACCAACTCGAAAGCCACAACACTTCACGTCTGGACCCCATTATCCAGTGCCCTGGAAAGCAGCCTCGAGTTACACACGAATACAGGCAAGTTTCCACTAACCTACATCGACGCCGCCCTAACAACCGCCATCTTCCTCGCACTAAGAAATGAAACTGGTCACGACCTCCCCCAATACCCCTCCTCATCCGCATCAACAACTGCCTCCGCATCTACAAGCCCAACAACCCTCACCACAGCCCTCGACCTGACCGTCCTCCTCAATCTGACCGCCTACATAGCGCTGAAAGCCAAAACCACGGATCGCCGAGAAGTACGGCACGCGCTTGATTACAGCCGTGGAATGAGAAAACGCATGGGCGTAGGTGGAGAGGAAGTCTGGTTGTCTGGAAGGGAGAGGGAAAGGTTAAGGAAAGAGTTTGAGAAGGGGAGGCAGGATGGAGAAGCGCTGTTGGAGTACTATGCCAAGGCGGTCAGGTTTGGGGTTAGTAAGCCGGAAATCGAGGTACCGGAGTGGGTGTGAGGGACGTATGAGCGACCGATTGGATTGGATTGACGAGTTGGAGTGAGTAGTAGCAAGAGGATAAAAGTAAAAGTGTAGTGGAGGATTCCTTGCCATGGCATATGTTGATAGTTTGGAAAAAGAACGTTGATGCAAATGATGACATAATTTGATAATAATAATCAGAAATTAAGCTTCTCTCAGGTACGAAAATAGGACGGCGGGTATCTCGGGGTGGAGAGAGTGTCCGTGTATCTAATGCTTCCTCCCTCTCTCTCTTTCTTAGCTGCAAGCAAATACATGCAATTCTCCAACAACAACAAAGCTCGAAAGCTAAAAGTGAAATGCTAGAAAAGAAGAAGAAGAAGGAGAAGGAGAAAACCATGTACAAGGCGTGATGACAACAGGAACACTTCGACATGAAAGAAAAAGAAAAAAAGACGTCAGTCAAGTAAGCAGTAGCAGGTTAGCTCTTCGCTCCAGACTCTGTGCCTGTGCCCCCCTGCGACGATGACACAGGTTTATCCCCATGCTCCTGTCTCAATCTATCAACTTCCTCATCATCCGCCTTAGCCGGATGACCATCACCCCTCCACCCCTCATGATTATTACGTGGGCGATACTCCTTGGCATGGATTTTCATTGCATCAACCCTAGCCTCTGCTTCCCGTTGGACCTGATGCCTAAGATGTCTCGGCGACATTTCACCTTCATTCTCCAGACGATCCAATTCCTCCTCATCACTACTGCTCATACTGCTGCTCCTACTGATTTGCGTGTAGACAACAGCCTGGCCCTCCTTCTTCTTGCGTTCGCGCTGTTCGCTCTTCATGGCTTCCATCTTCTCGGCGTCGCCTTGACAGTCGAGAGTACGGATGTGTAGACCAGGGAGGTTTCGGGACATGAATTCCTTGAGCTGGGGGAGGAGTTTGGCGTTGGGGCGATAGGTGCCTGAGTCGTTGTCGATGACGAGTTCGTAGTAGGCCGGGTTTTAGGAGGACCTTCTCTGGGAGGACCGCCGTCGATGTCGCCAGGGGGGTGGGATTTGTTGTTTCCGCCTTCATCCGGCGGCTTGCGGTCTTTGTGCTTTAGTCTTCTGATGAAGAATTCGCCGGAGAAGGCGACGTATGCTGCTACGTCGCTGTGCATAGTGTGTTTACTCAGCATGTCGATGCCAAACTCTTTGCCGGTTTCTGTAAACCTGAAGAGCGCGTCGAGGGTTAAGACGTAGGTGAAGATCCTCCCGCCTTGGTCGTAGTGGACTAGTTCGAGGAATTTTGCGTAAATTCTTTGCAAGGTGCAGGCAGGACTTTGAACTCAGTGGCATGGTCAAAGTTGTATACGCGTGCGTGCTGATGATGTAGTGCTTTGGACAGGACGAAGCCTCGTACACCCTTAGCCGTGAACATGCTCTTAACAAAAGGCTTGAACTCGACGTAGCGGTGGTACATGGCTTCGGGAACTGGACCACGCATTTGCATTTGATTCGACTGGAAGTTGTACTTCTCAGGCTTCTGCTTGCCGTTCCTGCGCGAAACTGCGCCATCGTTGTTGGGCTCTTTCTGGCCCAACAGGCGTCCTAGAAGCGGCGAGTAGTGCCGTATCCAGAATTGTGGGCCAATTGTATATGCGCGTCCGCCGTTCTCGTCTTCTGTCCTGCCTAGCACTTCTACGCTGACGTTCAGCGTACCATTCATGTGGTGCGCCTTGCCAAAGCAAACAGCCATGGCACGCAGCGCATAGGCCCGCTTGCTCACCATGCGCTTCTTGATTGGATACATCTGGTCTTGTATACCAGCCCAGTTCTCGTTTATAGCAGGAACCGTGACGTGTACGTTGCCGAGACGATCGTCGTGGTCTGCAGGGTCTTCATCGTATATGCGGCATTTGAGGTTGAAGCCGGAAGAGGGCACATTGGCAACTACCCATTCGCAGTTCCATACGGGATCGGTGTTCTGTCGTATCGTAGGCGTTCGTAGCGTCAAGGGCGGGTCTTCTTTATGTCTCGTGGGTAAGCCGGTGAATAGCTGGGCGATGATGAAGGGATCGGCGCTGAGGGTGTTGATGTCGGCGAGTGGGAGATTGTTCGCGCGATGTAGAGTGAACTTGACGGTATAGCCGGGAGGTGCGCGCGGTATGGGTGTGTCGTCAAAACCCCCCTCGGGACCCTTCTTCTTACTACCGAGCGTATCCGTCTTCTGCGGCTTTGGGGGCGCGCTGTCGGCGCCATCTATGCCCCCCTCCTTCTCCGGCAGGTCCGGCGCATGTCCGTTCTGCGCGTCTTCAGGCCTCGAGTCCTTCTCCTCTGCCATGGTTGCGATGCGCAATGCGCGACAGTGACTCTGGGAAATGTGCAGACTGTGCAGGCTATGCTGGCTGTAACCGCGTCTCGGCGCAATGGATCTCGCGGCGCGCAGCAGAGGCAGCAGGTAATCGATGTCAAATGTATATTGTCGCAAAAACACCAAAGTCAGCGGGCGCAGGGCGTGACAGCATGTAAGCTGAATATGCAAGGCTGGAAAAAGAAGCGCCGAACGCGCAATCAACGGCGGGCGCAGCGCAGCATGAGTGTTGATCGCCAGTGGGAGGCTTGACCCTGCAGAAACAAGCCTTGCTAAGCATTAGCCTAAACGCTGACCACATTGACCAGCCACACCCAATCCAACCAATCCAATATCGAGGCCATGGCAACCGGCACGTCTATTCGCTCATGTTAGCCCCCGTCTCCACTCGTCTCCTGACTGGGAATGAGACTTGCATGTGACATCCGAGTCTGGACAAACGACAAGGAACGGGCTGACGTCACGACGGGTGGGACCGGCTCGACATGGAACGGCTATGAAGAAGATATGCAGGTATGCTCATGACATGTGCATCGTCAGGATATCATGTGGTACACTCTGTATTAGATCTACATTTTCTAAGAGAGAAGAGTCGTCATGTCTCCGCCAGCACATATGCCAGCACATTAGGCCAAAAAGCAACATGCTGTGTCTATCAATTCATCCCCCATCTATAACAATGTATATGTGACGGTATATCGGTATTGCCATGCAAAACACAAGAACGCCGCGCTCGCCTGAGCATGCTAGTGCTAACAAGCCGCCGAAAAGGGTATCATACAAACCTTGGATCAAGGCATCCAAGAAATCGTCCAGTCAAATAAACTTCTGAGGTGTCACAGTCTTGGACCACTCTACGCAGCAGCCATGGTGATCTGCTTGCCCTTCATCGACTTCCACTCGACGAATACCGCACCGATTATCGACATGGTGCCGCAAGCGACCGACACGTAGAATGTCTGAGTAAGAGTCTGATTGTATGCCGCTAGCACACCAGACAGGTACTCGGGATCGATAGCGTTTTTGAGTTCGGTTGCGCCGGTACGGAGAACAATGCTTGCATCGAGATCAGGTACGATGCTGGCAAGGTTCTTGATAAGCTGGTTGGTGAAGACGTTTTGGCCGACCGAGATGAACAGAGCACCGCCGAGTGTCTGGGTGAACATCATGATCGCAGTACCAATGGGGATGTCATCGGCCGGCAAGACCGTCTGAACAGCGACAAGAGTCTGCTGCATACCGAAACCGACACCAGCACCGAAGATGAACTGGTATCCGATCCACTTGGGGGAGCCACTGTCGACTTCCAGTGTGGACAAGAGACCGGCACCGATTGCCATCAGAACAGAGGAGGTGAGCATGAACGGAGTGTAGTAGCCCAGAGCTGTGACGAGACCACCTGCAAGCATCGAGATGATGACGAGTCCTAGAATGGCAGGCAGGTTCATGATACCAGACTTGGTTGCTGAAGCGCCCTTGATTGCCTGGAACCAGATGGGAAGGTAGTAAACGATGAGGAAGAATGCCGCGCCCAACATGGCACCGAACCACGCACTGCCCCAGACGTTGCGGTTAAGGAAAACGCGAGGAGGAACGGTAGCATCCTCCTGCTTCCACCATTGAATAGTGATGAATCCGGCAACAAGGACAACGAAGATGACTAGGAGTGCGATGATGCGTCCGCTGTTCCACGCATACTTGCTACCACCCCACTGAAGGGCAAGTAACAAGCAGATGATAGCCGGCAAGAAACACGCGGTACCTGGAAGATCAAACTTCTGAATCTGCTGTTTCCATGTAGCCTCGATCTTCTTGCCACGACGCTTGACATTGAGGAAGGGGATGATGAAGGCAGCGGTAAGGGCACCGAATGGAAGGTTGATGTAGACTGAATATCGGAAGTCAGCGGAAAGACCTACAAAGCTTAATTTAACAACACTTACAGCACCAACGCCAAGTCAGATGGTCTGTGAAGGCTCCACCCATACTAAGTAATCATTAGTGTTGATCTTAGATCCCGAGGTCTTCTCCACAACTTACAGTGGACCAGCAACAGACGCAATACCATACATGCCTCCAATAAGACCCATGTAAGTAGGACGACTGCGCAGCGGTACGGTAACGGAGATGATCAGAATGGCACCAGAAAAGATACCAGCTGCTCCTACACCAGCGACTGCGCGACCAATAATGAGGGCTGTCGAGTTTGGCGCAACACCGCAGATGAGGGAGCCGAGTTCGAAGATGAAGAGTGCGATGAGGTATACCCATTTGATCGAGTAGTACGTATAGAACTTTCCGTAGATGAGTTGCGTCGCGCATGTAGTCAGTAGGTATGATGACCCATACCATCCAACATCATTGAGCGCCTTGAACTGATCTGTAATGCGAGGAATAGCTGTTGCGATAATCGTGTTATCCTAGAGACGTGTCAGCATATATTCGCGGGTAATCTTCACAGTCTGGTTTGACAGGTGTAACCGTTGTCGATCAACGGCGTACCAAGGCTGTGGAACTGGGGGTTACAGAAAAGTGCAGCTTACCAGTGCCATGCAGAATACACTCAGACAAAGCGCCAAAGTGATCGCAGCGAGCTTCCATTTCGTCGGGTACTCAAAGGTGTCCTCATCATCTAATGTTGGTTCTGTTACCGAGTTGGGTCGCGACGACTTTTCGCCAGTGACGGGCCGAGAAGCATCTACAGCTACACCAGCAGCAGGAGCAACAGTCTCAACGGCGCCCTTCTTCTCGTCGGTAACGTTGAGCTGGACACTAGGCGCAGCGGTTTTCTCCGAGTCCGCCATGCTGGAGGGGCGGAGTTCGTTGTTTGTGTCGCTCATTGGGAAAGCGCAGAGAGGCCGTGTAATATATTCGCGATAATGTAAGATAGTTCGCGATACAGGTCGTCGAAGCGCCAAGGAAGGAATAACTAGGGCGAATGTGAAGAAAGAGCAAGAAGCGGAAGAGACCCTTGGATAATTAAGTAGGCAAGCACCTCCTAAGGGCGGAAATCACAGCTTCTATATATTCCCTGGCTCTTTGCGGCGCGGGCAGAAAAGGAGGTAAGTAACGAAAGCGGAGTTAGGGCTGAAGGAATCGAGTGTAACCGACATTTCCCTTGCTTGACGGAGACATAGCAATCTTTCGTCCCCGTCACGGCGAAGGCGCCACTAGAATTAGCTCCCGATTTTCACGCTCGCTCACCCATGCGCGCAACAAGCTTACAGTATTACCGGGGTCTTGGGGTTCCATTCTCTTCGCAAACGTCGTATCTAGTATCTGACTATGCCGAAATCATCCTGTCTCTGCCTTCATCGCAGCATGGCATCAAGCTTCGTCCGTGTAAACTACCTTCCTACAGTCATCTGTCTTCTCACTGGCTGCCTGAACCCCCACCATCACGCTTCGAAATGCCCAGTTCTCCAAACTGGTGACCCGATGACTTTGCGACTTGCACCTGTCATCACATCGCAGGGGGGGTTCGGTAACCGAGGACCTGGAGCCAAGTCTAGAAACGTGTTTGCGGACAAGAAGCTTCGCGCCGATGCAGACGATCTTGCGGCTTAGCTAGTGTCCGTTTGCATCAAGCATTTTGGACAAGGGACGGTTTCCGCGCGCACCGTCATTTTTCTGAGACGGTTTATCATCATAATGTTCTCACTTTGAGCAGTTTTCTCATGTGTGCTACCGTCACGGTGCAGCGTATTATCCTTCGTCTTTATGCGCTTATGCAGCCATCTCAAGCCCATTTGACGCAAGCTAGAAAACAGTTTGTCTGCGCGCCTATGAGCACTCTTGAATTTCGTCCGTAGACCTTCATTACCACACATGCAAGATTGAATGTTGCTGCCTGAAATGCACCCTTGCTGGTCAAATTTCTCCGTTGTGGATCACCCATCTACACAATATCGTTCTAGCCTCTTCGACCGGGCAAGCCGCCAAGCTCGTTTCGACTCGCACTTGCAAAAACTTGGCGTCGAAGATCGGAGGTTCGGAGAGGAATTGCGCTCCGCTCTCCAGTGGCTGCGAGAACGCGACGGGAGGAGATGACGCATCACCACTGCGGGTGTAGCTATGTGTCATAGTGGCTGCTTTGGTAGACCGGTAGCATGACAACATGATGCAGAGTATCGTCACCTTGTGTAGTTCACGTTACGGCGTTCCTTTTGCTGGACCAAATCTAGCCAGTGTGGGCTTGGCGAGTGGGTTTGCTTCGGAGAGATTCTATCAGCACTGAACGATCTATGGTATTTACTGTCCGAGATCGTTGGAATCTTCTTCCTGAAACTGACTACCTTGAGTAGGGGTGTCACACTATACCACCATGATGGTCCACCAGCCTTGTTGTCCATTTCCTTCAGCCGCATGTTACCATGTACAACATCTGCATGCACCCTGCACGAGGATATGCGCTTGATCGCTTGACAGATAGGTCACAGTCACACTATGCATGTCATGCTGCAGATCGTGTCGGACGGAACAAGAGAAGCAGAAAGCGGGAAGAAACGGACCGATTGGCGTGTTGAATTCGCCATGTAATTTTCTAGTTTAACATATGTTGGATGCCTGATGTGATTTAGGCTTGCTTCGCGGCGAAAACAGGTATTGTGAATCCTTCAAGCACCACTGCTCATGTTTTCGTCCGTTGAGCGTTCGATCACACATTCTGCTGGATCCAGTACCAAAGCCTCTCGACATATTCCTTATCCAGCGGCCTGATATCCCTCAGCGCTGGTACACACTTGCTCGTTTCCGTCGTTGAGAACCGCGGTCTCGAAGTGTTGTCCTCAAATCCACCGCCGTACGACTCTTTCCATAGCCCCAGCAGCTTCAGCGCAGAATGATCCGAACCGTCAGCCTGTTCTAATCGCTCTACCCATTCTTTGGGTGTAACAATTTCAAACCCTTCCTTCTTCTGCAGCCACTGCAACATCTGGTTCCAGGTGGGTTCTTGATGTGGGTTCAGCACATGGAACACTGGCATGTCATCCTTGCCCCCGATTGGACCAGTGGCCTCAAGGAACGCCTTTGCAGCAACGTCGACCGGCAGCCAGTCCAAAGGTTCACTTCCAAGGTCGGGTAAACATTTGATGAGCTTCGCAGTACTCAACATCATAGGCCAGGCCTCCTTCGTGTTCCATATCCCTGACGTCGAATCGCCAGCAAGTTGTCCGACACGGACGACTGCAATACCTCCGCGAAGACTCGTCCGGTTATGCGCTTCGAGGCAGATATGCTCTGCAACCCACTTCGAACGCGAATAACCCAAAGGAGATGCTGAAGAGGGCTCAGATGACACTTGCTCCGGTAGCTCACCCGAAGCGTCGAGCGAGCCATTCATGATGGCTGCAGTGGAAGAGCAGTACGTAAAGCGCGGAGGTTGTGGTCGCGGCGACTTAAGAGCAAGATCAAGCAGGTTTCTCACACCAGCTATGTTGTCTTTCTCAAAACTGCGCAACTTGAGACGGAAATTGACAGTCCACGCAACGTGGATAATCGACGTCGCCTTCTCCGCAAGGTACTCGTACACTTCGTCACTAAGTCCCAGACGCTCTTCGTCTAGCCGAGACGGTATAACTTTGACCTTAGCATCGGAGGATTTCGATGATAACAGGCTGACCAGTCCACGCTGCTCCAATGCTTTGCTAACTCGTTCCCTTGCTGCATGCTCATCGGCCCCTCGGACGAGGCAGTAAATAGCCTCGACGTTGGACGTCTTTTGCAGAAGATTGAGAATGTGCGCCCCCAGCGCACCAGTGGCTCCTGTGAGTACTACCACTGCGCCGCCATCCTTGCTTCCCAACGACTCGTTATTAGTGGTATGCCGTGATGACGTCTTGAACGAGCCGTATTGGTTGACCAAGTCCAGCATCAATTTTTCTTCATCTTCACCACCAGAATCGCTCTGTCCATGCCTCTTCCGCAAGACATAGTCTGCCAGTCGTCGTATAGTACCACAGTCTTCCACGACGCTCATCGGAAGCTGCCCTTCGAAATTGGGAATTAAGCGTCTCAAACGCGTTCTCAGTTGCATGCATGCAATCGAATCAACACCATATGAGAACAGGTCCATATCTTCGTTTAGTTCTGCCGTCTGTCCGGTCATGCTTTGGATGAGACCAATCAGATGCCCAGACAAATCTTTGTCACCTACTTCAGGTGATGAGTCGGAATCTGGAGAGCCATATGCGCTGTTGATGACGTCTTCAAATCGAGATTCCGCTGCTCTTCGGATGATGGTCCCTTTGCTGCTCTTTTCTATTGGTTGGTCTTGATGAGGCAGTGGGATCAACATGTCAGTGGGAATCCTAGCGTGATCTTGGCTTTCACTATTCAACTTTTCAACTTGTGCCTTGACGACATTGAGGAGCTCCTGGTCCGACATTTTGCTAGATTGTTTTGATCGCAGGAGGAGAGCACCTGGGAAGGGTCGGTTGTTGCCAAATATCAACACATCATCGAGGTGAGGAGACGTGGCGATGGCATCCTCTAATGGCGCTGGGTCAAACTTCTTTCCTGTTATTAGTGTGAGTTGAGAGTCTGCTCGTGAGTGGTACAACCATGCGTCTTTGATCGTTGGATGTGCCTCAAACAAGTCGGCAGTCGCGAACGATCCATCGGGTCGGTTTTGTTTTGCCTGTTCCCGAGTCAGTTACAGGACCCATCTTATGATGTCGTAAAAGGTACCATATGCGGCCATCCTGGCTTGATAACCAACTCCGCTAAATCTCCTTCGCGCTTCTCAAACTCTACAAGTTTTGGTGGGTTGGAGTTTCGCAAATACTGCCAGTCCTTGTCGGCGACAAAGTTGCGAGAGGACGATAGAATGAAGCCACACTCCGCACTCCCAAATCTTGAGATGAGATTGACTCCGTTCTTCACTAATCGATCGCCAACTTCTGCTGGCAAAGCAGCACCTCCAACGCCGACCATCTCCATGCCTTGGAGCAGCTGAAGGCCTTTCTTGTCGGTCTCCATCATCTGGAGTACATACGGTACCGACGAGAAGTATTTGACCTTGGGTAGCCCTTCTGTCGCCGCATATGACTTGGCCACATCCAGACAGCTGCAAATGTTGCGTGCTGTTATTGGTACATCTTTGCCTGGGAAGAGCCAAATCATAGCATCGCTTGTCCAGCATCGGAACAGGTCTGCAATGCCACCATGATAGAGTGGGGTTGTGGTAAACGATGCTATTACGGGGATTTTGGGGAGATGCGGAAGCACGCCGATAGCCGCGCGATGGGACTGTGGTATAGGCTTCGGTAGACCTGAAGAGGTTCCAGATGTGTGATGTAGATAAGCGATTGATCTTTCATCTACGTGAAGAGGCTCAATGCTACTCTCTGGTGGAGTCTGGATCACCTCGAAGACGTCTTCTGTATCGCTCAGGGGTAACAGCCGTACTTTTAGCCCGGACGTTCCTTGCTCTTTTGCCAGCTTCTCCGTTTGTTGCGCTCTTTCTGTATGAGCAGCATCATAGAAGAAATCGGCAACCTTGCATGATGTGCAGAGATGCAGTATGGCAGCTGGTTGACATTGTGGTGCTATCAGAAGGACAGAATACCCTAGTCTGATTAAACCTAACCAGACGAAGAGGAATTCTGGAGAGCTGTGGCACAGCAAAGCGACCGTCCCTGCCTTGCCAGAGGTGCCAAGGGACTTCGCAAGACGTGAGGCGAAAACACTGGTGCCTCGGTCAACGTCTGCAAATGTAAGAACCCGATAATCCCAATTTTGCTGGTCTGGCCGCGGGATGGGAAACCCAACGGCTGGGAGTAGCGAATGATGCTGGAACTGCTGGCTGAGGAAGTCGCTAATGTTTCTGTATGGCTTCGGATTGGTATTCAGAGCGGCAGCTTGGCCGAGCGTGCAAACGAAGTAGTTGTTCTGCATCTTGGGACGCATACCAGAGAGGCCAATGTAAACTGAATTTGCTGGTCCAATCGTCTGTGAGACTGGGTTGTTGATCCGTCAGCTTCAATGGCATGGAAATCTACAATTACAGCGGCAATGCAAGCCCCATTAGTCGTGACATCATCGTGGCTGCAAAGGCAGTAGCGACCCTGCAGCTGCCCCTTAGGCAAACTATTGCATGGACAGCGCATGTCGAATGGTAGTTTGTCGAGAAAGATAAAGCTGCATACGGACATCTCATGATAGTAGTAAGCTTTGGACGCCTCGCAAGCTCTGGAGGGATAAGTCAATCGCTGCGCGCACGAACCATGCGTTCGACAAGGTCATGCCCACCCAACGCAGGCTTCTGACGCGAGCCACCATTCGGTCGCGTCTGGTTACCTGTGTTCGATATCACGAGTATTTTGCGATTGTACATGGCGTCACGAAGCGGCTAAAGAGGCTCGAGTATGTCTCAGCGTGGTGCAAACTCGGTCAACGGGTTAGAGAGCGTCGTACACCCGCGTAATCGGCTTACGACAGATTGTTACCATGTACTGGCTACGCCACAGTCACTATTGCATTTCTGGGGTAGAGAATGCGGGCAATGTCGACGCGTCGACGCCATCCAGTAGTGCCTATCAACGTATCGCCATAGTTGATTTGCAGGATGGTATGGCAAGCGTACACTTGCGACGACGCCCAAGCAACGTATCGAGCTTTGTATGTGGAAGTCGACATCACATCTTGCTTGCTCAGGTGACAACAGGGCATCAGCGCTTCTCCGCTCTTCCTCTCCGCACAACGGGCTTATATCCGATGCGGCACAACAAGGTGTTGTTTTGGGACGGATAGTGGAGAAAGCTTGCAGCTAACAGCGTGGCGGTGTGTGGCAATGCGAATAGCTTCACAAGGAACGGCGTGCGTCTTTTAATGTAGATTTGTCAAGGAAAGTGATTGGTGGTGCCCACTGCAGCCCGCATGCATTGGGCCGGTGGATGCGTCGTTCGTCTGTGCGGCCCGAGGATGTAAATGCGGGCCACCTAGCAAGGCAATAAGCTAGGCAGACAAAGCCGGAAGTCATGGATGCGGCGTTCCTCCAGTGACAGCAGTGTTTGCTGTGGCTGCAATCCTGCTCCTACGTTTCTCTCAATTACCGCCGGGTCTTGTTGCGACATGAGATGAGATCTGAAACTGTGCGACGTCGAGGGTGTGGTGAATCATGCAAGGCTGCAATTGTTTTTTGGCCGGCTTATGGCCAACAGTGGAGCTCGGCCCGCACGACGATGCTTGACCGTGACTGAGAAGCCCCGTACGTGTCAGTAGATGGGGTTTGCGCAGAGAATGTGATGCACGGTTGACGGTGGCCTGGGACCATCTTCCTTTGCCTCGAGCCAAGCACGTCAACACAATTGGGCCGGGGCAGCTCCATGACGCAGCCAACCGGGTGCTGCATGGCATGGCATGGCATGGCATTGCAGATGCGCTTAGATGGTTGGAAACTGGAGCGCGAATCCGCTGGACGGAGTGTTGCTGCCGCAGGTGTATATCCGAAGCGTGGCAAGTTTTGCGTCTGGCGTCGTCTGAAACCACAACGCGGTCAAAGTGACGATGGCCGTTCACGATATCCAGCCCGACGTCAGCCCTCGGGACGTCGGCCTTGTCACGCTGGAGATACAAATTGAGCAATTTCCAAGCGAGCGGAATCGAATAAGTCGCCCAGGTACACTTTCGGTCGCGTCTGAGCGTATCTCCAATCCAATTGCCCTAGCTGCTAGAGGCAAGCACGGCCGGCTAGCGTTGTTTCTCTAGCCCGTGCGCTGGAGCATATATTCCTGCCCTCCCCAGCAACACCCGCCTCTTCTATCCGTTCCAACAGACAAGCATTAAATCACGCTGTAAGTCCCACATGCTCTGCGACGGAAGCACTTGAGGATATATTGCGCCCATTGCCCCTACAGTTGGCGACCCCAAGCCCCATCACTCGCCTTCTCCACCACGACTGCCGATCTCCCGCTAACTCTCGTCCTCGCAGGCATTGATATCCTCTGCCCCATCCACAACAATGCTCTACTCTTCCATCATCGTCGCCGCTTCGGCCCTTGCCGGCTTCGCCTCTGCGCAAAACGCCACCGGCTCCTACGACACCCCCATCCCATGCTGCACCGTCGATGCCGGCACCGTGCCTCAGGATGACAAGCAGACGTGGTGCAATGCCAACCAGAACACCTGCGTCGAGCTCTGCGGTGGCCAGGGATCCCTTGCCAGCAACGGCAACCAGTGCGACGCCGTAAGCACATCCATCTTGCACCGAATCACACTCACTAATATGTTTGCAGCAAACCCTCGACTTCTCTTGCAACTGCCGTAACGGTACCGACGTGAGCGACCAGATGGAAGCCTACCAACAGACAGTTCCCGGTCTCATGTGCCGCTACTGGTACGACCAGTGCATTGCCGCCACCGGCTCCGATGCTGCTGCCCAGTTCCAGTGCAACCAGGCCCGTGACAACGAGTGCGGCAACCTGACCACCCAGGACGCCACCGACTCCGGTAACGCTGCCTCTTCTTCCGGCAGTGACAGCAGCCCCTCGGCTACCAGCAGCGGCTCTTCCCCCGACAGCACCGGCGATGCTTCCGCCAGCGCTGCTTCTTCTACCCCCACTGGTGCTGCCGCTCGCATTGCTGTCTACGGTACCCCCGCCCTCGCTGGTGGTCTTTTCGCACTTTTCGGCTTCGCCTTGTAAGCTAGCAATACTAGAGATGGATTGCGGGCCGGTCCCAGTTGGACGGTAATGAGGATGGATTTGCGTCACGGATACTAGCAAGGAGATACCACATATCAGGGATTACAGCATAGCGTTACAGTGCTTCGACGTTGGAGTCACATTGCATTGCTTTCACTGCTATCCACTTGTTCACGGCGGTTTCGTGGGAGACGAGGGGAGTTAAGGAGGATGCTTAATGCGATGTTATGAAAGGACACACGACTTGTAATACCCAATACTACCAATACCGCCACTGCCATGTTCTGTTTTTGTGCTACGTGAAGCTTGAGTTTTCAGTCCATGCATGTAACGCGTCGCGCGTCTTCACTCGCGGAGCGCAAACCACAATGCGTGACATTGGCATCCTCGACTGCTTGCGAAGCATCGCCACGTACCTGACCGTAAAATCGCGACGCTTGCCCCACAGAAAGCAACTGCCAGCTGTTTGCGCAGGGACTTGAAGTCTACCATGTTTTATGAGCTGTAGTGCTGGCGACCGCTATTCTATTGGTCAATGCTGAGTGCATGATCAGCCGGCTCGATGATAGGCGTTCTGCAGCTAACCCATGTCTCTGACGCATGTCTCCGAAATCGTTCCTAGATTCAACATTTCGTCTCCTTCCGATCAAAGTTTACCATCGGAGCCGCTTTTTGCTCGATATTTGAACCCACCCTCACCGCCAACAGCCCACTTGTCAGCTGAAGTCCGCTTTCGGCATCGCCGTATCACAAGCTCATAACCAGCTGCAGAGCCGAGGCCAGGCGGACCCTCCGCTTACCGACACAGCAGGTGTGAAAGTCGCAGCCCGAGCAGACGTGAATCTCCTACTGACTGCATTCAGACATCGTAAACATATAAAAGTGGCGGTCTCAAGATTTCTGTCGCTCGCGTCACACTCACCTACGCACTACGTCACTCCCTGTCGCCTACTCCAAAATCTGCGCAAGCGAGTTGCAGTACCAATCAACACACCCTACATTACAAACCTGCAGAAAAAAGGGCATACCTCAAGGACAATGGCGACTCTCAGTGCTGGGCGTAAGCATAAGGTGACGATAGTTGGCTCCGGCAACTGGTATGTAGAGCAATTCTAATGCTGGGGGGATCCTTCCAGTTACAGAGCTATGGATAACTGTTGAGCCCAAGTGCTGACTGCTACAGGGGCACCACCATGGCCAAGCTCGTTGCTGAGAACGTGAAAGAGAACCCGTCTCTGTTTGAAGAGACCGTGCAGATGTGGGTGTTCGAGGAGGAGTACACCATCCCAAAAGACTCGCCTCACTACAGCGGCTCCGACAAGCCTGAGAAACTCTCGCAAATCATCAACAAAGTCCACGAGAACGTCAAATACCTCCCAAACATCACGCTCCCTTCGAACGTCGTCGCCAATCCCGATTTACCTGATTCTTGCAAGGACTCTACGATGCTCATTTTCGTCCTCCCACATCAGTTCATTGCACGTTCGAGTCAGCAGCTGGTCGGCAAGATTCTTCCTTATGCGCGAGCTATCTGCTGTACAAAGGGTGTGGACGTTAGCGAGAAGGGTATCAGGCTCATGTCCGAGACGATTGGCATGACCCTCAACATCTACTGTGGTGCCCTATCAGGAGCGAACATTGCTTCTGAAATCGCCCAAGAGAAGTACTCTGAGACGACTGTAGCATACGACCCGCCTCCGATGGATTCGCGCAACCCCACTCCCAGCGGTTCGCCCAATGCCTCCCAGACGGATCTTACTGCTCATGTTGACCTTATCGATCCCAGCAAAAAGAAACCCAGCAAGCGTTCGGCACATTTGACTGCTCTTCCCAACGAGTATCCACCTCTGTCGCACGAGAACGTCCGGAAGCTCTTCCACCGCCCCTACTTCCACGTACATATTGTCAACGACGTCGCAGGTGTCTCACTGGGCGGCGCGCTGAAGAACATCATCGCACTTGCAGCAGGATTTGTGGATGGGTTGGGCTGGGGAGACAATGCCAAAGCAGCTGTTATGCGTGTCGGTATCTTGGAGATGGTCAAGTTTGGCAAGGCTTTCTTCGGAGACAGTGCTCGCACAAGCACCTTCACTGAAGAGAGTTGTGGTGTCGCCGACGTCATTACTTCGTGCTCGGGTGGCCGCAACTTCCGCTGCGCAAAGATGGCCGTCGCCCGTGGCAAGACTATTTATGAAATCGAGCAGTCTGAACTTAACGGCCAGAAGCTCCAGGGTACTAGTACTGCCTATGAGGTTAACGAGTTCTTGAAGGCGGAGGGTATGGAGGCTGACTTCCCGCTCTTCACTGCTGTCTACAACATCTTGGAAGGCAAGAACAAGCCCGAAGACATTCCTCAGCTCATTGAGAAGAAGCCATGACTAGAAGAGCCTAAACTCTAGGAGTCTGATACATGCTGGTGAGAGTGTAGGAAACGGCGAATAAGATGGTCACTTGGAAGCGAATACCCCTTTAGATAGAATAGATTTCTATTGGACAGTCCTTGGAATCCTTATCATGATCCTAATGAAACTGTACAATGATAAGCACAAAGTTTATTCATCCCGGTTGATCATTGTAGGATCCTTAATGATTTGTCTATTTCTAAGCGCACATGTGTTTGTAAGCACCTCTTTCGTACAACGTACACACTGCCCAGGCGGGGAATAGATGTGTGGCGGGTTCTGCGCGTCGCGTTCACTCTCGCACTATGTACGAGCATATATACATTTATAAGCGTATGCATATTCGCCAGGCACATGTGTGCTTCTTTCAGCATAGGCATCCTTTCTAAGCATATATACACTTTCTAAGCCATTGATGTAGGCGACACGGCAAAGTACCCGGCCGCGCTGTTAATGCAACCGACTGACGCATGCAGATTTGTACCTCCGAATAGCATCGGACTTAGTTACCAAATTGTCTTGGCAAGATCGACGTCTAGAAGTTAGAGCTTAGGTCCGCGGAGCCGATATCCATGTAGGCAACATTGACATCATACCAAACATGGAAAACTCGATCACCGATTTGGAAGACCGCCTGCCTACAACCTACGCATGCGTGTCAGGAATGCGAGATGGTCCACCTTACACGAGTGAGTTGTGACTCGTGTTGGCGTCCAAACATGCAGGGATACCTACCCAAGTGGATAAAGCGAGTAAGATCTTCTGCGGAAGGATTGATTGGTAATGCAAAAAAAAGTTGTTGGATCTTCACCCGTTTCAACCGCATCTGGGTTTGTTAGATGGGTGGAGTTCGCCTCGGAGTTTAGCTCCATCTAGCTTCTCGGCAGGGCACGTCAATCGCTTCATCAAATCTCAAAGATGACGACATGGTCTCGCTTTATCTCCGATTTCTCCTTCCCATACCTAAATTTTGGCCTGGTATCCCCGTTAGCTACGAACCCCGGTGTTCTCCTGGGCTCAACAGTGACTGCTTAATAACCATCAATTGAACAATCTGTCTGCGTTAAACATTTTGATTGCTCCTCCTGCTGAATCTCTTCACACCTCTTTCGTATTCTCCTTTTCTTTCAGTACAGCTGTTTGATACCCAATACTTCCGTTTGCAACATGTGGGGATCCGCAATTCCACCCGATCGAGACAATCGGCGCAATCCATGGCACGAGGATGACTATCTTCGTGATGGAAGAGAAGAGGTGGTAACGCCGGACAACCAGAGTGAAGAGGATAGTCCAGATCGCGAGCGCCTGAGACGCGCAGGTACCTGGGGTGAGAGAGATGCAGGAAGACTGGATACACGGGCCGCAGCAGAAGATCTCGAGGTTCTACGAGGAGAACTTGCGTCTCTCTCAAAGTCGCGATCCCGAGGCGCGCAATCGCAACGATCGAACCCACTTTCCCGGACTGTAAGTAGGGTTAGCGGGCGTCAAAGCCAGAGCCACCGTCGAGGATCCGTCACACGCGCAGAGGAGGGCACCGGCGACGCAGAAGATGACGAGCCCGGAGATATCGGAGCCCTCGCGGATGAGAAAGAGGACGATTTCGAACTCGACGAGTTCATGCGCGAGGGCCACTTCGAGAAGCGTAAGGACGGTCAATCCGCCAAGAAAGTCGGTGTCATCTACAAGAATCTCACTGTCAAGGGCGTGGGATCAACCGCTACGTTCGCGAGGACGTTGCCTGACGCAATATTAGGCACCTTTGGGCCCGACCTTTATAAGATTGTCTCGGGCTTCGTTCCGGCATTGAAGCTTGGCAGGCACAAGCAGATGAGGACGCTTATCAACGACTTCTCGGGTGTGGTCAAGGACGGTGAGATGATGCTTGTTTTAGGACGGTAAGCAGTATTCCGGACTGTATGCCAGACAAATACTGATCGATTATATCAGCCCCGGGTCCGGATGTTCGACGTTCTTGAAGGCTATCTCCAACAATCGCGAATCCTATGCTGCTGTCGAGGGCGATGTATCCTACGGAGGTATCCCAGCCAGCAAGCAAAAGAAGCAGTTCCGTGGTGAGGTCAACTACAACCCGGAAGACGACTCGCACATGGCCGATCTCAACGTGTGGCAAACGCTCAAGTTCGCTCTCACAAACAAAACCAAGAAGAATGAAAAGCACGAGGTAAGTCTCGAATGTACAAAACCCTATGCGAGACAGATACTGACATCGTATACTACAGATTCCAATCATACTTGAGGCACTCCTAAAGGTATTCGGCATATCCCACACAAAGTACACCAAAGTAGGAGATGAATACGTCCGTGGTGTCAGTGGAGGTGAACGCAAGCGTGTCTCCATCGCCGAGACACTCGCCACCAAGAGTTCGGTCAATTGCTGGGATAACAGTACTCGGGGTCTTGACGCTAGTACTGCACTCGACTACGCCAAATCGCTCCGTATAATGACCGATATCAGCAATCGTACGACGTTAGTGACGCTTTACCAGGCTGGTGAACAGATATACGAAGTCATGGACAAGGTCATGGTTATCGATGCGGGCCGGTGCATCTATCAGGGCCCAGCGAACGAGGCCAAGCAGTATTTC
The DNA here is from genome assembly GCF_907166805.1 of Alternaria atra. NCBI lineage: Eukaryota > Fungi > Ascomycota > Dothideomycetes > Pleosporales > Pleosporaceae > Alternaria > Alternaria atra. Next base: position 1,112,852 of record NW_025091333.1, read on the forward strand.
AGGATTTGGGATTCAAGTGCCCGGAACGCCAAACGACCGCTGATTTCTTGACTGCGGTTACTGATCCTACTGAGCGTCAATTCCAACCCGGCTTCGAGGACAAAGCACCAAAAACCTCAGAAGAGCTGGAAAAGACCTTTAGGGAAAGTGATGCGTACAAGAAGGTATTGAGAGAGGTCTCTGAGTACGAGGCTGAGCTCGAAGCCAGTGGCTACGTCAACGCCAAAGAGTTTGAGGGCGCCGTACGTGAGAGTAAGAGTAAGACGGTTCGTAAGAAGAGTCCATACACAGTCTCCTTCATTCGCCAGGTTCTAGCCTGTACTCAACGTGAGTTTTGGCTCACATGGGGTGACCAGACTACGCTGTATACCAAATTCTGTAAGTTTCGCAAACGTGTCAGAGGAGCATGGAGAACTTGGCAGCATTTTCAGCATTTGCAAATCTCTTGAAAATGTCGCAAGGACCTTTAGACTTACTTTTCACACCCATCACCTGGAAACATCACGCTAACGTCACCATCAAGTTATCATCATCTCAAACGGTCTCATCGTCGGTTCTCTGTTCTACGGTCAAGCTCTCGATACCTCGGGTGCTTTCACCCGAGGCGGTTCCGGTTTCTTCTCCATTCTCTTCCTCGGATGGCTCCAGCTTTCCGAGCTTATGAAGGCTGTTTCTGGTCGCAACGTGGTTAAGAGACATGAGGATTACGCGTTCTATCGCCCAAGTGCTGTGGCTATTGCGCGTGTTGTGCAAGACTTCCCGCTGTTGTTGGCACAGGTCATTCCATTCTGTAAGTTATATTTCTTAAGAACACGGGTGGGAAACGTGAGCTTGAAAGCTTTGCGAGGGCCTTCAAGTATATCTGAACTTGTGAACTTCGCTAACATCTTTAGCTATCATCATGTACTTCATGACCGGTCTCGACGTCGATGTGTCCAAGTTCTTTATCTACTTCCTGTTCATATACATCACGACCTTCTGTGTTACAAGTCTCTACCGCATGTTCGCCGCTCTCTCGCCAACTATCGACGACGCTGTACGATTTGCCGGTATCGCGCTCAACCTCCTGATCATCTACACCGGTTACGTTATCCCGAAGCCACAGCTTTTGACGGACTACATCTGGTTTGGATGGATCTATTGGATCAACCCGGTAGCATACTCTTTCGAATCAGTCCTTGCAAACGAGTTTTCCGATCGTATCATGGAGTGCGCCCCCAGCCAGCTGGTACCTCAGGGGCCGGGCGTCGATCCTGCCTATCAAGGCTGCAGCTTGACTGGTGCAGCACCCAATTCCCGCACCGTGGCTGGCTCAGACTACCTTCAGGTGTCCTTCAACTACTCCAGGTCGAACCTCTGGCGCAACTTCGGTGTTGTGATAGCATTCACGGTACTTTATCTCTTGGTTACGGTGATCGCAACCGAGACTGTATCCTTCGCGCAGTCAGGTGGCGGTGCGTTGGTCTTCGCTAAGAACAAGCGGGCCAAGCAAGCCGTCAAGGAGGAGGCACCCGCTGATGAGGAGAAGGTGGCCGCTGGAGAGTCTACTGCAAGCTCAGACACGGCTGCTCACGATGAGGAAGAGGCACTGGAGTCTATCTCGAGCAGTGAGAGTGTCTTTACTTGGAAAGATGTCGAATACACTGTCCCATATCAGGGAGGCGAACGAAAGCTTTTGAACAAAGTCAACGGATACGCCAAGCCCGGGGTCATGATCGCCCTTGTCGGTGCTTCTGGTGCTGGTAAGTCCACTTTGCTCAACACACTATCCCAACGACAGTCTACCGGTGTCGTCTCGGGTGAGTTCTTGGTGGACGGCAAGGATCTTGGTAAGGCCTTCCAGCGAGGTACTGGATTCTGCGAGCAAATGGATCTCCACGACGGCACTGCTACTATCCGCGAAGCTCTCGAGTTCTCCGCCATCCTGCGTCAAGACAAGAACACGCCTAGGAAGGAAAAGCTTGACTATGTCAACAAGATTATTGACCTCCTCGAACTGCAAGACATCCAAGATGCACTGGTGTCCAGCCTGGGTGTCGAGCAGAAGAAGCGTCTTACTATCGGTGTCGAACTCGCCGCGAAGCCTTCTTTGCTCTTGTTCTTGGATGAACCAACCAGCGGTCTCGACAGCAACTCTGCGTACTCTATTGTACAGTTTCTCAAGAAACTTGCTCAGGCAGGTCAGGCTATTGTCTGCACCATCCATCAGCCTAGCAGTGTTCTCATTCAGCAATTCGACATGATTCTTGCCCTCAACCCCGGTGGTAACACGTTCTACTTCGGTCCTGTAGGCGAGAACGGCACCGATGTCATCAAGTACTTTGGCGACCGCGGCGTACAGTGTCCTCCTAGCAAGAACGTGGCAGAGTTCATCCTAGAGACTGCAGCGAAGCCTGTCAAGCGCAAAGACGGCAGCAAAATCAACTGGAATGAGGAATGGCTCAACTCCGACAACAACAAGCAAATGCTACAGGAAATTGACCGCGTTAAGACCGAGCGCAGCAAGATTTCTGACCAGAACCAAGATGGAGGAGCCGAGCAGTCCGAGTTTGCGGCGAGCGTCTGGGAGCAAACCACCATGCTCACCAAGCGCACATTCATCCAATACTGGCGCGACCCATCCTACCTCTACGGCAAACTCTTTGTCGCAGTCATCATCGGCATATTTAACGGCTTCACCTTCTGGCAACTCGGCAACTCCATTGGCGACCTACAAAACCGCATGTTCACTGCCTTTCTCATCATTCTTATCCCACCCACCATCGTCAACGGTGTAGTGCCCAAGTTCTACCAAAATATGGCACTCTGGCAAGCTCGTGAGCTACCCTCTCGTATCTACGGTTGGGTTGCGTTTACGACTGCGCAGGTCGTTGCCGAGATCCCTATCGCTATTGTGTCGAGCGTGCTGTATTGGGTTTTGTGGTATTTCCCTACTGGACTACCCACTGATAGCTCGACTTCTGGATACGTCTTCTTGATGACGATGTTATTCTTCTTATTTATTTCAAGTTGGGGTCAGTGGATCTGTGCGTTTGCGCCGTCCTTTACTGTCATCTCAAATGTTTTGCCCTTCTTCTTCGTTATGTTTGGTCTTTTCAACGGTGTTGTACGACCCTACGAGATGATGCCGGTGTTCTGGAAGTATTGGGTGAGTAGTATCCCTGTACAAACTGCATTTGAGACATACACTGACTTCATACTTCAACATATAGATGTATTATCTAAATCCCTCAACGTACTGGATTGGTGGTGTCCTCTCTGCAACACTGACCGGAATTCCGGTTCAGTGTCAGGAGAGCGAGACCGCTGTTTTCGACGCACCACCAGGCCAAAGCTGTTCGTCCTATGCTGGCGCCTTCGCTTCCGCCTCGCCAGGTTACCTGCTCAACCCCGAGGCCACAACTGGTTGCCAATACTGTCCTTATTCGGTTGGAGACGACTACTTAGCTACTATCAACGTCAAGGCCAGTGACAAGTGGCGCGACTTTGGTATTTTCCTTGCTTTTTGCATTAGCAACTGGGCGCTTGTTTACTTCTTCGTATGGAGCATTCGAATCAAGGGTTGGAAGTTTGGGTTTGGAATGGTGTTTGGAGGCTTAGGCAAGGGTGTTAGCAAGATCAAGGGGATGCTTAGAGGGAAGAAGAAGAGTGAGGAGAAGGCCTGATGAAAGGGCTCAGGCTACAAAAGTATGTGAGCGGGAGATGAGTGTAGCAAATTATAATATAATGTTCAAATTTCGACAAGGCTCTGACCGAACCCAAGATGAAACATGAAGAAGCTTGAATTTTGCAAGTTGTACTAGCTGACGAGCCATACCCTGAAGGTACTCGCTGCTTCCTATGTGATAAAACATAGTATAGGACCTGGCAAATACCCTTAGGGCATACCATAGGGACAACCTTGGAGATCAGAAACCGTAAACTTCTTGGTATCTCAACACCCTGCATTGCCCAACAACGCAGCCATCAAGCAACCCAACCACCACATCCTTATCCTTTCTTACCCATCACATCCCGCCAACCAAACTCCTCCCTAAACCCAAGCATATCCTTCATCTTCTTGTTACAAACTGGACTCTCCCTCATCCCCATCGTCCCCAAAATTTCCGTCTCGGGACAAGCCTTCCTCAACCAATCCTCACTTGACCCCTCCGTCTCGGGAACAGTAATCTCATCATTCACCGCATTGAAAACCTGGAACCCCAACCCATCCGTCTGTAAACAACACTGCACCATATTCCCCAAATCCCTCGCATCAGTATAACTCCACGCATGCACTTTGAAATCCTGTGGCCGGGTTAGATACGCTTCGAACTTTTTTGCATGGTTCTCTGGTTCGATCACAGCCGATATTCTCAAACAGTAAATGTCAACACCGGGGAACCGGCGCGCGAATGACGCGGCAGTGGTTTCCATACAGAGTTTACTGGTAGCGTAGACGTCCATGGGGGTCGTTGGTGTGGATTCGGTGATGGGGAAGTGGGTGTAGGATGTGCTGCCTTCGGCGTATGTGACGCCGTAGGTGGTGAGGCTAGAGGCGAGGATTATCTTGCGGATGCCAAGTTTACAGGCGGATTCGAGGATGTTGTAGGAGCTTAGGGTGTTTATGCGATAGGTTTCGTTGTCGGGGAGGCGCATGGGTTGGGGAATGCCTGGGAGTTTGGTGTTAATCTTATGTTGATGGGGGGGTTATGGGAGCCATGGACTGTTTCCTGACTGTTCGTCTCTTTGATTCTCTTCGAAATAAGCACAGGTGGTTACGTACCGGCGAAATGTACGACAGCATCCGGCGTCTTGACTGGCTCCATGAAGGGTTCGCTAATCTTGAAGTGACAAGATAGACTGTTGAAAGCCTGCGCGCCGTCTGTAAGATCGGCCTTCAAGGTATGTACCCTGGGATTGTCTAGAAGTGTTGCGTCCACGTTGAGTATCTCATGGCCGAAACTAAGTAGCTTCTCAATTACATGTCGTCCGGCTACTCCAGAACCGCCTGTAAATACTATCCTCTTACTTTGTGGAGACGCCATCATATAAGAGGTCGGCGGGTGTTGGATGAGTTGGTAACTACGGTATGATGGAAGTGTCTGTAGGCATATACGCACAAAACAACAGGTCATAAGACCACGGCGCTGATCACTAGGTTTGCTGTTCGTGAGCGGAGCTTCCCCGCTCTAGCTTACGAAGCTCTAACCTCGTTGGCTCTTTTGAGTACCGTTATGCATGGAGTCTTGGTTGCCGAAAATAGTAATAAAGCACGAACACACAACATACCGGGTGCACGGGCTTGGACAAACTCATACCGTTATTGGTACATTCAATCATGTCTATCATTCAGGCCTCAGTTACTCAATGTGCTGACGCCTTTGATCGTGATATTTGACCTCTCCCATCAGTTCTCCCTATACAACCTGGGTACCGTATCCCCTGATCCTGTCGGCAAACGCCCAGCTCTGGTTTTCCAGCTTCACGTTCTCGTCGAGATCAACACCATCCTTTGTGATGACGGCAATCGAGTACTTGTCCATACTCCTGGCATCTCTGTAGAAGAGAACCTTCATGCACTCTTTGATCTTCTCTACCGCCTGTTCCCTTGTGACATTCTCTACGGCAGCCTCATCTGGCAATATTGTCCTTAGGATTGGCTGAGCGAGATGTGCACCGAAGCCAGTGGCCAGCGATGGTGATGAAAAGGTGGTACCGAGAAGGTCTGCACTCGCAAGGAAGGGCTTCTTATCTCCGTCCATGCCCACAATGAGCAAATGGTTCCACAATGGGTCGAACTTTGAGCGGCGGTTGTACATAACTTTGGCGAGGTAAGTGTGGAGGTTCTTGGCGTTCAGCGAGTTCTCGGAAGAGGAGTAGTTCTCGCGGATGTCGAGCGAGTTGAGTAGGCGGTCCAGGTACTGCATGTCCGAAACATCGCCGCCGAAACCCACGACTACCTCGTCATTGAACTTTCGTAGACGCTTGACGTCGGTGAAGCGAGCAAGAGAACCGTATGAAGCTATGTATGTTTGTCAGCCAGACCCTCGTCAACCATAGTCTTGTGCCATACCCAAGTTGTCCGCGGCAATGACTACGCCATCCTTGAACTTGGCCGCAAGTACTGAGGTACCGGTAACGATCGGGCTCTGGGTATGCTGGTTCGGGCCTGCAGCGGAGAAGTGTGAAGGGTCGTAAGCGCCGTATACATCGTCTCTAGGCTATGATGTATTAGTACCGTTGCTGTTTGAGGCGAGCGGAAGACATACACGACCCCAAGCTTGTGGAAGGTGGTTCATGGTGTTGGCGGTAACTGAAACGGTGGTTTGGAGAGGGTGGTTTGTTCGGGAATCGGAGAAGCTGATATGTCGTAGTGGACTTGAAGGTGAGGTTGTTGTCACGATGCCCGCCAGGCAGTCGGTGGTTGCGCAGCTCGCCCGCCAAGACATAGAGCTGGCCCAAGCTTCCGCATACTGAGGTCAATCCGAGATGATCGTCTACAAGCATTGCGCATCCAAAATGCTCGGAATTGACTACCCAGATAGTGACGAGGAGGATGTCGTGCCCGCGACTAAGCCAGAGGTGAGACTCACAAATGTGCATCAAGGGCTCTGGTGGCTACTAATATAGAGTTGACCAACATTCCTGCAGCAGTTGCGCCGACCCCAGAACCTCTTTCCGCTCCCGCGCCTCTCGAACAACCGCCCACCTCCTCAGCTCCAGTGAATGGTCCTGCGCAAGGTCCGACGGTTTCGCCGCCTCCAGAGGAAGATGTTCCTTCAAATGATGCCGCGCCAGGCTCACCGTACACAACTACACGCGCTCTGATTCAGAACCTTACTCTACCTACCGTTCCAAACTTCGACATACCGCCTTCCCCACCTGGGTCACCACCCCAGAGAGCTACCAAGAAGTTTGCGCAATTCCTAGAGCTTAAAAAGAAGGGTCAGCATTTCAACCAGCGTTTGGAAGGCTCGTCAGTCCTACGCGATCCGGGGCATACGCGGAAACTGATGGACTTTGCGGGAATCAGCGAAGAGGATTCATATGCATCCACCCTACCAGAAGATGTCGCGGTACCCGCAATCTTTCCGGAGTGGGCCTACGTCGAGGAACTGAGAGCCTCACAGAAGCGTATCGCGAAGACCAAAGAACAGGAGAGGTCCAAGGCACCAAGAGAAGCTCTCGAGTTCGTCTCTGCGTCCAAGACTGTCGCACCGAGCTCTACTACGGGAAAGCGCAAGGAGTTGGAACATAGAGGAAAGGATGATCAGACTTCAAGGAGCAAGTTGGAGAGCAGGTCAAGGTCGCCAAAGAGGAGACGCTCGAGGTCCAGAGAGAGAAGGTGATAGAGGAGATTGTACATTAGCGACAGAAATCAGTAGTGCAATGCTATGGGAACAATACCTGAAAACTCCATCACGAGCTTGAAGTCTAGTTAGGTAATTCCTAGGATATAAACTGAAGCCATTTCTGTATATGCTCCAAGACGGTCCTTGATGTACGCTCTCACTACATCAGCGCCAAGACACTAGCGCGTGGAAGCTCCAGGCATTCGAGCTGCGTAACTCTAGAGCTTCAACACCAACAAATAGAACCGCCGCTATAACCCACAACCCTCCGATATCGACTGGAGCCCCTACATTCCGTTTCGAATTCACGTCTACAAAACCCAACAATGGCTGCGCTCTACACCGGTGCACCCCCGCAAGGTGGCCCAGGCTATTCGTTCAACCAGACCCCCAGAACTGTCCCATCAGGCGAGCGGCAACATGGCTTTTACCCGTATGTGTAACTCTATACCATGAATATATGGAGAACTAACAAGATCAGCTACACCGACAACGGCGGATCAACACTAGGCATCTCCGGTGCCGACTTCGCCATCCTGGCAGGTGACACACGTTCGACATCCGGCTACAACATCAACACACGATACGCACCCAAGCTCTTCAAGATCGGCGGTGAGGGACCAGACAACAAGGGCGCCAGGATAGTACTGTCAGTAGTCGGTTTCGCAGCAGACGGTGACGCGTTGAAGGAGCGTCTCGACACCATCGTCAAGATGTACAAGTACCAGCATGGAAAGCCCATGACCGTCTCCGCCTGCGCACAACGACTCAGCCACATCCTCTACAACAAGCGATTCTTCCCCTACTACGTACACGCCATCTTGGCTGGTCTGGACGAAGAGGGCAAGGGTGCGCTGTACTCCTACGACCCGGTCGGCAGCTACGAGAGGGAGCAGTGTAGGGCGGCTGGTGCTGCGGCATCACTCATCATGCCTTTCTTGGACAATCAGGTCAACTTCAAGAACATGTACGAGCCAGGCAGCGGAACAGGTCACGAGCTCAAGTCAAAGCAAGCACAACCGCTACCGCGGGATCACGTCGAGGATCTGGTCCGGGATGCTTTCACAAGCGCGGTTGAGAGGCATATCGAGGTTGGTGATGGTCTTCAGATGATGATCATCACGAGTGAGGGTATAGCCGAGACCTTCACCCCGCTTAAGCGGGATTAGAAAGGTGTGGTAGGTAGATGGAGCGCGAGGTATCTTCACGAACATGATGATTTCAAGACACCAAGTAGATGTATGAATAGCATAACAATGCTACCGACGATCAGGAATTGAAGCCTTGCATGATCATTGATAGGGCAGATTACAAACAAGCTGTCTAACTTTTTCTTCCTCTATTCAATCTTCGTATGTCCATTTCTCTGTAGATAAGGCACCTGTGCGGCACTTCTGACTACTATGATATCTGGCAAGCCCCTGTTGTCTTATATACTAACATAGGCCGGGCTGTGTGGAACTTTAGATGTTGCGACTTGCTTTTCTTTGTAATTTTAGTACAAATCATACTACCTCTCTTCCTACATTGCTCTTTTCATACCTCTATCTATAGCATTCTTATATTTTCACGAAATAAAGCATTCTGTCTTTGTTCTGTGCTTTACGCCGCCTACGCAGAGAGGCGGCAAGTAAACAAGAGGGGTGTCAAGGAAATACATTTGCATTGAGATCATTCCATAGTGCTACATTACAGTATCACATCACCCTTCCCTAGTATTACTCACTCTGCCGCATTAAGACATAGTTCACGTAACAATAAAACGGCATTTGTGGGAGCAAAAAGAATACTCACTCTTAAGGCATTAAGTGACTGCCGAAAACCACCACTCGAACCCGCAGCTTTCCAATCTTTTGGGCAGCTACCCCGAGGTTGGCGGCGGTGTTACCCGTACTTTTTCTATGTAATCACGTTTCCGACCGCCACGAGAGTATTCCAAAGTCATGTGTTGATGGGATATTGGGTAAGATTCAGGGCTGTATAGCGAGAGAGATCATGGGGTTGTATATGGTGGGTGGAGGAAGGCGAGGTGAAGGTGAGGGTAGGCATTTGCTACTTTGATGGTTGGAGAAGGAATGTGGGCGTGTTTGTGGGAAGCGAGAGGTTTAAGGAAGAGAAAGACAATGATGGGAAGGACGACGAGACTTGTATCCGGATGAACGGATGACTTGAGAGGGGAGACTGATATTGCTGTGGCAGACTCACCTATGGACGTATGGATAGAGTAGGCGAGTCTGCGACAACGATACAAGGCAGACACTAATTCAATTCTAGAAGAGACGGATATATAGCGAATATAGACGTTGTCGACAGACGTGAGCATGTGATGAGTTTGAGAAGTGAAAAAACTCTGCCTATGCGAACTCAACTATGTTAGTAAAAAGACGCGATGCAGATAGGAGAAAAAGTTTAGCGATGAGAATGGGAAGTAATTCGCCGAACAATATGTTGGGCTTAAATTTCCATGGGGTAAAAGGACGCTGTTCATGAAAGAGCGTTTGGTAGGTAGGGTGAAGGATAATGATCGGAACAGCAGCACCAACATCTGGAGTAGAATTTGGGAGCTACCTACGACTCCCTGACACAAGCATCTCCGTATGAACATCGTAGAAACCCATCATGATGGACTGAAGCTGTGCGTCGATGAAGGAACGATGGGAGGTTCGTGTGCGGCACGCGCCCTTGTCCCGACTGCGCTAACCTATCCCCACATCATCACGGCCAGCATCTCCGCATATCCCGACCTACCAAGATTGCATTCCCAACCACGCGACTTTCAGAGTGTTACCTCGCCAGGAATCGAGCCGTCTAAGACCCCCTGCTTCCATACTAGAAAGAGACGAGAAACAAGCTTTTCTGCCGAGGTACCGGATCTGGGGAAGGCGCAGACGCGGCACGCGTCGCTTCTCGAATTTCATTTAAACAAATTGCTTTCGATAACTCTTCGCCCTAAGCCCTGGCCGACTCACTCGATGGCCTGAGATCACGGTTTCGAGCAATTTCTGGTGGACAGCGTACACACAATAGCAGTTTGATGTTGTAGAGCTGCACAACTCGTGTCAGCGCTCAACGCGAACAAGAACATACGCGTCAATGAGTGTAAAGGTCTTTGTTTCAGCTCACAGAGATGCAGCAATGAGACTTCGAGACTGTCTACAAGGTGCACGCCCAATCGAACCGACGGGAGCTTTAACCGGTGGCTTGTAGTACGTACGTTATATACCAGCAGCCCTGCACGACGCACACAAAAGCATACCTATGGAGCGAATCTAGAGCCAGAACCTTGTGTGCGGGCTGGTTAATATCCACGCCTGCCACAGGACGTTACACGTGGAAAATAGAACCCAGGTTTTGGCAATGACAAGCTTTATTTTCATATAATCTTATGTCACACGACGGTACCATACTCTAAACATGTACCTTTTAGGGTGTAGTAGCACGGATCGAAACAGCGGGCTGCACTCCAAATGTAAGCGAGCATGTTGTATACTGCCTGAAGCATGAAGCAGCGAGTATAAAGAGGTGTTGGGTACGAAACCAGTTCGATATCATCTCAGTAAGATCTCATCACTTCCCTTCTTCCAGGTTACCGACTACCGTCATAATCCCTACTATGAGAAGCGCGATCATCTTGACCGGCGTTGCTGCCCTCGCAACACAGGTAGCATCTCACGCGACTTTCCAGGACCTATGGGTCAACGGCAAAGATCAGATAAGTACTCTCAGAAACTCATCATCGAAAACACTGACACCCGTTCACCAGTCCACTTGTGCAAGGCTTCCCAACAGCAATAGCCCAGTCACCTCGGTAGCAAGCAATGACATCCGCTGCAATGCCAACCAAGGTCCAGCAGCCTCAAAATGTAGCGTCCCTGCCGGCGGCACCGTCACCGTAGAGATGCACCAGCAAAATGGCGACCGCTCCTGCGCAAACGAGGCCATCGGTGGTGCTCACTACGGCCCCGTCCTTGTCTACATGTCTAAAGTCGCAGATGCATCCACAGCGGATGGCTCGACCCCTTTCTTCAAGGTCTTCCAGGATACGTGGGCGAAGAACACTGCGGGTGGTGGCGGTTCGGATGATTACTGGGGTACGAAGGATCTGAACAAGAACTGCGGGAAGATGGATGTGAAGGTCCCCGCGAACCTGGCTCCAGGAGACTATCTATTAAGAGCGGAAGCTATTGCGCTGCATGCCGCGTCTGGTGCTGGGGGCGCTCAGTTCTACGTTACCTGTTATCAGATCACCGTCACTGGTGGCGGATCATCTTCACCTGCTGGCGTGTCATTCCCTGGAGCTTACAAAGCTACCGACCCTGGTATCCAGATCAACATCTACCAGAACCTCGCTTCGTATGTCGCACCCGGTCCGGCAGTTATCGCCGGTGGTACTGAAGCCGTCGCTGGAAGTGCTGGATCAGCCGTCACTGCTACTGGTGGAGCGCCGGTTGCCACCGCTACCGCAACTACTATGAAGACATCTGCAGTAGCCACGTCTGCCGCCGCTGTGCCGACGAGTGGAGGCGGTGCTGGTGCATGCTCGGTTGCAAAGTACGGTCAGTGCGGCGGAAATGGATACACTGGATGCAAAACCTGTAAGTTGAATGAGTTCGAGTATACGAGGATAAGCTTATACTGACGATTTTTAGGTGCTTCAGGACTTACCTGCAAAGCTGGGGGTGACTATTACTCACAGTGCGTCTGATTAGCTTAATGCCAGCATACGGTAGACTTTAAGGATCTTCTTGTAAATACTCTGAAATTGACAGTCACCTGAAATTTGTCGTCACTGTCTACCGCCATGTACTCTAGGCTCCCTGATCGAAGCTAGAGCAGTAGCAGCGCCCTTCCACACCAACGTCGCATTTCCTTTGCATACATAGCATTTTCAAGCATCTATATGTGCAGATCAGTCTCGTTTCGCCAAAAACGCCCTTCGGAGTAATTGCACTTCTTGCTTCAGCCCTTCACGTCAGAACGATTGTAAGCATAGTGACTTAGCCCTAATTAGGTCTAGTCACACCGGCATAACACTTTTAGTCCGATATCTTTCCATTCCTCCTATCCAGCCGCAATGACACATGCAATTCATACCGAAACAGATTTCGCATCTGAAACAAAATCTGATCATTTGAAAATAAGCTTGACGCGCGTAACTTGACTCCTGCATGCAATGCTTGTCGGGCTGTGGCTTCGGTATTGGACGCCTAACGTTGTTGCCTAGACATCATACCATGATGAGTGCATGCACTTACCGGAAGCTGCCAAACAGTCACTCCGAACCGTGCATAGATATGTATGAGATGAGCTTTGTGGCTTGGACTGAATGAAAGGGGGTCAAATTGAATTCCGACGCAACCCACCAGGCAAAAAGGACAATGACGAGCCTGCGTAGGGTATCCAACTTGATCGGTGGTGATGAGAAGAATTTGCATATAAGACGACCTGTGCAATATTGATGGGGTAGTCATCCAATTCAACCAGAGCAGAAGCATACAATATCTCAATCGCCTTACTTTTACCTGGCAGCTTCAAGCGCTATCGAACCACATTTGTTCATCACAACTACCTATCACAGCTTCCATCACAATGTCTTTTCCTTCTAAGACAACGACATGCTCTCCCACCGATCTGCCACGCTACTCCACCACTACACCACCGCCATACTCGGCATCCGATGCAAACTCCATAATCTCAACGAAGTCAACATCGAAGAGTATTCTGGCAAAGGTGCTAAACCGAAAGCGTATGTAAATCTACTCTAGTGAACTGAGAACATTCTAACGCCGACAATAGCATCTGGAACAACATCGCCTTCAAGTAGCCAAGCGCAGAAGGAAACAGAAGAAAAAGAGACGAGAGCTGCTGCAAGAGCAGTATACTTTGCTGGGCGTTAGATAGGTTACTATCATTCGAGAGAGGAACATCATCCGGAGCATTGAGATGTTCGTTGTGAAGCTTTATGGGTGGGATGTATCGTATGCTCGTAGTATACGGCTAGAGCATTGAAGAAGCCATGGCAGGCCTATGCAATATTGTGTTTCGCCTTTGGTGTCCGTCGGCGTCTGGTGTTATGTAGTTTGTATCGCGTATTCAACTCTTTGTCAATGTAGTATCCTCGACCCGCTTAAAATATGTCCTGGAGAAGTCAGTGAACCACGTATCTGCCTATGGCCGCTCAGCTTACTGTATTGTTCCACGTTGCATTATCCAACCAGTTCAAAAAGTCCTCCGACTCAGTCGGTATAGGTTCCAAACCCTCAATCATGGGCATGTCGAAGAAACCCTGCCCCGCTCCAGTCATAGCTGCGGCATCATCGCCATGTTCTTGCCCACCATTAACTGGAGGCACGTAGTTGAGAACTTCTTCGAGAACTAGCGTAAGCATCTTGTTAAGCTCGCTGCATAGCTTGTAGTTTCCGTCGCCGGGAAGAACGATCCACTCCAGACATGAAGTCAGCACGGAAAGATTCCGGATCACATCTGCTCGAGATATCGTGTCAGGTAGTGGTACGCCTTCAATCGTGCATCTTCTAAGCTCAAGTGCTAGGACACCCGCGGCTGGAGAGCAGTAGAATAAGATGACGGTGGGGAAATGGCGACGAGTTTCGTAGTCGCCATTTTGCGGCTTGGTTGAGATAAGGGACGTAACCAGTAACTTTAGCGACACTTCCAATAGTGCTGGGAGTGCTTGTTGCGTAATCCGGTGGAGGAGACGCTGCGTCTGGAAATGGACGTGTAGGTAGTCTAGGTAGTAAGCGACTAGTCGCATGGCTAGGCCAGGACCACGCCCTACCCAGGCAGCCTCTTCCGTATAGGTGTCGTATCGAAGGTGCGTTGGCAACGCGTTCCACCATGTCGTACATTCAGCCGATATCGCCCTGAGCGTGTTAGCCAAATGTAGAGAAGAGGTCACGGGCCAGACGTACTCCACGTTCCGCACGACTTCACTATCCTTTTCGCCAGCCAGGCTTTGTTCCAGCAACCTCTCTTTGAATACAGCAAGTTGACATCGCATTCTGCCGAAAGTAGCAGGATGAAGGTGCCCTTCGGTGTTCCAGCCCGCGCTATCCAGCTTCGAAAGCTCAGCATTCAGTACTTCCGGATCTTCCGAGGTCACAGCCTGATCGCTAATGTCCAACAACATCTTGCGGTCACTGTACCTCCAGCCCATCATCGGAGGTCGTCCGTAGAACACCGCCAGGGTCTTGTCGGAGCGATATACTGCGGCGTAGAGGCGTCTTCTGAATTCGCGCATGAAGAATGGTTCCGCATTGGTGCCATCTACGTTGCAAGCTTCGCAATGTATGCCTGCAGCGTATAGAGCGGAGACACTGTCGCCCATACGCCTCCATGTGGCGTGATCTAGACGGGTCAGCAATTGTGATGTAGCCCTCAGGAGTATAGATTGACGCACGGTTATCTCCGTAGAAGCTACTGACTACCATTAAATTGATGTAGACGACACATGTCATAAGCTCGTTGACGGCGCCGTGTGTTTGGCAGATGTTGATGCACGTATTAGTTGCGTGCATTATGTCTTCAATGAACTCTTCCCTGTTCATTTGCTTGCCGTCTTCTAGAGTGAAAAGAGCATCATTAGGTGATGTATATTGGGCGTTGGAGCCAGCAACCGCCATTATCAAGCCCAAAATCTCCCACCTCAAGTTCTTCCCTGTGAAGAGAGTGTGAAATTCTGATGGACGCATATCTGAGGGTATTTTCAGTGGTCGAGAGGAGTTCCTTGTAATCTCTGCGTATAGAGGATATGCGTGATTACCAGCAGCTTGGAGCTGTTCTATGTCTTTGCGTAATTGCGGCATCGCGGAGAGAATGAGTGGGCCAACAAGGGCAGGATCTTTGTGCATATCGAAGTACATATCAAGAGATCTTTCAAAGAAGGAAAAGGGTTGAAGCGTAGAGACTATCGTATCTCCAAGTGAAAATTGGCAGTGCCGATGTCCCATACCTCTACTTGATGCTGAAGGGGTTATGCTTAGTCTCTCAGACGGCTGTTCATGCACCGTGTCTGGCAAGGGGTGCTCTTCTGTGAAGACAGCAGCGTAACTAGTGGAACCCAAGAAGAAGTTCCTAGATGGGCTGGGGCCGCTTTGCGTTGTTCTGGTAGCAGACTCAGGAGGGGTAGGCCAAGGGACGAATCCCGCATCGTTCCTTAATGTTGGAGGACTCAGGGTCAACGGAGTCAACCTCCCTTGACTGGACGATGGGTTTGTAGCATGCCCATCTAACCTCCGACGACGCGGTTCTGGTTTCTTGCGTGGAGTGCCGGCAGGCTTCGTCATGGGATTAGGATGGTAGAAGCACTGCTCTGTCATCCCACGAGCTTGACACTTTGAGCATGTCGGCATGGCATGGTCGCACTTGATTTTTGATATGCGACATGGTTCGCAAGACCTGCGAATACCCCATTAGCTCATATCTACAAGGCACCTCGAAGCGGCTGTCGGAATCACCGACCTCAGCTTTCCGTTTCTCCGTAACATAATGGCTGGCTCTCCGGACATTCGGGTGTTGCAACAGTGTGAAAATGCCTGCTTAGCAACCAGAACTCACGTATCATCCAACGTACAGTTGTGGAATCCGATCAATCGTTCCGACAGCAGCTCTCCGGCGTAAAAGTAAAACGAGGGTTGCGCCTAATCCTAAGCAGGTTTAGAGGACAGCACCCAGCGCCTCGCCATCTCTCCCACCATTGGATGGTTCTCCCGACAAGAGGACGCCTAAAGATCGATTTGCGTTATCTTTCCTGATGGAGCTGATCGTGGGCCATAAGCCTAGGACACGGAGTACTCGGAATGAACCAAGCAGTACTTTGTGTGCTGCTTCGTAGTGCTGAGCTGCGAAGCTGGGATGAGCAATGCACAAAAAATTGATGTCCGGAACTCTCGAATCGCGACGCTGATGCGATTATACTGGATGTGGCAGAAGGAAATCCTGGTCGTTGGTGCGGAGTTGTTGTCCGCCGGGCGTGCTGAGAGGGCATGCTTGCAAAAATGTGGCGGCTTAGCGCGAAAGCCGGGCATCGTCTACGAAGAACTTCTCTCCTTCTAGAGTTGTCATACACAACAGCAAGATCCTAAACCCACTTGCAGCATATTTTTACTTACTGGCCATGTTGTTGAATAATAGGAATACCTCTGAGTAGCTTCACGCCCAGTACAGGGCTCAAAAAATACAAGCTTCTCTGCAAGTTCGAAGCGGCCTCTATGGGCGCGGGGATCCTCGCAATCGCAGTCAAAACGATAGTGGTCCCATTCCCTGCACCTCGCCCCTAATGACGCATATCCTGTGACGAGTAAATCGATGTTGAGGGTCATTATACAGTACTGCGGGGTCGAATGCTCTTTACATGCTCAGGTGTTCTGCTGCCACTCTGTTGCAGAACTCTATTGAACGAAGCAAATATATCATTTTTAAAAATGCCGTCGCCTGTGCCAGATTTAATGAGAGTTCGCCAACGCTAAACTCTGATGACACTGGAGCAAAGTTGCCTCCAGTTGAGAAGCGTCAATGCAATTCCGCGTGATTCGATATAAAACATAACCATACTGACTCTCGCTACCTCACGTCGCAGGCATAACATACCGTACCGAGGACATCGACTATAACCTTCGTAGTAACGCGGATGTTCTGCTCCTCTTCGCTCTCGCCAAGATTGCTCATTGGATATAGTTCATCCTGACTTCCTGTTTGTATATTGTCTTCCTCAGCGTGGGTACGCATCTTGCTTCCCTTCATCATACGACTAGCATTGCCTAAGGAGCGGCCCTTTGAACTTGAACCTGGAGTGGCAATGCCAAAGTGATATTCCTCCGTGGCAGTCTGATCCTTCTTTGATATTTTCGTCCGATAGAAACCGTACATACTAGGCATGTTTGCGGTGATGATTGCTACTGCGAATTCGATGGACGTTACGATGGTAACGGAGCCGAAGATATAAGATGTGTCTTTCGTGTTCGCGAGTTGCCAGAGGACGATGAAGCGAAGGACAACTCAAACCGACAGTAGCAACATGCAATCCTGTTAGCAGAATCCTATTGGTCACAAATATGCGGTGTAGGAGCATGCTGTGCATGTCAGGCCGTGCGACATATGTCACGGCGTAGGGGCGTGGTAATATCTGGTGGTGTTTCCATGATGTTGTTACCGAATCGGCTCATCTTCAGGGCTCTCTCTATGACAACCTATGTTACCAGGGGAATATAAATACCCCAAGGTTGACGGGTAGCGCGGCAAGATATCTCACAGAACCCGGGGTTGGACATTAAGGAAGTATGCACGCGATGAGGCTTACCTTCAAACAAGCTCGTCCCACAGCCGTTACCGCTTGCCGCGCCTAGTTTCAGCACGTGTTTCCTATTGGACGTGAAAGCAAGTCGAACGAGTCAGTAATGGTTTTTTGCCAAATGCGGAAACTTGCACCGAGGTAATGCCTTGTAGACGCTGCATAATTGGTGACCTTCACGCTGCAGGGCATGCGGCGTCGGGGTTTTGGTCTGATTGCCTCGTAAATTCTCCGCTTTTGAACTTCAAGTTTCTAAGCAGAACCCCCTCGCCTCTTGTTCGTTGCATTATCCGCAGCTGCTCGGGCTGAATCCAGTTTCGTTTCAACAAACTATCATGTCCACGAAAGAAGTTCGGATTCGCCCAGCGGGCTGGGAGAGCGCTCCCGCAGAGGAGCAATTTGCTCTCTCTGATATGGATCATACGATGCCGAAGATCTATGTCCAGATAGTGGAAGTGTTCAAGCTCGCACCACTTTTCGACAAGACTAAGGTTGTGGACAGCATGGCAAAAAGTCTCGAGTTTACATTGAGTCAGTTCCCCATCCTCGCTGGCGGCTTGAAGATGGATGCGGAGAATGGCCGTTTGTGGGTGACGAAAAGAAAGGACAGTGAAGTCAGTCTGTTCGTGCAGGACTTGGAAGAAACATTCCCGTCTTTTGGTGAGCTGGATAGGACCGATTTCCCGCCGCAACTTTCAAAGGACACATGTTGTTGCCCAAGGCGGTGACGGAGAAACAACTATTCTTGCCTCTCGGGGAAAATCAAGAGGACTATCTTATCATATCGACGTTTCAGATCAATTTCATCAAAGGCGGCCTTGTCCTCGGTGTCGCTATCCACCATGACTGTTCCGACGGCCCAGGATGCGACGGCTTTCTCACTACTTGGGCGCAGAATTCTGCAGCGGTGGTCAATGGGACCTCCCCTAAAGCGGTACCTGAAGGAACGATGAACCGATCGCGTCTCAGTGCAAAGAAACCGGATGCCGGACGATGGAAAGAACTTGACCAGAAGTTTCTTGTGCTTAAGGATGGCGGTGGACCAGCTCCTCCACCACCAGGCGACTTCAAGATGCCCGAATTGGCCATTCGCATGTGGCATTTTCCCAAGAGTAAGACCGAGGAACTTAAATCTCGAGCGATGACACAGACAGGAGAAAGCTGGATTTCCACTTACGACGCAATCATGTCGATTCTCTGGAAGAGTATCACACGGTCCAAGCTTGAGCTTCTTCACCCTGACTTCGGCAAGGGGGTCATACTAGTACACGCGGTTGATACACGAAAGGTGTCGGACCCGCCCTTGCCAGAGACAATGATGGGAAATGCCGTTGCGCTTCCCCGCACGGAGCCGATTAAGATATCCGAACTCCTCGGTGAAGACAATCTCTCAGAGATCGCGCAAAGAGTGCGGAAGTCAATCAAGACTATCACTTCGCAGTACGTTGCTGAGCTACCTGAATGGATCGCAGGATTAAACGATAGGCGGTGGATCAATATCAATATGAGTTCGTTCCTGGGTATGGACTTGACGGGTACGAGTTGGCAAGACATGAACGTATACCGGAAACATGACTTCGGTTTCGGTATTGCGAGGGCCATTCGTTTTCCGGATCCCCAGTTCGAAGGATACGTTTTTGTATATCCGAGCAGGGCGGATGTAAAAGAGAATGCCATTGACGAAGGTGTCGAGGTATGCGTGTGCTTAGAAAAAGGTTGCCATGATCGGTTGATGAAAGATCAGGAGCTGCTCCGATATCCACAACCTCGTGGTAATTAGGCGAGACACGGCTCAGATCGTGCTGTATGGCTACTGTAACAACTGTCCGCTAGAGTAGAATGTACCATATTTTGCTTCGGGTCGTGGTGCTTCGTAGAGAAAACCGGTTCCGGACCACCCGTCTCTGTATCTGTGCCAGCAGCTCTTTCATCCATGAATTATGCCAGATTGTGTTTGTGCCTTCATGACGTCACACCATACCATGTAGTATTTCCCTAGGTCGAATATCTTCCAGATACTTGCCAGCATCTTATGGATGGACATGCAAGCATACGGGAAGCAAGAATCGAACGCAAAGTGATGCCGATCACGGTTCGTAGTTGCTTCCACGTCGTGAAGTATGCGTTGCGCTCTCTACATCATTGTAGGAACTGAGTAAGGTCAAAATGAACGAGAATAACGATGGTATCAGCGCTGTGGCGTAGTCCACTATCAACGCTAATCGTTGTCTCGTGGTAAAGGTCGGTCCTGCGACGATCGTGTTCCTCATCGGTATCATCCACCCCCTAGACTCGTTTGGGCATAGACCCGATTGGAGGATGTGTATCTCGAGCGCCCTCCCAAGTCTAAGAGCCCACGCAAAGCGGCAGGCCTACATATATCATATGAGCATTTTTGGTGTTGTTTCATTCTTTGCAACATTTTGAAAACTTCAACAAACACGATTCTAGGGTTATTCCTGATGACACAAGTCAACTATGTTGAGCAATACATCATGCGCGACAGCCGCTTCATCGTTCGGCTTACTTTACCTTCCACCAGTGTGCGCTGGCATTCGACAAGCCTGCTTACACAGAACGCTCACAACCCATTGATGCGCGCATCCGGATAGAAAGAATGGTATGACATATTGCCGGAGGAAAACGATTGGATTGAGTTCATGCACATAGGTCACTCCCCGCGGCATGAGCTGGCAGCTTGTCAACCGGTGAACACCGCAGAGCCGCACTAGGTCGTAATTCGCAGTTGCTCAACCAGCCATCACCTTCAGTACGACCTTAATTCGTTCCACCAAGGCTGAATTTGATGAGGTATGGCTTAGCGAACAAGGCGCAGGCTGTGCATTGCATAAATGAATGCCTGAGGGATATTGACGCGGCTGGGAAAACCCTCAAGTGTTTCAGATTTGGCTAACAGAAGGAGCGAAAATCGCGACTCAAAAGCGCAAAATTCGATGCGACCAGCCACTATCGCGAATCTATATCGACCTCAAACAATCGGTGATTTGCAGCGCAGCGCGGAGGGAGCGCGAACGTTTGTTGCGGTTTGGTGCGATCTAAAAGTTGTGCGGATGCATGCAGCTAAGCCAATAGCTTGCATTTTCCGGTTGTCCTTCACCGGTCCTCGCGGGGCAGCGTAAGATGGGCTCGAATGCCACCAGACTAATCATCGTCTGAACTTCTGACAATCAGCCGCTCTGAGACAGATTCTCCTTGCGCGTCCTCCTCAAGTCACGGCGGACGTCACTCATTCTGGTCGGACCCTTCCCGTGTGTCGTTCCCTGTTGCGCATCGCTGTTCTGCACGGGTACGAGCCGTTTACCTTCCCGTCTTCACCATCTCCAGTCAGTGGGCCGAGCGCTGGGGCATCATCCCATACAGGATCCTCACAGCCGTTTGATGCGCAAGGTCTAGAAAGACCCTAATTTCTGTTCGGCCCCCAGCGGCCACTTGCGCACCATGTCGACATACTCACCGCAATACCATCAATACCCGGAACAACAGGTTTTCATCGACCCGCATGCATTTGGATATGGTCAATATGACAACCGACGGTCGAAGACACCAACCGACTCCCTGATCAATCATACTGGACACTCCCCTGGCCCGCTTGCGACCCCACCACTTGCGAGCCGCAATCTGTCGCAACAATTGGAACTACCTCAAGACCAACCGCCAGAGTATATGCAATGGGAGAATGATAGTTCTTCGACTTCGCCTACGTCCGTAAGGACACCCGACGGCTCATCCTTTGAGGGAGAAATGACTGATTTCTCGCCCAACTACCACCACAACGGCAACACAATGTCAACGCAAAGCTCATATCACTCCATACCGGCGGTGGACTCTAGCATGTTACTCAGTGATCAAGGTTAGTTGTCTTGAGATTACCCACCCATATCCGCTGACACCCGCATAGTAGTCCAGGCGGCATTTAACGCTACAATGGCTGAAACTCAACAGTATCAGCAACAATATACCATGCAAAGCCAACAAGCCCACCAGATTTCGCCGGTACATGCTCAGACCAACATGTTCAATCAGAACTACACCACCCAGCCACCTCGCCATGACCCTTGGAACGGGCAAGCACCTTCGCGGTCTTCGATGATCCCTCGATCTGGCCATGTTGTTTTCGACCCTGCGAGCGATCATATCAATTACTCCGACTATTTGATTGATGTGGACTCGTGGGCGGCGCAATACACAGATCCTTCCTCCTTGATCTCGCCCAGCGAACCTACCACATCATTCCAAGGAGAACTATACTTTGCGCAAGGTCAAAATCTCCCTCATCGCGCGTACGATCATGTACCACGGACGCAGCTACCGAATCATCAGTCGATAGAAATGCAATTAACGCGGGCATCACCGCCACCTGACCAGCAAAATTTCGTCAACTACAACGCGTCGTCCAGTCTCTTTACGGATAGTTACATTACCAGCAACCAATTCCCTGCCCCACCGTCGACGGCATCATCAACCGGCTATCACCCAAGGTCTCCGTATCAGCCAGAGATCAGCCCTTCTGCACCTAGTCCAGGAAGTTCCGATGGCGTGTACTCCTCGTATCAGCATTCCGACTCTGGCATGATGTTCGACCAGTACCAGACTCAACAGTACACTCATATGCAACAGCTGCCACAGATACAGCAACCACAACAGCCTCCCATCAAGGTAGACTATTCTATGATGAATGGTGTACCTGAAATGAGTTTCGATGCATCTCCTGAACCAGAATCATCCCAAAGTGCAGCACAAAAGGCTTTGGCAGCGAAGTCAGGGGGTAGGGCGTTGGGCACCCATCTCGAGCCAACTGTTGCCAAAGCAGCACATGACATGCGCAAAATTGTTGCGTGCTGGCATTGCGTGTTGCAGAGAGACAAATGTGGACCAGGCGATATATGCGAGCGCTGCTTCAAGCGGTCACAGCGACCAAATGCCGATTGCGGTCTTGGATGCAACCGGCTGAAGCTCATCGATTTGTCGCCATACTTCCTTCCTTCCCTTGTTACGCAGATGCATGAGGACGCGAACCTCACGCATTTTGTGACTCAGTACATACAGCAGTGGGGAAGCGTTGAACTAACCGTCATGATGACATGCGGTCAGGACAGCATGCCACGGATACCGGTGAAGGTATACGAATTTATACCTCGCGGAGACGCTTTGTTGGTACAAATCCAGTACAGAACCGACCCTGTCACACATGCAAGGGTCGCTATTCAGAAGCAAAGCCCAGCATTAGGCATGGTACACATCAACCACAACGAAGAAAAGAAGTACGACAGGTACATCACTGAAATTGTCGATCACCACCTCGATGCCTTTGGCGAACTCTGTTGGATGGAAGACGACAACGACTTCCAGCAGAAACTCTTTAAGCTGATGACGCGTGTGAAACCCAAATCAGAAGATGAAGCAAAATTACTCCGCGAGATTTTCCGCCTCATCGTAGTAACCTTCATCATGTCACACACGCTCACTATCGCCGAGGAAACTAAAGTCGATACACTATCCCGTATGCACTCGTACGGCGGCCACAACTCCTACGTCGAGAACTACACATCGCCGCGCATGACCAACCGGCAACTCAAGTACTTCTTCTCGCGCCTCCAACGCTCTATCCAAACCACTGTCCTCAACAAGCTCCAGCAAATCTTCAAATCTTCCAAAGGTTGTGACAAATGGCTTGCAGCCTTTGTTGCGGTGCTAGGGATGTGCATGGCACTTGAAGACCAGCAAAAGACCATACACCTTGTTATGTCCACCAAGGCTACCACGGAGGGCTTGGATCAGAGAGACGCGCAGAGCCAGGCGGATATCGCGTGTCGTGAGATCGATCAAAGGATGCATTTCGTGCAGCAGATATTCAGATGGAAGTACAACCGCAAGCACAACCCTATGCGTGATGCAGATCACGACTGGGAAAAGGAAGTGGGCTTCGGGGATGCAAGCAGTGTGAGCTTCGTGAGACAAGTTGCGCAGTTGGTCAAGGAAAACAGTAAGTCCCTCCGCTCCCGCTCCCATGTGGGTATGACGGACGAACGTACTGCTAATATCGATCCAGTCGATTTCTTACAACAACGGCAGCAGGTCAGCATCTCGAGTGATAACCAGACAAAGTATACGTCACGTCTTGTGGGCCAGTTTCTGCTCTCGTTCTGGCTTCCTAGCGTATAGGGCGCTTTGGGCGATTGAGAGTTACAACGCCCATCTCGAGTGCGCCACCGAGCACTGCGACCACATGCAGCGTCCGCATAGCCCTTTCCTTTCGACACGATTCCCACGATCTATGTGTGACCGTCCTTTCCTATTTCTCTTTCATCGCGTTTGAGCATTCGCAGTTAGGCTCGCGCTTGCCTTTCACTTCACGCACCAAAAATACGTTGGATGACCCACTTCTTGGTCCACGACTTTATGAACTTCACCGCATTCACGCTCTTACGGGAAACCGATTTATTCTTATACCCTTCGGTTTTGTTACGCAATGTCACGTTCCTTTTGTTTAGAAGATTTGGAGGGCCCGGGCCCTTCCTTGGGGCAGAAGCATGTATCATGATTAGTTTAATGATATCACTCATATGCACACTATGTAAACTTGACGATTTGCGTTCGTGGTGCGAAGAACTCGCTTGTGAATGTTACTCTTAAGAGGGGCAAGCCAGCGCTCGAAACGAACGCCCTCATCCGGCTGTTGAGCTAAGGCCATCCCCGGAACACGGATAATGTTAATTAATCTACTCCCGTGCCGAGATCCAAGACGGAAGGGACCCGAGCAGACTTTACCAACCAACGCATAACTACCGTACCCCCCCTCCCAGGCACCATGATCTACCCCTAACGACCCGCAGCGGATGTGGCGCAATTGCGATCGCCGATTTAGTTCTACCTATAAGCTAGCCCATAGATAAGCTGGCCACCCGGGTAAGCTGGCCACCCCACCAAAACGAGACACCTACACAAAACACGCTATATCTCTCAACAACGCTTTTCAATATGGACGCTCGTGAAGTAGCCTTACAATTAGCTATTAGCGATCTTAACATAGGCGTTTATTCTAGCCAGCGAGCTGCAGCTAAGGCGTACGGTATCCCTTAGTCAACTCTCTCGACGCGCCTAAATGGCGTCACTAACAGACGCATTAGCTATTAGCACTGGCAGCGGCTGACCCCTCTACAAGAGGATTTCCTTGTTAACTGGATCCTCGAAGAGGACGCTCGCGGCTACCCCTCTACACGCGCGCGCGAGAAATGGCGAATCAAATCCTGCGTATAAATGGCGACGCTTAGCCTGTTGGCAAGCTCTAGGTCTCCTACTTTATTAAGCGCTAGCTACGCGTCGCCTTAGTTATTAGCTGGAAGATCGACGCTTAGAGAGTTGAGGCGGCTACGCTAGATTAGCTACGCGCGTTCCTTAAGCACTATGAGCAGACGCGAGAGCGCCTTAGTATATAGGCAGAGAATACATATAATATAGATGAGATAGGGATTGCCTTAGGCGTATGTACGAATACTAGAGTCCTTGCTAGAGCATTAAAGAAGAAGGCTGACGTTAAGTCGCTAGAAAATCGCGAGTGGGTGTTAATAGTTGAGTGTGTGTTAGCGATAGGGCGGAAGCTACGCTGCGCGGTTATCTTTAAGGGCTAGAGCTTACAGACAACCTGGTTCCTAGCTAAATTAGTACTTAGCTGGCTCTATACAACGTCTGAGAATGGATGGACCTTAAACGCGATAGGTCTTGAGTGGCTACAGCGTATATTTCTCCCTAAGACAGCGCTAGCAGATGGTTAATACTAACTCCTAATTCTTGACAGTTATGGCAGCTATATTAGTCTAGACGTCCTCCTGCTCTGCAAACAGCACAAGATCTACCTCCTCTATCTACCTGCGCACTCCTCACACGTCCTACAGCCTCTAGACCTTGCTCTATTCTCTGTTATTAAGTTAAGTTACTGCTAGCAGATCTAGGACCTAGCCTCGCTTAACGACGCAGCGCCTGTAAAGAAGGAGCGCTTTATTACCTGCTACTATTAAGCTAGAGAGGAAGGCTTTATAGAGCGTGTGATTTGAGCTGGCTGGCGAGCTGCTGGCCTCTGCCCATTTAATATTAATTACGTGCTTAGCTTATTGTAAGTCTCGCAGCAGCTAGCTACACCTCTACGCCTAAAGCAACCTCGATTACCTATTGAGGCCTTCCTCTCTACACCCTAGGGCCCTTGCGATATCTACCTTGCGCAGCAGGACATCTAGAGTTATAAAAATCTTGGTTGTAAGACTCGGCTTCTGCTACAGAAAGCAGGCAAGGCGCTGGCAAGTGCGAATACGAGAGCAGCAGGGCTAGAAGCAGAGAAAAGACGCCTTGAGGCTGAACTAGAGATCGCTCTCCTCAGGCCCCTCGCAAGCGCGTCTAAGTAGACCTAAATTAACGCTTTGCGGAAGTTGAGGATATTATGGCGGCAATACATAGATTGGCAGCTACAGCGGCCTAGCGAGATAGAGCTACTATAGAGAGGGCTACAGAGAGGGCTGCAGCAGCTACAGCAGCTGCAACTCTTCAATCTATGTGTAGCTAATGGCAATTGTAAAGCGTTGTTGAGAGATATAGCGTGTTTTGTGTAGGTGTCTCGTTTTGGTGGGGTGGCCAGCTTACCCGGGTGGCCAGCTTATCTATGGGCTAGCTTATTTCTAGACCTACACTAAGATAACGCATTTCCGCATATATGCGTTGTCACGAGTGCGAAAGCGATTAGCCTCAAGCCTTCGGTTCTAGCGTTTGGTACTAAGAGTATGGGTTGTATGTCCAGAAAGTCTAGAAGGCGGGGGCAGAAATGAGGGTGTGTACAGAGATGGTATGTGCAAGGCGGACGTGGCAAACTAAGGTGTATCGTTTGACGCAGGGTAATAAACCTGAGCTAGGGACGCCTCAGTGGACGCCTAGATGAGGAGGTATTCGGACCGAGGGAAGGTTGGTAATTATGGGATGGTGTGTAGAAGAGGGGTATGTGATGGGTGAATGCAATGGGTTGTAAGGTTGTTGTGAAGACTGGGCAAGAAGGAGTTCAAGTTTGCATGTATGCGTGTGTATATGTGCATTGAAGGAATGATATGCAGAGATAAAAATCTGTTTGAACATACGAAAAAGACGCTACCGATTAAGTAGTTGAATGCACGCTCCAAATCCTCCCACTGTCATAAGTAACAAAAGAGAGGAAATGCTAAACAACAGGTGGTATACCGAGAACTCCGTTGCGAAAATGCGTAAGCAGCCCAAACCTCCCAGCCAACATTACTTCTATTACCAGCAGGCGAAAACCAATCGGAAAGATCAAACTTCTAGTTATGCATGTAATAGCTCACTGGAAGCTTGACTACAGTCGTCCGGGATTCCATCTTCGTCATCACTGCTCTTCATCTCCCCCTTCTCGAGTTCGACGCTCATCCAGCGCCAGTCTGAGATGGAGAAACTCTTCTTGTTACTGTTGCGGCTAGTCAGCACTCTGCTTGCCGCAAGGTGATAAGAAGAGAAAGCAGTGGTGGATTACCTACTACCTGGCCTTTGACACGTTGGCCTTGGGAGCGCTGGCAGCGTTCGGGAACAGGAGCGCGAGACCCTCTTCCCAACCCCTCTCAGTGACAATGTCGATGACGGCTCGACCGGAATCGTCTTGCAGCTGAAGGTCGGGTTGGCCACCCATGTCGATAAGGAGCTTGAGAATCTCAGCGTCGCCATTCTCGACGGCTTGCAGGATCGCGTTCCAGCCGCGGTGCATTTTGTTGATGTCAGCGCCGCGTGTGAGCAGCATCTGAATGATTTCTGTGTCGCCGGAGTAGCGACGAAGGGCCTTGACGATAGGAAGATGCTCGCCAGGGGCATTGGGGTCGGCGTTCGCGACGTCAAGGAGGTAGCGGACGATGACCTTGCGCTCTTCGCGGATGGCTGTTGTGAGCGGGGAGAAAACGCCGCAGTTCTTGTCTTCTACGCTAACGCCTGCTGCAAGGAGAAGCTTGATGCTTTCGAGTTGGTTGGCTACGACAGCCATCTCTACGACACCGCGGAAGGCACGCGGGTTGGGAGTTGCGGCAAGGAGCTTTTTGAGGATGGCAGGGCGCTTGACGGCCATGCAAAGAGGCCACTCCTTTCCACGAATGGCTGGATCTGCGCCACGAGCGAGAAGTATATCAACGAGTTCGCCGTGGTCGTCGTTGATAGCGGTAGTGAGCGCTGTGCATCCGTCCGGTGTCCGATCATTAGGACTGACACCCTGGTCAAGTAGGTAAATCATGGCATCCTTGTCATTAAACTTGACGGCCGTCTCGATGATACCTTTAGGCTTGTTAAGGTCTGCCCCAGCGGCGACTAGTTGCGGAAGGAAATGTGTGCGCTTGTGTGTGATACACTTGAAGGCGGGGTATTCCGCCGCGTTGAAGTTGGGGTCCGCACCGTGCTCTAGCAGATAGGTGACGATCTCCGGGCTGTTGTCACGAATGGCTGAGCAGAGCGGGGTGTAAACACCATCTTTCCGGAGGTTGGGCGACACACCGGCTTCCATAAGGATCTTAATGGAATCCAGCTTCTTCAAGCTGGAAGCCAGTTCCATCACACCAGGTGTCTTTTTTGTGTCCGCGCCACGAGAAAGCAGCAGTTGAAGAGCTTTGGGCTTGTACATAGATGGCCAGAGCGGGTGCTTAGGACCAGGAAGGTTAGGGTTCGCTCCGTGGTCGAGCAACACCGTCATGAGATCTACACGGTTCGCCTGAATAGCCTGGAACAAGGCAGTTGTGCCTTCTCCGTTCTTCGCGTTGGCATCTCCGTCCTTGCTGAGGAGCATTTCAACGCACTTAGGCGAGGTGGTCTTGTTCATGGCCGAGACGAGTGCTGTAGAGCCATTCTCCATGACGAATCCAGCATCGCCACCGTTGGCGAGGTACAATTGAACAAAGTCAATGTAGTTCTGGGAAGCAGCCAAAGATAAGGGTGACTCGGATTCGGGGCCAGCAGACAAATTAGGATCAGCACCGTGCTTGAGCAGTATCTTTGCGCTTTCAAGGCACTGGGAACGAGTGGTAGCAAACAAGGGAGTGATACCCTCGCGGTCGAAACCGTTAGCGTCTGCGCCATATCGCAGAAGTAGCATGATACTTTCCGCGTCCTGGTTTTGCGCAGCGACGCGAAGCATTGCAGACTCCATGTGAGGTTCAGCTCTGGCGCCGCCGTCGAGAAGCTGCTCTAGCATCCGATGTCTCCTCTGCTCGACAGCGCTGAATAGTGCTGCCTTGCCACCAACGTTCTTTGAACCTCCACTCTGGCGTGGCGCCCAGTGCGGCGATGTGATAGGAGAATCGACCTTGGATGAGGAGTGATGGTCATCCATGTAGCGCTCGTTGACGCTGAGACCATGCAGTTTTTCTTCCATTGTGGGTGGCCGGGTGCTGGAGTGTGACGCGTAGTCCTCGTACACTGGATCCTCATGATGCCGAGTATTCTGGTGGTACATTGTGTCCCTGGTGGATTCACTGGAACGAGCACTAGCTGGTGCACGCCAGTTCTTCTGTAGGTCGACGATCCCAGGTGAAAGACCCGTATCTTCGTGCCTGAAATGTGAACTGTGGCTGTCATATGAGTGACCCTCTTCGTGGCGAAGTTCGTTCAAAGATGGCCTGTCCATACGGTGTGAAACATGTGAAGGTGGCAAAAGTGGATGGTCTCCATGATGGCTCGGAGCTTTCGTAGGTGGTGTTGGTGGAAGATCGGATGTCGGTGCTGGATGTAGTGGTGGAAGGCTGGCGGCTTTGCTTGGGTTCAATCGCTCCAAGGCGGCGATCAGTCCGGCGTATCCAATTCCCATGGAGGCATCAGCTCGTGCGTCGCCAAGTGTCCATCTGAACATAGCGGAGCTGACTTTGAGGGAGTCACGACTCCGTGAAAGTGTGTGGCGCATCTTCTCGACATCTGTATCTGCGAACATCATTCGAAACTTCATGCCGAAGCCGCCTTTGTGGTTCTCCTTGTCGACAACTAATACAGGTGCCGTAGTTAGCAAGGTTCGCAATGGCCGCTCAATCGTCCTATTCAAGAATCATTCAACACATAAATCGGAAAGACTTACATTTGTTGACCATCTGAGCTAGAACAGAAAACTCCTCGTTAACCTGACGAACCCTCCTGTCGAGTTCTTGAGATACCTCAACAGGAAATCCACTTCGTGTTTTCGACGCTTCCGTGACACCAGCTTCAATGGTCCATAATACCTGACAGAGCTCGATGAACTCTCTGGCAAGTGGCTCGAAGCCATGAATAGGAGTCTTTGCTGTGCTCAGATACTCGAGCATGCGAATCGCTATGGTGTTTCCCTGTGCATTGACCCGTTTGCACAGATCAACCGACGTCTCTTTTGCTGGAGCCATAACGAAGATGGTAAAAATGAACGAATGCTGGGGAAATCGAAGAGACGAACAAGCGGGTCAATGAGACCTCTTTACAATGCATTCGCGGGCCCTGACTAAAGACTATCTTTGGCGCACTACAAATACCGTGGTAAGCCAGGCCGTCCGTCTGCTCTAGCCCGCATGAATATCGAGTCAAGGAGGCGCGGCCAGGCGAATCGCGTCGCGTCATAGCTCTAAGTTTGTAGTGGAGGATCTAAAGGCCCGGTATAAGGTTTGGGTTGTCGCCTTCGCCGGGGTTGGTGCCAAGGGTCGTATGGCAACACCCCAGGGTATCCTAGGGTCATCCTAGATGACACCTGCCATTCCACGTGAAAATACGCGTGCATAAGGGGAAAACATACGGTCGGTGCTGTGGGCCGCAACCCATATTCGGGAACAGGTCGAGCGCTACACAGCTTAGCAAGATGTAGCACCAGTGAATATCATTTTCTGTTGCCTGCAGCTTGCAGACTGTGCCTGCTGGCACAGCTGCATGCCACACTACTACTAGCCGAGCATCGTGCGGGCAGATCTTCCTCGAGATTCTAGTCCACACTTAGATGGCTGCCTCGTGCTGCTTGCATGCATGTATGAACTAGGCGTTGGCCATGCGAGGAACTGAAACCATTCCAACTGGCTCCATAGTCGGCATACAAGACATCATCTCGAGAATTTATGATAGAGTACGATGTATAACTTGACAGCCTGCGCAACTGCTCAATGCAACTCATGTGGGATCAGCCGTCAACGTTCAACCCAGTGAACGAGCCGCGCATGGGTACAGTCGTGGTTGCATGAACAAGGCGCCGAACGTAACGGGAAAGGCAAACGAGCATTCGCCCACCAACCACACATCGGCAACTCCCATCTGGGGTCCATCGGTCTCGTGTTTCCGCGTTGTCTAGCTCCACTCGTGATGTTTTTGCGTGCAATGTAAGCACGCAAACTGTATTCGCGTCGCACGGCCCGAAGTACAACACTTGAATGGATGGTGCGCCGTTTTGCTAGAGTGTGGTGAAGTTCCAGACACCTGAAGCTCGTCGCCCCGTGAAGAGGCGCTTCGGTGCTCTAGGGATTGCCAGAAGGGTCGCCGAAGCTTCGTTGAAACCTCGTCTACCCCTGGCGTCGAAATCGTATCGCTAGCTGTGCCACACAGAATCGATCTATGGTCGGTGCCACTAACAGCCGCAGCGAGGCCTGATCTCATCGGACATATCTCCGCTATGCTTGAAAATCCGTTTGGACAAATGACAAGGTCTTAAAATTCGAATAATCCAAGGTGGGTCTGAAACTCTTCGTCCACGAGGATAGCGGAAGGCCTAGTCAACCCACATGCGTGTGGAAGCCGTCAAGATGTCTTTCGTGGATGTCCGATATAATTGGTCCCGAACTAGGTTTCGCAATGATGCAAGATGCAAAAGGGCAAAGATTGGCTCACTAGTCCCAGGTTTTCAGCCAAGCCCGTTGGGAGCTCTTGCCGAGGAAGAAGGCTTCCGGACAGCTTGCTGATCAAGAGGGTTCTAGTGAGTCGTGTATATTCCAGCGGGTCCCTCGACGTTTCAGACCGTTTGAAATGAGGCGTTGGCGGTGGCTCAAAGTCTGAACGACGCAATGATCTTCATGGAAAAGCAAATCTTGGGCGTCTGCCGTCATGCAAATCCTCCGCAATTTCTCATCTCGAGCTCAGATCCTAAATCGCCTAGCATGACGCTAAGGCCTGCCGTGACCGCGCTATTGATAGTGCGCGTCCAGTACCTGCGAAGTCAAGAACTCTGGGCCGCTCTTCAGCACTTCGCCGTTTTTGCTAGCAGAATGGGACTTCGTCGGGTCTACTATGGTATACTGATTTCGCCGATGTGCGGGCTCGGGTCGATACCAGAAGATAGCAACTTGTGTGGCAAAGTATTTGTGATGAATTTCGTCGCTCATGGAAGCACACACTGTTTGGCAAAAAGAGAAGCGTGTCATTGAGCGGCACGGTTATGCAAGATCGGAGATGAAGTTCTGAGGAAGGGTTGGGCATGACGATAGAAGACGAGTCAGCTTGACATCGGAAGCACGGAATCTGTACGCTTGGCGAGTGTATTGAAAGGTAACGACAGCATCGGCACCGGAACCCGAGATACTGAGGCCTGTCGTTCTCCACTGAACTAAATGGTCTCCTTGCAGTTGTGCCCAGCTCTGAAATCTTGCACACATCCCTGCAATCCGATTCACAGCTTCGACATGCACAACATGCAAGATGTGATATATACATCACAACCCCCAATACCAGGTCACCTAAGCTGAGGAAGGGTAGCCCTCGAACCACGCAGCCACGGTGTGTGTGCATGCCTGAATTGCTCAATGTTGGCACTTGCACTAGTTGAACGGATGACCAATGCTTTGAGCATGGTCGGTCTAGTGCGCGGTGTGCTCAATGTGGACATCCCTCCACGATGCTCCAGGGCGATAGGCGAGGATATGTGTGGCGCGCTATGGGATTAAAAGGGCCAGGCTCTGGTGCACATCTTATCTTGTCCCAGTGCTACTGCGCGTCGCATACCCAGATTGATCAGATGTGGCGCGCTCAAGACCTCAGGCAATTATTGGATGTGCTGGGACATCTACCGGGAGTTCGGCCTGATTGTAGAGTTGTGAAGGAAGGCAGCCTTAGTACCTAGGTGACAGCGGACGCCAAAGAAACACGAAATCATGTGACTGAATTGCCAAGACATGACTAATCGCCCGGGCGGCGGAGTTCACTGCGACTCGACTTGGGCACAGGCACAACAACTATTGTGACCACAGCCCACAAAGGCCCCCAAACATGAGTGAGCAGCAACCCCCTGTCGCGCAGTCTGAAGACGCGATGCCTGCCGATCTCTCTACCTTCCACATTGCCGATCTCATCAAGACGCCGCACAATGCGCGTCTGTACAAAGAAGTGCAGAACCTCAAGAAGCTCATCAACGAGCTTGTAGACTACCAGCTTGCCCATCCAAAGAACCCGAAGCCAGGTTCACGTGAGGACATTGATAAGGAGAAGAAGGCCACGCAAGAGATCGAGAGGAGGGAGAAGTACATTCGCGCGCAACTGTCCATCGTCAAGACTTTGTACCGGCAGAGCGTACTCAAAGTGCGCGAGGAAAAGGCGAAGACTTCCGATGACAGGGCTGTGAATGACGCGCTTATCTTGGGTCTCCATAATCTTAAGTACGAGGAGCAGTCGCTGCGGTCCGAGATTTCTGCTGCCGAGAACTACGAGTATGTCTCTATGCGAAAGGCTGCATGCAAAGCTAACATCTGGATAGTCACAAATACATGAAGCTGCCGCTCATCTCCCGCGAAGAGTTTCTCGAACAGTTCCCCGAGCACAAAGATTCGACCGACCACGACCTCATGACTGCGCGCATCGAGCACGAACACCAAGTCCGTCTTAAGCTTGAAGAGCGGCGACAGGAGAAGCTCAAGCAGAAGCAGAAGCTTATTGCAGAGGTCAAGAAGGGCAAGGACGATCTCACCAAGCTGGATACCATGGTCGAAAAGTTTATTGAGGCTGCAGAACCAATCAAGAAAGTGCTGGCCACAGAGTAAATATCTGCTACTGGATTTTATGGACCTGATACCGCGCAATAGTGGAACTACGCTTATACTTGTACCTAGAGACGTCAACATCGTAGAGAAGGACAAGTTCGAAACGAAGGCTCGAACACAGTAACCTTCGGCCATACAGACGGGATTTCCAATGTCGCCTATTAGCGACCACCCCGCGCCGATGACTGCTCCCTTGTAAGCTACTAAGACGCAACCTTCCGACCACGGACAGAGCCAAAGGCACCACGCATATATGGACAATATGCCAAGGATGCGCTCAGTTGAGCCTCGGGAGTATACATGTCCGTCTGGTAGACCTCTTTGCCCTTTCTTTGAGGAACGAGACAATTGTCGCCAAAGTGCAGATAGAACGGTCTACTTTATGGGTGGTTCAAAGCAACGGCATCTGTATAAGAACAATGGCAGCTCGAAGATGGCTTCAACTCATATAGCAGAAAAGGGACAGCTAGCTAGTTATCACCAAAACTCACTTTTCGCATGAAGCCTAATTTTCAAGCCTCCTCTTCCCAAGTCATTATCTGCACATGTGAGGCGAAGAATTCTCTTGGGTACAGTTGAGGGGTGAGGGGTGATGGTGAAGGTGGCCAAGCTCGAGCTTGAACTGATGCCTGGTTGTGGGGCTGACCCTGGTCCATCACTTATCTTAGCGTGTCCACGATTGCGGGCCTGGACATTCGCTCACACCCGCGTTCGCCTGGTCCCTCATTACACAGCAATCTTCTTCCGATACGACCCTCGACTCGATAGCCATTATGGCTTCTTTGGAGGGTAGTGCTCAGCTTCTGAGCGCAACTCCCTTTTCTAAGATCGATGTTCGGAGTTCTGGTGGCCCGTCATCGCTTCCGGCGCAAGATGCTTCGAGTTGCATCCGTACTATACAGCATTTATTCGCTGCGCCTGTTGCCCATAGGGAACAAGGGCCATCGCCCAAGCGGCGCAAATCTGGAAATGGCAATGCTATTCCTGTACGTCCGCAGGCGGACTTGGATATGAAAGATAGCATTGTCTTGGCCAAAGTATCTATTGATTTGGTCGGTGGGCTGGTCGACTCTCGTGATGCTCAACTAACATGTATGCAGAACATGCCTACCCCTTCGCAGGATTCCATAGAAATTACGTACACCTCGAACGCGTCGCAAGGACCCATACAACTAGAACTTGAATCCTGCCAGAGAGACCACGCAAGAGCGGCTTTGCAAGTGAGACTTTGGAACGCGGTCAACGAGACGGGTATCGACCTGGTCGCCACAACCTCTGTTCCTTTCATAGACTCGATCATTACCCACCTACGAACCGCCACTACACTTTCGGTTATGCGTCAGGGCAAGAAGTCCAAACCTGTGACTCGGGCTGCCTTCTGTCGCTGTCAACTGTACCCACCCGCGAATGGACGCAGTTTATACAAGTTGGTAGTGGAGATACGGTGGACCCTGGGCATATCGGTGGTTGAGGATCCAGAGGTTCGGGGTCATTATATGAATGAGGACCTGAAGCTCCTCTCGACCTACATGAGTGACGCGGCTGCAAAAGGCGACAAGTCATGGACCCTGTCCGATTTCTACGATTCAGTACATGTACCACCGGCGGACATAGAGGTCTCTCAGCGTATCAAACAGAGTTTGGTCGATACCAGGCTTCTGCCTTTCCAAGAGAGGACTGTTGATTGGCTCTTGCGTCGCGAAGGTGTGACATTCTCATCTTCTGGTTTGCTGAAGCCTTTTTTCAACACTTCGCCACCAGCATCATTTAGGCAGACGCAAGACGCGACAGGGGTACAGTGCTACGTCAGTCAGCTGCGCGGCACTATAGTCACAAATTTAGATGCTGTCAAGGGCGACACTCTGCAGTCACTGCGCGGCGGTATACTCGCCGAAGAGATGGGCTTAGGTAAAACTGTTGAGCTGATCGCGCTCGTATCGCACCACAAGCGGGATGTTCCAGAGGGTAACATCTACGACACATATACTGGGGCTCAGGTTAGACCCTCAGGTGCTACGTTGATTATCACCCCTCCTTCGATTCTGGACCAGTGGGTGAGCGAAATACATGCCCACGCTCCGGATCTCAAAGTCTGCCATTACAAGGGTTTACCACCCCAATCTGCACCAAAGAAAGCCCATGCCACAGCCACAGTCGCCTATCTCATGCAACACGATGTAGTAGTGACGACATACCAGGTCCTTTCGAAAGAGATCCATCACGCTGTACCTCCCCCTGATCGCAGCTCCCGGCGCCCCAAACGCCACGAGCGCCGACATAGCCCCCTTGTCGGTATCTCATGGTGGAGAGTCTGCTTAGACGAAGCGCAGATGGTGGAAAGCGGGGTCAGTCAGGCCGCCCAAGTAGCTCGAATCATCCCCCGGTGTAATGCATGGGCGATTTCCGGAACTCCCCTTCGCAAAGATGTCCAGGATCTACGTGGTCTCTTGATCTTCCTCAGATGCGATGCATTTGCAAATAACAAGGCAGTCTGGAGTCGTCTGGACAAGGCGTCATTCAAGGGCATTTTCAACGAGATCTGCGTACGAAATACGAAAGCAAGGGTTCGTGATGACCTTCAAATACCGCCGCAGAAACGTGTAGTCATCACTGTTCCGTTCACAACCATCGAGGAGCAGCACTACAATGAGATGATACGCCAAATGTGTGATGCATGCTGGCTCACGCCCGAAGGACAACCCATAGACGAAGGTCGTGACGAGACCCATCCAGACGTCGTCGAGCGCATGCGGGAGTGGCTAGTCAGACTGCGCCAGACCTGTCTCCATGCGAACGTAGGCCGAAAGAATCGAAAAGCGTTGGGTGGAAAGAACGGTGCCTTACGTACCGTACACGAAGTTCTGGAGGTCATGATAGAGCAGAATGACACAAAATGGAAGGCGGAGGCTCGCGAAATGGTCCTCTGTTTGATCAAGATGGGTCACATTCAAGCATATGCTGGAAACTTCGCCGCTAGAGCAAAGTCGTCTCTTGAGTACTATGATAAAGCGCGAACAGAGGCACAGTCATACATTGCGATATGCAGAGCCGAATTACTAGCGGAACAGCAGAAGCTGGGCCGCGCATCTACAGCCGGCCTTCGTGAGGCTGACGAAGACGAAGAGATGGATGGAGACAACATGGGCCGTATCCCAGTTCTGCGCAAATCGCTACGATCTTTTCTGGAGCTTGAGCATGCCGCTCAGTTCTTTACCGCCACGGCCTGGCATCAGATTAAAGGAAACCCACAACTCACGGAACCAGACTCGGATGATTGGCGCGAAAAAGACAAGTCTGAAACAAATGACTACGAAGCAGCCAGGGTAATTCGCCGTGAACTGCTGAAGGAATCGAAGGGTAGAGCTCAGCAGCAAATGGCTAAAGTCGATTCCAAAAAGCCTTTCCACCAAATAGCCACGATCGCCGACCTTCCAGATCTGGGAGGTATCGAGGCGCGGAAGATTCTCGATACAATGGATAACCTCAGCGATTATCTAAATGAACAAGCTCAGCTGATACAAACATGGCGTACGAAGATAGTTGACATCCTCCTAACGCGCTTGGTAGATGATGACGATGACGAAGAGACGACGGGTGAAGAGTACGATGACTCACTTCAGGCTCAGGATGAGCTATACGTCTACATCACGGCTCTCCGAACCCTTGTCGCGGACCGTAATGCTGCTGTGAACGGTCTACAAGATACTCTTGTCGAACACGAGCTCAAGGCTGCCGAAAAGCAAGCTCTGAAGGGAGACGAGGAAGGCGATCGAGGTCACGCGCCTCAACTTTTGCTTGATATTGTCA
The DNA here is from genome assembly GCF_907166805.1 of Alternaria atra. Taxonomy (NCBI): domain Eukaryota; kingdom Fungi; phylum Ascomycota; class Dothideomycetes; order Pleosporales; family Pleosporaceae; genus Alternaria; species Alternaria atra. The sequence goes on from NW_025091333.1 coordinate 1,150,303, forward strand.
ATACAAGACGCGGACTTCAAGCGAAATTACAAACTGGGTCTTTGAAAGGCGTTGTATCTGGCATCCGCTCACTGGTCACGGCTTTGCAATGGAGGGCGGACAGTGGTGATGCTCGCGCTTCCTTGGAGCTTGGCATCCTCCAAAAGCAGATCGCTGAAGTTCAAGCCATAGTCACAGAACAAGCAAAGGCTATCACAGAACTTGAGAAAGAGCAGGAAATGTACCGAGGCACCATGAACCAGCGTCTGGAGTACTATCGACAGTTCCAACATATCTCCGACACCGTCGCAAAGTACAAGGAGGAGTTGGATGAGACTTTCGACGTGCGCGAGTTCAATAAGACAGATCAGTTGCGAGAGAAGAAGAAGGACCTCGCTAATGGCTTCAAGACAAAGTGCACTTATCTAAAGCATCTACGAACTGAAAACCAAAACGAAGCGACTGCCGAGTGTATCATTTGTAGGGACGATATTGAGATTGGCGTCTTGACAGCTTGCGGTCACAAATATTGTAAAGAATGTATCAATCAATGGTGGCAGGTGCATCGATCCTGCCCGACTTGTAAGCAAAAGCTATCGGGGTCCGACTTCAAGGACATCACTTTCAAACCAACCGAGATCAAAGCAAAGGAGGAGACGAATGCACCTGCCAGTCCGACCCAAGCTTCTACGCCAGGCTCTTCGTCAACCACATCCATCTACTCCGACATCTCTGACTCAACGATGAAAGAGATCAAGATGATCGATCTAGAAGGTTCATACGGCACAAAGATCGACATGATTGCACGCCATCTAATCTGGATCCGCAACAACGACCCCGGCGCCAAATCAATCATCTTCTCCCAATTTGGCGACTTCCTCGAAGTACTCCACGAAGCGCTCAAAAAGTGGAAGATTGGCGCCAGCAGCATTACCGACAAAGACGGTATCCGAAAGTTCAAGGCAGACCCCAGTATCGAGTGTTTGCTCCTAGATGCCAAAACCGATTCTTCAGGTCTGACTCTGGTAAACGCCACGTACGTCTTCCTCTGCGAACCGCTCATCAACCCCGCAATCGAACTCCAAGCTATCAACCGCGTTCATCGAATCGGACAACAACGACCTACGACGGTTTTCATGTACCTTGTTAGCGACACGGTTGAAGAAGCCATCTACGACATCTCCGTTGCCAGACGTCTCGAGCACATGAGCAATAACACCTCATCCAAAGCACCTACCCGATCCGGTTCCATGACCCCTGCTCTAAAAGAACAGACACTCGATGCTGCAAACTCTGCTGAGCTCCAAAACGCACCGTTTAAACAACTTCTCCGCAAGAAGGGCGAGGGTGAGATTGTCAAGGAAGACGATTTGTGGCATTGTCTGTTTGGTAAACAGAGGAAAGCGGCGAAACCTGTGTTGGAAAGGGAGGTTGGACGGGAACTGAGGGCGCAGGCTGCGGAGTCGAGGGTGGCGGGGAGGGTAGTGCGGGACCGAGTGGTGCGGCGTCGAGTGATGATGATGATGATGATGTGAACATGTCCGGTGGTGATTTCGCTGAGACTTTGCCAATTGTTGGGGGCGATGCTACTAGGTTCTGAGCGTTGCTTGGTAGAGCGAATAGGTGCATTGGCTTTGCGCTGAGTTGATATGGATATATACCTAGGGCATGCTTGGTGAGATCTACGCAGACGATCTCTAGATGAGTATTTACAATTACAACAACGAGATATCTGATGAAGTCTACGATCATGAGATGGTGGAACGATTTGATGTTAATGTTGATATTTAGGGTTGATTGATAAGAAAACGAGCTCGTAGAGAGCGACTAAAGGCCTGCCTATGTGGTATCATGTAAAGAAGGACCAACGCCGAAGACAAATGTAAATGCAAATGCAGTGAGTGTACCAACCTGTTGTAATGAATGCCCAAACGCCAGCGCTAACAAAAAGACCATCAAAAAGTGAAGAATATATGTACGAGGAGAAGAGAAACCATCAAACGAGTGACTAACCAAGCAGGGCCGGGAATGCTGCGAACAACTACGCTCGAGGCGTCCTCCACGCCTTGACCTCCTGCTGAGCACCCTCATCAAACCCCGCCCTCTCCATGAGTTTGGTAAAAGTTGTGTTGGCCGAATCCGTCGTATAGCGATTATCGCGCCGCATACCCGGTGCCTGTGGGGGTGCCAGGAAACTCGGTGCTGGCATCAAGACGTCGATAGTCTCTGAGCTGCCGCTTCGTACTACATTCGGACGATGTTGTTCTGGTTGTAGTGTATTGAATGTCTGTGTACTTGTACGTAGGGAACTCGTGCGCCGACTGGCAGAGTGAATGCGTTTCGGTTTCGGAGGCGGGGTCTGGTAGGGATTTGTGTAGTTTCCTGCGCGGACAGGAGGGGCAGGGTTCGATGGGAGACCGCCGGTGAAGCCAAAGTTTAGTTTGGGAGTGCGGTCCCACATGCTTTTGATTCTGGGGGTGAAGCCGTGGACGGGCGGGTTGGCGTTTGTTTCCTTCATGCCCTGGACGATTCGATCTGTTGAGTTGGGAGAAGAGTGGGCGGAGTGGCTGCCCCGGCGCATGAAGTCTGTTCGTGCGGCATGTTGGGGGTCGTAGATGGGATCGCTGATTTGACGGGCTACGTGGCCAAAGTCGCCGGAGTAGCGCTCTTTGGACTGAGATTCGCGTCTTTTCTTGATGATCCAGATCAGGGCTAGGGTGCTGAGGGCGCCGATTACTATGCCAGGGAAGAAACCGGCTGCAAATGATTTGCCGTCGAAGCCTTGCTTTGTTTGGAGGGGTGCGGTTACTGAACAATCAGAAGTTTGGGATGCAGAGGCTGGGCTGGTGGAGGAAGGCGTTGCGTTTGCGGTTGATGTTGCAGATGGAGATGGAGATGGCGATGGGGAGGTGTCTTTGGCACACATAGTGCCCTGACATGTGTAACCTAACGAACAACATTTGTCGCCGCATTTTGGTAGGTCAATTCCGTCGGTCTCTGAAAGATGCATTTGGTTGTCCGGATGCAGGGTAGCGTTCAGCTGCGTGGTATCGCAAGTGGTAGGTTGGATGTAGGCGCAATCTGAGCCGGCTGGACAACAGATGACTGACTGTATGCTCCCACCATTTAGAGACATGCATGTTGAGTCCTTGGGGCAGCAAAAAGAGGAAGGGAAGTCCGATCCGCACTGCTGAAGGCCTGTGTTTCCTCCACATGTTTCTGCTTGACGGAGGAAGAGACTTGATGCGTGTGTAGTTGTGATGAGCGACACGAAGAGGCACATGAGGGATATCCTCGAAAGCCTGGGAGATGGTGTGATGGGAGCCATTGTCTCGAGAATAGAAACGTTATGGCAGTATTATGTTCAAGAGGTCGGACCTGCGAACCTCGACGAAGTGACTCGGAGTGAAACGAGATGATAAGGAAGTAGTATGAAAGCGATCTACGAAACAATGGGATAGACAAAGACACGCCTTACCATGGGTATATTTACTACCAAAGAACTAGACACGAGTGACGTTCCTCACCGCGAGATGGGAAAATTTGGGCTCTATCGTGTCCACCCATGTCGTCGGCTAAGTTCTGAGAATAGAGCTCTGCTTCGCGCCGAGTGGACAATAGGCATTGTATGGCGGGTGTAGGGTTTAGCTAGCACGGTCGCAGTGGCAGGTGACTGTCTTGTTTGTGTGGCTATGCGTTGACGAGCAGTCGAGTGGATGAAACGTGTGACGCAGGCGCTTGGAGTTTGGCGAGTTTTGCCCACCTGGGCTGCGATGGCGAGGACGCGTCGTGATTGGGTGGGGGGTTTTAGCGCGATGATTCGAGGCTCGGGAAAAAGATGAGCTTGGAGAAACGACTTGCCGACGACAATTCGATCGCTCGCCCGAATTCTACCACACATATGATGATTACACGGTGTCTGGCCCGCCGGCCGGGTGCCATTCAGTCTGCGGCCGGGGCTTGGAGGGTATGTTGGGCTGTGGAGATGCGTCGTGGGTGAACTGACGTGGGATAGAGAATACCATCACCCGCCCGCAGCATCTACACGATCCCCCCGCTGGACAACCATGCCCAGGTAGAGCAGAACGGTGTTCCCGGCCTGCTCTCACCAAAGGGCTTCAATACTGCGTATACCGAATACCAAGGGCACATTATTGACGAGCTAAATGCGTCGACAGCCGGTACGATAGGTGGGATTGAAAAGGAAGACTGTCCCAGAGGCTGATGTCGCTCTTGCAGGTACACCCTTCGAGAACCAGGAAGCAAAGGCCCTCGTTGTAGATTTCGCCCGCGACCCGATGAAAGCCTATGCCTTCAACATCGCTAGCATGGCCTTCAACAACCACTTCTTCTTCCGCGGCATCAACACCAACCCAGACGTGCAATCGCGGCCATCCACCGACCTCCAGAAGCAGATCAACCGGGACTTTTCGTCCATGGAAACACTGCGCGACACATTCCTCGCCACGGCTGAGTCCATGTTTGGCCCCGGCTTTGTCTGGCTCGTGCAAACCAACGACACTAGCTTCGGAAGCCTGCGCATTCTGCCCACATATCTCGCCGGATCACCGCTGTCGGGCGCTCACTACAGGCGGCAATCGCACGATCTCAACACACACAACGTCGATTCGTACCAGGCAGTGAACAAGGTTGGGTCGTTTGGGGCGGCGGCGCAGCAAGACCAGAGGGCCAAGAAGCCGCTGGGTGGCATCGATGTAGTACCACTACTGTGCGTAAACACATGGGAGCATGTCTGGCTACAGGACTACGGTGTCCGGGGGAAGAGGGCTTTCCTCGACAAGTGGTGGAACAAGATTGACTGGGACTTTGTGGGGCAGAACGCAACGCTGTCACCACGTCAGAATGGAAGCTTTTTCAACTAGGATATGACTGGGGCCTGTATATTGCATGTAGACATATGTGTATAAGACATCTCGAAACGACATGAGGGCATCTTTGCATGGCCGGTGTTGGACATGTATTCTACAAGGATTTAGTGCCACATAGCAACACACGATGACTGCTTCTCGCTGAATTCGTCGATTCAGAATGCATGTGTCTTATCTGTGCGGGTGGTCGCTGCCCCAAAGTTGTCGGTGCATTTGCTTGGCGAACGCATTCCAACACTTGCATTCATCTCAAACTGATCACCACCATCCAAAACTCCTTCAGATATCGCTGCAGCTGCAAAGTATCTTGAATGCTGTTTAGACCTTGCTCCCCCGCGCTGCGAGTCGTATCAAATACGGCGTGTACATGCACCGACCTGTAGCACATCACCATCAGAAGCCTAAGCCGTCTGATCAACAGCCACGTCTTCAAGTCTTCACCGGATGCTCCATCTCACACCACCAGATGCCAGGCTCTCAAGGCAGATCCGGAACACAGTTTCACGAATGCGCTTGTCTTCTCTCCTCAGCTTGAGCCTCAAAAAGTCATCAGGTGGTCAACTCGATCCCGTATAGCCGGCGTCATCCTGTGCCACACCATTGGCGCGCCTCTAGTCAACTGTTGACGCGCAACACTCCAAGGTTCTGTCCGCGGATACTTCGGGCCAAAATGACTGGACACATATGCTGGGTGAGAAAAAGCATTAAGTCGTCAAGTTTCAAATGCGGGCGGAATCCCTCGAGGTCCTATGCAGACACAGATGCATCTATCGGAAACATTGACGAGAGCGCACAGCCTCCGCCTTACATGCTTATAGTGCACTGATTTTTGCCCAGCCCTGTGGCTACCTCTGAATGAGTTGAACAGTTCGCGTGCTCGCCTACCTTCAGCCGTGCGTCTTGACCAATCACCAAGCCGTGATTTCCACCGGATTTAGTCGTCGGTCAACGAGGGCCCTGCATTAATTCCTACACTATGACCTCACACGACTCTAGGGTTAGTTAGTTGGGAACACATACCGAAGGATTTCGACTTTGTTCGATTCGGGTGCTTCTTCCCCAAGACTCCATTTCTCCACACCGCTCATTTCGCCACTTTTTTTCCATCTAGGAATTGAATCCACTAGGAGAAAGAGATGGCGGTGCTTGCAGATATACTACCGGTGGTTTCGAGGAGTTCGGCTCTTGCACTGAAGTTCTACGGCATTGCTGCTGAGTCGCCTGCGGCTGCGAAAGACCTAGTTGGCGTTGCGAATAAGATAAATGAATTTGCCGCCATACTGAAGCAACTTGGGACCATCATCAAGGAGGATGATCGCTTACCATCACCTGAGGTACGTGAATTTTTTCGAACCATGATGCAATCAGAGAATGTTACAGATTACACAATGATTCGAGTCGTGGGTGGGATTCGCAAGAGGAAGATTGCGAGATATTGCGTACTTGCTTTGTGTGACTGAGGGATTTGGAGTTACGAGAGAAGAGCTGAAACATACCTTAATACTTTTCTTGATAGTTATGAAACCTCTTGCTGACCATGGGTTTAGGCCATCGATACTCTGGACGATGTCATTGATCAAGCTCAAACATTACTTGCCAGCTTCGAATCGACTATACCAACCGAAGACGAAAAGCACCATGATCGAAGAGACGATCCCCCTTCTACTCAGAATAGCCGTTCGCAGTTACATCCTTCGACCAAAGCAAGCTTAGATTATCTTTCAGCTCACCTGGAAGCATTGAGCATGACACTGTCTGTCCTGCTTCAAACTCTATATGCAGCGCAGACTATAATGTGGTCAAAGTAAGTTTCATGGCCTTGCAAGGCACCCAGCTTTCGATCGCGCCACATTGATATGGCTCTACAATTCTCTCAACGTAGACTATGATATGGATTAGTACGCTGACAGTGTTGTAGACTACGTCCCACGGTATCTCCACAGCAAGCCGCCAAACTCGTTGACAACGAAAAAGTTCAACTAGAGACACTCATCATTCAACAGCAACTGTCAATTTTGTCAGCATCAAATCTTTACGAACACTTGCCACGATCTGACGCGCGCCTGTTGATGGAGGCAGACAGCTCTCAGAGCTTAGTGATCACAGAGCGTGGCGAGATTCCTAGGCCATCTAGTCTCCGTTCATATCAGGATGAGGATTTGACAAGCCTCGACACATCGGTATACAGCGAAGCGAATGGATTACCTGCAGTTTTGAGCATATCAGCTTCACGTACGGAGCGCTTGCTGCAACAATGGACAAGTCTGCCTCTATTTGAGCGTCGCTTACAGGACGAAGAACGCGAGATGCAAAGGCAGAGATGGGAAAACCAACAAGCTACTGTTGAATCTGATAGTGAAGAAGAGAGTCGCAGATCGAAGCTGTCAGGCGATGGTACTCGGCGAACTGATGGGCTGGGAAGCATACAGCCGCTATTTACTGAAGTCAACGATACGCCCAGTCCACCACAGGAGAAGCAGTATGGTCCAAATGCACCGCCAACACCTGTTTCTACACCTCACACATCGCGAACGAGCATGCCACCAGCCGCCAACGAACAGTACATATCTACCTCACCCCGATCAAGTATGGGGAGTCTGCCAGTCGAGGCAGCCGCCGCGGTAGAAGCGAAGGAGGAAGACAGCGAGGTCGATCTAGGTATACCGTGGAAGTTATGTACGCGCAAATACTACTGGCGTTTCATTGATGCCAAACAGGTCAGCTCAAACACTGATCAAGCGTATTCTCTGGCCTATCTGGAACGTAGCAGCTGGACCGAGATCATGGCAAGCTGGGTGTGCAAGGAAGCAATCAGAGAGGCGGGTTTCAGATTTACGCAATACCAAAAGGAGCGAAAGGATAGCAGGAGGACAAGAGGCGAGACATGCTTCTGCATCGAGCGGCCATTACAATTCAACCAGGTCAAGCATCTTGTCGAAAGGACTGTTGATATTTACCGGAAGACAGCACCATCGACTCCGCCTCAACAGCCACAAGTCAGGAGATCATCTTTCAATCGTCCTCCACCACCACCTAGTATCTTGAAAGGAAGCACATTCGATCGCGATCGAACACCAGTACCGCGGAACACACATCCCCCGCTTGACCGCGCGAACAGCTCAATGCACTTTGCGCCGCCACCTGGGCCACCACCGCTAGATCGCTCGCTATCAATGCCTGGACCCGGTCTCGTTCCACCACCACCGCAATCAAATATTCAGACCCGCACTCCGAACCTCCAAATACCAGTACCCAGTCAATACATACCTCAGCAACCACAGTTCCCTCAGTCTCCACGACTACCACAGTACCCACCCCAAGCCAACGGCTATCCATCGCAGCCCATGAACGCAGCAGCTGCACCATCATACTACCCACCACCTCCAAACGCCCCTTTCGCGAACACACCCTTACCCCCACATCCGCAATTCCAAAACCAAAACTATCACATACAAGCTTCACCTCTCCGCCAATCATACATGAACCCAAGCAATCGACGGTACGATGACGATATTACGACTTCTGAATCTGAACTCGAGCGACCCAGACGACGTAGGTCGAAGTCGAGGAGCAGAATTTACGAGAAAGAACGGGAAAGGGAGAGGGAAAGGGATAAGTATGGGAAGAAGAGTTACACTGGGAGGAAGGCAGCGGCGGGTGCGTTGTTGGGTGTTGGTGGATTGACGGCGTTGCTGGATGGGCTGAGTGGACTGTAAGATGTACAAAGTTTATGTTGTTAGTTTCCAAACGCATGCGAGAATACCGATTGCTAATCGCTATATCGGCCGTATGCGTTATATGTCTAATGAATTATGATATCATGATGAAGAATTATTCTCCGCCTCCTTTGCCAAGTAATGCTCGTCACAATAGTAAACAAAGGACTTCGAGATAGCACAACGAGTGTTCAAAAAGGGAAAACGAATTCTGACATTAATATAGGATTATCGATAATCCCCCAGCCAAGAAACGCGTCGATCAGGATTACCAAACCAGGAGAAGAAGTACTAGGACAAGAATTAAAATAGGATCCACAATCCATCTCTTTCAATAACCCAGTAATCCAATTCTCTATGAATTCACACTCGTTCAAGGTAGTTTTACTCCAGGAATCTCATATACGGCACGAAGCAATCCAAATTATTTGGAACCACTCTCTCGCTGTTACGACGAGTACGCTGGCTAGTCGTATCTGAGTTCGAATAGATCCTCGTCCTATCCGGGTGGTGAGGGGCGTAGGAAAGGATTTCCTGCGCAGGAGCTATTTCGAAGTATTCTGGAGTCGTAATCGATTCTGTGGGAACTTGGTGTGGTACAGATTTTCCGAATATGGTTGTCGTTGCTACTGGGCAGACCATCAAAGGCGAAGTGGAAGTCTGGTTGCTGAAAGTCTCGTCCGGCACAATCGGTTCGGGAGTAGTGCTTGAAGCGGCGGTTCCATCGGTGTGTAAGTGCGCTTCAGTGGGCCCTCTATATCTTCCGACTGAGCTTCTGCCTCAGATCCGTCCGGCCGCTCGTCAACACTTTCCATGATCGCTGGCAATTCAGCGACTGGGCATGGGGCACCTTCTTCTTGTGTGGCCAGGGGCATGACCATCTCCTCACCCAAACCTCCACTCGGTTGCTGTACAACAACACCCTCAACCCCAGCCCCAGCGCCATCACCACCCCCAAACCCTGTCCTATGCCCTTCAATCAGCAGTTTCGATTCCTTCTCGTTCTGAATCAACGAGCAGCAAGGGCACAACCATGTCTTCGTACAGTCTGCGGCGCAAGTCCCGCCGAGATCGCCTATTCTGCGGATGCGGAATGTTTGCCATGCGTTTGGGATACAGACGAGAAATTGGTGGGCGAGCGGGGTGCAGCAGAAGATTGAGTAGCCATAGGCTAGGCACTGTGGTTGCGTCTTGTTAGTCATGGAGAAGAGAATGATGAGGCGGGTTGAGCTAGGATCGAATGTAGGATATAGGTGTATTAGAGGAGAAGATACGTACCGGTACGTTGACAATCTCATAACCACTCATATCGCCATTGTAGTGAAGACGATGCCATGTCTTTCCGCAAGTGACACAGGGACAAAAGAAAGTGACGATGCCTACAATACACGTCAGTTTACCTTCTCACCAGTCCCGCCCTGACATCGACCTATGAGAAGGACTTACACAGTGGCAATGGATTGAGACAATCCTATAGACTTGTATTCCACGGCTTAGTACGATTTATGTCTGCTTCGAATTCCTCTCTTGCTTCCGCAGTCCAATCTATGAAGTGTGAACGGCAGTATTTACCCCATGTTGTAAGAGTGCCGCGAGTCTTTTGGAGTGAGGGGTGGCCTGCGAGACGGTCTGACATTGTGTATTACGAGGCGACCTTCTGATGAGGAGCTCGTATGAACTGCGCTATTCGATCTGGTAGAGAGGTATGGATACGATCATGAGTATGCAGATAACGGATGGATACCTGAGCGAAGAATAGAGTGGGCGGTGAGTGGGGTGACCCAGATGATGATGTTGACAAGAGAAGAGAAGCAGATACGCGAGGGAATGATCTTGATTGCGCCTGCGTCGCAACGTAAGAACGACAAAGCTAGATGGCAGGTAAGGATGCTGACGACTGGGAAAGAGCCACCACCTAGTGAAGCCACAATCGTCTCTGGGTCCCACGTTGCCAGAACGTAGCCTAAGTGCATTCGCAATATTGTGGATGAAGAACATGAGCTGGAATAACAGCTACAGATAACCAGACCACATCACCTGGACCGTGCGATACCACTTAGCCTAGAGCTGTGGTCTTTAACATCACTGCGTTTGGTGGAAAAGATTTGCAAGTATGAAATCGCATGCATTGTACAGGTTGCGCATGTTGGCAGCCCATACTAGTCTATATAACTAATCATCTGCTCGAAACTATACTTTTATGAAATTCCTTCCACCCAAGTCATTGGGTCAGGTCCGCGCACATGTGCATGCAAACCAAATGAGCTTCTAAATCCCACTGCCGAGCTGGCCTTGGAAAGACAGCCACCATGATGGTTACCACAAAGAACCGGGGGTATCTTCCTTCGTAAAAAGGTTGGGTCGTGGATGGACCTTCATGAACGCCATCTATGCAGGAAACTTTTCTGTCGTCCGAAACAGGGTCATGCTGCTACTCTCCGCGTGTGGAGAGACTGAGCGACGCAAGGACGACAAGAAAGACGTTGTCGCCGAAGGGTATGACCGGGAAAAAGGAATCGCTTTTGTCGTAAAATAAGAAAATGCTCAGAGGTCATCCGCGTGTGGACGACTCGGAAAGCGAGAATCTATAGCTCCCCAAGCAGCAGGCTTGCAAAAGAGCGAAGTCGTGAAATGTTCGTAATGCATGTCTTTCCGGGAAAGACGAGGGTCCTGCCTCCATGTTCGAGCTCGACAAGTGTGCGTCGAAGGGTATCGTATGCGAGAAGAGCTCGAAAACAGGCAGATCCGCAAAAACAGTCGCTGTCTATATGCTGGTTGGGGTATGAGATTCCAGATTTCCGCATCGATCCGCGGTAACCGGGAAAGATTCGCAGAAAACATCCGAGAATAAAGGAAATCGAAAGCAAGCCATCGGTAGCAGCTGCACGAAGGCCCAGGGTATCGTAGAGAAGAAAATATGTCCCGGGCTGGCTACATCGTGAAGCGGTGTGATGCACGTTTACCACCAAGAGTTGCCACCAGGGCCAGATGGGTTGCCGTAGCCTCCACCGAAGCCGCCGCCACCGCCGCCGCCGCCACTGTAGCCGCCAGGAGCAGGAGGAGCGTAGCCACCGCCGGGAGCGCCGCCGTAGCCACCTCCGTAGCCGCCTTGGGGAGCACCACCCCACTGGCCACCACCACCGAAGCCACCACCACCACCGCCCATGCGACGAACGTCACGGGTAGCAGCGTTACCACGTCCACGGCCGCCTCCGCGTCCACCACGGCCTCCACCGAAGCCGGAGCCCTCACGAGCAATGGACTCGAGGAATCCAGGGACTTCCTGGTTGGCCTCCTTCAACAGGTCAAGGAGGTCGCGTACGACTCCGCGGTTGCCGCGGTTGAAGAAAGCAGTGGCAATACCAGTGTTTCCAGCTCGTCCAGTACGACCGATTCGATGAACGTAGTCGTCAATGTCGGTAGGCAGGTCGTAGTTGACCACATGAGTAACGTTCGGGATATCCAAGCCTTTTTAGGAGTTAGTAGGTTATTTCAAGGTTTGAAGAATACATGTGTTTTTGAAAGGATGAAAGTATTGGGAAACTTACCTCGGGCAGCTACAGCAGTAGCGACGAGGATAGGGCAACGTCCAGTTCGGAACATCTCCAGGGCCTTCTCACGCTCGCGCTGAGTGCGGTCACCGTGAATGGAGGTGGCGGGGAAGCCCTGGTTGATGAGGAAGTCGGACAGCGAGTCAGCCATACGCTTGGTCTCGACGAAGATCAAGGTAAGACCAGCACCGTGGGTGTGGAGGATATCCAGGAGAACAGAGCGCTTGTCAACGTCCTCGACGTACTCAATCTTCTGGGTAATGTTCTCAGAAGTGGAACCGACACGACCAACCGAAAGGAAAATGTAGTCCTTCAAGAAATCGCGGGCAAGCATCTGAATGTCGCGGGGGAAGGTGGCCGAGAACATGAGTGTCTGGCGGCCAGCGGTAGGAGGCATGTCCTCACCCTCAACGATGCGGCGAATCTGAGGCTCGAAACCCATGTCCAACATGCGGTCAGCCTCGTCAAGAACAAGGTACTTGATGCTAGCGAGGGAGATACGGCCACGCTCGATCAAGTCGACAAGACGGCCGGGGGTAGCAACAAGAAGATCGCAGCCGCGCTCGATCTGGCGAAGCTGGGAGCCAATGTCGGCACCACCGTAGACGACACAAGGGCGGACCCAAGAGCGGTAGGCGAACTTGCGGGCTTCGTCGAAGATTTGGGAGACCAACTCACGGGTAGGAGCAAGGACGAGCGAGGTGGGGTAGGCCTTGCGTTGACGTCCATAGCCACCCTGAGCCTGTGCGGGGGGAGGAGAGGGGCCGTTCTGGAAGGCCTGGGCGAGAATGGGGAAGAGGAAACCACCAGTCTTTCCGGAACCAGTCTGGGCACAAGCCATGAGATCACGACCACCCATGACGATGGGAATAGAGTACTTCTGTACGGGTGTGGGAACCTTGTATCCAGAGAGCTCGATGTTGCTCAGCAGGTGGTCATCGAGAGGTGGGTTTGTGAAACGTGTAACGGGCTCGGGAACACCCTGACCAGAGGCCTCGACGGGGATATCGTCGTACTTCTCGAAGTTGATACCGGTGTGTTGCTTGGAGGGGTCGTTGGGCACGCCAAAGAGGTCGCGCTCCAGACGCTGGTTGGGCGGGCCGGGAACGTGCTTGCCGTCCTTCCAGGCACCATCACCAGATCCGCGAGCACCTCCAGAGCCACCGCCGCCGGGCTTGCCGTAGGCGCTGGGATCGAAGTTACCGCGAGGGGCACCGCCCCATCCACCACCACCTTGAGGACCGTCGCGGCCGCGGGGAGTGAAGTTGGGTGCGTTGGCCCAGCCACCGGCACCACCGCCGCCGTTCATCTGAGGGGGAGGACCCTGACTGTCACCCGTTAGCATACCTTCCTGTTTTGTGTCTTGGGTATTGACTGACCCTCCTGGTCCCCAGGCGCTGCCACCGAGACCACCGCCGTTCATCTGAGGAGGCGGGCCGTCCATTGGGGCCGGGCCTCCGGGACCACCCTGGGGACGACCGCGAAGGTGAGGGGGGATGTAGGCAGAACGCTCGCCGTTGAAGCCGTTCTGGTTGTTGTGTTGGGAGTCGTTTATGTTGAGACGACCCATGTCGAGTTGGTCAGCCATGATGGGCGAGGTTGAGTCGAGTAGGCTGAGGGTGTGTTTGCGTGTACGACAGATGTAATGTGCAAGTCGCAAATTACAGATATACTGACTTCGGCTGGCTCGGCGGTGAGCGACAGACGAAAAGTGGCAAGTCTAAGTGACGAAACTCGTAACTCGCAGGCGGGTGCCTGAGACTCGTTCTGTCAGGAAAGAAGGGAACGCCTCTGTCCTGGAAAACGAGAAGTAAAGAAGTGAAGACCAAAAGAAAGGACTTCACAGGAAATGTGCTTGTAAGGTTGTGTAATACACACAAGATAGTTTTGGAGAGTGGGTGGTTAGGGAAGAGGGAGAACGCAGCAGGTAAGTTAAAAGCGTGTCGGAGAACCCTTTCCGCACTAGACCCTGAGTGGCGCTAGCGCTCCCTCTCAGAGTTCTCAGCCTGTGGCGAGTGGGGAGCGGTGAACGTCACATATGGATCCTGTCGTGTGCTGCAACAGGCTTGCTTTTCATGCGACATGCACTGTGACATGTCCTCGGTGAACGTAGTGGCGACTTTGCCTGGCTCTTCCGCAGGTTCCAGGCCAGTTCGTGCGCCTGTGCCATGCCTCCAGATGACTCAACAGAACACCGTTTTGTTTTTGCTAGCAACGAGGTGTCTGGAACGCTTTACATCATTGTCTGTGGGTAATGCAGGGACTACAAGGAGTCCGTATCGGCTCACGTGCCGTCCTCTTCACCCTAGCTAGCGTCTTGACATGCTTGCATCCTATACAAGAAAGGAATTGAGCCGGTGCAGAGCGATAAAACCTGAGAGCTCTACAGCCTACAATAGCCCAATATACAGGAACACTGAAAATCTAAGAACCATGTAGGCTTTCTAACCAATTGTCTATATACCTCATTTTCCTACTGCGTGTTGTTGTGGTAGGCAAAGAGGGACTTGAGGTTCTTAGAAGTGTGTAACGTTGTTCCTGAATGGCGTGCTTGATGGTTCATGTTCATCACATATCGTAACCACAGTCTATTAAATGAATGTTCCTGCATTTCATCGTAATCTAGGCCATGCTTTTCTCCTTAAGCCCACCCATAATGTTACCTTGCCCACCGTTTCGCGACTTCAAGAACAGCACGCAGACCGCGACGACAGCCCCGATAAAGAAAAGCTTTTGGCCCATGGACAGACCATCAGCGGAACCAGTAACAGCAGCCATACCAGGAAGCTTGGGCTTGGTGGCAGAGGCCTGGGATACTTCAGCAATGTTGACGACGTCATCCTTGGACGGAGTTGCCGTGATATCGAGTTCGTCGCCAGGAATGGCGGGTTCAGCAAGTCCGTATAAATCTTGAAGAAATGGTACAACTATCAGCAGCTCTCCAACCTGAGGGATCGACTCAATAGCAAAGAATGCATACTGATGTCTAGAGTTCCGCGTGAATACCTTCCTCTGGCACCTCGAACTCGCCACTCTTGGCGATCTTGACAGTCTCAACCGGCTTATCTCCAGGTCCCTTCTTTACATTCTCAATCTTCTCCACGACCTCGTAGCCCTCGAGGACCTCTCCGAAAACGACGTGGCGGCCATCGAGCCAGCTGGTGACGACGGTGGTGATGAAGAACTGACTCCCGTTGGTGTCTAAAGATCGGTATACCAAGTCAGTATTTGTCTCATAGGCAGTTCGTACATGGGAGTTACTCGCCCTTTCCACTATTGGCCATGCTGAGGAGACCCTTGCGGGTGTGCTTGAGCTTGAAGTTCTCATCAGGGAACTTGGCGCCATAAATGCTCTTTCCGCCAGTTCCGTCACCTATTCAAGTATTACATCGTCAGTGTGTGGATCGCGTGTGGCTCATGCTGTCGTGGACCTACCCTTTGTGAAATCTAGTCTTTTGTCAGTACTGCGAATCTCTTCAGAGTGTGTTATCAGTTGTACTTACCACCACCCTGGATCATGAAGTTGTTGATAACGCGGTGGAAAGTAGAGCCCTCGTACCCGAAACCCTTCTCGCCAGTGGCCAGAGCGCTGTCGTATTTGTTAGACCCAGAAGCTACACGTGGGATTATACGCAGTCGTACCGGAAGTTCTCGGCGGTCTTGGGGACGGTCTTGCCGTAAAGACCGATGGTGATGCGGCCTAGCTCTTCATCGCCGTGGGTGATGTCGAAGTACACCTATGTCCAGTTAGCAAGGCCATCCATATATCCTCAATTGCAAGCTATACACACCTTGTGGGTGATCTTCGGTCCCTTGGCAGCCTCTGTGCTCTGAGCAAAGAAGACAAAGGTGATCGAAAGGATCAAGAGGAGCGAGATGACAGCTCTCTGGATAGTAGCCATGATGCCTGATTGTGTCGGGAAGCAATCGAGGGAAGTCACAGGGTTAAATAGTTTGGAAAGCCCCTGCCTTAAGTGCAATGGTGGAGTGAATGTTGAAACGTTGCGTTTTACCTGGGTACAGAGCGATTGCCCGCACCATCGAACTAGGACTTATCGGGACTAGTGGGAAACGGAAGTCTGGAGTTCGAGATCAGACAAGATAATTGACACTTCAACACGCGAATTCGTCGTCGGAACGCTGATCCGCCATGGTACGCTACTGAATCGTCCAGTTCTCCTTGAGAGTATCTTACTGATGGTTTCAGGTGTTCATCAACGGCTTCAGCTTCACGGAAGCGACGCTTGTAAAGCGATCCCTCGAATCTTTCTTCGGCATCGGACCCTCAGTCTCGCAGCGCATCATGGCGAAATTCTACATCCACCCATGGGCGAAAGTTGGCAGCTTGAAAAACGCGACAGTCATGGACCTGACGGCTGAGCTGGCGAATATGAAGATTGAGAACGATTTACGGCGGCAAGTGCAGGACGACATTCGGAGATTGAGGGATATGGGCACATATCGCGGAAGGAGACATGCTATGGGTTTGCCTGTGAGGGGTCAGAGAACAAGGACACAGGCATGTTTTATCCTGGGAGCGAGGCTGCGATTATGTTGGGCATGTGTGCTAACGGATGTAGATTGCGACTGCGCGACGGTTGAACAAGATGGAACGGGGTGGTACTGGAAGAGTAGGATTGTAAGGTGGAAGACAGCATGCATACGAGTGTATGATATTGTACAGTATGCGGGCATGGGAAGGCCTGTACGATGCGCATTTAGAAGGAATACATGGCACATTAACGACTCAATAACACTAAAGACATCAGTGGCTATCTCTTCATCTTTCCCCACGGGTGAGCATATCTTTCGACAACACCAGAAATATGATATTTGGCAATAATGTTCTTATAGGACTGGTCTAGTCTCCCCTATGTTGAACGAGCGATCTATGAAGAAGCTTATTTTATATGGGTCGTACCTATCATTGAAATTGCCCTCTAGAGATATCTACTGTTGCTTTACTATTCGAGTTTTAACGTAGCTTAGCATGTATACCGTCAGGGTACATTTCAGTAATAGGTGCAACTTGGTAAAACAAGCTTCCTCGTACCGTTCGAAGACAGTGTATCTGTGCAGATCCTGTCCGCCGTCGAAATCCTCTCGCGCGTATATGGGAGCATAGTAATAGTCCCAAGCGGGAAGCCGACTAGCATTTCGATCGAAATTGATGATGACCTAGGTAGGCTGCAACGTTACTTGAGGCCGTCAACACCGATGAGGAAGATTACAACGTTGGCAACCTTACTCATCTCGAAACAAATTTGCGAATTAGACTAGCGAATGTTTGATCGCAACTATCAGGCTAGTCGTGTCGGAAGTATGGAAGCCGGAACCATGAATCCAAAAGCAGATGCTTCATCCGGATCTGGTTGCCAGAATCTAGATGGCAACCATGTTGTCCTGTAATTGTACAGATCGTGGGCCTCCTTGAAGATATAGGGATTGTAGACTCCAAGCTCAGTGCAGCTATGACAAGATTGTGTGGTTGCTCAATATATTGTCTCGTTGCGTTGGTATGGCAGCTGTGCACTGTTGGTCTCGGAATGGAACAATAAGAAACGAATGCTTCACAAAACCCAACTTCCACATTGGGAATACTGTTTTGCTGAGAACTACTCTGAAAACTCTACTTCCGCATTTACACATTTTGCCGTACCCAGGGCAATCACTGACTTGGCACTCGCTCAGTAGGCCTATCCTTCTTGTAACATCGAACTAGAGGCCCATAACGAGTGTTTTGGGTTTCCCCATAACAGCACCGATTACTTGCGCTTACGCTCGACTGGAACGTCTCGTGCCGCTGGCGGCTTTGGGTGCAGCATTACACGCTGATGGATACCCTACTGCGGCGGGCGGAAGCCGAAACGTTTTGAGAGTTATCATGGACGTTTACCTGCCGGGTGAGGGCTAGCGATGCCAGGATACCCAAGCAGCATCTGCTTCATGGCGCACACAATCTTGGAGTTCCGATAGGCGTTATTGGCATACAGCTTGGCACTCCCCTACCATCCGATCTATCCTTCTCCACGTTTGACGGCAGGAACTGTAGGCCTAGGCGGTAATAAGCGGTCGGACGGGAGCTCACAACCCGGACGGAAGCTCTCGTATGGATGTATATGCATTGATACCGCCGAAGCGACTACCTTTGGAAACGAGGACAGGATTCTTTTACTGCAATAACGTGTGAGCATGGTAGGGAAGTCAATGTTTGTCTCTGCCCGGAATTGGTGTCAATTTAAACATGGATGATTTGTTTTCCCGAAGAAAGCAAACTGCGAAAGTGCAGTGGTGAAGATCACAATACTTCGGCCTTGCCTTTCGGAACTTTGATATGCGAAGTATAATTGGACGTGGAGAGAGCTTGCAGATTGACGCAACGCGCGTGGAAACAGCTGTCCCGGATCATGCTCGCCACCTCTTTGGGGTCGCGTCTGCCTCAGGTTGACCCTGCATGGGTTGTTGATGTGAATGCCGTCGAAGGAGTAATGCTGATGGACCGCGAAAGAGAGCTGCTCATGCCGTGCATCTTTACTTGTCCAAGTAATGATGTTCGTTCCAGACTTCAGTCACACTTCATCTCCACGGCACGCTGCGGGTACTAGTTCAGAAACAGAAAAACAAAAGACGTTTCTCGGCTTCTTGCACTCGAGTTACCCCTGATACAGTGTTGCGAAGGAATATTGTTAATCTAGCCTTGGCTTTGGCGTGCAGCTTGTGATCACCATGCGTCGACTGTTAAGGGCTAGTCGTGGAGCTATCAGCGGCTCCCTGCAGCACACTTCGCTTGACGGCGGATGGGTTTCAGATGTAATCGTAGGTCGGTAGGAATCGTACGATACCATTAAGCGTCTCAAGCAGGAGCGTGAAGATACTCGAATATTCGGTCGCAACGCAAAGCGGATGATCAGAGTGCTTTTGCTGACAATGGCACACGGACATCGTTCATCTTTCAAAGTTTATGGCTTGCGGCTGATTAAGCCACGAGAGATTGGGCCAATGACAGCTGATCGACGGGTCTAGCCTCGATTTGGCCTGGAGAATCCTTCTCGCCGCAGCGACCCAGCCCTTCAACTCGAACGCTATCCGTGCGCCAGAGACATGATTACGACCCGTGGACCCAATTGACGGCCAGATGTGTGGCGGAAATGCACCTTCGAGTCTACCATGAATCGCAAATTACTGGACCGCCGAATCAATACACCCTCAGAACTCGTATGCCAAATCATCTGCTTTTCAGCCAATAGGTGGGTATTTCGCAAAATTCGCCTTGTCAGGCTGCTGTCAGCTTGACTGCGGGCACCAGCGACAGCAGACCACGCGGACATCTCGTTTCTGCACAAGACCGTCAGTGGATGATAGCTCGTAGTTTATTAAGGCTAGCAAGCCACAGGTCTAAACCAATGAGAAGCCCAAAGCACGCTTTTGGCGCCTACACCGGCATGTTGTCGACTAGGATGCAAATGGCTTTGGGCATATCTCAAACGTGAGGGGACACAGCCATCAGGGCCTGCGGAGGCGATCATGGAGACAAAGGCCTCCAGGGCTCGCTTCTGCTGCAGGTCCCAGGCTTGAATTTGGCCCGGCTCCTACAAGGGCGGTTATGGCGCCGAATGAGAACCCACCAGTCTACAAGCCCAAATCTCTTCTGTTCCGGCTGCTCCTTCTGACGGAGACTTGTCTCAAGCTGCGCGGGACGCCCAGATGCTGACGAGACTGCTGAGCGTGGCAGCTTTGATTTCACCAGACACTCAGAGCGTCACCGAAACACTAATCCCCACTAACTATCTGCTATACTGTCGACCAGATATCCCGGTCGTCGGCTAGCCCGTTTGAGACTTGAACATGGCGGCGACGAATACAGACATGCATATGCTTCAGGAAAGTCCAACGGCACATCGTATTCCTCAGCACCAACCGTCGTCACCTTTCCACTCTCTATCCTCGCCGTCCCTTGCGGAGAGTATTCGCAGCCTTCGCGACGACTCGACGCGCTCGCACAACGTGCCGGCCACTACAGACGAGCAACACCAAATCCGAGGACGTCGCAAGCCTGTCCCGACTCCGCTGTATCCAACTGGCAATAACGGGTCCTCATATCAGCAGTCGTCCTATCAAGACTCACCCCGCTTCGACGAACCGCGTAGTCCGCGCGAGAAGCTTGACGCATTGCTTGCGGAGGAGCAACATCACACCTCGCCCATTCGCCCAACCAAGCCAGCGCATCCCCCTACACCACCCAACGTCGCTGCCCCAAACTTCACGCAGCCTTCGAGGCCGTCTGCGTATGCAAAACTCCGGCAGGTGTCGTCGCCCACGCTGTCCTCGGCTGGAATTTCCCCACCAGCGTCACCTGTCACCATGCCTCCACCATCGCGGCCGAACCGACCTGAGACGAGACCGACGGTGCCTGTCCGCAACCCCTCAATAGACTCAGCAGCATCATCACTATCCTCGACTGCCTCCCAGAACCGCCCTCCTGCCAACCATGCGCCCCGACCATCGCAAGATACGAGCACCGCGAACCCCCAGATATGGCCGCTTTGATAGCCACAGCAGGCTCACCAGAGGCTGCGATGCTAGCATTGTGGAAGGAGAAGCAAAATACGTCAAGTCACAACGCGCAACTCTGGCGGCTGGTTGAGAAGCAACGGTCCATGATCATCGGGTTGCAGAAAGACCTGGAGCGCGCATTGAAGGACAAGGACCGCTACCGCAGGAAATTCAAGGAGTACGCTGAACAGGTACCACCAGGTCCTGGTTCACTACAGAAGTCCGACACCTTCGACTCAGTCGTGGAACGCGAGACGAGCCAGTCGCCAGCCCTCAGCGAGCCAACTGGCGAATTCGCTAAACTCAGCGACACGAAAGCCGTAGAGCACAAGACATCGCCCTTGACACAAGAGCACCCGGCACCACAGCTCATACCAGACTCACAACTAGCGACGTCGCCATCTCATTCCACCGCATCAAATCTGTCATCAGCAGTAAATTCACCCACCGACTACTCTGTGCAACCCCTTAGCCTTGGTAGCAAGGGTCTCGGCCTCGACGCCATATTGCTACAACCCAGCGATGCTGCTCAACACTCAGAACAGGCACCGAAGCCAACTACGCCTCCTCAGAATACCTCCGATGTGACGCTGGTTCCAGGCGATTCACAACTCCAGCCTCCACAGATATCTCTGATTCAGGCCACGCCTGTCATTGGCGGCGACGGCTTTGAATCGCCTCCAAGAAAGACTCCGCAACCTCTGCGCAAGGCTCCGCCAGCTCCGCTCAACCTCTCGAAACCCATAACCACCAGCGCACATCTCCACCAAGCCGTACATGGCGACGATGTCGATTCAGATTATGACGATACATTGGAAGTGGATGAGATACCTGTTGTAGAGTTGCGGGGAAGGAGAAAGACCCGTGAGGAAGATGATCGGGTACGCGAAGCTCTGTATTCGCAAGACGAGGAAGCTAGGAGCAAGTCGAAGAAGAAGAAAAGCGAAAGCAAGAGCAAACAAGCGACGCCTTCTGAAACACCAGCAAGCGATCAACCTCAGGCGGTCCCGGTTCCCCTTTCGCCGCGACAGTTCAATGCGCTGCAATCGGGCCTTCCACTCTCTCCCCGTCACCCACCAGCCAACTCTTTAAACGCTCTTCTTAGTCCTGCAAATTCGGATAGTTCTATGATGGCGAACCGAAGTGTCGCATCACCACTCATGAGTCCAGGACTTCCTTCTAGTCCTAGGCCTACCGACAGGCCACTTGGGTCACCACTACCGAGGAACCCCAAGCAGTCAATAGCATCACCGCCCATGTCGCCAACTGCTACCAATCAACCAGCTGGGCGGACAGTGCAGCAACAAGTTCCTCTCCCTCCGAATACACCTCAGTCGTATCAATCTCCTCCGGTCAATCAGAGTCAGCAGTCCAATCAGCTCCGCAAAGAAGCGTCTACAGGCCTTTTGACAGTACCAGGTGCGCAACCTAGTCCAGAATCGCCATCGAGTAGCCCTACCTTGAACGATGTTCCTGATGCAGAACACGTCTATCGAGGACTCGTCTCAGATCAGTACCCTGGACTCTTGCTGCCTCCCAATGCGCTACCCTCTATTCAAGTGAAGGTCTTCTCATCCCGCCTTCGGCCGTCCCGTATGAGCATGCTAGCCCCAAGACCACAAGAGGAGGACCCTGTCTTTATTCTCGCTGTTTACGCTCGCTCTGATAACAAACAGCTTTGGCGCGTGGAGAAGACAATCGCTACGCTGCCCTCTCTAGATTCCCAGCTGAGATCCCTGTGCGACTTCCAGGGACAACTTCCAGATCGCGGTCTTTTCGGGGGTCATGCGCCTGCCAAGATTGATGCTCGAAGGGTCGCCCTCAACGAATACTTCGATACTGTCCTGGAAACCCCCATGAACGAAAGAACGGCCTTGATTGTGTGCGATTACCTATCCACTGATGTCATTGGCGCACAAGCCGGCGACAGATTGGCCCCCGAGCCTACCCCAGGTCCAACAGTGTCTGTTCAGAGGACGCAGCGCAAGGTGGGTTACCTTACCAAGCGTGGTAAGAACTTCGGAGGCTGGAAAGCGCGGTTCTTTGTCCTGGATGGCTCAGAGTTCAGGTACTTTGAGGGTGAAGGTGGTGCGCATTTAGGAACGATCAAGTTGCAAAACGCACAAATCGGGAAACAGTCACAACAGCAGTCAAACCAATCGCCACAACGAAAGGACGACTCTGAGGACAACCAATATCGACACGCCTTCCTCATCTTGGAGCCAAAGCGGAAAGACTCGACAAGCTTAGTTCGTCATGTGTTGTGTGCGGAAAACGATGAAGAGCGAGATGCTTGGGTTGAGGCGCTTTTGCAACATGTCGACATACCAGATGAAACCTCGCCAATCGAAATTCACGTCCCCTCTACTACACGTCTCCAGAAGCAGCAGGCCAGCCAAGACTCGACGCGCTCTCAGCGGAGAGAAAGCCCTGATGTGGCAGAGCAAGATCGCTTACAGGGTCTCAGTTATGACGATGCCGTTCAAGCCCAAGCCCCTGTTCGAGGTCCCAACCACCGAGACATGATGACGGAAAAGCCTTCCCGAGGGTCACCTAAGGAATCATCTTTTCTACAGGACAACTCAGGTCACTATCCTGCTATCTCTGGGCCCAGCAACGGCACTCCCATCAAGGACTCTGAGAGTTGGGGTAGCAAACTGATGGGGGGACCTACGGCAGTCAAGGACAAGAAACGCAGCATATTCGGCTTCAGAGGTCGTGGCGGTTCCTCCGATCTTGCACCGGTACAAGTCAGTACCCCTCTGCAGCCAACCATGGAACATCGCCTACCTCCAGGCCGCAGCGTCTTCGGCATTCCGCTTATGGAAGCCGTGGAATTCACACAGCCTGACGGTGTCAATGTGGCGCTACCGGCTGTCGTCTACAGGTGCTTGGAGTACCTTCGAGCAAAGAAGGCGATTAGCGAAGAAGGTATCTTCAGGCTTAGTGGGTCGAACATTGTCATCAAGGGCCTGCGTGATCGGTTTAACAACGAAGGAGATATCAAGCTTCTGGACGGGCAATACTATGATGTTCACGCTGTGGCATCGCTCCTCAAGCTGTACCTGCGAGAACTACCAGCTTCTGTTCTAACTCGGGAACTGCATCTCGACTTCCTCAAAGTTCTCGGTAAGTGTTTCTTCTGGATGAACTTGATCAATCGGGCCATGTACTGACACGTTTTAGACATGGACGAACGTAGTAAGAAGATCCAGAGCTTCAACGTTCTCGTGCACAAGCTTCCCAGGCCCAACTTCGAGTTGTTGCGACACCTGGCGTCGTTCCTAATTGAGATTGTGGACAACTCCGGGGTGAACAAGATGACCGTGCGAAATGTCGGCATAGTGTTTGCACCTACTCTGAACATTCCAGCTCCATTGATATCTTTCTTCTTGACTGACTACACCGACATCTTTGGTACTGCTCTCGATGAAGCAAGTTCCCCAATCCATGAGATCCGGAACAACACTTCTCACCTAGGCGACGACGCCATTCGATCTCCACGGAGGCAGATGTTCTCCGATCTCCCAACGCCTGCGTACAACGAGACCACCTTCCAGCAGCGTATGGATCGACCGCCCCAAAGTTATCAAGGAAACAGTGCTCCCAACTATCCACCCCCACAACCTCCACAGCAATATCAGCAACAACAACAACAACAGCAGCAGCAGCAGCAGCAGCAGCAGCAGCAACAACAAGGTCAATACAGTGGCTATGATTCAGGCTTCATTCCAATGCGACCCAGCTACGATACTCCAGCCTACGATCAACCATACAACTCTGGGGAGGGGTACGGTAGCTTGAACGGAGCCGTACAATCCGGCGGAGCTCGAGAACAGCGGCAGCGAAAACGAGAAAGCGGCATGCTTCTGATGAACATGGGCATGGGGGGCCAACGCAAAGGCCCAGGTGGACCCAACCCTCAACGGGGAGACGGACGATACGATCCACGAATGTACTCTCAAAACAACACCAACCCCCTAATGGTACGAGAAGAAACGGCATTCGACTGAGCGCAAGCCGTCGGGTCGAATTGGCGACAACAATGATACATGAGGATGTATACCAAGATTTGTGTTTAATTTTTGGATTCTTAATTCAGGACCACGGACTGGATCCTTGGCTACTTCGGACTTTGGCTCTTCTTCCTTTTTTCGGCTCTTGTATGTATATCCAGCGATACCAGGCGTTTTTTGCATGGGCGAGGAAGCAAAATCGACTCGCGAGGAGTTGTGCATGCTTTTCTCATTTGCATACCCCATCCCTTCCCATTATTTCT
Organism: Alternaria atra; assembly: GCF_907166805.1. NCBI lineage: Eukaryota > Fungi > Ascomycota > Dothideomycetes > Pleosporales > Pleosporaceae > Alternaria > Alternaria atra. The sequence continues at coordinate 1,175,270 of NW_025091333.1, forward strand.
GCGACAGCTTGGCCTTGGCTTTAGCGTGGCGCATTTTGTGTGTTTTTAGTTTTCTACCTTCGCTGAGATATCCTGGTTACTTTATGTTATATCTTTGGCGTGCTTCATGGGTAGAGGTTATGCAAACAGAGCCGACCACTACAGATGGGAAATGAAAAGAATTTTACATAAATATTCAAAGTCATCTTGTTCGTTACCTTGAGATGAAATTGATTACAGTGATAATGGAAGAAGGAAAATGAGTTTCTCTGCGAGATATAGCGCGATGTGTCTAGAACCTCATCGGCGGAAGGTTTGGCTATCGCCGAGGGGATTCGTGATGGAATCGCGTTGAGTGGCATCCGTTGGTTCGGGGTCTTAGCGTCTAAGCTTGGGCTTGGATGCGCTTCCCGCACTGATGCATCTTCCTCCTTCGCGATTGACGGCTGACTAGCTATTCTCGCAGTAGTTGAGGTTGCGACACGCTTTCTTGCTTGTTCGAGACGCGCAAGGCTTGAGACACACCATCTCAGATCCCAAAGTCGCGCCACAGGGATAGCAAGCCAGGTCGCAAGCTCAGGCGACACAGGGCCAATCCCATCCCACAGCGCAACCAGCACAGGACTAGTGGAACCGTACACAGAGCACCCAAAGCTAATCCCCGAACCGCGTCTTCGTCATGGACGACAGGCCTGCTGCGACAACCGCACCTCTGCCTCCGCGCGCCGACGAGCCCGACTCGAGAAACAGCTTGCGACACATCCTGGCCGCAGACCCCCAAATGGACGACTCCAAGCCCGACGCATCGCAAGCAAACACGCCTGTCCCCGATGAGAGCGAAGCTGGCGGCGATGCGCCAGATGCCTCGCGGCCAGCCAACGACAACGACCCTGCGCGACCATACTACACGGCAACAACCACGACGACCCGCCGCAATGCCAACGGGAGCGTGTCGTCCGTCTACAGTGGGAATAAGATCAAGCATTTGAAGAAGGACGATGGCATCCCGCTGTGGCGCAAGGACATCCAGTTCGACTTCCTCAAGCTCGTCTTCGAGGACGACAAGCGCGTCTTCACCAAGCAATCCGACAGCACCAGCGGCCACACGTTTGCCGACATCTACCTCGATGCCATGGCCAAGAGCAGCAAGTGCAGCAAGATCCTGAAGGACAAGCTGCTGACTGAGCGCCCGGCTGCCATCAACATGGCCATGGTGTGTCTGCTGGTCAACGTCGGGCGCATGAACACTACCCTGAATTGTAGGCCACATATACCCACTTGCAGACCTTCCCTAACAAACAACAGTCTTCCCAGAGATGCGCGCCCAGCTACGAACCTACCACTCCATCCCCTCGCTCCAAGCCCACCAAGATCCCAATGCCTACAAGCAGCTTCAGGATGCGCCGCGGTTGAAGTCTATCCTAAAGGGAGCGACTGAAGACCATGAGCAGCCCAGCACCATCGAGGAAATAATGGCAGCTTCCATACCGCGCACGAACCCGGTCAACCTCATCTTCGTTCTGTCACAATACGCACCCAAGATCTCAGAACTACACTTCTTCCCGCCTCGCGACTTCTTCGACCTCGTCATGCGCTCCAACCTGAGCAGTAAGAGCAGAGCCACAGCCTTCCTATGGCTCATGTGGTGGTATCTTGAGAGCGACTTCACCAAAGAAGCTGCCGAGAACAATCCTTTTGGCCCTGGACAGATGGGACCGCCTGATGACCCGACTACGGCAGAGTTCCCAATCAAGTGTCCGCCCTTTGAAATACTTTCGCCTGAGCAGGAGGCGCTGGAGAACGTCGATTCGACCGAGGAGAAGGCATTTGGTGAGATCAAGCGCAAGGAGAGAACAGCTATATTGGCAAGCGACATGGCGCCAGTTGTCACAGGCCCAAAGCGGACGAACAAAAGGGTGAGTACTGTTTTTCATGAGTACCGAAGTTGCGACAAGACTCAGCTCCGACCATTCCTAACATTTCCCTAGGTTTCAACCAAAACCCGGTCTTCTCAATAGCCGCCGATGATGGTGCTTCGACACCTGGCCGTGACAGACAATCGCCATCCCATGGTAAGCCTCTATACTTGATCTCCAAGATAGTACCGATCTAACAACAGCAGGCTCCGCGAGAGGACGTGGCAAGCTTGCCAAATCGATCATCGAACGAGATTACCCCTCAGACACCGACCGTACCCGGTCAGCATCCCCTCCGAACAGCGTCTATAACACAGCCAAGAAGGTGGCCACGCCTAACATGCGCATCAACACCCTCCTCAACGAAGATGGACCCGCCTCTTCTCCCGCACCCAAGGGGCCCGGCCGCGGGAACTGGTCGCGCAATCGCACATCAGGGATAGGTGCCGGGGGAACACCAGCAGCACGTAGCTTCAAGACCAAACTCGACGGTCCAACCTCGCAAGACGGCCAATCTCCCTCTACATCCGCGCCCACCTTCAACGGTCCACACGGCTTCTACCTCCCACTCAACGGGTCTGATCCCTCTCACAAACGCACACGTCCCCTCACACAACACCAACTCGCCGTCGAGCAATACCGTCGGCGACGCGTAGATGTCATCCTCGACCGCGGAATCCGCATCGAGTACGCCGCCGCCGCTAAACGCCGCCGCAAAGCCAACCCCTTCATGCGCAGCTGGATCCGCTGCAAAGGTATGGCAGACGGCTATGATACAGATGAAGAATCGCACGCACAATTCGCTCAACTCCCCGACTATGAACTCGGCACCAAAACACCGCCACCCATGCCCTCTGGCCTCGTTCCCTTGGATTTCGGCGGCGAAGTCAACGACCACGGCGAGGAATCCTACTATCGCGCTAAGATGCTTAGCAGAGCTTTGCGTCGTCTGGATCGCTGGGAGGGTGGTAAGAGTGCGTCTAGAGGGAGACCCAAGGGGGAGAGGAGTAGTGGGTTACCGGATGTGAATGAGGGGAGACCTGTCATGGGTAGTGAGGATGAAGATGACGAGGATGACGATGGTGATTTGATGGATGTGGATGAGATGGAGAGGAGGGAGGCGTTGGAAGATGCGAGTGAAGAGGACAGCGACGAGGATGTTGATATGGAGGGTGAGAGGAGGTGGGATTCTAGTACCCTTCCGCCGTTACCTAGGATGGCGTAGTTGGTGCATGTTGCTGTGGAGAGCTGTTGTGTGGTGGGGAGGGGGGAAGGAGGAAAACAAGCTTTCTATTCTGTCGTTTGTATAAGTTGGTATTTTCTCGTGTATTGATATGTTGGGAAGCATGGCGTTTTGCGTCGGACGTCGCCTTTAGTTTTCAACAGGGACGTAGATGTTTTGATGTTTCGTTGATTATAGCATTCTACCTGAGGCCTTTTCATGGGGAAAAATTGACGGATTATACATACCATCTTGTAGTTCGATTGGTGACTTGATAGTATCATATACTAACTAATTCGCACGGAGAGCGTTGAATTGGTAAAACCAATATTTGTGACATCTGACGATATCTTGGCTGATCGGTAGATTATAGTGTTGACACGCTGTTTTCAAGAAGACCCAATCTGGCTGAGGCGAGATTTACGTATCGCTGGGAAGGACATGTGTCCTCGCTAGGATGCTTGACGTAGTTCCCACTCGCATTCCCTACATTGTAGTATTTCTCACTCAAGACTGAAGCCTCACTACTTTAGCTGAAATGACGTGCACAAGTTCAATTTTACTACGCCAAAACTAAAGCTAAACTAGAGCTAAATTAAACGTTCAATGGTATCATCATTTTGAACAACAACGAACAATCTAACGATTGAACACCCATTATCCACACTTGCTTCACCCACCTCCCAATCTACTCCCTTGCACTCCTGCAACAAAAAATCTTAGAGTGCTTCCGTAAATGACTCAAACTCGACGATAGTGACCACGAGGAGACCGAAGGACGGCCTAGACGTGGACCTGGGCCTTCCTAAGGCGCAATAGTATACGCATTCCCATGCTCATTGTTGCCATTTGCGTTGGCATGACCATTCGAAGCATAGTTTGTATGTCCGTTAGCTAGCCCATCCGTGTGACCATTAGTAAGATGACCATTCAACCCGGTCGCAACAACATCCTCACTATCGTAGTGAAGGCGCAAACTCGTGGGAATAGGACTCTCCTTTGAACTAGAATCGAGATAATGCCGCATCGTGATACCCGCGAGTTTATGCTCAGTAATAGTGAAACGACCTTGTTTACCAGGCGCACGACGTACGTTTGGTAGCTTGAAGACTTCGCGTAGAGTGGAGGCGAGAGAGGGGCCGACGAGGCGGGCACCGAAGCAAAAGTGCAGGCCGTGACCGAGTAAAGTGTACTCCTTGAATGAACGGTGCGGATCCAGGATCTCGGGGTTGGGGAACGCAACGGGGTCCATGGCGGCTTTTGATGTGGCAATGAGGATCGTGTGGCCCTTCTTGATGGAGACGGGGCCACGGATGCCGTCGTTGATGGTGATGTCGCGGGTTGCAACGCGAGGGAGTCCGGGAACTACACCGACGTGGCGCATTCCTTCGTAGACGAAACCCTGGAGTTCGCGGTCCGAGGTCGCGGGGTCCATGTGCGATAGCTCGACAATTCGAGCCTTGTACTTTTCGTACCCAGGAGAGAGGAACAAGTCGATTAGTAGACTGGCTTGCTGGGTTAGGTTTCCAGCGACGGGCGCGCCCATGCCGATGCAGTCGCCCACCATGTCGCCAATGGGCAGCTTAGTGTCGGCAAGCGCATGGTAGATGCGGTCTGCGTGTGGACCTACTTCGAAGGCGGAGCCCTTGGCCATCCAGTCTACCAGGCCTTCTAGACGTCCCGTCTGTGACTTGAGATGGGCTTCGAAGATGGAGCGGAGGGGTGCTGCAGCTTGCATGGCGCCCGCTCGTAGTTTCCACTCATTGTGTGGCATTATGTTGAAGGATTGGTACATGACTGGGAGTGAATCAGCAGGCTGTTCGTAGTCGGAAATGGGCTAGTTGTGTGACTTACATAGAACGAGGTACGCTAGGAACGCTTCGTGAATAGAGAGCAAACCTCTAGGTTGCTCCTGTGTCTTCAGTGGGAGTGCAAAACGCTCGGCCAGCCAAAGAATTGGCGTGATGTTCGTAACGTCGCGAACAATGTCGATGCTCATTCTGCCTTTGGCGCCTTTGAGCGAATTCTGCTTAATGAGCTTCCGTACGTTGGTTGTGAAGAACTCGTTGATGTTCTTCTCAAAGCCCTCTTCGAAGAAAACTTTGTGCAAGATATTGGACCTCTCGTCATGCTTCTTCTGTTGGTCCCATCCGATCATGAAGTCATGCCCAGCAGTACAGTTGCGAATAGCTGCCTGGTACATGACAACGAAATTCTCACGATCCTCAAACACCTTCTTGCAACCTTCTTGCGTCTGGACGCTGATGATATCGTAGTCGCTCGGAGGGCGGCTGAGGTCGTATTGTTCAACCATCTTATTGCCTGTAAGAATCTCTTTCGCCGCTTTAGGCGTGTAGAAGGGTAATAGCGCGTAGCTGGACGTTCCTCTGAATCCACCTGGGAGCCCCTGGAAGAGCAGCTTGGGAAACACGCCGCCGTATGCTCCTGGTGTCGTCTCTGCCAGCAAAGCCGCACCCCATTGCGTAAGAGTATTACTATTAAAGTCGTAGCTCAAGAAACGGTCACCGCGAACCAATGCGACGGCATCATCCAAGATACCTCGACCAGTGGTTTGACCAGGACAGACACCACTACCTGGCATGGCAGGCTTCGTGCACTCGGCCATCAACCCTGGGTAAAGTTCCATGTTTTCCATGTGGCCATACAAGAGCTCAGCGGCTCGTGCCGTCTCCTTGTCAGAGCACCAATCTTCAAATGTATCGTACGGCTTCAGATTAAGGTACCGACGGAACTCATTGAGTGTGCAGACATTGAACATCTCACGGGCTTGCAGCTGGCCCATAAGATCAACAACCTTGAGGCTGGCCGGTGTACCGTGGGCGCCAAAAGCGTGAGCAGGCTCTTCGATACAGTCTTTGATTAACTCGGAAAGCTGAGCGTCGTTGAACTTGCCGTCAGCTCCTCTCTCAAGGCCTCCGAAAGTCCACTCCCAAGGCTTCTTGCTCATCAAGTCATGACCGTAGACCTTCATGACCTTGTGGAACATCTCGATTGTTACATCGTCGATGTGACGAATATCGGGGAATACGGAACGGATGATGTCCTCCATCCAGTTCTCGTCCGCAGCGCTGAGAGCAGCGTGCCAGTGGTAGAGAACAGCGAACTCGACGGATACATGGCTGCCGGTCCCGCGCTCGACACGTGTACCGCCTTGCTTAATTTCTTTACCAAGATCGAGAGACCACTCTGAATTGGCTCGTGGTGTGTTCAGAATAGCAGCAACGTAGTCCTTCAACACGACCGAAGCGAAGAATCCAACGTTAATGTTGCGCGTAATCTGGAAGATGTCCTCGTCTTGCCTATAGACCGTGTCAGACTCATTCTACGATACGGTAGTCATGCCGAGCTTACCATTTCCTGCCTGCCTCATCAAGGCTGTCCCAGGACTTGTATTTGCCGTCCTCATTCACTGACAGTAATGACTCAGCGACATGATTGTGGTTTCTTGAGAACATCAAAAGTACTGCGACTACACCTGGAGGCATCATCATAATGCGCTCTGAAGCGATTGAGTCTGGGTATATTAGGCCATTCTTGTATGTTCGTACGCGCGGCTGCTCTTTCTCTGTGTTGCCATACAGGGTGCTGAGGTCAACATAGCTCGACGTCTCGTTGATCCAAGGGTTCGTCCTAGAGGTTTGGAAACATTCGTGAATGACTATAGTTGCAAAAGAAAAGAACAGGCGATTAAGTCCAGATGGATGCTCGCGGAAAGGCCCATTGCGCTTTAAAAGTGCCTCGTATACGTCTTCGACGTCGGGCAGGTTTGGTCCTGCATGGGAATGTTAGTCTTCGTTCCCAAGTGTATTGCATTAAGAGATTGGTTACCTTTCGGTTTGGTGGGAGGCACGTTGCGCGCATATGGCGATCCCGCTTTGCCCATTTCAGGGTTGTGAGGATTGTTTCCTGAGCCGTCGTGCTTCCGGTATCTTGCTGAAGGGCCGGCATGTGTAGGCGTTGGGTGTGGCAAGTCATTCCAGAGCATGCTAATAAAACCGTCTGAGACCTTTGCACTGAGACCACTGTTCAAAGGCAGTCCCTGTAGCATCTGGACTCCCTTCTCGAGGAGAAGATCCTTGTCGTCCAAAGGCTCGCCGGACGCCAGGGTCGTAATAGCGTCGAGAGCGAATTTGGCATCCTTAACACCGAGACCTCTAATGTCGCTGACGATGCCAGTCTTCTGGTGGTTCTTCATCCCACTCGATGCTTCTGCCGTCCTGCCATCGCTTGCTAATGTGGGCTTCCTCCTGATCTTTCCGATCAATGTTTGTATTTGACTAGGCATGATGAATGATTTTGCGTATAACCATGTGAAAAGGGTGGGAAAGGGCAGAATATGAATCCCAGGACTAGAGGAAGTTTAGAAAGTAAGTTCGATGTAGCTCGCTGTTAATCTTGGAAGGCACAATGCTCCCCACGCAAGAGCTTAGCCAATGCAAGCAGCGGCGAGCCAGTCGCATGACGACGATCGCTAGCAGCTACAGTATGTTGATCATCATATGCACACGGCGAACAGTGTCCTGCGGCTTCCACTGAGGGCGGATGAACCCATGCATGCACCGGGACGGTGTGGATAGCGTCCGGATCTTGATATCGTCAAAGCTCTGATGGCTAGGATTATGTGAGTGTTGATTGGTTCTGAACCATTTTGTGGAGGGTAGCACTAGACGGATATGGCGCTACCTTCACTGGGAACTGACAGAGGGGTGGTGAGTACTGCATGCCAAGTTCAAATGCTGATCTGCGAGCAGCGTCGGTGAGACCCACAACGCAGCAGCACCATTGGCTCCATCGGGGTGGTCCAAAGAGGATGGGACTAAAGTGTCCCACTTGCGATGATCCGTGAGTGGTTTTTGTAACATCGTGGAGTGTCTGTCCAAAAGCAATATGTGGCTGACCCAAGGGTACGCTTACCACGTTTCACGCTTCAGCATCCCGTGACTGCCTGGGGACCCGTTGTGGTATCACTTCGGCGGTCTCTTGATGCCAGACTATGCATAGAATTGTGCATACTGCAGCCGACGACGTGGTAGACAGAAACGGCGACCTGATCTCGCGACCATTCCAAACAGAGACGTAGACAAAAGCTATGGACTAACTATCAAGCGATCAATATCCCGATTCAGCAGTCTTCGGCTGAGTAGTAGAAGAAACCTCTAGCGCTTGCGAGCTTGGAATCGATCGACCCTGCTTCCCGGCGAATGGATGCGCATCATCCACTAGCGAGCGAACAAACGAAAGGGAGTTTCAGCTGATGTGGTGGCGGTCAACAACTAAGGTGTGAGCTTGCAAATCTCCGAGTAGAGTGCGTTATCGAGCTAGGTACTAGATTCTGCGGGCTGTGGCCTACGGCCTGTCCCGAAGCCGTAAGGTTTACTGTCCGGTTCGTCCAAGACGCCGGCGGTGGTTGTGATGAGTGGGAGGTGGGATCGATAGTCGCAACGACGGGAATCGAGACGGCCCGTGCATGGACCAGTGCCCCACAAGTGATCGCTCATAGGGTAGCGCCAACCACCTCTAAACGACGCGACGTGCTTTTCCTGTTCGAAGGTCGGCGAGCAGACCTACACCAGCAACTACTCTCTGATCGGCACAGTTGTGCTGAGTTCAAACGCCCATGAGTCCAATAGGAAATGACACTACTGTGATTACGAGCACCGCACTCAGCATTAGCTTTCGTAGCTTGTCTGCTGGATCGCGTATCATTGCGTGTATCGGTTACCGCCGCTTCACCAGCCAGGATGGTGGCCGAAAGGTGGTATTGGCTCAATTTCGGTGAAGGGGTCATTTTGGTTTCTTTTCACGATCAACTACGGCAAGAAGGGGGCGGCACGCGGTGTATCTGTCGTGCCTCCTGTCAGGCAACGCTGCGACACCTGTGTTGCTTCCGCACCATTAACATTGATACAGTAGGTGGGGGTGTGGGACAGTGCCTGGTAGCTAGTTCGGATCAGCCCTTTCAAGATTAATAGTCTTTGTAGGGCGGCGGCACTTCAGAACGATCAGCGGCTTCTGATTAGCGGCGGGACTACTCAAAACCCACCACATGCGACGTCGACATGTCGATAGGCGAGAGTCTTTGCAAGTTGCATTAGCAACGGCGATCAGTATCTTAATGTGACCTGATACGTTCGGAAGCTTTGGGGACAGGCCGGAGGGGGAGCATGCGTCAGTCGCGTAAGGGTTCTGCATCCGATCTCCGCGTTGATGGAAATTACTTGGCTACTTTACGCTTCGCGACTGCTTCAGTCTGACTATCGAGCTGCGTTCATTTTGAAGCACCTTTCTGCTTGAGTTCTACGTTGTCAACATGGCGCGCAAAAACCCAGAGCAGTCACACCTATCGAGCGTTTCACCTCAGGTATCTACACAAACACCTAACAACAACCCTATGGATTACGGAGCCGTGTCGCGACGTCCGAATCATGTGACTAAGAAATTTGTCTTGTGCTTTGACGGTACGGGTAACAAATTCTCGGGCACAGATTCAGATAGCAACATCCTTAAGATTTATCGCATGCTCGACCGCAATGGGGATGATCAGTTTCATTATTACCAGCCTGGAATCGGCACCTATGTCACGAAAGCCAATGGATCCATGACTCGAACAGGTCGATGGGAGAAGTTCCAGTCATGGTATGCGAAGGCGAAGGACAGTGCAATAGGTATGTTTGACCGGCCTTGGCTGTCGTGTATGAGAACTGACATGGTATAGGGACATCATTTGATCAGCACGTTATGGCAGGATATAAAGTAGGTCCTTAACCTCCTTAAGAGAAGAAGCGGCTCCATCCGGCTGATTGCTAGAGGGAAGAACTATGGCGCATTAGACTGACACGATTTGGACAGTTCCTGATGCGATACTATACACCTGGTGACGACATCTTCTTCTTCGGATTTTCGCGTGGTGCATACACCGCTCGTTTCCTTGCGGAGATGCTTGATCACGTCGGCCTCCTCTCTGTAAGCGATTGACCACTAACTACAAGGAAATGTCTAATACTTGATAGGCTGGAAATGAAGAGATGTGCCAATTCGCATGGAAGTGAGTATAGCATATATTCGGCATGAAAATTCCACTAACCTAGTTTTTAGGACATTCCAGAAGTGGCAATGTCGATTGCCGGAGGAGAAAGGGAGCAATGGGCGCAAACCTGGCGAGAAGTCGGAGAAGTCAAAACTCTTGGAATTCATGTGCGCATTCAGGGAGACTTTCAGCCGCCCAGTCAAACCCATACGCTTCCTTGGTCTTTTTGATACAGTCAATAGCGTACCTGCCTTCGAGAACGCATGGATGCAACGCAGCAGGTTTCCCTACACCGCAAGGAGCAGCGCGAACGTTATACGACATGCGGTTTCAATTGACGAACGACGCGCAAAATTCAGACAAGATCTCATCTCCCAGGAGAAGCCAGACAGATCGATGTTATACAAGCACCGCCACCACAGATATCGGCAGCACATGAAGGATCTGATGCACAGTGGTCATGAGGATCATGATTTCGACGAGAAGGACCATGAGGAACAGGAGGATAGAGGTCGGCGGGATACATTGGCACCGCCTGAACGATTCAGGGATCCACATGAGACGTCAGGCGTGCGCAGCCGGAGCGCGGACCGCTCACAGCTCGATGGTGCTCACGGCTCCGCTACTCCTTCGATGCGATCGTTTGACGCCGCGGGAACTTTTAACACCCAAGACGAAGATGCGGAACAAGACATCCAGGAAGTTTGGTTTCCCGGATGCCATGCGGTAAGTATGCTTAGCCTTCAAGCAGACCATTAACACTGACAATGCGTAGGATATCGGTGGAGGCTGGCCCCTCGGCGACGATGATGCAGCTTTGAGTCATGTAGCACTCGTATGGATGGTGCGCGAAGCTCAAAAAGCTGGTCTCGAATTCGACGAAGACAAACTAGAGGCTCTGAGCTGCTGCCACGAGGAGCCCACCACCGCTGTTACGCAAGCACGGAACAACATACCGATGATTTCAATCGATCCTGCATCACCCTCGCCTGTCATCCCCCGCCTAAACTCGGACGCGCCATCCGTCGACACAGCTGGCTACACCGACGATGACAATATTCTTCACCACCACCGCGAACACCCTAACACGCACTTCCATAACCATCTCCACAGCGCCGCAACCAGAGGCCGCATTCATGACGTTCTACAGTTCAACAACGGCGCCAATCGAATGGGCGTCGTTTCGTGGAATATAATGGAATATCTACCCTTTAGACGTATGGATTTACAAGAAGACGGGACGTGGAAAGCGATCAGGTGGCCTTTGCCTAAGGGCGAGACCCGTGATATACCCGCCAACGCGATCATTCACAGCAGCGTAATTAAGCGTATGCGCGCAGATCCAACATACCGTCCTGGCAATTTGATAGTAGGCGGCGGTGGAAGAGGTGTCAGACGCGCACCCAAGGACATGGGTATGGGCCAGTGGGTCGTTGCTTGCGATGAAGGTCATCCTGTAGGCGAGTGCTTCATGCGCAGAAACCCACCCGAGAGGACGAAGACGGAGGAGATGGAGGCGCAAGCGGCTTTAGGTGGCAAGCAAGTATGTCTCCACTAATCCTATCATCCAGGCTACGTACTAACGTTTTACAGGGAAATCGCTTTGCTGGACGCAAGAGGTCGACTGTCAAATAGACCAAGACACTAGTTCTATGCGCAGCTTCTTCCTAGATTGCCTTCAATATACCCCGCTTTTGATCTGGATGGCTTGAACTCAGTGCTTTACACTCTCGGTGATGCTATCCTGTGAAATGCACTCTTGCAATTATTCTAACGAGCATGCTATATGGCCTCAGTATTGCCTTTGTGCCATTCTTTCTGTCTCCTCTAGTTTTCAACCCTCAATTGAACACTATCTTCGTCGATATATACGCTCAAGCCTTCTGCGCATCGTGACCCCAATTCTTCAAACTCTTATAACTCTTACTGTTTGTGTCTTTCTTCGCCTTCTCCTCTTGCGCAAGATGCCTCTTGCAATATGCCACCACCTTGCGCATATGATCAATGTCTTCTTGCTCGTATTTACTGGCCTCTTTCTTTGGATTCTTTTGTAAGATGGCGACGATTTTGCGGCCTGAGTCGTGACCGATGGTTTCGCCGGAGCCGTCATCCTTGGACCTATAGGCATCTTAGAGAATGTATGCCATGAGATTCGCAATGTCAGCGTTGCATTGAAGGTAGAGCTTACCAGCCGGCTCCCACGGACTCCTCGCTGCCGAGCCAGTCTTGTAGTTCGTCTGCTGACATGTTGACAAGCTCCTTGAACTCTCTTGGGACGTTGTAAACACTTGGCGTTACCCCAGTCCATGTAGGCTACTCACTCAATTACGGTTTCATTGTCTTTGACCATTTTGTAATGTGCTTAGGAATCGTCTTAAGCAGTTCAACATCAGCGTTCTCCAGAATGCCCCTTCAGGATATCTTGTCGAGGTTTCTAAGTTCAGTATCTTCAGTATGTTCAGTCTGCACGACATGATGACATCACGATCACGCCCTGGCGCCCAGGTAGTACCAAGTAAAGACTGCATGTGACTTAGCGGAACGCGTCGCGACTTTCATGTAAATGACGATGCACCGAAGGATGTGAAGACTGTACGAAGCCAAACTGTATGGCTGCGTTCTCGATGCAGCATACCTAGGTACTTAGGTATGCTTCCTTCCGCACAAAATCTTGCATCTTCCTGAGTGCGCTAAACCGCATGGAGCGGAAAACTGCGAGAGTCAGATCTGAAGCAATTTTGACGTTGAATGTGTCAGGTATAAATCTAGCCGGAGTCGCTGTCGTGCGCGAAGTTGCTGTTCTGCAGCTTTCGTTGCTCCGTCTCCAGCTTTCGTCCCCAGTGCTTACTACTTAGGAGGAGAAGCTTTCTCCAGTCTCCGCAGCCTCCGCAACCCCTTCTTCTCCTCACTACACGCAAGCTCCCCTCAAAGTTTTCACACTCACTCCGCGACGTGGGAACTGCCGAGATTACGGCCTCACTTTCTTGTCCGCTGTGGGTCGCACATGCCAAGTTCAATGGAATGTTCTTAGTGGCTTCCTTGAGCCTCATGTGGGCCTCCGAACCAATCCGTCGCGGTGACCTGGCTTACGTTGCATCCAAAACGGGTCCCTCGCTATACTTGACCGGAGGAAGACTGCAAGCGATCGGAGATTGCGAATCAGAACAAGCGATGCGACAAAGCTTATGCCGGTTCACGCGGCATTTGTTTAAAGAGTCGGAGGGTTGGTCGGAGAGAGCGCAGGTGTTGGGGGTTGCACAGACCTGGATGGGGTCGTACACATCTCCATCATCCCCACTGCCTAGAGAGCCTGTCGCATCTTGTAGTGAAGTATCTTCACCGACATGGGCCCGGCCGAGGAATACGCGTCGTCGAGTCGATATCCACAAGTCACGCGACTATCATTGAGTTTATGAGGGTCGGGTGTGCGGCACAACGGTCCCTGAAGCTCGTCGCTGAATGCCATGCGCCTGAATGCGGGGTGCGCATCAGAGGCGTTCATATCGCACGTTAAAGAGTTAGTAGAACGCCTTGTACAACGCCCACCGTCAGATGAGCATGCAAGAACACGATCCGATCCATGTGTACTCGAGGCCGTGTATCTCTTGGGGCACTTCCCGGAATGTCGGGTGGATTGGGCTTGGCTATCGAATCGCGACCAGCTTCCCCACATACATGCCCCTTGCCCCCCAGCGGCTGCGTCGCATTGACAAGCCCACTACTGCAGTTTCAGACCCCCAGATGACTTCCGTTTGGCTGTGGAGGAGGGCAAGCCAAGCTTGTAAGGCCGCTCGCGCGCAATTTCGCGTGACGGCGTGGCGTGTATGACGTAGGAGCCCCGGAGTCGAACGCTCGGCGCGATGCTGGGCATTACCGCATTACGGGACACGGGATTAGAATTGGCATCGATACTTAAGAATGGTCGTGTACCGGACGAGTAATCCCATCTTGCCTTGAACATCAATCTTCCCGTGGTCAAGTCATTCTTACAATCATGGGTCTGGGCAAAGTGTAGGTTGCGATCCGGTTGAAGTATGCAAGCAGTTATGCTAACTTGCACAGTGCTGTCCGCATACGCGGCGCTGAGTGCGGTATTGAAGCCATCATTCTCGGAGTGATCACTTCGATAGGTGGTTTTCTGTTCGGTTACGACACGGTATGTAGCGTGTTTCCTCTGTTTTCAATCGTACATCAGCTCATTTAAGATAGGGTCAAATCTCTGGAATGCTCATCTTCGATGACTTTATCCAGCGATTTGGACAGGACCAGGGCAATGGCGAGAAGGCATTTGACCCCATGATTCAGTCCTTGCTCGTATCCCTTATGTCTATCGGTACTCTCGTCGGAGCCCTCGCTGGTGCCTACACTGCTGATTGGTTCGGTCGTCGACGCAATCTGTCCGTTGGTGTGCTCATATTCGTCATTGGCAACATCATTCAGGTCACTGCAATGAGCACCTGGGTACACATGACAATCGGCCGTATTGTCGCTGGTCTCGGTGTCGGTATTCTGTCCATTGGTGTACCGATGTACCAATCCGAAGTCTGCCCCCGAGAGATCCGTGGTGCCGTCGTCGCATCTTATCAACTCATGATCACTGTTGGAATTCTCATCTCCAACATCATCAACTACGGTGTCCGCGACAACCCAGGAGAAACCAGCGATGCCTCCTGGAGGATCGTAATTGGCTTGGGAATCGGCTTTTCCATTCCTCTTGGACTCGGTGTACTCTTCACTCCAGAATCTCCGAGATGGCTGGCGGGTAAAGGACGATGGGAAGAGGCACGAATGGCCATGGCTCGTCTCCGAGGTCTGGTCCATGACCCTAATCACGAGCTGGTCAACTCAGATTTCAAAGAGATGGAGGATTCCATCAACGAGCAACAGAGCGCTGGACAAGGTACTTGGATGGAATGCTTCACTGGCCAGCCATCCGGCATCCCGCGTCTTGCGTACCGTACCCTTCTCGGATGCGCTATCCAATTCTTCCAGCAGTGGACTGGTGTTAACTATTTCTTCTACTATGGAGCGACTATCTTCCAATCTGCAGGGATTGACGATCCTCTCCAGGTTCAACTGATTCTTGGCGCTGTCAATGTAGTCATGACGATTCCTGGATTGTGGCTCATTGAGCGAGTTGGTCGCCGTGTGCCTCTCGTTGTCGGCGGTCTCTGGCAAGCCACATGGTTGCTTATTTTCGCTATCATCGGTGTCGTGCTACCGCCACAAGACAACCCGGCCGCTGGTATCGTCATGATCGTCGCTGCTTGCATGTTCATCGCAAGTTTTGCCTCCACCTGGGGGCCTTTCATTTGGGTTATTATCGGAGAGACGTTCCCACTTCGCACTCGTGCGAAGCAAGCCTCCTTGGCTACTGCATTTAACTGGCTCGGTAAGCTACACACCTTCAACATAACATTTCTATTTACTAACGCTTCTTTCCAGGTAACTTCTTGATCGGTTTCCTTACACCATTAGCTGATGACGGTATCGGTTACGCCTTCGGCTTCGTGTTCTTCGCATGCAACTTCGTTGCTGCGGGTGTCGTTTACTTCTTCGTCTTCGAGACCAAGTCCTTGTCTCTTGAGAACGTCGATATCATGTACTCAGACCCAAGCATGTCGGCTAGGACCAGTAAAAAGTGGGTCCCAGCTGGATACATCAGCCGTAACGAGCGTGACGACCCATACTGGGAGCGACGTCACAGTGCTGTTGGTGCCACTGGCGCTGCTGCATCTGAGAAGGTCGGCGACAAGGACGTTGACACTTCGCCTGAAAGAGGCATGTCAACACACCACGAGAGGGTTTAAGCCTATTATCATGGTTCAAGTATAAGATAACTATACTTCTTTAGTCCAGATCCAAGGTGTTTTCGCACTGCCGCCGTCCTTCTAGCGGCTCCTCCCTTTTAGCAAAGCGCTATAAATCCGCCAAGAGGCGTACATAATTTAGACATCATTCAATTCCAACATATCAACAAACCACTGCCTTCTGATCCCACAACCTCTGTTACATATGCATTCTCTCCGTCGTTGACGAGAGCTGGGCGGTCTCCTTTCCGGAAAGATGCCGACACAGCCACACCCCTGCTAATTTTAGCGTGGCACGCGTCAGCTCCACGTCCTCCCTCCAGCCACTCTTCGCTTCCGAACATCAAACAACAAGTAACAGTATCCTCATTCATTTACATTTTTGCCGCTCATTACCCAGGCTCTTTCCCGCTTATCTTTGAGCATTTAACCACAACGACATACGAATACCACAGCTATGCCGCCAGCAGTACCACTTCAGAACACAAGCAACCTCGCCAAGTTAGCGCGTCGGGCCCTGGTCACAGCGGGGCCGGTTGTCGCTTCGCGGGCCTCACATCACTTTGAGCGCCGCGGTCTGAGTGTAAATCATACCCAAGGGGTTACGTTGGGTGTTATTGCTGCATATGTTGTTGTTATTGCGCTGTTGTGGAATTTACCGTACGTACGGTGGGTGTTGTGGCCGTTCAAGGTATGTACACTGTACTGTAGTCCCCTTAGATGAAGATGGTACGGAATTGGTGTCATGAACGCGATTAACAGCCAGGTCGCTTTACCATGCAAGTTTGGCACGATAAGAGATATTGATGGCTAACCAAAACCACAGATGCTAGTCATAGCGTTCCATGAATTTTCCCATGCAATAACGTCTTGTTGTACTGGTGGGCGAGTAGAGTCCATCTCCCTTGATCCTCATGAGGGAGGTGTGACGCACATGCGCGGCGGCAAACAATTCATCACTCTGCCCGCTGGCTACTTAGGGTCCTCATTGATCGGCGCTTTACTTACTTTCTGCGGCTTCAACATCGTGGCCTCTAAAGTAGCGAGTATAGTGCTAGGCGTGTGTTTCTTGCTAACACTGTGGTGGGCGAGAAAAGACTGGTTGACGATTGTAACAATTCTACTTAGTGTAGGATTACTTGTGGCGTTTTGGTTCATCGAACATGGCGAGGCCTTGAGGTTCATGGTCGTACGTGTCTTCCCTTCCCCTTATACCGTTAAATTAACACCCACTTCAGCTCTTCATCGGCGTCATGTCCTCTCTGTACAGCGTCTGGGATATCTGTGATGACCTTATCCTCCGCAAGGTCAACTCGTCTGATGCTAGTGTCTTCGCCAAGCGGTATGGCGGTTCGTCGCAATGCTGGGGCGTTATCTGGTCGCTTGTTTCGCTAATGTTCATGGTTTGCGGAATCCTCGCGGGGTTGGCAGCCTTCAAACAGAGTTTCGAACAGCAAGAGAAGGATAGTCAAGATTTTATTCCTACGGTGCGGATGATGATGAGGGTGTAAGATATAACAAGAGTACAAGATACGGTATGGGCGGCTAAGGCACCCTCTGAACTGGCGTTTCGAGATTTGGTATACCCTTTTTTCGTCTAGTGTTAAGTATCGTATCATTCGGATCACTCCATATCGATGAAATGTTATGGATATATACATACCACAGGTAATGAGGGCATGTTCCTACGAGAACATTGATTGACTGATAAAGTGTCTACAAAGAAGCGGTTACTGTCAGTGATGTCTGAAGGGATACGATAAAAGCAAAGTGTGTGTTCAATGTTCTGCACATGTCATACATGCGACATCTACAACGGCCTCGAAGATATGATGAGAGTAAGAAACCCATTACGACCGAAACAAAAACAATGCACCTACTCCTATCCCACCTCAATCAGCAGATCGAACCCCCACCCGATACTTAACGCACCCCTCCCCAGACGCAGCTCTTCCGTTGGCTCACTCGTTTTCAAAGAACCCACCGAACGCCTCCTTCAAAGCCTCTCTCATCCTCTCCAACACGACCTTATCCCCACTATACTGTCCCTCAACTTGTAGTAAAAGCATGTCATAGACTGCGCGACCCATCTCATAGCTCTTGCCGAGCGACCGCAACTTACTCGTCAACATCCTGCACTGCACGATCTCATCTTCTTTCCCTTCCTTTAATTGCATTTTTACGAGCTTGTAATCGTCGTCTTGTTTCAACATCGTCTCGCGGTAGGTGTCGGTATCCTTCAGGGACTCGTCTAGTTCCTTCCTGGTAAGATCGAGGGCGCATTTGTGGGCTCGAAGCTCTGAGGCCAGATCATGAGATGCGTCTTGAAGGGCGGTGTGGGAGGCGACAACGGCGCGGTAACGGTCGGTCAGTCTGTAGCATTGAATACATAGCAGGTTGATCTGGTTGCTATCTCGAAGTGACTTGGATTTCTCGACTGCCAGATCTTGTTTCGTCTTTTGGAGCTCGGCCTTCATGCGGAGGAACTGGCGCTGAAAGATAGGGTGTGCATAAAGTCGAGGTGTCTAAGGGAGGTTCGTGAGCAATTTCAGGTTGGGCGTCCGCATCGTTTTGGCTATAGCCCTTGGATACCGTACAAAAGTAGTCTTAGTGTTATGTTTCGTCTTCTTGGGGGTCGGTTCGGGAGATGGTTCCTCAGTGGGCCGCTTGCTCTTTGTTGGATCTGTGGTCGGTACCATCAGGCTGTGGTACTTCAGTAACGCGGTTTGCCGTTCGAGTTCCGTCATCTTGATCCAGTCAGGACTTGAATTCGTTGCGCAATGCTGCCAGTAATTCGTAGAGCAACGTTAGAGTTGGTGAGATGGAGACGAAGGCCGAAATACGCAAGATACATGGGAGCCAATTCTTCCATCTCCAGGTGACTGGCACTTGATAATGAGTCACATATCAAGAATTCAGGTTGCCATGGGGAACGGAACGTGATGGTGACGTGCTAGGAGATGAGTAAAACCAAGGTGAAGCATAGATACCCGACTCCTAGCCTAGGTGAAGGTGAGAAAGAGCAAATCGAGAACGGTCTCGAGTTTAACAAGTTAGGGGAACTGCCTAGTTGAGCCATGGCGGCAAATGGTTCATGTGTTGAAAAGTATGAATGCAATGGCCAAGCTGCTAGCTGCAAATGGTCACTGCGAGGGCACCTGCGGTCTTCGCAACGACAAAACTCTGGGACACCACGATATCTGTATCCAGTGACTCACTTCATGTTTATGATTCGATACTTTTTGGTTATCAGGAAGTGTCTCCTTCACCCGCTCAGGAGCCGCAAGGAACTTGGCTCTTCCGATATAGTAGGATGTACTATAGTGATCGATCATGATCCTCTGGATGCCTTCCCGGTAGATTATCTGTAAAAGCCATTGAACAAATACCCGGTGTGTATACAATAAGAGCTTGACTCAGAGCCCTGGACATTAACATTAATAGTATAGACATCCTTCCGACAGCGAGACATCTAGTGCAGTCCCACTCCCTTCACTCCCTCAAAAGTGCATCCTCCCTAATCAACAAGCTCCGATTCAGGTCCTTCTTTTGCACACTCTGAATACCACTCAAATGTAATGTCAGCTCCAGCTCACCGACCAAACTCTTGAGCACATGCTCCACACCCTCTCTCCTGCGAGCGCTAGGCCATACACGTATGGCCTACCAACTAGCACGCAGTCCGCACCCAGCGCCATTGCTTTCGCGATGTCAGCACCAGATTGAACCCCACTGTCAAAGAAGATCGTCAACTTCTCACCAACAGCATCAACAATATGTGGCAACACGCCCAACGAAGAGTTTCCGCCATCAAGCTGCCTCCCACCATGATTACTCACAACAATGCCCTGCACACCGACCTCCACCGCCTTCCTCGCATCAGCCAAGCTCTGGATACCTTTCAGTACAATCGGCCCATCCCAGTGCCTCTTCAGAAACTCTACATCCTCCCAACTATGGCTCTCCCCCGGGAAAATCGTCCTCATCCATTCCGGTGCCGCAGCCTCCATCTTACTCTCCACATCCACGCCATGCCTCTCTTTAAACTGTTTCTGGAATACAGGGTCCGTCATACCGAGTTCCACACCCGTACGATCAGCGCGCATGAAAGGGTTATACCCGTTATCCATGTCTTCGGGCCGCCAGCCAAGGATATACGTATCTAGGGTTACGAAGAGAGCTGTAAAACCGGATTTCTTTGCGCGCTGCAGTAGGGAAATTGTGATGTCGTCGTGTTCGCGTGAGGGCCAGTAGAGTTGGTACCAGCGTTGGCCGTCGGAGCCGTTGGCTGCAGCTGTGTCTTCTATACTTGTACTACTGGCCGTACTGAGAATGTATGGAATGGCTTCTTTGGCTGCGGCCTTTGCGGCGGCAACTTCGCCTTGGGGATTGAAGATTTTGAGTACGCCGACAGGTGCCATGGCTATAGGTGCTACCATTTTCTCTCCGAAGATCTCGGTCGTCAGGTCGGGGAAACCGTCATATTTTACTAGGCGATTTGGCACGATGGACCATCTTCTGAAGGCATTGCGGTTCTTGTCCGTTGTTTCTCTTACGCCGGCTGACCCATAGACGTAGCCTTTGGAGTCGGCAGACATGCGACTACAAGCCAACTCTTCCCATTTATCGGCCTGGAATGTGAGCGGTGGGCGTTCAAAGTCTAGTCCGCGTGTATATGTTTGCATCTCATAGGCGACGGCATCCTGTTCCGGTTTTCGATTTTGAAATTTGGGGTGGTGTTCGGTTGCTGTGGGTTCGGACATGGTGGGATAGTAGGACTCGGGTCGCTCTTGAGGATGAAGTGACGGGGTGTGATGAGAGCCCGTGAAGTAAGGAAAGGTAATATGGGTTTTAAGAAAATCTATTCAAGTGCTGTTACAAGCTTGCTGGAGTATAATGCACGTCACATCATGACAGCTTTACCGGATATTTTCGGAAACAGTGTAGTGCAGGGTCTAATTGCGCCTTCCGCAGTGTTAGGAAGCTTTAACTGCGAGCTACTTAGTGGTTACTCAGGATTGGACTGCCAGTTCATGCATGTTGCATCAATGGGTCTCTAGATGAGGGTAGCATGACAGTGCAGTGACGTCATGCGCTGTCATCGCAAAGCATGTCCAAGCAGAGACAGCTGCACAAAGATGTCGAACAGGATGGGGTGAGCGAGGACAGATGTCCGTTTGGTGGTACATTTCTACCGGTTTAATAATGTGCCTCTATGCCTCCAGTCCATGATCACACCCTGTGCAAAGCATGCAGCCTCTGCTTCCGAAGAAAAGCGGGCATCCCAAACTCCATCAATGCAAATCTTGATCATCGCAGTATAACAAGCAAGGTTAAACGAAACGTCTAAACGGCGACACACCCGCCATCAATCTTCAAGTGTCCACCAGTCATGAACTTGCTGTCTTCGCTGACAAGGAATGCCACGACGCTGGCCACGTCGTCTGGGCTGCTGAACCGGTCGAGCGCAGTCTCCTCCTTCAACTCTGCCAGCTTCTCCTTGCTCCAGCCGTCCTTGTATCCTTGTGTTTGGATGATGCTTGTGTGAATAGTGTTAACACGGATATTGAGCGGGCCGAGTTCTTCAGCGGCAGTAAGGGCGATACCGCGAAGAGCAAACTTGCTGGCACTGTACGAGATGAGGTTGGGGAACCCGCGGAGACCGGCGATGGAGGATCGGATTATGATGGAGCCGCCACCAGAGGTGGTTTGCATGGCTGTAGCAGCGTACTTGACACCTAGGAATGCTGGGGGGATAATCAGTGGGTGATGTTTGAGGATAAGTGAAATGACATACCAGACTTGGCGTTGATGGTCATGATTCTGTCAAAGTCGTCTTCGGTGACGTCGAAGATGCTCTTGGACTCGCCGCGATGGCAGCAGTTCAACAGCGCAGCATCGAGCCTCTCAAATCGCTGCACGATCTTCTTGGCGCATGCCTCGACATCCGGCTCCTTTGTCGCATCGGCCACGATAGTGAGGAGGCGGGATTCTACGGGCATGCCAGTGGGAATCGCAGCCTTGAGAACGGGTACGGCAGCCTCGAGAGCGCCCTGGTCGATGTCGATCAGGGCGACATTGCAGCCCTCGATAAGCAGGCGTCCGGCAGACTCTACACCAACTTTGCCGCCTCCACCTGTAATCATGACTACCTTGCCTTCAAGGCGCTGGATGGGGAGTGGCCGTGTGAGGTTGGTAGATGTGGGCGCGCGTTCCATGCCCGGCCGCGGGGGCTTGTTCAGGTTGAGAGTCGAGATGCTGGCGCCAGGTGTGCGCAGGCTCTCGGTGGTGTTTGCTCGCTGCATCTTGGAGTCGTGATGTGAGGAGATATGCCGTCCAGCGGTTTATTCGTGAAGTTGTTCGGAGAGCAGGACTCGCGGGCACAGGGTCATTTTGGTATTTCTACGTGACATGATCCCCTCCTCACCGGACCCTTCTTTTCCCTCAAGATGACGTATCGCCGGGGTTCCCTAGGCGAAATCTTTTCTGCGATGATCAAACACCGGATGTGCATCCGTTGAGGCTCTTGCTGGCGGCTGTACCCACCGCCCCGAAAATTTCAGCCAATGCCGCCACTCGCCGGCATTTGGCCGCACCACCTGCTCCAACTCTGGCGCAATGAGCGGTGGGACGTGTCCACTCAATGTTATCACTTATCGTACCCCGTGTGGACGATTGTGGGTGATGTGGGCAAGAGACATGCCGACGTGTGGTTTTGAAGTGGTTAGGGCGGGGTTGTAATTTAATCGTTTCCACCAGTCGCTGGGATCCAGTCGGGGCAACGTGACATCG
Organism: Alternaria atra; assembly: GCF_907166805.1. NCBI lineage: Eukaryota > Fungi > Ascomycota > Dothideomycetes > Pleosporales > Pleosporaceae > Alternaria > Alternaria atra. The sequence continues at coordinate 1,198,037 of NW_025091333.1, forward strand.
CCTGCGAGCAGTGTCCAGGTGTTCGAACAAGGCGGTCAGAGACAGCGCTATTACTGCCAAACGGGCAAGTAGTCCGGCAAGGTATCCATTTGTAACTTTACAGCGCAGAGGAAGCGACAACCCATCTCCAATCGCGTCGTGGTGTCCGGGTAACGCGGAAGATGAATGGTAAAAGAGGAAATCTTCTGCGTAGAAGATGATAAAGGGAACAACGGGTCGTGAGGGGTATTTCGACCATGTGCGAATGAAAGAGACTGAGAGAATGGAAGCGACACATGTTAGTGCATGTAAGCGACGATCAGGCTAACATTGCAACATAATCAGTAAGAGCCTGAGAATGAGCAGCAAGAGCGTCCGAGGAGCACAGAACCTTGCGCTGATACCAAGTAGAATGCGTCCTGGTGAATCATGCCTGCCTTTGCCCGGCTGTACAAAGACTGGCGTCGGCATAGTGGAGCAATAGCCGATGCTACAGAGATGCAGAGTCATGGAGAGCCGGGTTGGAAAATAACAGGAAAAGATATCACCGCGGCCGAAATCAAGGATTACCAAGCTTGGAGAACAGGAAGGAGAATCTGCGTTGGTTGAGCTCCAGGATTGATCATCAGGTTTTCATTCAATCTTCATACAAGGCGTTGCTCTCTTCCACCTCCACCCTTTAACAGCACTTGCCACTCACCAGTCCAGGAAGTAGTCAATACCATCCGCGAGCGCTGCCGCGCCTACTGCAGCGTGGTCACTGAAAGGGTACTCATGTATGCTGATATCCCTCAATGCTGGACTATCCTCCAACGTGCTGTACAGCTTTTGACTCAGATCCGTCATCCGCTGCGGCACAAGAATGCTCTGCCTGAACGCAAACTCCTCGTCCGTTTCCGTCCGCCTCTGCACCAGGTTCTGTTCGAGCGCGCCATAGCTTATCTGGAAAGCAGGTTTGGTGGTATTGGAAGTATTGTTGGCGGAGGGCGAAGTCAGCGGTGCAAGGAAATCCGTGTTGTTAAAGACGTAATCGTTGTTGAAGAAGAGCGCCGGAGAAGCGCTGAGGAATGTATCGAAGAGATCAGGGCGTACGGTAAGAGCATACAGGACGAAAAGGCCACCGAAAGAGTGGCCGTAGAGCGCATCGCGATCGAAGTCAGCCTTTGGGAAAGCTGTTTCCTGGACCCAGGGGCGGAGAGCAGTATCAATGAATTCGATGAACTCGTTGGCATTGGATTGCACGCCAGGTACTGTTGGCAATGGGCAATCATCGCAGACAGGAGGCTGGAAGTCGTAGCTTCGCTGCGTGCTGTAGGGCGAATCTTCAATGGTTTCCGGATAGCCTATGCTGACAACAATACAGTCGGGCATGTTGAACTCCACGGGACGACGGCGACGGAAGGCTTCCGTGGCAGTCATGCCGAGAGCGTTTCCGTCAAGAACATACCTAGTAGTGATATTAGTATATCTTTTCTCATGTTGCTGCTGTAGTTCATGGTGGGCTCTTACATCGTCTCCACAGTCGAGCTCTCCTCCTGTGATGTCCAGTTCAGCGGCCATGCCACCTGAATCTGATATTCCCAAGACCCATTGGTCGCACTCCAGAATCCTAAGTTTGGCAAAACATTGGTAGGAAACTCGGTAACGAGAGGTGCGAACTGCCAAGCACCAACTGAGCTCATGATGGCGGTAGTGAAAACGGTCCGTTCTGCGTACTGTTAGATGCAGGTACCAGAGGATCAGGCTACCTGTCGACTGGAAACTTATTGGCTTTTGTACCTGACGACCACCAGATTACTCGTCCCAGAAGTAGAGACCCGAGCAGTGGGGAGCAAGTCTGTGTCCCGTGCAGACATCACGCTGCAATCGCAAGGGCCCCGCAGAACCTTTGCTCTGGTGGGTTAGCATGGACGCGGCATGGGATTCTAGTCCCGGTACTTGCACCTGGGCACCCCTGGCGTTATTGAGGGATGTATACATTGCCAAGACGGGGGATCATCCTTCATGTTTCCGATCTCTGTTTTCTTCGCATTACGAGGCGAAGATACTCAGCCATCTTGCAATACGAACTCAACTGGAGAAACCTCTGTTGTGCCAAAGACTCCAGTGCCGCGAAGTCATGGATTAATACAACAAGAGCGCGAGTCAAGCAGCTGTCCAAGTGGAGGAGGCGGGTCAGAAGGATTTGTTATCTGCGGTCTGGCTCTTGAAAAACTCATGTTTCTATGCGTGCAGCCGATGAATGTCAACCCTACTCGACGAAACTATTGAACTCATGCAAGCCTCTATGCAGACCTTGCGCCACTGGAATCTTGATAGTCGTCCCTGATGCGAACGGCAAACCCAGGCATGATTGGCCGTTCGTGATTAGGGTCATGATACATGATGGTATAGTTCGGAAGGATGGCTCCGGTCGAGCTGGATGTGTTACCCACGTGCTCTTCTCCAGTCTCTCACACGCCGCCGCCTTCGCAATTACCTCGGCAATCCAATCACAGTTGACTGCAATATCATTTCCAGGGTATAGCCGTTGCGATAGGATACATTTTGTCTCATTTCCTACGGACAGTCGGTTGGCGCCGCGCTGTGGGCTCACGACAAAGTTCGTTAGTCGGCGTCAGCGCATCGGGCCGTAACCACAAACGTTAACTCAACCCGAACGAGACCAGACCCTGGGGACCCAAGTGCCGGGAAAACAGCCACTTCGGACGCAAACTCAACGCTGGGTTCAATGGCGAGTCGTCCAGGGTTTGGATCTGTGGTCTTATGCGAATGCGAACCCCTTCAGCAGTACATAGCAATGCGAACAAGTTACCAGACGATACCGATCGAAACAAAGCGACGATGAGCGATATGATGGTGTTGACGAGTATTATTCTAACGGACTATTTATTTGTATACAAGCTTGATTCTGTCTTTCTAGAAGGCACCTCGTCCAGGCAGCGGATCGTTCTTCGCAGGACACGACGCGTCGTAGATCTTTGGGTCGACAAACTTAGGCACAGGGTCGTTGTTGTAGGCCAGTTCGACGAGTGTGGCATTGCCTGTACAATTGTTAGTAAAGGAATATTCGTCTTTCGATAGAGCTTGGTTCTTACCCGAGTTGTACATAGGCCATCCATACTTGGTCAATCCCTTCTGCGAGTCGCGGGCAAATGCAGCCCAAGCGCCCTGGACATACTTTGTGTATTGGTTCTCAGCAACAGAGTTGGGTAGGCCAGAGATGTCCTGGGCGGTGCCGAAAACCAAGCCAAGATCAGAGCCGTGGTAGGCCGCGCTTCCTTGAGGACCAAGACCTGCGCTGCCGTTGTAAAGACGAAGGTTATCCCAATCACCATGGTATCTGTATCGCCAGGTCGGCACGCCATACTGGACCCTGTATGCGGCGGAAAGGGAAGTCGGGCATGTGAAGCCACGTTGGGTGAACAGATCCCATTGGGCGTTGGTGAAGTTCAGCTTGGCCGCCCACCCGGAGATACGATACCATCCGTCTTCATGGTCAGCGTTGCCAGCCAGGAGTGGGATCTTTGCGAAGGAACCCGCCACGGAGAGCTTTTGATAATCCTCGAAAACCGTGATATTGTCGACGGTCGGATGGAAGGTCGCCTGGGTCAGACCCACGCTGGGAAGACCAGGAACTTTCGCAGAGGCGGCCAGGAGAGCAGACATATTCGCAGAACGTACGCAAGATATGACTGCAGCAGAGTCATTGGCCGCGCCGCCGCAACCGATGGTCTGGGATACGTTGTACCAAATGGATTGTGAGTACTCCACAGTGTTGGGGATGAAGCTCAGTGAAGTTCCAGACATGGGAATGAGGCCAGAAACGATTGGATCATTCTTCCAGGCGTACGCCCAGTAGTCGACAGCGGCGCCGCCTGCACTTTGCCCGAAGATCACAATACGTGAAGGGTCACCTCCAAAGCCAGCAATATTGTCGCGCACCCATTCGACAGCGGTACGGTGGTCGCGTAGGGCGGCGTTTTTCTCAACACCAGGAGCACCGGCAAAGCCGAAGATGCCCAATCGATAACTGAGGTGGTTAGTAAATGGACAGATAGAAGCAGAGAAGGCCTTACTTGAATGTCACGACGACTACATCTTCAGCGTCGGCTAGATACTGGCCGTTGTAAAGGGAGAGTGGGGACCAGGAATCTGGAAACCTAAACTGGTCGTTAGATTTATTCTTGAAAAGCGAATTGACAACGTACGTCCTCCGTGAAGAAACACTAACACTGGTTTCTTCGCGTGCACCACTCCAGCACTTCCCGTCCAAACATTGAGCTTCAAGCAATCCTCAGATACGGAGTTATTGTTCTGGGCTGCAAAGTTCTTCCATACTCGTAGACCGGATGGTTGTGTGAAGTTGGGGAAAGCCGACACTGGCGGCTTGACAGCAGGACAGTCACTATAGAGTCATTAGATACGTCCTCCATTTCTTACATGTCTTACATACGGGGACTACGGTTTGTTAGTGAAGGAATTCACATAGTAATGTTGTGATTACTAACCCACTCGGATGCCTCAAAGACGGTTCCCACTGGCGCATCGTACTTCTTCGGCGCAGCAAATCTCAGCTCGCCAACTGGCGCCTCTGCATATCGGATGCCCAGAAACTCGGTCACATGTGTTTTGTTAGAAGATGGGTGACCAATCAAGGTACCACTTGATGTCGTGACGCTTGAACCATTCTTTGGCGCTGCAACAGCCGAACCGAAGAGCGAAGCTACAGCTGCAGCAGTAAGGAGGAGGTGCTGCATAATTCTAACTCGAAACAACAACAACCTTGCGCTTGACGGAATAACCCTTAACAGCAGGCGGGCGACCGGCTGACTTTAACAGAGCGAGATGCAAATCGCGGCTCGGACTGGCAAGCAATTGGCTCCACGTTCCTGCGTTGCCGTCAACGCCAACCGTCGTCGATGGGGGCAAATGAAGCTGGAACCAGACAAAGCTCCGAGACAAAGGGTAATCTTGCAAAATGCTCCATATCGAGCGCACGCGGTCTTACACCGGCACGAAAAGCTTCGACGACGTTTATGACAGGACGGGTGGCTTCATCTCGCACGGCTGCACCTGGGCACGTTTTGACATCTGAAAGGTAACGCTAGTCCTCATACGCTACCGCTCCTTCCCGGTCATATGGAACCTTTCCATCTGGCAGACCTCAACATCATCATGACATACTGAGTTCGAGTATCTGGTACCAAGACGACTTCCAACCTGCCAGCGCCTATGCTTATTCTTACCAGAACCCAAACATTGCGGACAGAAACGGCAGTCGTGGTATGTCTATGTTCGGGACAATTCCGGGCGGCTGCTGATCTCCATCTGTGATGTCACCCACCCATACCTGTTCAGTACACTGCACCGAGCCGATGGGAAGTCTGCCCTACGTCTAAGGCGAACTCCTGGACTCTAGCAAGGAAAAGCTTGCATGCGCACGGAGATAGAGAGATCGACAAATGTAGTCCCCGAAGATTGGTACACAAGATCGAATCGCATCGGATTACAATGACGGGAAATTCGCCGATACTGCATTCCCGAAATGCCCCACGAAGGGATTGTCAACTGCTCCACAGCCCTCACCCTGCACTCTCGTATCTCCAGGGACGGGTACCTGGAAAGCCAAATGCTGGACGAGGCCCATTATACTATCCGCTCCCGCTGTTCATGGATCTTCCATAGGATTTGCCCTCCAAAAATCGAGTCCCCTCATGCGACATGGCTCCAAACATCGGCCTAGGCAGTGAAGCCTCAATCGAGCGCGGATGGGGTCTCTGGCTCACCAGTGTGCTATCTGTCATCATCGCCGGTCTGTTCGTTGGCGCACGTCTTGCGCAGCGATTCATCAAGAGTAGTGGCCTGGGAATGGACGACTACATGATTGTAGCGGCCTTGCTTTCATCGGTTCTGCTCTCTATAACCGAGTGTCAAGGTTAGTAAATTCGTACTATCTTGGTGATCGGATGTTGACTTCGAACAGCTGTGGTATATGGCTATGGAAGACACTGGAAAGACTTACCTACTGATTCTCGCATCATTGCTCGCAAATGGTTCTACGGGGCGAATAGTGAGTAGACCTTCAACGAACGCACCCTCCTCCCGGGAAACATAGAGATCTCTTGCGTTTTCCGGCCCCTGAAAAGCTACGTAAAGCGCTCAATGGAGGTAGTGCAAAGTTTGACGAATCTTACTGACTGTCGCAGTTGTCTACAAAGTAGTCCTAATGTTTAATAAGATTTCCGTAGTTTGTCTCTACTACCGGATCTTCGCCATCACCACAAAGTCTTTCCGTGTTGCTTGTCACATTATGAGTAAGTGTCTTGTTCTGCACTACAGATCATCGACTGACGCCATTGTAGACGCCTGGGTTATCATTACTGGTTTTGCGTTTACTATCGCGACGGTCTTCCAATGTACGCCAATCGCCGCATTCTGGGACAAAACGATACCTGGAGCAAGGTGTTTCAAGAACGAACCCTGGTGGATTTCCTATGCCACTGTTCAAATCACGACCGACTTCATGCTCCTTGCAATGCCTTTCCGACGAATTGTAGGACTCTCCATGGGACGAGCCGAGAAGTTGGGCGTAGCACTCGTGTTCGGTACTGGTGGCTTGTAAGTATTTGAAATCTCCATTCGAAGCACTTTGCTAACCCCCCAGTGTCACTTTTGCGTCTATATATCGTGCAACTACAATCGCTAGATCTGCAAACGATCCAGATCCGACCTGGGGTCCTGTTCCTGCTACGATATGGTCAGTAATAGAAGCAAACGCTGGTATCATATGTGCCTGTCTTCCTATGCTCCGCGCTCCATTCGTCCGTCTCTTCGGGCCACTCTTTGGCTCAGACATAGGCACCAAGGCCAGCTCAAAGCGTCGATCATACCCCATGGACAACTCAAAGCGCCAGTCGTACCCCATGGACTGGAAGAGCAACTACGGACCGGCTGGGAACGGTAACAAGAGCAACATATCTGGCAAAAGTGCATCTGAGCGGGAAAGCGAAGATGATGCACTGCCACCGAGTAGGCCGAGTGAGCTTGGCCGCCGTGGCAGTGGTATCTTCGTCACGAATGAGTTCAGCATTGAGTGCAACGAGTTACAAAAGCAAGAGACAGACACACGATCATGCGAGCAGGATGGCGACACCAATACTGCGGCGAGCGTCAACGAGGATAAGCCGGGGGGCAAGAGCCCCTACTACCACGTTTGAGATGGAGGACCATATCGCTTCCTCTCATCCAATGCAGCAGTGCGCTAGCACTCGCTCCGCACTAAAAGACGTAGGTTGCTGTCCAGCAAACAAGCTACACTCTCTCGTCGACATACGCAACACGATCTTCAGCGCGCTCATGGAAGCGACATCTTAGTGCTTGTTCGGTCTTATACCGCACGGCCACTAGCGAACAAGACGCGCGATTTTTGAGAGGTCAAATCGCCAGCCGCTTGTGCCCTGTCTGTTCATCGACAGTCCGTTCACACGCATCACCGTCTTGATCAAACAAAATGCAGGGGCTGTGTAGTGCTCATCGCCTATGCTGATGCTGCGCCGTTGTGAAGGATGCGCTGACTGATGCGACGCTACGCACACGTCTGCCGGTACATATGGCCGCCGGGCGATGCGATTATGCATGCTACCCTCCGGGCCGCTCAGTTCACATTTCATGCCCGACGGACGATGCACCACGCTTCGGGTCCTACCATTGTCTGCCGTCTGTGTTGGACTGCCGCACAGAAGCGTGAGCTCGAGATACGACTAGAGCAGCGGTTGCTATGTTACGCGGCGTTGCGCGCAATATGTGAGAGCAGCCAATGGTTTCAGTAACGTGATGATCTTGTCCAGGTCCTCTCACCGACAGCCCAAAGGCCTAGATACTAGATGCGATGCGACGTATACTGACGTCCGAACAATTGTTATGTCATCGAGCAGTACTTGTCGCATCTTTTCTGTTGTGAGAAAATCCAGACATGTACCCGGGATGACACAATCTAGATCGCAAGCTATGCAGCGAAAGACGGTGAAAATTTTGGCAGCCAAATTTGCGGTCGCACGTTCATTCCCAACAAAGCGAGAGGCCGAGCAATGAGGCATTTGTTCTACATGGCGTCGGACACGTGTGGCGTCGAAAACACCTTGAATCTGCAGGAAAAGGCGTGGCATACACTGCTGAATTGCTTGGTTGCGGATACTGGCCCTTTTTCACGAATGACGAGGGTGCTAGCAAAGCCAAGTGAGGATAAACGGCCTGCCGATCCCTGCCCCGCTTCCTTTGTGCACGCGGCTGCGCCACAGCTGGATATTGGTCTCTCCCCCTCAGACGTCATGCGCACATGCAGTGAATATCGACTTGACCTGATCCGTGATGCATCCTGGTTTTCCTTCAGCTGGCGCACAAGCTTCTAACGCACGACATCTTCATCCGCTCCGCTATCCACACCTCTCGAGCTGGAGATCGAAACCTACCCCGCCACCATGACCACGAAAAGTACGACCGACTTCGTCGAATCGACAGATCCGGCTGGAGGGAAGACCAAGGCCCAGATTCTCACTGACGTCTTCTCTCTCGCGACCCAATTCAGCACCTGTGTTGAAGCTTTCAATCTCATCCATCCATCCAAAGATCAAGACCATGCGCAGAAGGTTGTGCTCGCAAAGCTCGGCCTTCAGCAGGGCAGATTGCTGATCTTTGGCGATGCGGTGGGTATCACTGCGCCACCCGCGACAATTGCACGACACATGATTCCTAGCCATCCTGGCATCACAAATCCAGATCCGCATGTGCCTGTGCACTTTGGTGTCAGAGATCCGAGGCTTGATGACGAGGTCATCAACGCGAAGGTTCGCAGAGCGCTCCACGAGATCGCAGGACGCCCAAGTACCATGTCGCGAGACGAACTGATGCATGTATACGGCTTGAAGAGTCCAAAAACGTTCTCGCGCCTCGAATATCCAGCACTAGACACAAACCGCCTGGAAGGCTTCCGCGAGAAGTTCACCCTACTGAAGGATCTCCTCAACCAGACAGGCGCGCGGGCAAGTCTGAAGCGCAACATGAGTATAACAACTTCCCACTGGACTGTCAAGGACACCATGCGCTTCAGCGAATACGTCAAAGTTGTGCGCACCGAAGTTGATGCGCTCATCGATCTCATGGGTGTTAAAGAGCAGGTTGACCGTGGAATCCGATCCGATCTTAAGAGCATGGGCTGGCACCCAGACCTAACAGGGCCAGCAGTACGACAGGATTGGGAAAAGTTGCGTCTGATCCGCGAAGCCTGTGTAGTCGATTATCCCGAGTACATTGAAGTCATTGACAAGGCCATGCAGTACATCAGCGAAGAAGTCAAGGAATCCAACCTCGCTCGAAATCGTGCTGTGTTAGGCCTTTCAGAATCTAACATGGACGCAGCAGGCGCGCGTCGGAAGTCAGACTACGACATCCGCTCCGCGCCAGCCCCTGCGCCAGCCCCCGTCGCCGGACTCAAACCCGCAAAACCGGAAGCAAAATCTCACATTCAACTTGCTGCCGAACGAGCCCTAAATCCGAATGCGGGCAAGGAAAAGCGCCCAGGCTGGCTCTCAGCCTTCAAGTTCAAATCCTGGTCCAAGAGCAGCAAAACCGCAAATGGCAAGCAGCGCTCAAACAGTGTTCCACATACGCCAACTGTAGACCCTCAACGCTCCCTCTCCGCAGCCGAAGCAACAGATCAGGTCTCAGAAGACTCAAACATTCTCCAAGCCGTGCGCTCCAAGTCCCTCAGCGCAATTCCCAGCGACTACACTCCACCATCAAACCTCGACTCTCGCGTCCGTAAACTCAGTCTTGACCACGGGGACATGGCGGGCATACCGCCCATTCAAGAAAACGGCGGGGAAGTAATAAGTTTCCCTGAAAGGAACGGACTGGCTGGTTTCGATGTCGATATGGATAAGAATGCGCTGGTGCAGGTAGATACCGCGAAGAGTGAGGGAAGCAAAGATGGTTTAGAGAACATCAAGACGGCGAATAGTTATATCGATCGCCATGATATGTATCCTGCTGTGGGGCGGATCGAAACTAAGGATATCAGGAATGTGGCGCATACGCCGGGGCTATGAGACTGTTTGGTGAGTGTGCTCATAGAATCAGTCAAGCGATTATAAAGGATAATTGTGTAGTCAGTCAGTAGAGCTATGCCCGTAGATGATGAGATAGACATGATTTTGTGGTAATTCTGAGACCAAGCTGGAGGCGTTCGCTGCGTTTTCGGTGTATGGAGCTCAAGGTAGTTGGTTAGTTTGGTGGTTACAAAGGTTTCACGATGGGTTGTTTGACATGTTAAAGTTTACTGATTATCTTCGGCGTCATCATTCCATTGTTGAGCTCATACTACATTTCCGTCTACCGAGGGTATTATCTGAACGCAAGCCAACTCAGACGCGGCCATGAACATCATCCATCGTCAGACAATGTCTACAATAACTCCGGCGCGTCTGGAAGAATATATTGAGCAGAGCAAGAATGATCCCATCACCTTGCACGGTAATATGATGGCCTTCATTACCCAAATGCGGACCCAGGTCGACTTCCAGATCGCAGTTCGCAACAAGCTGCAGATTGCTGTGGCGGATTGAGCGCCGTAATATTGAGGAACAGCTTCACAAGGCTTGCTCAGAAGGCGCAAGATAGCGAGCACGTGTGAAGTACCTAGAGGTCTCCCTCAAGAAGGTCATCAAAGAGACGGATGGTATAGGTGAGGAGCTGAAGGATATTCCACAACATCAAGCACATACCTAGATGACTGAACACGGGACGATTCTAGTAGAACTTACATGGCAAAGAGTCACTCACAGCGAGTGTGATTATGGGACTCCTTGTAAGCCTTGCATTGAGCGTGGGAAGCGGTCCTTTCGTAAGCAGTGCCCTACATATCGAGCCAGAACTCAACGTTGCCACGAACGTTGTGGTCGACATGCGCGTCCTGAGAACGAACATCCGAATAGGACCTACATGTCTAAAGATATCGGAATCCAGATTTGCCACTGATAGGAGAGAGGACGAAGTCTCATTTAACACGGGGCTATTGTGGGGATGGGTATTGCCGGAAAAGACATGGCAATTCTGTTACTGACATGTTAGTAGACATCCCCGTGTATCATTGAATTTCGACAGCATGCCGTAATGCTTACCACCTTGGCATGCATTTAGGTGCAGAATGTGGTGACAGTGTAGACATATCAGTGCCCGCACTTCAACTGTAACAAAGAACATAGCGCGAATGATAGTAAAGTCCAAATGCCATATCTTACAATGCTCATCTAGCCACGTGATAAAAACATGTCGTCGTATTCTCCAAGTTCTCATTGATTGCATCAGTTGCTCCGCAAGATGCCGTACTCACGGTGAAGGCGATTTCACGTCCGTGTCTTCACCTTCACCTCGAGTTGGCATGCACCATCTTTTGGTCAACTAACTTTGTAGTTTCCTCTACACGCTCTTGACCACCTCGTCTCTCGCATCTTCTCCCACTACCCCAATCCTGTCACCGCAACGTGAGGCTCTAGGTAATAAACCCCAAAACATGCTTAGGCGCACTCGCTCTAACCGGGTCCAGATCAATTGTACCTTGTCGCGCGCTCTAACGATCACGATTGTTTGCTTTCTGCGCTCAGTCAACTTGCAACAGCAACAACAAACCACGCCAACAAACAGCTTTTCGAATCCAGATCCGCCCATTGCACACCACTCGTGATAGCAATAATGCCGCCCAGGGGACTCTACCGTATTCCGCAACATCATTTGACTGGTCAAGGCGCCTCGATGAAGCGCCAATCTTTCAACAGCACGGACTTCAAAGAAGTGGATAAGTCGGCGTCCATTACAACCAATGATGGCACGGCAGACGATGTCATCAACGAAGAGAGGGCTAAGAGGAAGCAAGAGAAGCGCGAGAGGAAGGAAGCTAAGAGATTGAAGAGGGAGGCCAAGGCAGCTAAAGCTACCGCAGAACCAGAAAATGCCGAAGAGGCAGAGAAGGTAGAAGACAAGCAGAAAACCCCACCGGCCGACACAACTACTGAGACCCCTGCTGCAACCCCCGTCAAGAATCGCAGGTGCGGTCCACGTGGTCCCTACAAGAAGAAGGAGATTGGCCCGGATGGCACACCTGTTTCTGCTGCGAAGAAGCGCAAGAGAGAGAATGAGGTACCCGTTGATAACCCAGTTGATACTCACAAAGGTCTCGTCAATGCTGATAGTTGGCTCGGCCCTAACTTCATGAAAAATTTGAACGACGCTCTGAATGGTCGCGGTTCCATACTCGACCGGCAAAACAACAACACTGCCACGCCTACCGAGCCGCCTAAGAAGAAGCTAGGAAGACCCGTAGGTTCGGGCAAGAAGACTATTGTCAAGTCTGGCGAGCCCGAACCCAAGCCCAAGGCTAAGAGGCAGAAGTTGGACAAAGCTCCTGTTGCTTCCAACTTGGAGACGGCATCCAAGATGATCAAGACCTCTGTACCCGTCCCCTTTGTCCCATCGGCCCTGCCTTCAGAGCCAAAGACCACACCCGTCCCACTTCCTCAGAAATCGCCTCGTACATTGAAAGACAACATGAACAAGTCGCCGGCCGAGAAGACTAAGGCAGCTTCCCTTGAGTCTGAAGTCCTTGTCAACGAGACACCCCTTTCACAAATGAGCCGTACTCCTGCGACTACTCCTCGTGTGCAAGCGATTCCGTTCAGTTTGTCACCCGCAATCACCACGGCCAAGAAGATCAAGAAAGCACCTAGTACCCAGGAGTCGTCTCCTGATATCCCCCTCATGGTTAGCACAAAGCTCGCAAAGGCCAACAAGCATATCATTGGTAGCCAAGGTTCCGTCAACCCCCTCACCAGCAGCCAAGTCGACAGCCTCACCTCCGCGAACCTTGTGCGCTTCAAGCAGCCTCTGAACGACGCCCCCAAACCACGCCTCCGAAGCCGCCGCTCCGTCAGCGAAGCACCTAGTACCTCGTCTAGCAGCTCTTCCACCACATCAAGGAGCATCCGTGACATGTTGTTGCGCCCCGGTAAACCATACACACGCCCTGGTGACGAGCTCTCTCCCTTCAACAGGAAGAAGCACGTTGAGAAACACGACGAAGCCAACCTCGCCACCTTCTCCAGCACCTTCGCCGCTTCCCAACGCACCATCAACTTCACCGATGAGGCTGAGTACCTTGAGGAGTACAGCGAATGGCTCTCCGACAGTGAAGCAGCAGGGCCACTCCTTTGCTTGAAACAAGCATCAGGCTGCACCCCCAAGTCGGAGCAACTGCTCCATCTCCAACGCTCCGACGACACGTCCGCACTCAAAGTCATCGTCACAAACGAGTCCGAAGCCGAGACCACGGCATCCGACACAGTGCGTGCCCAAGCCGCCTCCACCTTCCTCCGCTACAGCATCCAAACCCGCATACCCATGCCGCTGGGCTCGATTGAAGGAATCTTCAAGCTCTACTGCCCCAAATACACATCTACCCACGTCGACAAGTACGGTTTCGGTCAACGCACCCTAAGTATCTCCTCCATTGCCGGTCTAAACCCCATGTCAGGAGCCTATACAGCTCGTTTCTGCATCCCGCCCCGCTCCATGCCGTACCCCATCCAAGCGTTTGAAGCCCCACCCCACGCCTCGTTTCGCACCATCATGCTCAAGACGGTTGCTGAGGGGTATAAGATGGATGTCATGTTCTTGGGTAACGGGTACCTGAAGCTGAGAGTTGATTTGTGTCTGGTTCTTACGGGTAAGAGCGCTGCGGAGACGAAGGCGGGTAAGGGAAAGGAGAGGAAGATGAAGGCTGGAGAGGGGATCTGGGAGTTTCTGGGTGTGAACGAGAAGGCGGTTGTTTGGGAGCCTGAGGTTGATGAGTTGGAGAGGCAGGGGAGGAAGTTGGTTGCGAAGTATGATGGTCGTTGAGATGGAGGGGTGAGGTTGGATGGAACAACTGGGTTAGTGGATGGTGGGTGTAGGATATGACAGCGGTTTTCTAGAGCATGGGTTAGCGGTGTGAGGGGGAAGAGCTGATGCGATATTTGCGTTTGGTGGAAGCTTGAGCTTGACTTTGGCTTGCTTGTCGAACACTCTTCGAGTTTCGCAAGAGCTTTGCAGGACCTTCTCTGGGCTTATCGCCATCGTCGCCTTCAACTGCATACAGAGCGCCGCTTCGATGCAATTACAAACCGGTACCCTACTTCAGTCTACGATAAGGATACTGGGCACTGAAGAACTCGCCAACATTGCGATACGGACACCAGATGATCGTTAGTGATCGTCTCGAGACCGATCGACGATTGCCTTTCTACCCCAACTCTTTCATATACAATACTTCTAACACATACAAAACATACATGTACTCCTTTGGCTGTGGCGTGATTGTTGCTCTATTTATACTATTCACATCTACATCTACCACTTGTCTTCGAACAAACAAAAACTCCTAATCTCATGCAAAAGGTATCAAAACATCCCTCCCCTCGCTGTCTCATGGACCACCTACAGCCCCATCTCTTGCTTCTACATGCAGAGTAACTATGATACGTGTTTCTTGACCGGATCGGATCGGAGATGCGAGCGCCCGCCGACGCGTCTCAGCGAGCGAGAGGGAGAAGAAGGGGAAGAAGACAACTAGTCCTTCTTCGCTCGGCCGTTCTGCTGTTCAGCAAGCTCCAACTTCTCGTTGCCCTTTTGGATGAAAAATCTGCGTTCGAGGAATTTGAGACCTTCGTCGATGATGCTGGGAATACGTTAATGATTCATCCTTCTGTACTTGTGCCACACGGCATGGGGTTGACTTACATGATAGGCGCACTGATCGCCATGACCGCCTTCCACTCGTTACCATCTAGCGGAATAACGCTGAACAGACCTTGCAAGAACGGAACATAGAGAAGAGCAAAGTGCAACGCCATACTCAAACAGATAGCATAGACGAGCATCATGTTCTCCCAAAGCGGTAACGTGAGCAAACTCTCTGAGCTGCTCAAAGCGTTCATAGCATTAAGCATCTCGATCACGACCAAGATGCTCAAACTAACAGTAGACGCAGCTTGGGCAGATGAGTTGCTGAACATTTCGCAACCGATCTCAGGGAACTGTGTCGAGCAGCGGTGGAAGTGGCGAAGTTGGTAGAAAGAGATCTGAGGGCCATCGCTGTTGAACATGAACCACCACGCATAGCCACCGACGGTTGCGGCGCCGACGTAGGTACCAATAACCATGTAGCGGAAGAACAACCAGCCGCTGATGAGAGGCTCGTCGCGCTTGCGGGGTTGGCGCCTCATTACATCGTGGTCTGGAGGGTTGAAAGAGAGAGCGGTGGCGGGGAGACCATCGGTAACGAGATTGACCCAGAGGAGCTGGACAGGAATCAGAGCCTCAGGCATACCCATAGCAGCAGTCAGGAAGATAGATACGACTTCTCCGATGTTGGAGGAGATGAGGTAGCGAATAAACTGTTGAGTGTTGTTGTAGATGGAACGGCCTTCTTCGACGGCGCCTTCGATAGTGGCAAAGTTGTCGTCTACAAGGACCATATCAGCGGCGAGCTTGGCTACGTCGGTTCCGGAACCCATGGCAACGCCAATATCGGCCTTCTTGAGAGCAGGCGCATCGTTGACACCGTCGCCAGTCATAGCGACGACCTCACCGGCTTGTTGGAGAAGGTCGACGAGTTTGGACTTGTGTGTTGGCTCAGTACGGGAGAAGAGGCTGGCATGCTTGGCGGCTTCCATCTTTTCGGACTCGGAAAGATCATCGAACTGGCGACCTGTGAAAGACTTGCCAGTGAGATCTTCGTTGGGGCCGAAGACACCAATTTGACGGCAGATGGACTCGGCAGTGTTCTGGTTGTCTCCAGTGATGACTACAACACGGATACCAGCAGAGCGGCACTTGGCGATCGAGGCGCGAACTTCAGGGCGGGGAGGGTCCAACATGCCGACGAGACCGATAAGAGTCATTTTCTGCTCCAGCTGGGTGTACTCCTTGGTAGTCTTAGCCTTTGTCAGAAGTGGGTTCGATTCAATGTCTTCAACAGATGCTACGGCAATGACACGGAGACCGCGGTTGCCGTACTCGACAATCTCCTTGTTGATAAGGGTGGACAGTTGCTTGTTCATGGGCATCTTCTTTCCGTTCTTGCCAACGACGACATTTGTGCAGCGATCAAGAATTGACTCGGGGGCGCCCTTGACGAGTAGTTTCTGCGAGTTACCGTTCTTGACTAGGACAGACATGCTCTTGCGGTCGCGAGAGAATTCATAGGTGGCAAGACGAGAGTACTGGCTTTCATAGTGCTTGGTGGAGAAATCGAGGCGTCCTTCGGGCGAGGTACTAGCGCGGGTTGCATTGTGAGCAATGTCGGGAGTGCCAACCTTCTCAACTAGGACACGAAGAGCACCCTCTGTAGGCTCACCAACCAGGTTGTAAGTGCCGTTTTTGGAGTCGTAGGCAAGGGCGGCATCGTTGCAAAGCGCTGTGACCTCACAAATCTGGCGTACAGTGTCGGATTGTGCTGCAAGATTCTCAAGGGGTTTGCCACGGAGTGAGATTTGACCCTCGGGCGCAAAGCTAGTACCCTCGATGTCAAACTCTTCGAGACCGCTGCCTTGTTCGTTGAGGAAAACCATCTTGTTTACGCTCATTTGGTTGGTGGTAAGAGTACCTGTCTTGTCGGAGCAAATAACGCTGCAGCTACCAAGTGTCTCGACAGAAGGCAGGCTTCGCACGACGGCGTTCCTTGCAGCCATCTTGCGCGTTCCCAAAGCCAAACATGTTGTGATGACGACGGCCAGACCTTCGGGGATAGCAGCAACACCGAGGGAAACAGCGATCTTGAGGTAGTAGATAGCGCCCTTGGTAAAGCTGCCGTGCGAGGGGTCGCTGAAGTTGCCAATGTTGATGAGCCAGACGAGGATGCAGATAGCCGTGATGACCTTTGCGAGCTGGTCGCCAAAGTCATTGAGCTTCTCCTTGAGAGGGGTGGGCTGGGAAATTTGTGCCGTGATGCTCTCATGGATGTCTCCAATCGCGGTGTTACCACCCGTCAGGACAACCAGCGCAGTCGCATGACCTGTGACAACCGTAGTACCCGAGAAGAGCATATTAACCTGGTCCTGCTTAACAGCATTCTCATCCTTGACGGCCCTGGTATCCTTGGATACACTCTCGCTCTCTCCAGTCAAGATAGACTGGTCGATGTTGAAGCTATTGCTCGAGATGGACAGAATCCTGCAGTCAGCGGGTATTCTGTCACCAATTGTAACCGAAATGACATCTCCAGGAACCAGCTCATCAGCCTTGACGCGTTTGACATGTCCGTCGCGTACGACTTTCGCTTCGTTGGCTGAGTATTCTTGGAGGGCCGCGATGGCTTTCTCGGCGCTAGTTTCTTGCGATACTCCGACGACAGCGTTTAGGATGAGAATGGTGAGGATCTGTAGACATGAATGTTAGCCAAGACACATGTATGCCCCTGATCTGGTACGTACAACTGCAGGGTCGACGAATGCGGTCCAGCCTTCTTCCTCTTCGAAGAGCGCAAGTACGAACGACACTGCTGCCGAGCCTAGCAGTATGATGACCAGCTGATCTTTGAATTGCTCGAGGATGAGCTCCCAGATGGGAGTTGGGGGGTCTTCTGGTAGCGCTGTTTCTTATGTTAGCAATTGTCCGTTTCCCCTATGCACATCGTCCGATGTCCACCTTGTCGTCGCCCCAGTCCACGGGGATGATAACATACCATTCTTTCCATGCTTCTCCCGCGCGCTCTGCACCTGCTGTGCGCTAAGACCTTTCTGTTTCTCGACCTGGAAGTACCTCAGCGCCTCAGCAGGCGTCTTGGTGTACGCATTCTCCATGCCCACTACTCTTTCCACCGGGTATCCTTCGCTCAGTATACCACTCGTTCAACGGTTCGTTGTGTGATGGCTCAATCGTTGCGCGTTGGTGTTGTTCGCAGGGATATCTCGGCTCTAGAAATGTCTGGCCTCCCAAGTCGCAGGTATCTTCGCCTATGACGTTGAAATGAACTTTGACAATGTCCACGTTATTCCTTTGAGTTAGAAAGGAGAGGACTGTATTTTCCTGGCACAAGTAAGTCGCAGGAGAAGACGATAGAAGATTCTGCGACTGTCCGCGGCAGAAACGGCTGCACTGGCGGCGCAACAGCACTTGTCTCGACTTCGGCGCACCCCAAGAAATCTGTCCTCTAATCGACCCGCATGCGCCACAGCACTATCCCTCTTTCAGCCTCACCAGCCACTTTTCGCCGATAACCACGTTTTGCGCAACTCGTTTCAATTCGTCTATATCTCAAACTTGCCCTTGATGTGTATCATTTCGATGCTAGTGAATAGTGGCTGGTGAGAATCGGGTTTACGCCGTTCGCAGCGACTCTGAAATGCATGGGGGTGCGGCCAGATTCCGAGAACAGCTTGCTGTGTTCGGCCTTTTCGACCATTGCCCCGCGATTCAAGGTCCCCACCTCGACATCATCACTGCAGCTCACTTGGGCAAGACTGCCGTGCCTGCGGGTCCAGTCCGGCAATCCGGGTCTGAGCAGAGCCTCACCAAGCAATGCGTCGTCATCTCATAAAAAGCTTACGTTGCAATCACTCGGGTGTCACTTGCGGGTGGAACAAAGATCGAATAGAATGTTTAACGTTTTGTTGTATTCGAGTAGCCCGCATATGCTACTGCAGCCCATATCCAAGGTTATCCCAACATGCAAAGTTCATCAAAGGGTATTATAGCCCACCATAGGTATCCCGCTCGCTGACGCCGTAAAATAAAGGCTATCCAAAAGACCAGGTCAAATGCTATCATGATCGTCATGTACCCAGTCCGATCTAATCATGCCTGCTTTCTGACATGATCACCTCTATGGTGTACAACTATAATGTGTATAACGTGAATAAAACCAGGCAGCCAAAATGCCATGGGAGAAGTAAATTTCGCAAGCTTATTGGCTTGCGCAGTATGTCCGAATCAATCGGGCGATGTCTCGGGTGATGAAGGGCTTAGTGACGAAGCCCTTCATCCCACTCTTGACTGCTTTGTCTAGAGCGGCGTCGGTGATGTCTGCGCTGACGGCCAGAATGGTCGGCTTTCGCTCGAGCTCTGGCATCTTCAGAATCACCTCGGTAGCTTGGAAGCCGTCCAGCAGCGGCATCCAAAGGTCCATAAGGACGACATCAAAGGCCTCGGAGGCTGGGGCAAGAGCATTGCGACGAACAGTCTCGACGGCGTCGTTACCGTTGAATGCTGTGGTGATGTTCTTGTAGCCCAGTCTGTCCAGCATGCTCACCAGCACACGTCTATTAATAGCGTTGTCGTCTACAACTAGGATGTTGAGAGGCAGTTGCACACCGAGATTGGATGGCGCAACATCCCGCTCCAAGGATAGAGCGCGAGTAGCATGTTGTCTTGGAGGCGATGAGGTGCGGCGAGGAGTAGCTAGGCCAATATTGTCTGGCGATGTCGCAGAGTGGACAGTGATGACAGGTGTGATTGGTGGTTGGCGTTCGCGATCACTTTTGAATGATTCGGAACTCAGGGGAGGAGTGACAGGGCCACGGCTGAGATCCAGGCGGGGCACCTCATGATCGATAGACATGCGAGATTTGATGGAGAGTGTAGGGGATCCAAACGGTGTTGCAGGACGACTGCAGATCTCGCCTGGAGTAAGTGGGACTCGCATCTCGAATTCCGACCCTCTCCCTGGTCCAGAGACATGCGAACGGAGGCAAAAGAGATCGCCACCCAGCTTCCTCGCAATGCCCTTGGCAACCATTAGACCAAGGCCCAGCCCCTCACTCTGCCGTGTCATCGAATCGTCTTCTCTTGAGAATGGTTTGAATAGATTAGGTAGGAACGCTGCCGGGATACCGGAGCCAGTGTCCTTGATGTTGATGACAATGTAGCGGCCTTTAGCGCTAAGTGTCGCTTGAAGTGTGATGGATCCGTCCTGCGTGAACTTGATAGCGTTGAGAGCAAGGCAAGAGACCATCTTAGCGAGATCCCGTTCATCGATAACAATCGTCTCTGGAACATCGGCAGAAACCGTCCACTCAATCCATTTAGTGTGTGCCTCTCCATTGGAGCTACGTGTTCGGACTTCAATCCGCTCTCCTGTATCCGTAGCCTCAGCGATGGCAGAATCCGGCCTTCCTCCTACTTTAAGCGCATCGTTGATGACATATTGTAAAACCTCTCTTAGATTGGTATGTCGGAGTCCAGGGACCTTGGAATGCTCTGATGCGAATATAGGCGAGGTAGTTGAGTCGCAATTGCCTAACGAGGTTCCGTGTGAGCAAGTGTGGTCTAGTCGATCTAGTTCCAGAGCGCTTGCATCTGGGGGACAAGACTTGGTGCCGCGCATGGGAGGCTCTTCTGAGAAGGTGTCTCGAACACGTTGGCGAGCATTCTTAGCCACGCGTGTCTTGTTAGCATGATCTGCCCAAGAGACCTCACGTCGTCTTCTCTTGATACCACGTAGTGGAGCACGCATGTCGTTGCCGGTGATCATCAAGTCCGGTCGCATCTCACGCCAGAAGGTGTTCCACTGGTCGGGGGTCTTGTCGAGTGGCGAAAGTGGAGTCTCTGGAACACCCATGTTCATGTCGTAGGCATGGACGACATTGTCAGCTGCCTCGACTGCGCGTCTTGAGCTGTCTGAGACGAAGTCAGTATGAGAGTATCGTCACACAGAGTGTTGGAAGGATTGTTACACACCTTGGACAGCTTCAATATTCTCCCTCAGTGTATCGAGTATCTCACGGGTCCGGGATTCAAGCTGCAATGATTCTGATGCTTCCTTCACATTTGCCATCATGACATCCAGCATACCAACAACGCCCTGCATTGGCGTCCTCAATTCGTGGGATAGGCTCCTGGCGTAGGGCTTTAATGACTGGGCAACTGAGACAGCTCTGTGCGGTACGATCCTGGGTACTCCAGCAGCTTGAATTGGTTCTGCTGACTTTGCGAAATCGTTGCCTTCCAACACGCGTTCTAGGATCATGTCTTCCAGGCCATGAAACAGCATTTCGAGAAACCCCCAACTCAACACACGGCGAGCAGCCCCCTCTTTACCCCACATAACACCAAAATGTGCAAAGCACTTTCCTTCAGCAAACAGAGGAATACCAAGATAGGCCTCGCCAGGGATGATGAGGTCGTTTGGGTTGTCGAGGATGAAATCGTTTAATCTTTCGGGTATGATGAAAACTTTGTCATGCTTCATGTAGGCACACGGACATTGGTAGGCATGGTACTTGAAGTTTCTCAGATGGCCGGGTCCGTTACCATGGTCATCGTTGATGTAGAAGGCCTCGCCCATGAGGCATGCTCCAGGCTCGCCAATGGGTGGAAGTTCGACAGCAACATTCTTGTCATCGACCAAAATCCTCTTGGAGACGAAGGCATACTGGGCATCGGCAATCTTAGCGAGGCCTTGGGTGAGCTGGATCCAAAAGCTGTCGGTATCGGCTTTTCGGAGAGCGTCCTTTAGCTTGACGAATTGCTCGGCGGCGTTGCTCTCTGCTGGCACGTATAATTGTGATAGCTCTTCTCTGAAGCCGGTCTCGCCCTGTTGCACGACCATGCCTGGCAAGGGGCGGGAGAAGCACAGCGACTGGCGCTCGATTATATCGGGTGGGATGGTACTATGTCCCTCCATCTTTCAGAATTCCATGCGGGCTGCAGTCGGTACGGACGTCCAGGATGGGCACAGGGGTGTTGGTCAGACGAGGTGAGAAGCTGAACAACGATATGCAAAGGGCTACGAAGGCAGTCGGCAACGCATGCGGAAGTGGATTAGTAACGGAGTTTGGAAGGGCGAAGAATGCGTGGTTGTGCGGGACAGTGAGAAGGAATGCGAGGAATGGCAGGCACGGCGGGCAGTCAGCGATATGGTTGGTCTTCTGCTAGAGTCGCACATAAGAGGGCTGGTGGACGATCTAGAACCTGTCCCGGAGCCGTGGCTTTGCGCGTCCTTGCACCCTCGAGGCCCGCCCTCGTCTGGTAGTGGTCATGACAGCAGCCAGCGCCGCTGTTTGCCTGGCACGCATTCAAAGAGACAGCGGGCCCCAACCCGCGGCTTCGTTTTGAATCGAGGCTCGTTGTGCTGCGTGTCCGCCCCATCACCATTCTCTCATGCCGCAGCATTCGCGCTGGATGGGGCAGAGTTTGAGCGTCGAGTACGCTCAGTGGGTCGCGCCTGCTGGAACAGTCTAGACGCGCTCGGCTGCCGGTCGCTCCTGCACGATTTACAGCGCTACCCCGGTAGCCCCTTCCGCTTCGGCCCCTATGCAAACCTCGCCCACTGTCACCGCCGACTCTCACGCCTGGCCCTCCGCCATGACGATTACTGTCCGCCCCACACAAGCCCTCAATCCGTGCAATGCGAACATGCGAATTACACTTTTCGCCCTTGTCTTGCTTTTTCGCCCATCCAGAAGCTCCAACCAACGCCAGCCTGCATGCCAATATGCTTTATTGTGGCGGCCAAAAGCTACCTCGGACTGCTCAACAACTGTCTAGCATCTACAACCCACAACATCTGGCCATTGATACTCCGGAGTACAGGCGGAGATGCAGCTCGTGGGGCTGACTCCTGCTTGACGTCAGCGGCTCCAGCTCCGCCCATGCATCTTATCGCGCCCGTTTGCTATTCTCATGTTCCCCATGAAGCCGCACTGCCGTCGTACAGTGCTGGTAGATGGATAACGATACACTGGGGCCTAGCGCCTAGTCTTACATGGCACCAGATCGACGATCGGCCGAAACAGAACTTAGCGCTATTTGTTCTGTTGTCTGCTCGTGCTTGCGTCTTGTCTTCCATTACTGCTCTCACGTTGCAAGCTTCGACACCCCATCGCCCAGTCGCCTGCCCTGACATTGCCCTTTTTTGGACACCGATGATGCAGCTTTTCACTTCTGCGACGCCGTCCCTCTGCATGTCGCCCGCACATTCGGCCCTCGAGCAAACATTAACGTGTCATCTTCACAAGTCCAGGCCTCAGGCTGCATGCTCGGTCTTTTGCTACCCTTATTCCCTGCGCTAGCAACAAACCAGCCTGATCTGACGAATCAGCCGCAGTCCTTCCGCTGTCCCGTATTCAATTCACAGCTGTAGTCTGCTGGCTTGCCCTCCGCCAGCCTTCAAAGGCCCTCGTGAGGCCTGAGGTTAGAGTAACGTTACATGGTGTCTTCTTGCAACAGGTACGTCGTGACTTTTCCGGACCCGTGGGTGTGCTCCTGTTTGGGAACCCGTCGCACCAAGCATCGACCAACTAATCAGAACATGATCGACAAAGGCATCGTGAACGGCGTGCTCCCAGGCGAGTAATGATGTGCACTGTGTGTTGATCGACCTCTCTAGCTGTCTCGCTGCAGGGGCGCAGGCCATGTCAGCTTGATGCTCTTCTTCCTTTTGTTTCCCTTTTGTCTTCACCGACACCACCTTTGCAAGCCTATGAATACTTATCGCTACCAAGCTGACATTTGGGGGCAGTTGTGGACATGTTCAACTCCTGGCGTGCGGCTGCCCAATTTTCCGGCGCTAGCTGCACCGGACCACTGCAGAAGGAGCAGCCACAAACATGAAAGCTGCCAGTACCCGCTCTATCACGTTACTAGAACCTTTTTTATCAGACGTCGGCGTCTTGGTTTTCACCGCAACTGCTTTGAGAGTGGAGAGATACTCTCCAAGGTGACGGCTGGGCGGCTGTAGCATTCAGATCGTGAGGCGAACATCGTCGAATTTTTACAGTCACTCCTCAAGATCTTGCATACACCCACGACCCACTCGCTAATTCAAAGTAATGCGCTCGCCAATCACACCTCTGGCAACGCGCGTTGACACTGAATGGGCGACACTATCGTCTGTTGGTTTGTCAGAGTTGGCGACTTTGAGAGCACATGAACCACGGTACACATCTGACATGCCGCGCCAGAAGCTCTACCCGCGGAGCCGTCTAGATGTCTAGACCATTGCCCAGCCTGAGATTTGATCCGCTACACGCCTCTGCTGCAAGTCTATTTCCACTGCCTGGTTCTAGATGCAGCGCAACGACGCATGAGGCTTCACAATACAAATGCTCTTGAATCTACGAAGCCTCTCAATATTTCGGAGATCCACTTCGCGATCATGACGACATGGACACCCGTGTTCCATGTCAATTCATCACGCCCATCACTGGAACTCTTGGCAACGGTCTGGGCCTATCCACATTGTGCGCCTGGTCTGCCTTGTCGATACCAAAGGCCTCACGACCGTGCTCTACATGCGACGCTTGCATCGACAGCTGATATCAGTTGATTGAGGATGCGTAGTGCAGGCAGCATTACTGACCTGATGTGCACTCCACACAATCAAACGATGTTGCTGTTAACGACGCCGCATCAGCCCCAACATCTTGAAACGGCTGCGGTCCGCTCCAGAGCAAGATGCTCCCTGCTACTCCGCTCAAGACATAAAGCAGGCACGGTAAGCTCAGGGCGGCAGTGCATCTTATTCGGCCGACCAAAGCTAGACGGCAATGATAACACACCTAGGCTTGAACAGACTCTAGCAGCTCTTGCATACCCCTTGCGGTTCTCACTGTGGCACCACATCTCGAGCATCGAACCTGGCAGTCGTGAAGCCCAGAGAGAGCGCAGAACATGTCTATCCCGTAGTATGCCATCGTGACTCTACTCGACGCATCGATGACTTGCACATTTCGGGCCGCCAACGTGCCGAGTCCCGGACCGTCTCAAGTTGGAGCACGAGTCTGTTCGCGGCACAATCTATTACTCTAAGCACCTAGATTTGACCGAATACCTGCTCGACAGACTCGTGGGAGTATTGCTTACACGGTGCGCGGAGCATCGAGAAGTCGGCGTATTGTGAAGCCAAATTCTGACAGGCTCAACGAGCTTCCATCTGACTGCTACGACTCTACAATCATGAAGGGTTCCACCAAGGCATGTTGCGTAAAACAGTTGGATGTCGAGTAAACCATAGGCTGATCAAGAGGCAAAGAATGACGTTTAATCGCATCCCATCCGTTCACAGGGAGCACAAATGACCCGTTGCGATTACACCGAAGTACTTCACCACTTTTTCAACAGACTAGAGCTTCCAGTCACCAACAGATGAGCATCACGGTACTTGAATGGCCTGTGTTCCTTCGATACGTGGGACAAGGTATTACAAGTATGCGGCTCCACCGTACATATACGTCAAAACCTTGCTCAAGAGTGTGATACGATTTCATCACAACTAGAGCACTGACATGAGTACGTACCACTCGAACACAACAGCAATCACATACCACCGAGTCAAATATGTGAGTAGGTAGAGTACTGCCCCGAACACATCCAACGCTTCCATCCGTTTACTTGATACTACAATCAACTCAGCATCTCCGCCCTCTCGAAACTCAAGAGCCGACACCATGCATCTCTCAATCCCTTTTCTACAACTCTCTATACCCATCATTCTCATTCTCTCCCTAACTCCACCCTCCGCCACCGCCTCCGCAGTCTCAATCACAAAATCCGCCTGCGTCATCCCCACAACAACAATCACCGCCACCACCATTGAATCATCATCATCATCATGGACCCTATTAAACTACACTTCCTCAACGACCACGACTTCCGTTCTCCCAGCCTCCACAACACCGCTTTGGCAAATCGACCCCCAGTGTCTTCCCGGCGTAGCCCAATGCCACCACTTCGGCGACCGCTTCCGGTACTGCAATGCAACAGGGTTTTGGATCCCAAACTATTGTGGTGGAGATTGGATTTGCTGTGCGTATAGTAGTAGGAATGGGGTTGGGCCTATGTGTGAGGCTAGAGAGAAGTGTGAGGTTACTGGACAGCCGTGGATGGTGGCAGAGGGGTGGGTGTAAGAGGGGGAGGATAGAATGACGGATGGGTTGGATTGGGCTTGGGATTGGAAATCAGGGGAGGGGCCATGGGTAAGTGGCGAGTGGTGAGAGTGAGATGGGAAGATAGGATGCGCTTTCGGGTCTGTCGCAAGTTTGATGCAACAGCGTCGCGAGCGGTGCGCAAAATCTCTAGACCATGTTTGGAACAACACCTCATCAGCCTTGTGCTAACAGTACTCGTTACATGTTAACCTGTGCATGTGTTGTTGCAACATACAGTGAATGTTTTTAGAGCACAATTTGCGTGGGTACAAACTCTTTCTCCCTCTAGGCTGACAGGAAAGAATGAGTCGGGTAACAGTAACACATTCAGCTGTATCTGTTTACCGTTTCGATTCATATCTACTCCAGCTTCACCTCTATCTGGGTAGCAATGGTATGCTAGCTGCATGTCGTGCAGAGCTCCTTGATACGCAGAAGAGCGGAACACGGTGTGAGAGGGCCGCGACCACGTTGATGATGGTATTGACATTGACGATGGTGATGATCCAGGCAACGAAAGTAGGGTCTAGTATGCGGCTTGTTGCGGAGAATCGTTCAGATGAGCGAATCCATCATGGAGTAGTCAACTGGACATATAGCAATACAGGTGAGAAGCCCCACCAAGGCTGCAAGCTACGAGAGCTCCTCGTATACTACTTGGTCTACAGCTAGGATTACAAATTTGAGAACTGGCGCGGACAAGAAACGCTGCCTCACAGTTTTCAAAGCGCGTAGAAATTGGCGGTAGTATCCCAGTAGGGCTGTTGGAGGTGGCTTGGGTTGGTTCAAACCTGTGACGCTTCGTCTCTATGCGCTCTGGCATGCTCACCTCGAGATGCAGCTGTTATAGCATCGCTACGGTAATATGTATCCTCCTTAACATCTCCCTGTTCGAGATTCTTGACAATCTCACTTCCGAAGACAGCCTACCTTGGGTGAAAACGCTCCACGTCCCATTGCCGTAGCAATATAAACTCAATACTTATGCCCAAGTCGAGATCAACATCAAGCAAATCGACACATACTTCAAGTGCTCAACAGGCGATAGAATGCTCATGGTGTAGGACATATCGTTACATTTCGTATACGTATTTCCTTCGCTCTCAAATTCATTATTCGTCGCATTTCCTCACAACGCTAACACTGCCGGACTCTACAGATAAGTTGCTTACAAGTTGACGGCAGTCCTGAAGTTGTTGCCGGCGTAGATGGCGTTGTCGCCGAGCTCCTCCTCGATACGGAGGATCTGGTTGAGCTTGGCGAGACGCTCAGATCGGGCTGGCGCACCAGTCTTGATCTGACCAGATCGCAGACCGACAACGATATCGGCGATGGTGACATCCTCAGTCTCACCGGAGCGGTGAGAAACCATGACACCCCAGCCAGCGCCGAAAGCGTCCTTGGCAGCCTGGATGGCCTCAGTGATGGTACCGATCTGGTTGACCTTGAGGAGAAGGGCATTGCAAGACTTAAGTTCAATAGCCTTCTTGATGAACTCGGGGTTGGTGACGGTCAAGTCATCACCGACAATCTGGCCATCGTAGGTCTTGAAGAAATAAGACCAAGCCTCCCAGTCGTCCTCAGCGAAGGGGTCCTCAATGCTGATGATGGGGTACTTCTCGGCCAGCGACTTGTACAGCTCGGCGAGTTGTTCGTATGTGAGCCACTTGCTCTTGTCGCTGTCGGGGTTCTTGAAGTCGAGGTCGTACTTCTTCTCGTCGGCCTTGTAGAACTCGCTGGATGCGACATCCATGGCGATCTTGATCTTGCCAGTGTAGCCAGCCTCCTCAATAGCCTTGGTGATGAGGTCAAGGGCCTCCTCAGGAGTCTGAATGTCTGGGGCAACACCACCCTCGTCACCAACGTTTCCGGCAGACTGTCCGTAGGTCTTCTTGGCGAGGGCCTTGAGCTTCTGGTAGACTTCGGCTCCCTGGCGCATGGCCTCGGAGAAGGTAGGGGCCTCACTGGAGGTCATTAGTATGGGTGGCTACTCGTATATGTAGATAACCTACCAAGGAACGATCATGAACTCCTGGAAAGCAAGGCGGCCACCAGCGTGCGAGCCACCGTTGAGGACGTTTTGGACTGTATAGTCAGTAAAAAAGGTTTTTTTTTCCGGATGAGCGTTTACTCACAGGGTACGGGGAGAACGTAGGGCTTCTTAGTGCCAGCCAAGTCGGAGATGTGTGCGTAGAGGGGGACACCCTTCTCGGCGGCAGCGGCCTTTGCGATAGCCATTGAGACACCGAGGATGGCGTTAGCACCCAGGTTAGTCTTGTTTGTTGTGCCATCGAGCTTGTTGAGGAAAGCGTCTACGGCGGACTGGTCCTTGACGTCGAGCTTCTCCTTGATGAGAGCAGGGGCGATGGTGTCGTTGACGTTGGCGACAGCCTTGGTGACACCCTTACCACCCCACTTGGACTTGTCTCCATCACGGAGTTCGCAAGCCTCGTGGGAGCCGGTGGAGGCACCAGAGGGGACGATGGCGCGGTGAAGGCCGGTCTCGGTGACGATGTCAACCTCGACAGTCGGGTTACCCTGAAGACGTTAGAAGTGAAGCTTGACAAGCATGGATGTCTGAATACGTACCCGAGAGTCGTAGACGGAGCGGGCGTGGATCTTGGTGATGGTCATTGTGAAGGATTGCTGTTGAGAGAGTCAATTGGAGAGTTGGGGAGCCGCGAAGTGCAAGGCAGGAGATATAGAAGCAGATCGGATGCGCGGGCAGCAAAGTCCGGCCGCGGATAGGATGCCGAGCAGAAAATTCGACTTACTAGTTGTATGTGTAAGATCAAGTGTCGGTGTTGTTTTGTTTGGGTGGGGTGTTCCAGAGCTTAAGAGTCCAGCAAGGTTTTGGAGGGGTCGCTCAGCAGAAATCAGCCCCGCTATGACGCCGTCGCCTCATTGGTAGCCACCCACGGCCTCTTTGTAAAAGTGTGCATTAACATTATCGCAAAAGCATCGAGTGGGACGACGCGCAAGCTGATTTGGGGGACCTGTGGGATATGATTGACAGACGCCGGTGATGCATTCTCTCTTCGGCCCTGTCGATTATGCACGGGAGATCGTCGTCCAAGGTAGCTTCTTTCGCAAGGGATTCAAAACCTCAGACTGCTCATTGGGGAAATACCCAGAGATGTCAGACAAGTGCGATACAAAGTCTTCTCAGCCAAGCCAGGCGAAACAGTAGCTCTTCTAGCACCGGTGGAGAAGTCGAGCAGAGGTCAATTCATTTTAACACAAACACTGACCTGCGGAGTCTGTTGCATGTAGTTGTAACTACCGTCAGTGTCTCGTGAGTGGACCGCGAGTATCATCACGGTTGGTTATCCATCTCTTGTGTTACGTGAAGACTGCAGATAAGTCTTGGACTTCTGAGAACCGTGACAGGTGGTCGGAATGGTTCAACAAAGATAGCTGTTCGGGCCGGTACAAGGGCACAGCGTCGTGAAGTAGGTATTGGTGCGGGTCAACAAAGAGGCGCACCTGAGGCTATGCCAGTATGGCCATTATTCGGTGACGAATATTTCATTGAACATGATTTACGAATTGAACGGATCCAAAGCTGCGAGATATCCCACGGGCCTGGATGGACGCAACTTTGCCTACTAAAGACGTGCATGTTCACATCCAAGTCCAGTTCTGCCAAGCCCAAGCTGGCCCAAGCTTCATCTGTACGGGCAGCCGCGACGCTGGGAGCTGCCTTCGCGTGTGGGTTCAACATCACCGTATAACCACACCAATACCGTCCTCCCCGCTATATCAACTCGCCCGTAGGACAAGGCTTCTGGCTTTTATCTGATCTTACGCCTTCCCACCCGACTATCCAAAAGCCCGACGAAAGTCGCCCTCCAACACACCTACCGTCACCACTTCAAGCTCATCACAATGTATGTCGTACTGAAGATACGCTGTTCCGATACTAACCACAGTACAGGGAGGTTCTACTAGGAATCACCGGCAAGGACTTCACCCTGATCGCCGCCTCCAAAGCCGCCATGCGTGGCGCCACCATCCTCAAGGCATCCGACGACAAGACCCGAGTACTCAACACACATACCTTGATGGCTTTCTCTGGAGAGGCTGGTGACACTGGTATGACAGAAGAAGAGGTTACGAGGGATTAGCGGTAGCTAACAACGGTGCAGTTCAATTCGCCGAGTACATTCAGGCAAACGTACAATTATACTCCATGCGCAACAACATGGAGCTGTCCCCCGCCGCGACAGCCAACTTTGTCCGAGGAGAACTGGCGTCAGCGCTGAGGTCAAGAAAACCCTACACGGTCAACTTGCTGCTAGGAGGATATGACACGATTGCCGACAAGCCGACTCTGTACTGGATCGACTACTTGGCGAGTCTAGCGCCGCTGCCATACGCTGCACATGGATATGCACAGTATGTTTTACCAGTTGTTGTTTTTACAGCAGCATACCCAACTCCGCTTCTGCATGTTCCTACACGCAAAGATCCCATGCTAACACAGTACCTCCAGATACTACTGCCTCTCTCTGCTCGACAAGCACCACCATCCCGACATCGACTATGAGCAAGGCATGAAGATCTTGCGGATGTGCACCGAGGAGCTCAAGCGACGTCTTCCGATCGACTTCAAGGGCGTACTGGTTAAGGTCATAACGAAGGATGGCATCAAGGATGTGGAATATGAGGACGATGTGAAGGTTGCGATTCCATAGAGGGCTATGGTTTACGGAAGCTAGATTATTCCGTCGAACGATTTATGCATAACAGATAGGTGCCATTACGATTATGACACTTAAGCATGACAGGTAACGAGAACAAATAGTCAAATGATATTAATGACTACGCCATGTTCCTGATGCGTTACAGTAGCGGCTATACATATCCTTGCTTGTTGCTTAGACCATGGTCCCGTTGTCTTCGCCGACTCACTCTCCACACGGATTGACTGATGGTTCCGTAAAAATGTCCAGGCTTAGCTGAGCCTGAGTGCAAATGAACGTGACCATGTCCTAAGATAGCTTCGAAGACACTCTACTCTGCGCAAAGGCAAACCCGAAGCAACACAGGACGAGTAGCATGCTTGCACGCATCTGGTTCACATCAAAGCACGCATAAGACAAAGGTATGTCCTCCCAATAAATCGACACCGCAGACTCATCGCCATCACTGAAGACGACCCAACGAGAAAGCAGCTTCCTACAGGAGTATCGCTCTCCGACCCCACGCCACCGTAGTGACTGGCAACTAAAAGACAAAGGTGTTCTGATAGTCGTGGCTGGGTTCGTTTGTATTTTTGATCAAAGAGCGAGAAAGGAGGACGAGGGGCGCAGAGTTTTTATACTGAGATGTGGGGTCCGCCAAGCCAGTGCACGGGCGGAAGGGTTTTTTGCGGCGGCGGGCACGGGCACGGTCAAGCGGCGGCGGGATTGGGGACGACGATGCGTGCGGCGAAAGAACGACACCAACACTCTCATGATGCTGCAGACGACGATATTGCGCGACAGCGGAGGCGTAAAGACATGTCGCGTGGCAGATCTTCAATGTTTGCTTGATGCAACGACAGACACAGACACGTTCAACTGAACTGCCTCCACACCAACAACCCGTCGCTTCACAATTCACGATTCACGATACAAACAGTCAAAGAGTACAATGTGTTGGGTAAATACTTTTTTTTTCATTTCGGGGAAGTTGATGGGCATAAAGCATGTCGCGATCTACCACTGCAAGATGAGGATAACACCGCCGCTTAAAAGAAGAACTTTTACGTTCAAACCATGGTACCCATCTGACATGCGCTTGCCTAGTCGGACTTATTCGCAGCTATGTCGCTTCCTAGTTCTTGTATCCGTTCTCATAACCATTAGCCATGACTTCCTGTAAGCCCTGGGGAGGGCCAGCAGCCTCTCCCTTGGCGGTGCCATTGACGGCGCCGTTGGTCAAGCCGTTCATGGTCTTCTTTGACTCATGCATAGCGTCCTCAATGGGCTTGTCGTTCATGGTGTATCCGGTGTCGGATGCATCGACGAACGCGTCAAGACCGGCACCCTCGCGAGGGTACTCCTTCATCAGCTCCTTGTGTCGTCGCAGAGCCTTGTTCATCTCCTCAGGGGAGACGTCGTTCAGGAACACGCAGGTACCGATGGGGTTGGGCACGGCAGCACGGAGCAGACCGTCACGAGTCTTCAGGATAGCCTTTGTGGCTTTGTCAAGCATGTCCTCGTCGAACAGCTCGTGGTCCATGGATAGACCGGCCCTGGAGAACAGGTTCAACAGTCTCCTGTGCTCCTCATCGCTGAGAAGACCACGCTGGTTCGCCAATGTCGCCGAGTAGGCCATGTCGATAGAGATGGCATGGCCGTGACGAAGGGGGACCTTGGGCGAGAGCTACAAACGAGTCAGCAAAGTCAGCGTCCATAAGGTGCAGCAGCCTTACCTCGTGGAGCGGGCTCCAGGTGTGACCGTAGGCAATAACACGATCAAGACCGATCTCGTGGAGGTTAGGCGTCTCGAGCTTCAACATCTCGTGAATGCCAGCGCGGTTTATCTCATCCGCTGCCTGTAGGACCTCCTTGTCATCACCCTCACGGCCGAATCGAGAAGTGATTAGCTTCTCACAGTACTTGTCCAGCAAGTCGAACGTGGGCTTGTGGGCACAGGTTGAGATTTTGATCAACTCTGCGAAGCCGTTTCGTACTTGACCCTCTGGTAGGGTCTTCAAGAAAGAGAAGTCGAGGAATGTGTGCATCGGAGCGTGGTACGCTCCGAGACGGTTCTTGTAGTTGCCGTAGTTGACAGCGACCTTGATACTGACGCTGGCATCGATCAGGCCAATGACGGTAGTTGGGATACGGATGAAGTTGGTGTTCCTTCGGTAGGCGGCGCAAGCAAATCTAAGACCACGAGTTAACTCCCTTCTTTCAACGCAGTCAGGCCAGAGTGCCTTAGAGCTATATTTTACCCAGCAACATCAGTCACCAAACCACCACCCTATATCACATTAGCATCTTTTCACACCCAACGCGGACTGGATAACATACAACGACAAGTACTGGCTCCTTTCGGATGATACCAAAGTCGGTCATCGAGTCAACAATGCTGAGGAGAGTCTCCATAGACTTGGCCTTCTCGCCAATCATGGTCTTGTGGATCGTCAAGGGCAGGTTGTAGTGGTCGAAGTACTTTTGCATCTCATCGCCGTAGACGTTGTAGATGTTCAAGTCCATGACAGCTAGGCAACGGCCCCAGCGCTCGTAGCACTTGGCCAGATTGTTGTTGGCAGGGTTGAAGACGCCATCGAGGAAGGTGAAGTCATATTCGATCTTCTCGTATCCCTCGACGTGGAAGCCGTTCTTGGTCTCTACAACGGAAGCTTTGAGGTCTGACATGGTGAAAAGAGTTTGAAAAAGTGTATATGAGATACGTTGAGTTCTGCGGAGTCAAGTACGGGCACGACTGTCCTATATAAATGGCCCCAGACCGATGTCGTTTGGGACTACTCACATAGCTCGTGGTACACGCTCCGCCTCCATTGGCTCTCGCACGCCAGCAGCGCTCCAGACAACGTCAACCATACGTGTTATTCTCGTTCATGATGCGGCCACTCGTGGATCCCTTGTTGTTTGGACTTGGTACCACTTCACATCGAGCCAAACTAGGCTCCTACTGGCCGGCCATGATGAAATGACTTCAACAACAGCGCCCTCTCAGCGGTAAAACCCGGTTCCGGCACATGGGATTTGCACATTGCACATGTAACATGGGTTTTTGCGGGCTTGGACGAAGCAGAATCATCCTATTTCCCCTTCAGCTAGGGACGAAGTCGGCGTAGCACGAGCCACGAATTCATTTAGTGCCAACAACGGAGTCTCTCCCGTTGTGGAGAGACTGAGATACACTACATAAAACTGCGGGGCAATCATCGAAATCACCTCATTCCCACTTCAGGAATCGCATCGTTCGATTGCTGACGTTCTGTGGCAGATGTTGGGAGACTTTTCATTTGCCAGCTAGTCGAAAGATGTGCTGTGTGCGCGCAGGGCTGATAGTGCAGTACCGGTAGCCATACAACGGCACTTTTTTTTTACCCCTCAGTGCATGGGACAAGCTGGAAAAAATGTGACGTTCGAGGGGATCTTTTCGATCCTAGTTCCCGCTTCGGGTAGATAGAGTTTGGCGGATTCAGGATCGCTGAGGTATATTGCCTGGTAGAGGTAAGCGTACCTTGTCATGGCAAGTCCTTGTGGCTCCATAGTCGGCTAGCGGGTGCAGCAAGCTCTAGATCGTTGACGACAGCCACAGCCAACTCAACGTCAACACTATACAGAACCGTATATGCACCAATGATCCGCCCCACATGAACGTCGCATATCCACATAGTGTAGTGTGAACTCGCCTCAACCGGTGCCAAGGGCGCCTTGACGCGTACACGGGGGTGTGGCATGGAAAAGGCAGGATATAGTGTCTGAGCTACATTGGCATCCCACCCTCAATAATGTGGTTTTGCACAAAAAGCAATTTGGAGAGAGTCAATTGCTAATGTGCTAACATAAGGAGTGACATCTAGATGACTCCACGGAAGCGGAATCCGTGCTAAAACGGTCGACCGAACCAAGTGCCACTCATCGTACATGTTCCTGCATGCATTTCGTCATTACTAACCACAGCCCCGCACTAGACCACACGCGTTGAGGGGCACCCTCTGGTAGCTTGGACCTTGGACGCGTCAAGCTCACGGCTGCTCGCACAAATTCATACTGCCATTGAACAACAACAGCAATGGGTAGCTTCGATCAAAGTAAAGCATACGCAGCGCAAGAGGAAGAGGGTGCCTTCTTTGACGATGGGCGGGAAATCGAGCTCCTGCACTTTGTCTACTCGCACCCCAACATTGAGAAGATACGAGGATCACCAGAGAATGTCCTGGCAGCCATTGACGAATATGGCCGCACGAAGAAGTATCTCATGAACGTCGGAGAGGACAAGGGCCGCATTGTAACAGATTTGATCGCGGAAGTAAAGCCAAAAACTATGGTACGAGACTCCTTGGACTCATTTCTACATTTCTAACGACACGCAGGTAGAACTCGGCGGCTATGTAGGCTACTCCTGCATTCTCTTCGCAGACGCAGTACGCAAAGCAGGCGGTGAGCGATACTTCAGCTTCGAGCGCGATCCCGCTTTCGCGGCCGTCATCATGTCTTTGGTCGATCTTGCAGGCCTCACCGACCTTGTCAAGGTAATCGTAGGCTCAAGTGACGAAGGAATCGCACGACTGGCAGCTTCGGGACAACTCAAACACGTCGACCTCATGTTCCTGGACCACTACAAGCCGGCCTACACCACGGATCTAAAACTATGTGAAGAGCTTGGTCTGATAACCAAGGGCTCAGTGCTGGCAGCGGACAATGTCATCAAGCCCGGAAACCCGCCGTACTTGAAGTATGTCAGATCGAGTGTCGAGGAGAAGGTGAAGGAGGCTGGAGAAGGTGGACAGACAAACCTCAGCGGCATCGCTGAGACAAATGTCAAGATGTATGAGAAGAGATATGGCAAGGCCAAGTTCAGCGAGAGCAAAGGCAACCCGAATCTCAAGTACGAGAGTAAGCTGGTAAACAGCTACGAGCCAACTGGGGTACCTGTGAGTTCGAGCACTGGCGATGTCTCGGGAGCATACACTGACTAGCACAGGATGGTATCGAGATCACACGATGCGTTGGTTAGAAGGAAGCATCATGAGTTGGTAAAACACGCGTACTAGTCTCTATGAATCGCGAGTTTCAGCGGTGGTGGTGGGTCTTGAACGACTCAGACACGGTGATGGTAATCGGCTACCTACCAGCATGATAACCACTGGTATTGCCTCAATGGCTACACAAGTCAATGCAACAAATATTTGAATCTGTATTCCTATGCATTTGACAGAGTGTCTTTGCGAATTCGTGTTTCACAAATTGTGCGTAATGTTGTGACAATAGCATGACACGTTGCGCTTGAAGAAACAAACATGGACCCCACACACCCGGCATCCTCCGTACGAACCCCTCAATACCCATCCGCCGATCGCGGCCAGATCGCAATCTTAAAATCGGAATCCACTAAATCCAGATCGCAAATAGGTCATGGAATTCCTAGTGTTCCGCAATGTCGTACATGAGTGAAGTAACGATGACGTCTACACTAGTCATGCAAAGCCAGCATTCCAAGGCCAACAACTTTGTCTAGGCGAACGCAGCCACACGTACATCAATCACCTCGCCTATGCAAGAACGGACTTCGTGACTACGAGCCGTCCGTCTACTGCCGCTAAAATCCTCCTTACTTGCAGTTTGCATTACAGCGCAAGCTTGCAGTTTCTCGCAGGGGCAATTGAGACGTCTCTCGGTCCTATTCTTGATAAGATAACGCCGTTGGTGGTGTGTTGGGAGGCATCTGAACGGTGAAGACTGTGCGAGAACAAGTGCCGAGGTCACGAGCTGCTCATTCTCATCAACAGCAACAAGGCGAAGACATGGCTGAGGGAAAGAAGGATGCCGTGGTGTTGCCATTTTACTATAGCCATGTGTGGAAGAATGTGCTTCTACTGGCTCTGAGCGCTGTTTGCGCGCCTCTCTCGGCAGCGCTGGTGTTGGTTGGTCTTGCAGTGTCGAAAGTCCATGGGCAGCGCAACGCGACCTTTTCCAAGGAGGATAAGCAACATGTTGCTGCTGCACGAAGACGGAAAACTATTCTTGTCACGGGGGTGTCGATGACCAAGGGCCTCACTATTGCGCGCAATTTGTCTCAGCATACACCGCACCGCATCATTGGCGCCGACATCTCTGCTTTATCGCCAGGTCGCTTCTCCAGCGCTATTGCGAGGTACTACCGTCTGGACACACCGAGTGGCGACGATGCGGACCCGTATATTGACTCCATTCTCTCAATCATTCAGCGCGAGAAAGTGGACCTATGGATCAGCTGCTCCAGTGTCGTTGCAGCCGTAGAAGACGGTCAAGTCGTCCGCTTAGCAGAGAAGCAAGCAAAAGAACAAGGCCGCCAGTTCGAAGCCATCCAATTCAGGGAAGATGTTGTTGAGAAGTTCCACGAGAAGGACAAATTCATCGATTACATCGAATCCCTTGGTCTGCCGATCCCGGAATCGCACCGCTGCACTCATCCAGGCGAAGCCCTCGATGTGCTCATGGGAGAGCTTCATAGAACGCCAACGAAATCTGGAAGACCGGTACCCAGGCGACGATTCATCATGAAACCCATTGGAGTGGACGACAAGGCTCGGAACAACATGATGACCCTCCTGCCCTTTAGTACTCCAGATGCAACAGCCCAATACATCCACTCGCTCAACATCAGCAAAGAAAACCCCTTCCAGCTCCAGCAATTCATCAAAGGGAACGAATATTGCACACACGCCCTCGTCATCGGCGGCAAAGTAAAAGCCTTCACCAGCTGCCCCAGCTTAGAACTCCTCATGCACTACGAACCGCTGCCAGCCTCCTCCCCCCTCAGTAAGAAGATGCTCGAATTCACCGAGCGCGTGTGCAAGGACGGCGGCGAAACCTTTACGGGCCATTTGAGTTTCGACTTCTTAGTCGAGAATGATGATAAGGGTGCGGCTGCAAAATTCTACCCTATCGAATCCAACCCCCGCGCTCACACGGCAGTCGTACTGTTCGAGCAAACTCCCGAGATGGCAGAAGCATACCTCTCCATATTCGACAGCCCTAACCCCTTGACCTCCAAAACAAGTCTGGTCCTGTTTTCCCTCGCACCCCGACGTACAGTTACTACTGGATCGGACATGACCTGGTATCTTTCGTCATCTTACCACTTCTCGATTTGTTGTTCGGCGTCACGACGCTACAGAATGCGTTTAACGATCTAGCGACCTTTTGGAGTCATGTTGTAGGCTGGAAGGATGGAACGTACTTGTTTGAAGACCCGGTGCCGTTTTTTGTTTTGTATCACCTATATTGGCCAGCGAAGTTTTGGAAGCGTTGAGGAGGGGGAAAGGGTGGAGTCGGATTAACGTTAGTACTACGAAGATGTTTGAGGGGTGAGTGTGGGATAATGGGGTTACATGGGAGAGGGGGTTCAGTGTGACGCACGTTGGTGTGTATTTTAGATCGTTTATCGTGAGATGTTGTATCATTACCAGGGCCTCGTAGCTCGATCCAATCGCACTGCCATGCTAGCTCAACGATGCCACTTCACCCTAATCCAAACCTGTGACCTTCACCCCTTCTTCTCCTACTTGCTACTTCTACTCCACCCTCAGTCCAAACTAACATCACTCTCCGACTCCCAAACCTTTCCCATATACCCATCCCCATCCCCAGCACCTAACCACACCTTCTCCAACTCCGCAGAATCCCGTCTTGCCTTCTTCTTCTTCAGCTCCACAACAGCAATCGCCATCTGTCGCTGTAGACGAGTCTGCTGGCCATGCAGCGCGCGCGCCATACCGCATCGAGTGTAGCAGCGAAATGCGACGTGGTGTTTACTAGCAGTGCCTGTGAGACGGCGGAAGAAGCCTCTACGCGGCTGAGATAGAGCTAGAATCTTAGTTTCCTTGGAGGTACGGGAAGGATGAACGGTGATGATGTGGTGTTTCCGGGACGTGGTGCTGGAGTAGGTTATGCGGTCGTAAACTTCTTTTGGCCTGGTTCCATTCTTGATACCAGATGGTGAGCGAGCCATGGGTGCTGCGTCATAGAGTTCGTCAGCATGGATGAGTGCTGCGAGGGAAGTCGAGTTTGCGGTGCTGATGATCTGTCGGACTTGTCCATCCAAGGAATGGCTCTGCTCTACTTTTCGAGCGACGAAAGTGAGAATGCGTTGAGAGCGAGTGTCTTCGGCAGAATTGTCGATCTGGTCGCCGGGGCTAGGTAAGTAGGCTGTGCTCTTCTCAGAGTCTTCGTCTGCTTCGTACCTACGCTTGATGTCGTTCTTTCTGTCTTCCTGGCCTGATGGAACCTCGTTATCCTGAACATCGGTGGCGGTATCTGTAATCTCTAAAATAGTAGTCTGGTTTAGGATGTCTTCCAGATCGTTCTCTGCATGTTCTTGTCCCAAGAGTTGGCTGCCAGGCGTATATATCGGGCTATCCTCTGAGTCTCCATCCGCCTCAAACTTGGGCTTGACTCGATGATCGCCATCGTCGAGGCGTAGTGGAGCCTCAACACCGGCCCTATCTTCGGCAACCGCAAGTACCGCCTCCTCTTCCACCTGCACGATAGTGTCGTCGACGACAGGCGTTTCCTTCTCCGCCTCTTCGGCAGCATACGAAGCCTTGAGACCCTCCCAATCTCCCTTAACCCGCAGCTTCGCGCGCATCAACTCCACATCGCCTTTACCACGAGTCAAATCCAGCATCATCTCAGCAACACGTCGAATCTGCTTCAACGGCACAACCTTGGTCGAAAGCTGCTGCCCAGCGCCCTCCTCTGCTTCCGCCTCCTTTTCTTTCTTAGTCTTGGGCTCGATCTGCAACGCCCTGAAGAGATCGTTTATGAGTTGAAAGTTTGGAGGATCTGGATTCGCATTCATGTCTTCAGCTCGGAAGCGCCGGGCTTCGTCGCTCATGAGGACTTCCTCGCGGATACGCAGGACGAGGTCGTAGGCGCGGCGGTAGAACGAAAGGAAGTCAAAGTTACTGTGTACTTCGCTGTCTTGCAGCTCTGACTTCATGGTACCAAAGAGATTGGCGTGTATCTCGTCTTGCTTGTTGAAATCGGGTTTGCGTACCCTGGACTTGTTCTTGCCTTTGCGCCTTGGTTTTGGAGGCGTGATCTTGGTCGCTAGATTTGCAAAAGTATCTTGCAGGTCTTTCAGATCTTGATCAGCTTCTTCGATGTCATCGTCTGGCGTATCCGTAGTAGCCTCCTTCTGTCGGTAGAGGTAGTTGAAGACCGCGTGGCGCCTCAGCCAACGATCGTTGTCCGGATTTGGACCATAGTATTCGCGAATCTTAGCATCCAACGGCAACTCAGTCTGTAAGCCGCGCTTAGTACCGAATTCTTTCGACACACGAGGTAGGAAATTGCACGTGCTACGAAAATCCGAGGCCATAGTGCGACTACTAGTGTGGCTCGAGAGAAGATAGCGGTTGAGGAAGTCGTTTGGGTGAGTGGGTGGATCGCCCCGGAACATAACCTTGGACCCATGCATATTGATCAGGTAGTCGAGGTCTGGCCACCAGATATTCAGACCTCAATCTGGCAGGCGGCGTTATATAGATGAGCCAAACCGTTGATGAACCACTGTATCTTGATGATCGCAGTGTGATGGTAGATCTGATTGAAGTGCCACATAGAGAGTCCTGCGAGCGTCGCATGGACAGTGATGAAGACACTAGCGGTCATTGGCTTTTCTTGGGAGTTCAGAAGATCCTGTAGCCATTCCAACAGTCTGTCTAGAGGCTTGAGAAGTATGGTGCTGATCTTGATTTCTTCTTTGCACATATAGTCGGGCTTTGTTCCTTTCATCCACATGCGGTCCTCGTAATCGACATGGCAAAGAATGCATCTAGCGATATCTAGACCATGCTCGGTAAGGTCGCGTATCATTCGGCGATAGTCTTCGCTCACTGCTTTCTGGATATCGAGGACTATGCTCAAGCCGAAAGGTAGGTAATCTTGTGATGTATCCTGACGCAGCAGCATCTCTCTGGTGAAGTGGTCCCACTTTGGGAGCTTGAGGTTGCCCTTGCGAATGACGTCGAAGAACCCCAAGAAAAGCATGAGAGGGTGCTCTCGTATGTCGTCGTTGACGATGTTCTCTGTTGAGCGTGTCTCCGTAATGTAAATCTTGACCAAAGCGGCAGCATCCAGACCAAACAGGTGGCGCAATGCCTTTTCAGTAGGTATTATCGCTAAGCCTTGCGTTCTGGTATCAGGAGCAGTTTGTATCTTATCAAAAAGCTGACGGATAATTGTAGCCAATTCTCTAGGTAACAGATCAAGCTCTTCCACTAGTGCCTCGACGTTTTGGTGTACATGGTCCTGAGCAAGGTCAGACACCAAAGCCGCCGTAATTGCATTGACGAGACCCTCGTGGTAGAGAACCCACACCTCGTAAACAACATCCCGTATACGGTTGAGGTTGTATAGGAAGCAGAGTACAAGGAACTCTCGACGCAACTGCTCTTCCTCTGCAGTCAACGGATTCGTTTCTGGTATCGGTACCTTCTTCTTCGCCTTGGGCGTCGAAGTTCGATGTTGCTGGCCGTCTTCCTCCAAGTCGGATCTGTCCCGTTTCCGCAGCTTCTCCAACAAAACATCCTGTTCGTCTTGGCTTGTCTTAGGCCTGGTGGGAATCTGGATGAACACAAAGGTAGACTTGTCATTCTTGTGATCTTGAACCTTGTTTATTCCGGGGATGAGACCTTTCAACGCTGCCATGAGCGCTTCCAGGCTCCCGTTGAAGTATTCATGACCCAAATCCGCTGTATTGTTGTGTTTGTGATATTGTGTTATCTCCCTCCTCAGGCGGATAGCGTCGTCAAGGTCGTTGATTCCTGAGGTGTCTGCGAGTGGAACGCTCGTGGCGGCGATGGCGTTGACGAGTTGCTCTTGTTTCTGTAATGGTATCCTGTAGCCCTTCTTGCCCTTTTTTCTTCTAGCCTGGTCTGTGGCTACATTTGCGATTTCTACACCACGCTGAATCGCCGCCTTGATCAGCCACGCCTGAAATTGGTCGATGTACGTCTTGTAACGCTTGACTGTCTCGGGAAGTTCATTTCGTCGATAATAATCCATTCCGTAAGAACAGCGGGTAGGCGGTTGAGAAAATGAGTATGGGTAGTAGAAACGATATAGAGGAATGCGGTGGCAGTAGATCTAGTTGGTGGGGCAGACTCGCGAATACGCCAGAACAACTTTCACTAAGTAAGATATCTGTGCTTTCTGTTGTGGAAGGGAATAAATGAAGCATACAAGACGAGACACCTAGGGCAGTGGGCTCCCAGGCAGGCAACTTACAATCGAGTACTGTGGAAGATGACAACGCCAGTCGCGATAGCGTAGTTACGGCCCGCCAAAATACTGTTGACATGTAATGACTGACGTAACCAGGTGGTGACCTAGAGATCATGAGTTCGGTGGTCTATATCCTATCGTGCTCGCACTCTCGCAGGCTAAAAGTCCAGGTAAACAAAGTGAAAAGAGGAAAACACGCGACCAGTGTGATACGAGCCATAACGAGCCGATCATCGAGGTCATCGTTGGATCTGGAGACGACTAAACCACTAGCCAAGTTCTCGATCAGCTTCCAGCATGGTTCAGAGCATCGTTTCATTATTGGCAGGATAATTGGAAATCAGTGCTGAGGTTCGTCAGAAGTTTTCGTGAAAGGCATCGTCCGCGACTGTATCCATTTTCGTATCCGCCCATAGTACATCTATTCACAACAACGAGCGCCATTCCCTACTCTCAGGCCTCTCAATACCCAAATGATCACACAGCTGACCCATATGATCGACGCCCCAATACCCCTCAGTCTCCCCCTTCTTGTTCGTAGCAACAAACCAAGGCAATCCGAAAGCCCCATCCTCGAACGCCTTATTGGTATTCCCACCCAGTACCTTCTTCACCTCCTCCGTCTTCGTCCTCTCAACCACTTTCATTGCCTCTTCCTCACTGCCTAAAACGGTCGTAAGGATAGCAAGCAGGTTCTCCAGTTTGATCGGGTCGTTCCATTTTGCCCAGAAGTTCTTGTAGAAAAGGTCAATGGCGCGTTCAAGGTTTTGGGGGTGCGAGAGCGAGAGGGAAGCTAGGGCACGTTGGATGGGTAATGTGTTGATTGGGAAGCCGGGTGGAGTATCCTGCGATATGGGAACGTTGAACTGTTTCGATAAGCGCTGGCGCTCTGTGTTGATCCATTTGTCCTTGTCTAGCGTGTGTGTTAGAGGTGTAGACAAACGGCCGTGACTCCGATAATGGTCCACTGGGTCGGCAGTTGTATTTCTCTTTCGTGTTGTTCTTTTACTCGGACCATACCAGATACATTCTTTGCAGAGACGGGAAGTTGAACATACTCTTTATTTTCAACGGCGGTGTGTTCTCACAGACCTTCATCAACCCCCCGAGCAGAATTGGCACATAGTCCACTTCAACCTGCTTGAAAACCTTCGAATTCTATCCAGAAGATTTTTGTCAGCACTGCGATACATATGTATACCATCTCCAATATCCATCAAAGCAAGTGACATGTGCACAAACTTACCTTCAATATGTAGAAAGCAATGTAAGCAAACGGGCTGACAATGTCAACGTAAAGGGTAATTTTCGGCTGAGACATGGTTGGCCGTGTTATTCTCCCAATCGGGGAATAGAACAGAGGGATTACTGATCTGGAGTGGAGATACGACCGGGGTGGCCTTTGTATGTTGTTCGTGAGGAGTCGATAGCGGCGATCTCATAGCCGACTGCCTTAACCGAGGCACAGTCGGCGCCTGTCTTTGACGCAGGCGTCCGGTTCGAGAGCTTTGAGACATGATTTTTTCTTCTACAATCTCATTATGGTATGTTCATAGTTAACGCTCTGCATCACGAGTGTTCGTCGTTAGCGTCATGCATGGAATGTTGTCAAGCGTCGTACAATGTGAAACCCTCCTCCATGCCACAACTTGAAGTCCAGAAAGATGAAATAAAGAGATGCAAGACAAGCTACCCTTGGGCTGTTCATATTCATCTCTACACACACATACACCTTCCACGATAGCCAAATCCACCCAGCAGAAACAGAAACAAGCCCTTACCACATGATCCCCTTCCACTCAAACGCCCCATCAATGTTCCTCCACTTACCCTCCCGCACCGCACTTCCCCACCCCATCATAACAGCCAACAATCTACAACTGGTGCTACTAACCGTACAAACTACCGTATCTGCCTTGCCCAACACGCTCAGATCAAGCAAATACGCGCGCCCAACAAGTTCCCTTAGTTTCATCGCGCTCTCAGGAGCAGCAACCTTATCGTCATTAACCTTCTTCAGGTCCTCAGCGTTACCAACGGGTTGCCCCAGGGAAAAGAAGACGTCGCGGTAAAATCCGCCTTCCCATCCGGTGATCTCATCGATCCAAGTGTTTTTCTTCGGCTGCGATTGGGCGGCTTCGAGGGCGGCTTTTGTGGCGAGGACGATGCGGTCTTGGGCGCGGATGCTGTTTGGGCCTAGCTCGGGGGAGTCGTAGACGAGGGGGTCGTCGGAGGCGAGGATCATTTTGGAGGTTGTGTGGCGGGG
Source organism: Alternaria atra (assembly GCF_907166805.1). NCBI lineage: Eukaryota > Fungi > Ascomycota > Dothideomycetes > Pleosporales > Pleosporaceae > Alternaria > Alternaria atra. Next base: position 1,242,196 of record NW_025091333.1, read on the forward strand.
GACTAAGGGGTCCGTTGATGAGGAGAAGGGGGAGGAGAGCAGATTCCGCTTGGCTTTCTTCTTAAGCCCACCTTCGACGAGGTCGATGTAGAGGTCGCGGGCTGTGTCAACGTAGCGGGCCAGGGGGATGTAGTCTTTTTGGTATTGGTATTCCATGGGGTGTTTGTCGCCGTGGCGGACGTGCATGGCGATGCTGAGGCCGCCCTCGCTCTTGACTTCTCCGTACATGTCTAGCGCTCGTTGGAGAACGTAGGCTTCATCATCTGAGCGGAGTTTGAAGAGGGCTTCGTAGCCGGTTCGGGCGAGGTTGAAGATTTTTGATTGACGTTGAACGCCCATCTTTGTTGGGTCTTCCCACTCGTCTGTGAAGGAGTGACCGAAGGTAGATTTTAGCGTCGCTCCGCTGACGACGATGTGGCGGGCGGTGTGAGGGCATGGGACAATGTGGGAGGGAGGAGGCGGAAGGCAATTGGCGGAGGGTGGAGGTTGAAAGTAAGAGGAGTACTTGCCATAAGGCCTGATAGTGGTGTCAGTATCTAGCAGCAGATAGTTGGGTATTGGGAGACATACCAACGAGTGTCGTCAACGAAGAAGGCGCGCTTCTCAGCTTTCGCCAAACCATACGACATCCACAAACGCATCAGCGTGTTGCCAAAGCCTGCATCTTCCGTTTCCATAACATATGTCAAGGTCCTGTCACAGACCTTGAGTCCTTCCGTAGAGATACCATCCTTGATAGCCTCGTCCTCAACAAAGCCTTTCGGTCTTCCTGTAGCCTTGGTTGATGGCAACAGACCTTGTTGTTCCGCTTCTTGGACATCAATATAATACTGATCTTGCTGGTAGTAGTTCAACATTCTCTTGGCAAAGCCAGCCGAAGCCTTTGCTTCCTGACTAATCTCCTTGGACACTTCCATAGACTGATGGCATATATCACGGTACTGTGCCGGACGAAGTGGAAACTCGTAGTCGGATGGTATCGATACAGTCCACCTCATCTTTCCCTTGGCATCCTGGAGCGCAAGAGCAACAGGCTCGTGTGGCAACTGACTGCCACCAACCATCTCCCATTCTTCATCACTGCCATCCTCATAAGTGGCCGCTCCCTGCGAGTTTGCGTAAATCTGCCTCAGCACAATCCAGAGTAAGAACGCTACTCCACAGCACCCTATCAGTATCCGCTTCACCAACTTCGAATGACTCGGCTGTGTAGTCTTCTTGCCATGCTTCGGCAGCAGACTAGGAAGGCTCGGGCTCGGCGGCGGGGATCTCGCAAGCAGTCCACGTCTCGAAGGAACCGTAGGAGAGAGGAAAGCACTCGAGGTAGCAGACTGGGGTGGCGGGCTTAGTTGTGAGTAGTGTGCTGTCGCCTGTATAGACAGGTTCGATTCCGTCTAACATGCATCTTGGAGAACTTCTTCGCAGCCTGGTTCAGCATGTCGAATGTCAAAGACTTGGTGGACTGAAGTGATCGGCGTACTCGTTATCAGCGTTCGTGTAGAAGGACAATGTAGGGTATCGGCCAAGTCGGGCGGCTTTCTGCAGTATACGGTACTACTGTGATGACGAAGCTGTAACGCCCGTATATGCAGGTAGGGAAACGTCACCTCTGACCCTGCAGAGAACGCTCCAACAAGCAAGTAAAGATGTAATAGTAGTCAAAGGAGGGGACGTAGGCACCGCCTATCAAACAAGCAAGACAAGTTGGAAAAAAAAAAGTACAAGAATGTATAACTCAATCCCCTGTTTCCCCGAGATACTAATCAAAGGGAGAAGGAGAAGAGAGCCGTCCAAGAAGCCATTCAAAAGGGCGGGCAAACCTTAGGTGTATCTTGAAAGAGGGCCCCTCCTGGCGCGAGACGAGTTTCACAACCAGAAACAATCCGATGTCCGAGCAGGATCCCGCAGTGAAATGATCTCCATCAAGGAGCGCCCGAGTCCCTTACAAAACGGAATAGGCCAGTAAGCGACGATTCAAGAAGCGCTGCAGAGACCAAGACAGGATCGAAGGTAAGATTGCGTGAGATCGCACTTGCTTGATCCAGGAAGGTTGCAACGAGGATGCGGAAGGCGCAGGAGGGGACCTCATTTTGTCGTATGTGCACGGGCCAGGGTGTCGTTGTTTCAGAAGTGCCTTCTAGTGCAACGTTGACGCACTGCTCCGGCGCTAAACGCAGTCGATGCTAGAGTCGAGTAGCCAAAACCACATGACAGTGACACCACTAGTTGCTTACACCAATGGCGGCTTGGGATCTTTGCAAATGTAAGCTGATTCGCTTGCTGCCAGTTTGGACTAGAGGGCACATAGTCAGATGTACAGGCAAATATATTAAGGGAAGTTTACTATTTAGAACGTCATGCAGGACATGCAGTAAGACTGCACCTGGCGATCGACATTAAAATCCCGAGGCACGGCAAGTAAGCTCCGCCGTGCCGTATAGCTCGTACTATATACAGCCTCGGAGTACATATCTGTAAATTGCCAACGTGTTAGCGCTTTGAATCTTACAAAGACAAGCTCACGAATAGCGAGACGGCACTTATCGTATTGCGCGTTCGTCTCATGAACCATAGGCGATAGCTAATTGTTTTGCTTTGATCGAAGATGCACATGTTAGGACGGCATGTTGGAACCCGATTGCAGAACACATGTCATCGAGACAAGTATAGAAGCTATTCTTCATAGCTCCCATATCGTATTCGCAAACAACAAAAGATTCGAGAAAAGCTATATAAAGGGGGGTATCAGATCGAAAGTCCCTCGGCACAGGAAAGGTGAAGAAACAAAAAAGTGGTAGTGTTACAAAATCCTTCCAGGCCGCATCGCAATGTGACTAAACAAGCAGCAGAAAAGCCGCCCCCTTCAATAACCCATGTGCGTAACACAATCCTGTACGCTATTTGCCGAATTTTCCATCCAGTCCTATTCCTGGTGGCCAATCATTACTCCATTTCTCCATATAAACGCCTGTCGCTAATGTGTGTATCCTCGTAATTGAGGATGTGTTTGCTGAAAGAGAGAAAGGAAAGTGGAAGTACTGTGCCCCGCGCGCCCCTCGTTGTTGACGTTCTTGCTTCATCCTCATTACCGTACTTCGTTTCATCCTGATTAAACTGATTCGTTTGTTCGCTCAAGCAAGATTCACAGCTAACTCTCGCCACCCTCTGCGTTGGGCAAAATCATGGTCCTTCGGTAACCGGCCTAAGACTGCTTCGCCTTGCAGTCTTCTCAACGCGACCGGTGATCATCTCGTCGAGCATACGCGTCATCTCTTCGATGTTCTTGGTTGAGCCATTGGTAGCTGGAGGAGGTAGAAAGGGAGTCTTTACACTGAGTGCAGGCGATGTTGGACCTTTCGGCAAGCTGATCCCACTGCCGTCACTGCCGCTGCGTTGATAATATGACGTGCGCCGGCTTCCTGGTGATTCACTACCCATCTCGTGTGCGTTGTCATTCTTCTTGCGAGCTGACGTGAGGGCGCCAATCATACGCTCCTTGTCCTCTAGTTGTGCGCGCAGGTTGACTATCTCGTTGTCTCTTTCGGCAAGGGCTGCAATCATGCCACCCTCCTCGCTGTTTGTGAGCTTGTGCGACAACGACAGGGAGACACGAGAATGACTGGACCGCCGGGCGTGCAACAGGCGCTTCTCAAGGGTAGCGATGTAACGGTTCTTATCCGCAAGATCAGCTTGTAGTGCTTGGATCTGCACTGTCTGACTTGCAATGCCGTCGCCATTCTCCCCAACCGAGTCGTCTTCCTCGGAGCCGTCCATGTGAAGGTGCGGTGTGCTTTGTCTTTTACCTGGAACTTCGAGCGTGGCATGGCTTGCGGAGGAGCGTATAGAGCTTGGGCGCATGTCGTGGTGGTTATTGCTCATGACGGAGCCGCGCTGGAAGCTCATTGAAGAGAAGGATCGGCCATTGTTCACACCGAGAGACTTGGAACTCAAAATTAGCCTGTTGAGATGTTCGATACGCTCCTTCAGGGCGGTTCGGGCTAGTTGCATCTCAAGCATCTGTTCTTCGTGCCGTTGCCTGTCTTCCAGTTCGCGCGCTTTCTCTTCCTCCTTGTCTCTTTTCAGCTCGTCATCTTCTTCTTCCTTGGGCTCCTTATTTTTGCCTTCCGCAAGCTGCTTCTTTAGTTCCTCAATCTCTAGGCGGTAGCGATCCAGAAGCGCTCGACTTCCAGCGTCTCCACCAGCACCCATAGACTCGTCGGCTTTCTTGGCGTGGCTGACAATGTTGTTCTTGGCTCGGGAGGCGAACTTGAGCGTATTCAGTGTCTCACCCGTGTGACTGTTTACGGCAGCAGGACTCCCACTTGCTCCGATCTGGATTGTACAGAGAATGCTGACCAGTGAGTTACCAGAGAGAGCGGGTTGAAGAAGTCGGGTGAGCTTGCTGTCTCGGTATGGCAAATGCTTATCGCCCTTGCCCTTGTCCTTCTCAGACTTGTCCTTGTCGGAAGCTAACCGTCCAATGACTGTACCCAAAGTAAGCAAACTCTTGTTGATGTGGGAGCCCTCAGTTCGTCTTTCTTTGTTATCGGCAGCCTTTTCAGAACCAGCCAAATCGATCAAACTGAGCGTCGAAACACGAACACCACCAGGGACAATGGCTGATCGTTTGTCACCGCTCATTGCCGGGCCGGGAGCGCGCTCTCTGCTTTCGACAACAATCTGGACCACAGCGTGACTGCGGGAACTGCGCGCATTGAACTGGGTACCCGCCACCTTTCTTGAGTTGTCACCTCGGGCAATGACCCTCAAGAGTTGCGTCGGACTCTGCACGATTTCTTCCTTCAGTGGCGACGCATAGACACCCCGTTTGCTGTCCTCGCGCAGCTTGATCTCTTCGACGGGCCCGGTCTGGCCATTCATGCCTACAACAGGTCCTGCCAGCAGATCGATAATCTTTTCGTTGTAGATTTCAATGTAGCTGACTCTCAGGAGAAACTCTCGCTGAGGCGTCTCGCGGATGTAGGAGAAGATGTCAGTGATAGCGAGTGGTATGACACCAGGATTCGTTGCAGTTCCTTGCATAGAAAACGTCTTGCCGGTTCCAGTCATGCCGTAAGCAAAGACGGTGCCGTGGTAGCCCTCCATGACCCTCCGGACAAGTCGTTTGGCTGCAGCATCGTATACGCGGGCGTTGTTGTCTTGGGTGTCGAATACGTTGTCTAAGTCAGACCAAGTTAGCTCCAGCTCAATCACCCTCCGCCCCGTTGTGCAACTATACCATATATGTAGTCCCCACCCTCCTTGCCCTTGTAGGCTATCAATGCGCGCTTGTTGTTGACTTCCCACTCCAGGTCATGTTTATTATCCTTGGCCCCAGCATCAGGCCTTACTCGGACGCTCACAATGACGTTGCCTTTGCCGTCCTTGTGTCCCTTGCCATCTGCGCGTCCGTCCTCTCCGTCCTCGAATGTGGTTGCGCTGGTTGCGTACGAGCCCTGGGGCGAAGAGTTGCGACTCTGCGGTGGTGAGGGAGACTGAGATGGGCCGTCTCTACTGTGACAGAATCCGCGCTTCCGTTGAGTAAACTTGGAGGCGACAGAGGTGATTTTGGCAGCAAGCCTCGCGCTCCTCCAATGTTGGAGCTTCGTGGCTTCTTGAGGCTATTATTCCGAGAAGGCGTTTGACCTTTGGATATGGATGACACTCTCCGATCGACCATGTCTCCGCCAGGCGTCGAACTCGTCGACAGCGGACTAGTTGGATTTGACCTCCCCCCATGTCTGGGTGGTTGTGGAAAGGAACCGATGCTGACTGTCTTGCGCAGCGACTTTCCAACGGGCAGCGATCCGGCAGAACCAGCTTCGGGTGGGAACGACGGCACCGACGGCGATGTGAGGTGCTTGGAAGTCGGTCTGTAGGGCAGCGAAGACGAAGATACAGCGCGTGTATTGGCAGCACCCGGGAGCAACGAGTTTCGTGTTGTCGGACCGACATTGGAGCTTCTGTGCTTTGGAACGGGCAGCGAGGGCAAGGGTCCCGTTGGAGGAGCAATCGACGGTCGCGACGGGCGAGGCAGCGAGTTGACCGACATTGTGATGGGGGTGGCGCGTATGTACGAATGCTACTGCAGGCTGGAAGGGTGCTGGCGCTGTAGTGTTTGGCCCGATTGCCTTTGTTTTTTCCAAGTGGCCTATGCTACAGTGCACATGTCCGGCGCAGCCTTCCAGTAGTCGTGACCAGAACTCGAACAGGCTGGGGAAGCTGGAAAAGCTGGCTGTGTATGCGGGGGAGAGATACAGCCTTTGTTGGATATGCGTCAGCCTTGGACAGGCAGGGACCTGGATGCGGCGGGAAGCAAGCGCGAAATGTAATGTAGCGGAGACGGGTAGGTGCAGTGGATACTGCCGATTGACGTAAGGGCTTGGAGCCACTCTAGCAATCGTCGGGGGTGCGTGAAGGGGGTCGGAGGCGGAAGCGAGAGTGAAGATGCGATGCGAGAGCACTCAGGGTCTAATCTCTCAGCGTGAAGTCGGCAAACAGTGTGTTGGCGTGGTGGGGAAAAAGGAGCGGCGATGGGATGGATGGTAGGTTGTGGTGGCCGCCGAAAAGCCCAAGCGTGGGTATCCCCTGGGACTCGGTGCATGCGCAGGGGCCCGAGAAAGGAACGACCGACGAAAACTCCGTGCAAAGCAAAGAACGGGTGGGAGGCGTCTTCTTACACTTCACAGTCGTGCCGTGTGGAGACGGCGAAGAAATCACAGGCAGGACCCTCTTTCGACCCTGGGAAAGGATGGAAAAGGGGTACAATACTCAACTCGTGGTGGGTTGACCTTCTTCCCCCCATGTTGCCTCTACGCACCAAAGACGTTAGCCCCACGCCAGCCTCAGTCCAAGCGTACATATCCGCACCCACAGCTGCTATCTGCAGACCCTTGCCCTGCCCTGTTCGCGTAGCATTCCGGCTATATGCCATCATCCTATGGCAGAAGTCCTTTGACGACCTTTGCCTTGTCCTTTGCGCGCCATTTGGCTTTGCACCAGCGGGCATTACGCACACTACTACTCTGTCTGAATCTCACGGCTTATCTGGTAGCGACGTTTCCGTAGTGACGGCTTGCGTCGACGGTATTTGTAAAGCCCCAGAGACGATCCCTTGCTGATCCGCCCCTGCACAGGCAATCATGCCGACCATCCTTCGCTTCTCTGCCCCTGCGGCATGCCATTGCTCTACCACAGAACTATTCGCAATCTCCGTGTCACAAAGCTTTTGTTGACCAAACCTCGATGTCGCATCTCGCTCCCCCAATCAGTCTCGGTAGTTGCATTGCATCGCGCCAGCCTCGTGAGACGAACGCGTTGGCGCTGGCGGGAAGAGCGCCACATTGCACGTGCTGCCGCCTTTGCCTTCCGAGCCACTATGTCTTGCAAACGTCTGCCGGCAATCTTCCTCTATGCGTATGCCCCAACAACACACATCATCGATCCGCTCCAACGTCTACTGTATCGAGTGGGCTCGTGACCAAGTATGCCCGATCGCCGTGACCAACCAAAAGCCAACCCACTGGAATCGCGGGGAGGCCGCTGTGCACTGCTCACTGCTTCTTCTTCTTCGGAGCATTATCCATGCCGGCACTCGAGTCTAGTTGCTCGTGAAACGTGCAAAGGCGCCACTCTAAGGCCACTGCATCGGGTGTTGCCGAACACATAGACATCAGCGACGAGCGAACGTGTCCCACCTGGGTGGTAAGTGCAATGCAAGAGCATGTTACGAAGCGAGTGGTTCGCTTATAGTGTACCCCATCCGAAGACACTCTGCCCAAACTTTGTGATGGCCAGATATTGCAGTCCCCACAAGCCAAGATCGATAGATAATTCCAATGCACCACAGAGCGCTACGCGTGAGAGCTGGTTACCAATGTTCTGCCAGCTTACATCGTTGTGGAGTCCCAGTGGACCTACAACGCGATACGACCCCGCATACCCGCCTTGGTTGGCCAGATAGTGTGAAGCAATCGCTCGCAAAGTGACCATCCTAAACGGAAGCATGGCAAGACCGACAAGCTGAGCTCTCACCATTGCACTGATCATCTGTGCAGGCTCACACGAGAGTTGAGTGACGCGGTGGTATACATGGCCGGCTGTTGAGCGTGCTCGGTTCCGCGACTCAGCGGCTGCATCCTCTCGCGAGGAACCCGAGGCTTCTGCGACGTCCGTGTGAGTGGAAAGTATTCTAGGCGGTAAACGCACTTCCATTTCTACGATACCTTCCCTTGAAGTGATGCGTATCCGAGGGTCGTTCTCGTTTTGCTCTGATTCTGTTGGTGATCCTGGTGGAGTCGTGGATCGTATCAAATCCTGGAACGCATCTATTGGAATTGTGATTACATCTGCATCGAGCGGCTCTGTAGCAGGCTGATCTTGGGGCTGGAGGGTGGGAAGATTCAGTGGGGTAGCGTTGGTAACCTGAGTACTACCGACTTGCATTATCTCGCCGTCATTTGGAGTAATTGTGGTTGCAAGCTCGATAGTCCGCTTCCGTTGCGTGTTCGGCGGCGAACTCGGTAGCGCCCAGCCGAGCATTGCAAGTAGCCTGTGAATGGCATTGCGAATCAGAAGTGGTGACTCCCGTCGCAGCCCAAGAACGGTCAAAGCACGGTCTTTCCCATTGGCGTCTCGACTGGGTATGTCGGGCTTGTCAGGACGGATGATGGCTGTCTCGACTGCTTCATAGACACAAGCGTAGATCCAGCGTTCGATTGAGTGTTCAGCACATAAAGAATAACGGGCGAAGCCAGTACTGCTCCAATACAGTCCGTGATGGAGTTGAAGGCATTGTATTGCAAGGAGGATGGCAGTAGAGGCGATGAGCTTGAGTAGGGAATGAGACTTGTCCAGGTTGGCAGCAGTGGGCGAGCGGGGACCAGCCCAAGGCGTTGCAAAGCGGCGTGGTAGAAGAACGGGTAGAACAGAACCTCAAGGCCCAAGCGAAAACTGAGCCGGTTAGTAAGGACCAGAAAGGTACATGTGCGGCCTACCTAGATTTGATGACTGTCTTGGCTCGTCGGAACAAGTTCCGTGTCTTTGCGCTTGCACGTGTTGCATACAGCAAACGCTCCACGGGTTGATAGACAAAGGTGCTATACACGATCGCTTGGGTGTTCATGGTCGCAAACACGCGGGGGGCGAAGCCAGCATAGACCATCGAAGCGCCAGAGAAGGCATGCTCGGAAGCCGCGATCTGGCCAAAGGTGAGGACATGGGGATAGCGAAATGTCTGCCCAGGTTAGTGTTGCCCATGAAAGACAAATGGCATGAAGCTACCAGAATCCTCTCCCTGATGGTGCCTACCCACCACGTACACAGATTCTCCGTAAGCGTGGTAACCAATGCCATGGCATTTCCAACTGTATCCTCAGCCTCGAGCAGCTCGAGGCGCTCTTCACTGGGTCCCGGAAACCCCTCAGCAGGAGAGTGTCTCCTCTCGACTACGCCGACGGATGCCAGCACATCGTTCTGAGCGCCTCTAAGCTTCTTGCCATATTGGTGGGAGCGGGGGTTGATGGGGTTGCCGCGTTCGTCGTAGAGCTGCACGTAGTTGTTGGCCGTGGCCTCGTGGTAACGCCGTGGGATTTCAGCTTGCGACGACTCAAGTTGAACGTATTCTGTCGACTGCGAGGCGGATTGTGTGGGCTCAAAGGCCGACCGTCCCTGGCAGGCATGTTAGACATCTACTGGAGCATTGCACTGGCGGGGTCTATACGAATGCGATCTTGTCCAGATAAGCTTGTCGGCCCATGATGGTGGTGACAAAGTCCGGCTTTCATCAGGTACAGGCAATAGTAAAAAGAGATTGCATCTTGGCAATAGTGCTATCCAAGTGAGGGTTCAGTGAATGCACGCATGCATGCTTCAGAAGTCGAGTTGGCGGCCGAGGGAGACAGACGCGCTGACGTTTGGCGCCAGCGCGTGGTTGCGACTCGCCTTATCGATAAACTTTTTCCTGCAGCACTTTGCGACTTCCCTCGCAGCCCGGCAGAGACCCGACGCTACCAACTCTGCAATCCAACATGTCGGCGCAAAGAGCTGCAGTCAAGACTACATACGAGGTTGGTCGTACCCTGCAGCCAATCTACTCAGGAGGAAGCTTAGCCCTCAGCGAAGACGGGCGCATTCTGGCCGCGAGCTTGGGTGAAGATGTCCTTCTTTCTGACCTCACCAATGGGCAAGAGCTAGGGAGGGTCGAGGGAGACGGCGAGGCCATCACGGCTCTAACCCTAACCCCGTCCGCATCGCATCTTGTAGTATGCTCGCGATCGCTTTCCATGCGCTTTTTCGCCCTCAAGCCTTCCGATACCGACGACGAAACTTTCCAACTCGAACTTGTTCGGACATTGCGGCCGCACACATCTCCTGTAGTCACGTTAGCGACAGACCGTACGGGAACACTGGTGGCAACTGGAGGCGCAGACGGTGTGGTCAAGATTTGGGACATTGTCGGTGGCTACACGACACATACTTTCCACGGCCATGGTGGAGTTGTCTCGGCGCTGCACTTCTTCGAGGTAGAGGTAGCTGAGCGCGACGATGCATCCGAGAACAAAAAAAAGAGGAAAAGGAAGTCACGGCAAGAAGGCGCTGAGTTGGACCACGCCCAGGGCGAGAGTCAGATACAGTTCCGACTGGCGTCTGGTGCCGAAGATGGCAAGATACGGATATGGGATCTGCACAAGAGAAAGAGCGCCGCTGTCCTCGACTCGCATGTCTCCGTCGTTCGCTCGTTACAGTACTCGCCGCAAGAGAAGGTCCTTCTGTCTGGCAGCAGAGACAAGACGTTGATTGTCTGGGACTCACACAAGTGGAAGGCGCAACGCACTATTGCTGCCCTAGAGGGCATCGAGAGCGCAGGCTTCATCGCAGACGGGAAGATCTTATACTCTGGCGGAGAGAACGGCCGACTACGACTCTGGTCAGCGTCCAGCGGAAGAGAGCTCACCCGAGACCAAGCGCCTGGAATCGAGACGGACGAGATTGTCAACATCCTCTACTATCCTTCGTTACCCTACTTGATCTCGGTGCATGCCGACCAAGTACTCAACTTCTACTCCCTCAAATCAGCCCAGTCACTCGTCGTCGAAGAGACCATCGACCCGCTACCCATCTTCCGCCGCGTTTCCGGAACACACGATGAGGTTATCGATATCGCCTACGTCGGCCGAGACAAGACTCTACTAGCACTTAACACCAATTCAGAGGACATCCGGATAATCACGCTAAACGAATCCGACGCAGAAGACGCGACCGAAGGCAGATACTTTGGTGCGGATGTGGGGTTGCTGAAAGGACACGAAGACATCGTCATCTGTCTCGACGTAGATTGGTCAGGTCACTGGCTTGTTACAGGTGCTAAAGACAACACAGCACGGTTATGGCGTCTCGACCCAGCCAACGAGTCGTATACCTGTGCTGCAGTCCTCACCGGCCATGCGGAGTCGCTCGGAGCGATTGCATTGCCACACACAATACCCCAAGAATCATCAGCCGCATTTACCGACCCCTTGTCACATCCACCCGCGTATATCGTGACCGGCTCTCAAGATCGGACGGTCAAGCGTTGGGATACTACGAAAGAGATGAAGGGCAAACTGCGAGCCAAGTACACCCGCAAAGCACACGACAAAGACATCAACGCCATCGACATCGATCCCTCTGGAACCCTTTTTGCATCCGCATCGCAGGATCGTACCATCAAGATCTATTCGGCAGCAGAAGGAGAGGCTATCGGTGTCCTTCGAGGTCACAAACGTGGTGTATGGTCGGTCAAATTTGCACCCAAAGACTCGCAAGCGCCAAACTCGGGAAACAAGGGCTTGATCGCAACAGGCAGCGGAGATAAGACGGTCAAAATCTGGAGCCTAGCAGACTACAGCTGTTTGCTCACGCTAGAAGGCCACTCGAACAGTGTCCTGAAGCTGTCGTGGTTGCCCTACCGACCCGTCGACGCACGGGATAAGCGCGGTCCACAGATAGCTTCTGCAGCTGGTGATGGACTTGTCAAGATCTGGGATACAGTGTCCGGGGAGGCCATGTCTACACTTGACAACCACACTGATCGTGTATGGGCACTTGTCGCACACCCAACAACCGGCGCTTTGGTGTCTGGTGGTGGAGATAGCGTCATCACATTTTGGGAAGACACGACAAGCACCACGCTGGAAGCTGCCACGACAGCGGAAACAGAACGCGTTGAACTGGATCAAAAGCTACAAAACTACACCTACGCTGGCAACTACCGCGAGGCTATCGTCCTTGCACTTCAAATGGACCAACCGGCCCGTCTCTTCTCCCTCTTCAAATCCGTAGTAGAAACGGAGAATCCGGATACAGACAGTCTCTCAGGCCTCATCACTGTAGACGAAGTCCTTGGCTCTCTGGCAGACGAACAGCTATACAAACTGCTCATCCGCCTCCGTGACTGGAACACCAATGTCCGTACCGCGCCCATCGCTCAGAAGATTCTATGGACTATTGTCAAGTCGTACCCAGCTTCTCGCCTAGCTAGTCTGAGGCCGCAAGGAAAGGTTGGCGCAAAGGGTAGTCTGAAGGATGTGCTAGATGCTATCAAGGTGTACTCTGAGAGGCATTATAAGCGAGTAGAGGAGTTGGTTGATGAGAGTTATTTGTTAGACTTTACTCTCAAGGAAATGGACGAGGTTGCTGGTGAGGTCAAGGCTATCACAAACGGCACGTCGCAGTTGGGTCTTGAGAGGGATGTCGTAATGGTTGATTAAAGACGCTGCGTTGAAAGGGTTGATTGTAGTACTGATGCCATGGCGAGTAGCTGTGTTATAGTATACTCGATGTAAATACCACATTTGACAATATCAAGTTTCTTCTTCTGTTATGCTGCAAGGTTAGGGGTACAATCCTGTCTTGAATATTCGGAGATGCTTGTTGATCAAGTTCGTAAAGTCGAAGAATGGATACCATGTCTTCAATCTTGGTTCACGGGTAGAAGATCCGAACGGAATTGAGAGCACTTCACTAGTCATTGCAGGAAAAGTATGAGAGAGAACATCAAGAAGGCGATACGATGCTGGACATGTGCAGGAAACTCATCGAATCGATTCCAGAAAAGGTATCTTCCCAAACATACTCCTTGAACTACTCATACAAGACCCCTTGTTCCTCTATCTACCTCCCCTTTGGTTTCTGCCCCTTCTCCTCTCCCAGACCATCAGATATGCTTCCTTGGTAAACAGCGTCTCGCCTCTCCTTCTCGACGTACAGATCTTGAATACCATACCACTCCTCCCTCGCTCGGTCTTTAACCTGCACTCTCCAAACCTTGCTCTCCTGTTCACCCTCGACACTATCATCCTTCTTCTTGACCGCCTCGTGGGTGATGTTGGCCACGAGATCATACCAGATAGGCTCGCCAGGTGGGTATTCTTTCGGGTTTGGCTCGACATAGGGTGACATGTCGAGGGAGTGAACAGGGAAGGTGACGATGGTCGGGTTGCGTTCCGAGACGAATTTGTTCTTAGAGAAGCGCTTGATGTTGAAGAGGAGGTAAGGGGGCAAGGGGTGTAGGAGGCGGTAGCGAACGCGATTCTTCGACTTCTCTTGTGGAGTCACACCGTTGTATTTTGAGAGGATGTTGACGAGAGGGACTTGTGGGATGATGTTCTTTTCCAGTGCGTCTTGAAATAGAGGGGCTGCGGGTAGGTCAAGGGTTAGCACGAGGAAACGGGATATCTCGGTTTGGACAGCTGCGTCTTCGAAACGGAGGCGGTCGCCTGCATCTGCACGAGCGGTGATTTCTTGTTGCTCAATTTTCAGTGTGCCCTGGAATACTTTCTGGATTATGCTGCTGTTGGGTTTTGTTCGCGAGCCGCCGACTGCTAGGTGGAGGTTGTTGAGGAACCATGAGAGGAAGTCGACGGGATCTGACTGGTCGGAGAGAGTAAAACGTTTCGACGATCGAAGAGCAATCTCTTGGAGGAGTTCATGGGGCGAGACGTGAGTTTTGAAGGCCCGTGGGTTCCAAATCTTGCGGACAAGTGTGCTAAAGCGCTGTGCGAGCTGTGGTCGAGTTGACAGATCTTCCAGCATGAAATAGTTCCGCAAGGGGGCAACATGAGAGAGGGCTTGTATCACAACGTTGAAGTAGTCGTTCGCTTTGATGTTGTTCATGCCGACGAAACCTGGAATATACTCTCGGTTAGAGAGGTCCCACGACACTTTGGGCTCTTTGTCCAGCTTTGCGACCTCCTCTTTGCTCATGCGTGGATCCACAACGAACTTGATATCATCCAACGACTTGGACGTCACCTCATAGCCTTCGGGGAGAACATAGACCTTCTTTGTCTCCATGTTGACGTATACGTGGTGACCCTCTTCCAGCGCATGGAAGTATGCTTGTGATTTTGGACCGCGACCTTGGTAGTATTTCCCGCATACGAGACAGGCGTAGACGTTGATGTTGGAGAGGGTGACGGAACATAGTTTCTCAAAGTCGAAATCGAGGACTTTGCGATTTATCGTGTCAAGATATAGGTCTGTGTATCCAGCTTCTGGAGCCGTCTGACGTTTCGGCGCAGCGATTGCGGGCTCGTCATCGTCGTCGTCGTCGTCGTCGTCGTCGTCTAATGCGCCGGCTTCCACAAGCTCCGCATGCTCCTCCTCGTATGCGCCTGCGATGTCTACTTTGTCCCGGTCTTGCTCGCGCGGAGACATGAGATGACTATTGCTAGTCGCGCCATTGGCCTGAGGGCTTTCCATCTCTTCGTCTTCGACCCTGGCGCGCTTTGGTGCTGGAGAAGGCGCGTCGTAGACTTCCTCGAGCGGTTCCAGCGCCGGTCGCTTCGACATTGTGCGCGGGGAAAAGTGTTGTGACGATTCGAGAGTGAGCGGCAGCAGGGAGGAGCTACGTGTCCAGGTTTATAGCAGATTTCCAGGGAATTGCGGTTGTGAAGCAACAAAAGTTGTAGGCATCCAAAAGGTCACGGGCTCCGGTGGAACCATTGGCCGGGGAAGCTTCGCGCAAACACCGCAAACACAGCTTCAACGCGGGCAGGCCGAGAAAAAAGTCGCGTTCAGGCACCACAAGCCAACAACCCCACACCTTCCGAGATACCCCTCTTTGCCTGTTTACAAGTGATTTCAAGATGGTATATCGCACGCCTCACTGCGAGAATAGCAAAAGTACTAACTTCTACGCAGTCAAACCCCACCCAGATCTTTGCGGAGGATGTCACAGAGGAGAAGGGCGAGAATGCGCGTCTCTCAGCCTTCGTAGGAGCCATCGCCGTCGGAGATTTGGTCAAGAGCACACTGGGCCCCAAGGGCATGGACAAGATATTACAGTCTGCGTAGGTGCACTTTGCCCCACTACGTGTATACTTGAGCTCACATGTCCCAAGTTCGACCGGCGAGATCATGGTCACAAACGACGGCGCTACCATCCTCAAAGCGATTGCCCTCGACAACGCCGCTGCCAAGGTCCTGGTCAACATCTCAAAAGTCCAAGATGACGAAGTCGGCGACGGAACCACATCAGTCACTGTCCTTGCCGCCGAACTGCTGCGAGAGGCCGAGAAGCTGGTCGACCAGAAGATCCACCCTCAGACCATCATCGAAGGCTACAGGATAGCGAGTTCTGCGGCTCTCAAGGCGCTGGAGAAGATCGCCGTGGACCACAGCAGCGACGAGCAGGCTTTCAGGAAGGATCTCGAGGCCATCGCCCGAACAACCCTGAGCTCAAAGGTGCTCTCGCAGGACCGACAGCAGTTTGCCAAACTCGCCGTCGACGCCGTCCTCAAGCTTGGTGGATCGACCGACCTCACGCACATCCAGATCATCAAGAAGGCTGGTGGAAAGCTGAAGGACTCATACCTGGACGAGGGCTTCATCCTAGACAAGAAGTTCGGTGTGAACCAGCCGAAGCGGATAGAAAACGCCAAAATTCTCGTTGCGAACACAGCCATGGACACGGACAAGATCAAGATCTTCGGCGCACGGGTCAAGGTTGATTCGACGGGCAAACTCGCTGAGCTAGAGAAGGCTGAGCGCGAGAAGATGAAGGCCAAGGTCGAGCGCATCAAGGCACACGGCATCAACTGTTTCGTCAACCGACAGCTCATCTATAACTGGCCAGAGCAACTCTTCGCGGATGCGGGCATCTGCTCCATCGAGCACGCCGACTTTGACGGCATCGAGCGCCTGGCCTTGGTCACTGGCGGAGAGATCACATCGACGTTCGACCACCCGGAGAACGTCAAGCTCGGCCACTGCGATCTAGTCGAAGAAGTCATTATCGGAGAGGATGTGTTGATCAGATTCTCGGGCATCAATGCTGGACGGGCATGCACCATCGTCCTCCGTGGTGCAACTGAGCAGCTTCTTGACGAGGCTGAGCGATCGCTACACGACGCACTTGCCGTTCTATCACAAACTATCAAGGAGCCAAGGACAACGCTAGGTGGCGGTTGCGCCGAGATGAACATGGCGAAGGCCGTAGCCGAGGCGGCACAAAACGTGGCTGGCAAGAAGGCCATTGCTGTCGAGTCCTTCTCCAAGGCGCTCCAACAACTACCCACCATCCTGGCCGATAACGCTGGTTTCGACTCAAGCGACCTGGTCACACGTCTCCGGAAAGCAGTCTACTCGGGCTTGACCAGCTCAGGCCTGGATCTGTTGTCCCCTGGAGGTGGCATTGCGGACATGAGGGAGCTAGGCGTCATTGAGAGCTACAAGCTGAAGCGCGCGGTGGTGTCGTCAGCGTCAGAGGCTGCGGAGGTAAGTTTACCCAATTCACTTGATTCGAGCATCGGACTAACATAACCCAGTTGCTGTTGCGAGTAGACAACATCATCCGAAGCGCACCGCGGAGACGTGAGCGCATGTAAGGGTGGGGCGAGCAAGCATGATGTCGCAAAGGATTCGACACTAGATAGAGTGTATACTACGGAAGACATCAATGTAGTAAGACGAGCACGATGCAGACTAACGTTCTCTTTTCGTCGTGTCACATGTTTGGCAGTGAGCGCGGGCGAACCACGTGATGCGCGTGCACGGGTCTCGCCTGTTCCGCATGTTACGCCTGCAAATGTCGGACTCGAGTGAAGTTGTGCGCCACGACGGGCTCGAGGCTATGATCAAGCATAGTCCGGAAAGCCATGTTGTATTTTGTCCATCGCCAGCAACCTGCCGCTGAGTAGATCAGGTCGCTACTGAAGTGCTCACATCATCTGTTTCATGTTGGTGTCTCGCCATCGCAGCGAATAGGTCCAAGGTAACGCCTCAGCACCCGAATAGGAATCTTGCACCTAGATTGTGGTACTTGCTGCAGGACAGCAGTCGGACTTGGTAACATTGAGATGGCGTGTCAGCGTCAGGATAGCTCACGCCAGATAGGTGCATGTTTCGATACCATGCGTTGCTGGGGCGGCGTGGCTAGTGTCGGATGCTCCCTTTCTGACTGTATCGTGGTGGGTAGAGTCAGAGACAGGCGATATCAAGCTCAACCACAACGATGGCAAGCACAGCCATGAAATCCATCATTTGGCCGTCTTGCCGGTACCTGCGTGGGTAGCGACACAACGGGGCAAAGGTTGGTGCTAAAACCAGGGAAACAGGCGAGCGTGTCGGGAAGCAGTTTAGTCGACGGGCTGGCTGACGAGGCCCCGGCGAGACCCCCAGTTTACGGCGCACGCTCAGCTGCGGCAGCCCCCGCAGGTTAATATCGAGGCCAAAATCACTGCCACGGGCATTCTTCCTCTCCTGCTCCATCCTCATCACCTCCCACTGATGCTCCATCACCCTCGCCCTCGCCGCCTTCGCTAGGCTTCCCACTCCATCGACGTACGACCCGCCATGCCGCGTCCGCGTCGGCCGCCCGGTGCCGGCTCGACGCTCACCACGCTCGCCTTTCTCATTATTACCCTTGTGGCAGCTCAGCAGCAGCACCCACTCGACCACCATGTCCGCAACACGTCTCCCCACGCCGAGGTGCACGTGGAGCCTGCACACATGATCCCACCCCACCACGGACAGCCCAGCCTCAAAGACACTGTAGGGGACGCCCACAGACGTCATCTCTACACGCCCTTGAACGACCAGAATGTGCGCGCCGTAGCTACCAAAGTTCCTTCTGCTCCAGCCATTAGTGCTGTCAGAGCCCATCCTGCCAGATACGCTGCCTCGGGAGGCCTCATCCCCAGTGCGCGTTCTCTGCAGGATTGGGAAGTTGAGGACTTTGTTCTTTTGGCGACCGTCGATGGCCACATACACGCACGCGACCGATATAACGGAGAAGAGATCTGGGAGCTGAGCGGACGGCCCATGTTGGAGACCATCTACAACGTCTCCGAGGACAAGATCGGCCCCCAGCATCAGCCCTTTGTATGGATTGTCGAGCCTAGGGAGGACGGAGCTCTCTATCTCCTCACCCCAGGCCCACACCCGCAACTCCAGCACCTGGGTGTCACGGTCAAGCAGTTAGCGGAAAGTGCCCCCTACTCCAGCGACGACCCGGAACTCCCGGTTGTCTACAATGTGGAAAAGAAGACATTCATGCTTCTCGTCGATGCTGCCTCGGGCATTGTCAAGCAGAGCTTCACTCCGGGCGGCAACTTCCCCTACGACGACAGTTGCGCCCCCGACTCGAAGAACTTCTTCAGCACCCGGGAACGCGATTGTCGTGGTATCATCGACATCGGACAGACCCAGTACACCATCACCATCCATAACAAGAAGACGAACGAGCACATCTGCACGCTGAAGTATGCAGAGTGGAACCCAAACAGCCGAGACAAGGATCTGCAGTCCCAGTATGACCAGACTCTTGATAAGCAGTACATCTATACCATGTACAACGGCGAAGTCATCGCCTTCGACTACAAGCGACCGAGATCGCACCAGCGTCCTCTCTACAGACAACGCCTGCCCTACCCAGTAGCACGTGTCTTCGACGTCGCTCGACCTCTGAACGACCAATCAAATGAGCCACCGCTCGTTTTACTCCCACAACCAGCCGGCCCCATCTTCTCGGAAGACAAAGCCAACCACGTCCTGCTCAACACGACCGAATCGGGGGCTTGGTACGCTCTATCAGAAGTCAATTACCCGGCAGTGACCGACGGTGCACCAGATGCAACTTGTTACAAGCAGAACCAAGTATCATACGAGTGGGACTCGGCCTACGTATTGCCGGATAGGAGCAGTCTCATCGGTGTTCACAGGCTGGACTATAGGATCCCTAGTCAGCAGGCACAGTTGCCGGGCATCGCCGCCACGACGTATTATCCAACCTTGAACGACCAGGTCGTGTCTAATCCGCCTGAGACATCGCCTCATGAGCAACACCAACCGCCAACCATCGACGCACCACCTCAGACACAGACGGTTAAAGCAATCATCACACTTTTTGTCTTTGTTCTTGCCGTTGCTGGCGCCTTGGGAGCTACTATGAAACCAACAGTACGCGAATCCTGCTTGAGCTATCTGAAGAGACTTTTGCGTTCAGGCAAGGCTAAGGTGCCACACACTCTAGTGTCAGCCTCTACCGAGCCGGAGGTCAAGCCTGTAGAAGAGGAGACTCTGCCCCTACCGGCCGACGAGGACGTTGTTTCTCAGAAGACAGTTGCAGAAACTGTAGCAAAGGCTGATATCGTCACACCTGTTGCAGAGGAAGTCAAGGAGAAGAAAGTGACTTTCGACGTCCCTGATGACGATGACGATGAACTTGCGCCTCTCTCGAGAACTACAACCGTTGAACGTAGCTCTTCTGTTGAAGACGAAACTGCCCTACCTGGCTCTACACTCAACACGGAGGCTCAGCCGATGACTAGCAGTATCGAAGACGTCTCGCAAGATTCATCCGCCGCGCCCTCGACTCCCAAGAAGAAGAAAGCACACCGGGGTAGACGTGGCGGGCGCAAACTCAGCAAGAACCAGCAAAAAGAGGAAGACGAGGTCAACCGTATTGTAGATGCAGCTAAGCAACTTGAGGTTGGGCCTCGCTTGCAACCCGATGAGCTTACTGTGAGCGGTGGCGACGTACAGAACATATCCGAGATCAAGCGAATTGGCAAGTTGACGATAGATCAAGATCGTCTTCTTGGAAACGGAAGTGGAGGAACGTTTGTCTTTGAGGGTAAATGGAAGGTACGTTGAATACATCAGCCTGTACGACCGATCATGTCGGTCGTTCAAGAATGACATGTTTCGCTCATTCTCGATAAGAGTCTTATACTAATCTTCATACAGGAAGTCAAGGTGGCTGTCAAGCGCATGCTACCGCAATACTTCGGACTCGCGGAGCAAGAGGTGAAGCTTCTACAGAACAGCGACCCCCACCCAAACGTCATCCGATACTTCGACGACGAGAGAGATGAAAACTTTCTCTACATCGCCGTCGAACTCTGCCAAGCCAGTTTGTTTGACCTCTACAAAGACGGTCGTCCAGGAGAGGAGCTATCCGAAAGCCACCAGCAGCTGGTGAACAAGATCAGCGGGAAAGCTGCATCTTGTTTGTACCAACTTGCCGCCGGACTGAACCATCTTCATCATCTTCGCATCATCCACCGCGACATCAAACCCCAAAACATACTGATCGCACAACCCTTGATCACTTCCAAGGATGATGTACGGCTGGTGATATCTGATTTCGGTCTCTGTAAGACGCTGCCCGATAACGTTAGTACCCTTGTCGGAACGACTGGTAACGCAGGCACCGTTGGTTGGAAAGCGCCTGAGCTTATCTCGCAACCGAAGGAGTTGGCCAACGGCAGCTCTCAGGGCTTTTCTCGCGATTCATCCAGCTCGACAGATCCAGTCGCGCAAGGCGTCAAGCGAGCCGTCGACATCTTCTCTCTCGGCTGCGTCTTTTACTATGTCCTCACCGGCGGTTGTCATCCCTTTGATGACGAAGAAGGCTGGATGCAGATTCGTGAATACAACATCAAGAAGGAGAAGTCCAACCTCGATCGCCTACTTCTCGGTGCTGATTCGGTGGAACCCCATCGTCTTATCCATTGGATGCTGCGACCCAGGCCCGAAGACCGCCCCAACGCCTTGCAAGTCATGAACCATCCTTTTTTCTGGGATGACCAGAAACGCCTTGATTTCTTGTGCGACTGCTCGGATCATTGGGAACGTGAACCTAGAGACCCACCATCGGATCACCTTGCAGTGCTGGAAGAATACTCGGAAGACGTACTGGATCATAGACGCAACTTTCTCGCCAAACTTGACCAGGGCTTCATCAACTCGCTCGGCAAACAACGCAAGTACACGGGCGATAAGATGTTAGATTTGTTGAGGGCGCTCAGGAACAAGAAGAACCACTACGAGGATATGGAGGATGCAATCAAGGCCAAGGTGGGCCCATTGCCGAGTGGCTATCTGAGATATTGGACGGTCAAGTTTCCGCAGCTGCTTATGAGCTGTTACGATGCGGTGTTGCGGTGTGATCTGGAGCGTGAGCCGCGGTTCAAGAAGTATTTTGAGAGCATGAAGTAGTGGATGAACGGGGGTATTGCTAGTGGCACACACCAAGATCAAACATGACTTGTCTGCTTATTTGCATTCGCAATAGCTCGGCGATGTATATCATGAACTATGTTGCTATTGCGAAGACGCATGTGCTACCTCTTCAATCCACTACCATCCAATTCCGCTAAACTCGCCTTGACCATGTCCGGGTTGCTCTTCAGCAGGTCTTGCACCCTCCTTTCAAAAGCCTTGATCATGAACTCTGCCACCTTGGGCGCCACACCCCCACTCAAGGCTGCGTACATTGGGTTCGCAAACGCAAACTCTACCGCCAAACTAACCTGTGTCTGGTCGTTCTGTATAGCCTCGACAGTCCACTTGCTCCGTAGATGCGTAAGCAAGCCATTCTCTCCTTCCTTCCTTTCTGTCCCCTGTTTCTCCCCGTCTAGATGATGCGCAATATCATCATTCTTCAAGCTCGTTTCCGTGTTTCCGCCTACACTCTCCACATAACGCCCAGGTATACAATACACCCTGCTCACAAAACTCTCTGTTATGCCGCCAAAACCGCTCGTCAAGATGCCTTCCGATGGCCACTGCCGACCATAGACTTTATCCGGTGCCGACCACTTCGTTATGTTGCTGCGTTGGCAGTACGGCAGGAAGTTTTGGTAGTTGGGTACATCGGCTATTATAGAGTAGACGGGGGCCGAGGGGTAGGGGAGAGTTCGCACGGCGGTTAGGACTTGTGGTGGCGAGGACGACGATGGGAGAGCGGAGTTTAAGGCTTCGAAGGGGTTGGGGAGGAAGGTTCGTCGCTGGGATGGGCGCTGGAGGAGGCGTGTGCAGCGGTGTATCGATGGGCGGGTGAATCGCAGGGATGACATTGTGGTTCAAAAGTAGTAGGTGCTGGTGGTATGCTGAAGTTGTGTAGATTGAGGTTAATTGGTGTCACCTCGACATGGTATCTGTGATTTGCCAAAAGTCCAGAGTCGATGAGCGCATCAAGCTTCAGTTGAACGTAAATTCGCGCTAGGAGATGCGGCTCTCTCAAATGCTGCATGACGCTATCATATGCCAGGGACCACGGCTGGACCAAACTTCTTTGGACACTAGCGCTCGAAATTTCCCCTCCATGAATTATCCCCCCGCATACGCGACTCTGTCAAAACTCCATGATGGCTGCGAATATGGATACCATGGACCACGGAACCGCGGACACTATGAATGGTGCAAATGCCCAGGATAGCGGCGACTCCAGATTCCAAACGGACAATACCGTGTCAAGAAAACCACAGCCGAAACAGCAACTATCCAAAGCAATGGAACACATGCGCTTCGCAGTCACAGTCGATCCTATACCGCACGCTTCAACTTCCACACCACCACCAGATGCCTCCGATCCCGCATCTCCACCCACCCAAGAAGGCACCGAGAACGACGCTTACGGAGTGCCTGCTTCTCTACAGCCCGTCCGCGCCCCACCCTCTCGCTCCCACGACCCTGGCAACAACCAAAAGCGCAGTGATCCCTTCGCTTTCGGTTCGCGCTACCTCGAGGAAGGCGACAACATCTTCGAATTCAATGCCTGGGACCACGTAACCGTCGACTCCAACTATCTCGCCTTTTCCGAAGAACAATATTCCAGACAACGGCAAGAACCCGTCTCGGACTTTGATCGCAAACGTTACAACGACCAGCCCGAGAAGTGGTGGAACCAGTTTTACAAGAACAACAAGACAAACTTCTTCAAGAACCGCAAATGGCTGGCGCAGGAATTTCCGATACTAGAGGAGTTGGGCGCAGAGAATGGACCTGAGGTCACCTTGTTGGAGGTTGGCGCCGGAGCGGGCAACAGTGCGTTTCCCATTCTGCAGAGGAGTCAGAACAAGAGGTTAAAAATACACGCGTGTGATTTCTCTAAAAAGGCAGTCGAACTTATACGCAACCACGAACTCTACGACCCGGAACGCATACAAGCCGACGTATGGGATGTAGCCGCATCCCCCGAGTCCGAAAACAGCGGCCTCCCTCCCGGCCTAACAGAAGGCAGCGTAGACGTCGTACTCATGATATTCATCTTCAGCGCCCTGAATCCCAAACAATGGGACCAAGCCGTCCGCAACATCTGGCGGGTCCTCAAGCCGGGCGGCCAGGTCCTCTTCCGCGACTACGGCCGTGGCGACCTAGCTCAAGTCCGCTTCAAGAAGGGCCGGTATATGGAAGAAAACTTCTACGTCCGTGGCGACGGCACGCGAGTTTACTTCTTCGAGCAGTCTGAACTCGAGGACATTTGGGGTGGAGCGGCCAGAAAACGCGATACGACGATTGGCAATGTAGCGGGTACAACGATATCCCAGACGGAGGCTGAAGGTGTCATCGCAGATCAAATTGAGAGTTTGTCTCTTCATGATCCGAGCTTGCAGACGAAAGAGCAGAGCCATGATGATGTCAATGATCTCGAGACCCCCAGACCGGGATTCGAGATTGCGCATATTGGCGTGGATAGACGCATGTTGGTTAATAGGCAGAGGAGGTTGAAAATGTATAGGTGTTGGATGCAGGCTGTGTTTCGCAAGGCGGGCATGGAGAGCGAGGTGCCGACAAGTACGCTGAGGCAGGATAAGGAGGAAGAGGAGGAGGAGGATGGACAACAAGAAGGAGGGAGTCGGGTGGGCAAAGAGGATGCTGTAGAAGGAGGGGGCGTCAAGGTTTAAGGATCTGGGTCTCGGAGACTGGAATGCATGGATCTACATGAATGGGATGAAGATGAATGATACCATAATCTCTAAGATATGAGAAGATAGAAGAAATACAATAGATTGCTTTCCAACTCGCTCATGGATTTGGAAAACAATGCTATGGGGAAGCACATCTCATTGGCCTTTCTGGTTTTTGTCTTGGTGTTTCTTCGTCTCCTCTCCCAAGGCCTACGAAGAGGCTTACGAGGTTGAGTGGTCAGAAAATCCCACGTCAGACGCTACTCTCTCACTCCATCAATCAGGCGTAGTAGGAAATGGAAGAGTCGTTGAAAACGTACTGAATTTGTGGTGTGCGTCTGCTATGCTGAGAAAACAAACACCCCTACGCTATGCTAATTTACTACGCTCATGATACAAGACATGATACAGGTTGAAAAACTCCATGCCACGCTATGCAAAACAAACGCACATACTCAGAGCCTCAATCGAGGATACAAAAAGAAACGACGAGTACCAAAGCCGTATCCCATCCAATCGAGTCCATAAACACAACATAACGCATCTACACGATTCCCTCTTTAATTCCCCTCAAGAATACCCTTGAGAATGCCAGCTCCAGGCCCCACGAGTGAGTCCGCCAGCTCCTTTTCTCCAACGACACTAGCAACCCTGCGATCCTCAACAACAACACCAGGAAAAGCTTTAGCCCTCCCCTCCGACTCGGCGTACCAGCGCCAACATCTAGCGATCCAGCTTTACCCTCGACTGCCGAAACAAGCGACAGTGTCTCCAGACTGCCCACGATATCCCTGAATTCGGTGCTCGTGAGAGGGTGTAGAATATTCTCTCGTTTACACAGCGCGGTGTAGGCCTCGAAGAGTTCTTTGATAGTAGGAGATGTAGTGTGGGATCTTGACGGTGTGGATAGAATGCTGTCGACAGCGGTGGCGCGCTTCTTCTTCTCGATAGCAGAAAGCGAACAGAGGACAGCTTTTTGTTGGAGGTTCAAGTTTCGCAGGCGTTGGCTTGTGCCGTTGCTGAATACTGCTGCTGTGATCTTCGCCATGTGGGCAATGGTGGCCCGTGGTGCGGTTTCGAAGGTGAGGGAGGCAAGAGAGGCGGCGATGATACTGTTTAGATCTTTGGGCTTCGTGGGAGAGCGCACGGCTGAGGAGGAGAGGTTGACTTTTTCCACCAAGGGAGTTTTTGAGGGTGAGGGGGTGGGTGATGGGGTGATTTCTGTGGCTTTCTTTGCGTGCTGGTCGCGTGTGTCGGCTTCGATGAGGTCGATTGCTCGACGGCAGATGTCGAAGGCTTTGCGTAGATCGCCGGATTGGGCGGCTACTTTCTTGGAGAGGAATATGATGGCGGTTGGGTGGATAAAGGGTAGTTGGGTTGAGCCTACTGGCAGAAGCGCCTTGAGTTTTGAAGTGATGACAGAAGAGATTTGCGTGGCGTTGTATGGGAGGAAGGGTAGTAGTTGTGGCTTGAGCCCGCGAGCCTTGAGTCGTGGGAGGAATCGATCCGTGAGATCCAACGCGTTCGCGATACCGACTAGCACAAGTCCCGATGCTTCCTGTAAGGACCACTCGAAGATGTTGTAAAAGAGTTCAATGTCCAGCTCCAGTAAGTGGTCCACTTCATCAAGCGTAACGACGTAAGACGTCTTCCGCTGCATGAAGATTGCCCGAAGCGCATCTACTTCATCGCCCTCTGCAATCTCGGTGATGTCGACAAACTCCTCCAAAAGCGTTCTGTACAGATCTGTGGCGTTCTTTACACTCATACAATTAATGTATCCGGTCCTGACAGATTCATTCGATGAGACGGTACGGCAGACATCGTCGACGAAGGCGCTCTTGCCAGTGCCTGGCGGACCGGAGACGTATATACATCCAGATCTCTTAGTCTTTGTTCTTGTTGTGATGAACGTCTCGAGCTCCCTCCTCTCGTTCTCCCGACCAAACAGTGCCGTTGGGGCAGAGCCTCTTGCAAACACCTGGCGCGCTTCATTGTAGATTGTTGGCCCCGTATTCCGTGGAGTGCCTGGGGTGTGTGGTGTGCGAGGCGTCAACGGTCGTCCGGCGATGATGAGACGGTGCCTGGGTGTGACGGCAACTTTGCCGGCAAGCGCGTCGCGATGCCTGGGTGTTGAAGGAGTAGGCGCAAACTTGTCTGGAATGTCCACGAGCGCCTTCTGCGGAGAATTCTCTTTGGCTGTTGAAAGTGGAAGCCGTGTGCATGGTGCGCCATACTTTGCAGGAGCTGTGCCAGCCTTCCTCCCGCGTTTCACCGACGTCTTCTCCTCGGGCTCGTCCACGTCCATTGCATCCTCGTCGCGCACATTTTGTTTCTTTGGAGTGACGAATGGATTCTCAATCTCGCCTTCATCGTGTATGACAAACTGGGTCCTCCGCTTTGCGCGTGTTGCGACATTTGACTTTGACTCTGCAGAGCGCGTTAGGGACGTGTTGTCCGACGAACCACGACCAGGGCCTCGGTGGCTCGTACCTGAAGCATCTATACGTGCAGAGCTGCGAGTCCTCTTCCCGAGAACAGTAGAGGCCATTGCGGATATGCTGTGGGAAGGTGCAATGGGTGGGGTGCAATCGTGGAAAGTGAAGTGACAATGGTGGGAAGGAGCTGGGCGGCAGACCGAAGCGCGATCCACGCGACGCGTAAAGTGGCCGCAAACTCGCTTGGCCGAGCCGCGCCCGCGTTCAACCACACAAAGTCGTTCACGCACTCAACCCATCTTCACACACTCCGCTCTCTGAAGACGTACGTCCGATGGGGCATCAGTTGGGTTAACCTGTTTCTTACGCGTCCTTCCAGGACCAACAACGTCCGATAATCAAGTTTCCCAACACGGCGCGGTAGAATCTCGAGGCTGCCGAGCATTTACGGCGAACAAACACCTTAGAACCCTTTCCAGAACACAAAATGTGACCTGGTGACCTTTCTCCAGCTCCGTAATGCATGTGCATTGGAATGTCAGCATCTTCTTTCGACGGGCCGCAGTTCACCAATAGCCTTCTACATAGCACTTAGAACAAGCAAGCAACCGACAGTCTTCCGTACTGTACTACTGTATCCTATGAACATGACTCAACATCACTCAGTCAGCGGTGAGTATATCACGCGAACTTTTCGCTTTTGTCGAATTGCTTGCTGCGGGACCCCGCGCTTCGTGAGGACTCCCCGACGGGACCTCCTCCCTCTCTAATACCTGATGCACATCTACTTATTCTGGACTGACGTGCAGAGAATGACTACTATCTCACCACCGCCACTACGTTTGCGTGATACAGTTGGGTTACCCTTGTCGTTCCGCCAGTCCTTGTGATGGTGCAAGAAGCAGGGCTGGTACTAAGTGTGTGACATAAGCAAGCGCAAAGTTCAGCGGTATAAGGGCCTTCGCATGCAACAGGCATTTCACCGTCAATTCTTGCTCTCTACCACTTTCTTTACATTACTTGTTCGTTATTCCACAGCGTGGTATGCTGGGCATCATTCACAAAGATAACACGAAATGCCATACCAGACATACCCGTGGCGGTCAAATGGCTTTGAATTCTTTCCAGACGCAAATGCACACCGCTATACCAATTCGCGATCGTCTCAAAGGTTGCGTCGTGGTCTGACCAGCTAAAATACATGGGGAAGGATAAGCAAACAAGTCCCAGACGTTTTCGATCCAGCACGATGACCAAGTACTGGTATAACCGTGGATCGGTATTACCGCTGATCATGTTCTAGATGCGGGCGCTTAAACTGTTGGTGTTGGACTCAACCTGCGCTCATGTTGAACCGCCTGGATCATTTCGTAGGAATTTGCTGCAATAGCCATTTCCAACCGGCTGTTCAATGTACGCAAAACTTGCCGCCGTTGCTTTCTTCTCCCGAGTCCATGATCATTCTTCGGAAGGTCTAAGCGATGTAGCGGTCATGATGTCGAAGTGAAGGATGAAAAAGGCGAAGCGCTGCTGGATCCAAGCGCATGACAGGCGACTCGAATCTCTTTGCCGCATTCAAGAAGCGTAAGGTTGGTGGCGACAAAGG
Organism: Alternaria atra; assembly: GCF_907166805.1. NCBI lineage: Eukaryota > Fungi > Ascomycota > Dothideomycetes > Pleosporales > Pleosporaceae > Alternaria > Alternaria atra. The sequence continues at coordinate 1,270,416 of NW_025091333.1, forward strand.
GGCTGCTGCACGGTTCGGTGAAGTGGAAGACATATTTGTGCCGGTTACTGAAAGCGGTTTGGAGCAAGATCCTAGGACTGGTAAGGGGGCTTAGAGGTACTCAGAGAATCACTCTGATGGAAATGTGCAATGGGAGTGCCCTGGCTATGCACTGGGTGTGGTCCAGTGTGATGCTATTATCCATCCGTCTCACCATAGTATGTCCACAACTCTTAGTTTGACGGGGCATCTCCAGATCTTCTGTTTATCTACATACACTCCTGAATTACTTTGACCTTGATGTTTTTGAACAAAGGCCTGGGCTCAGCGCCATTTACCAATCCATACAAGTATAGCTAAACAAGTTATTCTCGTATCGGCCTCTTCCGTCCCCTATCCATCTGCGCCCAATTAATTGCGCCTGGCCTACAGCAAATACCGATGTCCCAACCTGATGGAAGACCGTGTTTTAGTATGACTGGAAGGATCTTTCCAATCACACCACTCCACCCAGCTTGGTCCTGTACGTCATGCAGAAGTACAGTCATCTCAAAGTTTGTATGCTGGCTCCACCAGGGGGGTTTTCGTGCGAATCTGGATTATCGCTATGCTGGTTGTCATCATATATTGTTGTGTCGATTATCAAAACGATCGGTTTTGCAAACATGTGAGCGATGAGCCTTCACCGGACTCGTGCATGGAAGCAGAATGAAAGAGTTAGCAGGCTGACGATTGATCGGAACATAAGTATTGTTCCGAGAGATGGAGAGGAATAGAGGTAGCAAGGACGTCAACTTTCCCATCTGCAGTTCCCAAAAGGGAAGAGTACAGAAAACAGAAGAATCATTCTACTCACCAGCATAAGGTGGACCAGACTTTGTCCCTAGGTACGTGCAGCCAGAACGGACAGTTTGTTTGCTCCCTCGCTAATACCGTCTTCCCTTTGGCAATCCCGCGATCGACATGAACTCTACTTCAGTACCAACTGCCACCACGAGCAATTCTCTCCGATATTTGTTTATTTCGATCTTCGCAAGCCAAGATCAACATAAATACCCCTTGATACACAGCAATGTCGTCTTACCACGCCACTCGCGAGGCAGCGCGCGCTCGGTTCCTTCAAGGAATGGGCGAGGTCACCTCCAATGCAGAGCGCGGCCGGGTGATCCTAGCGATGGTCGAGGCAGCATACCAGGCAGAGTGCATCCCCGTCATGCAACTTATTATTCATAGTCTCCTCGACATTCAACGGACCTACCAGAAGGTCGCCCCGCATGCTACCGGCATTAAAAATCGCCTTCGCACCCTGCGCGCAGACCCACTTAACAACGCTGTGGAGATCCAGGCTTTTAAAAAAATCTAGTCAATTATGAAACAGCATTTGGCCGCCCGCAAAGTGCGCGATATCGCTTTCAAGGCTGGACTTCGCGATCCCACTCATGCTGACCCTTTGGCCTTGGAAGAGTTTGTAGCAGAGGATGGGAAGGCATACATAGCGATGACAATGAAATGGAATTCAAAGCTGTTCATGGCCGTGAAGTCGGAAGCTCCAGCTCTCCAGATCGCGGTGATGATGGGAAAGGTCTTAGAGCATCAGATCCAAGGAGTCAGGAACAGCAAGCCAGGACTCGCAAAGATAATGAGTAAATGGGACAAGGGGCGTAAGAACGATGCAACGACAGCGTCAACAACAATGGCTAGACGCAAAATGGAAAAGAGACTTAGAGAGTAGACAATCAAAGAAGATGATGACGGAATGTCGCTACCTGGAACGGTGTACCTAGGCTGTGTGGCGAACGACCAGACACCTGAAGATCAGCTGTTGGAGGTGTGAGGAAACGCAGGCTGTTCTATTTGCAGCATTCCAGAAGCATGTTGGTAGCATGGGCGAGCAAATTTTGGAACCGACAGGTTACCAGAAAAAGCTTATTTGCCTTACTGCTTTTGCCCGCTATTGTTTCTTGCGGGGTGCGTTGCCGTACCAAGCTTTCGGGAGGCAGTCCCCGCCCCTGAGTTATCAGCCGTGCGAGACACTTCAACCATAGTCTAACCATACTCTCTCGCTCAACTAAGGCGTTCTTTTCTCGACGCCGCGCATTTACTTGTACTTTTTTGCCGCGAAAACTTGTTAAGCGGCCGTGTTATGTAACGGAGGCGCTTGGATTCGTCTCGTTTGAATGTGGAGCTGAATCCCCCTTGCACAACATGCAGAAGAGAACCGTGGTGCCGATCATCTCCTTACCTGCGCACGGTGTGCGCCAAAGCAACACCGTGATATTGTTTTTTCACGCTGCTCAACAAACCGATGTGAGGCATGGCTCCTCTTCGCTAAGGGTGCAAGCCAACTATGGGAATGCGCATGCATGATGACACCACAAATGCCCCTAGACGTATTGTGTTACCGTGAAGGCAGAGGCCAACGGATGGGCATATAACCTGCAGAGGCCTGCATGTCAGAATCTCCACACTCGTTTACTTTCGTTCCGATCCAACATGAAGTGGAATTCTTCTCTAACGTTTGGTGCTGCCGTCTTGGCCTCTTGCGCTGTCGCGCAAGATGCTCCGACAAACGATCGTCAACCCACTGTAAGCGCGCCATATGAGAATCCATGGAAGGCACTGTCCGAGGAAGAAGCTGCTAGTGTCAATGAGCTTCTGCAAGAGAGAATGGCCTTGACTGGCAACAACGGATCCAGCCATGATAGCTATGTGTAAGCCTGCCATTTCAAAGTACCACTCGTTGCATACTAACAAGATCTCAGAGTACAGCTTGCCCTTCTCCATCCCAACAAGACCGATACTCTACCCTACCTCGACAGTAATGCCACTGCACCAAAGCGTTATGCGCGAGCGACTGTTCAAAGTGGTACCACCAACTCAACGGAAAAACACTGGCAAGAGTACATGATAGGGCCGCTGCCAGCGACGAATGCCACCCCAGTCGAGCCATTGACTTTTCCATTCCAAAACTCTCAGCCAGGACGGACACCAATGCATCCTATGTACTCACCTAATGAAGCAACAAATTTCTTCACGAGGTTCGCCACAGAGACTGAGGATATCTCAATGCAACTGTTCAATACTGTAAGTGGGAAGACATAGGCAGCGGGTAAAGATAGAAACTTATATGGATCTAGACTTTCCTTACTGGTCGTATTGGTCTCAGATTCGGAAGTCCCTTCTGGGATGAAGAAGGTCGAACGATCTCCTGGGCGGGAGCCTTCACGGATCCGGGCACCAATCTCAGCAGTGTTACAGTAGAGCCACTCGGTTTTGCTGTAAAATTTGATCTGACGGGACAAAATTCGGACGAATGGAAAGCTGTTGGCTGGTACTCGTATGGAGAGTTCTACGACAGTACGGAAGAGTTCCGTGCCGCAATCAGCCACCCCGATTACCAGAAACCACCACCGAATGTACTCGGTAACTGGACATCTACGGACAAGCAGGGAACGCCAATGGAACTGGACGACCAACCACCGCCGGCATCTATCGCCCAGGGAGACCAGCGATTCAAAATTGATGCTAAAGAGGGATACATATCTTGGATGGACTTCACCTTCTACCATGCTGTCTCCCAGGATCTCGGCCTTTCGCTGTTCGATATCAAATTCAAAGGCAGGCGAATCATTTACGAGTTGTCCCTGCAGGAAGCTCTGACATCCTACTCCGGCACTGACCCTTTCCAATCGCAAGCGACGTTTTTCGATACTACGAGTGGTATGGGCTCGACACTACAGCCACTTGTCAAGGGATACGACTGCCCCAGCCATGCTACATACTTACCTGCAACATGGACAGAGGGTGATACAATCAAGACCCAAAAGGACGCTATATGCATATTTGAGTTTGATGCGGGCTACCCAATCCGCCGCCACTCCTTCTCACCATCCGCACCACACACCAGCGTAGCAAAGAACATCCAGTTTACCATGCGTACGGTAGCCACAGTAGGCAACTACGACTTCTTGATCGACTACAGCTTCTTCTACGATGGAGGCATCGAAGTATCCTCTCGCTTCTCTGGATATATCGCCGCTGCCTATTGGGAAGATCAACCGGAGTACGGCTTCCATATCCATGACTTTCTCTCAGGCAGCTCGCACGACCATACTCTCACTTTCAAGGTGGACTTGGATATCAACGGAAGAAAGAACAGTGTGCAGAAACTCAAGTTTGTGCCCACGTCTACAACATATCCTTGGAGTCAAGGCCGCGTATACAACACTTTCAAAGCCGAGCGATCCTGGGTAGACAATGAGAGAGACTCCATGATCAACTGGGAGGAGAACGACAACGCATTGTACGCTGTTGTGAACAGGGATACACCGAACCCATACGGCGAGTACCCAGGTTACAGAATCAAGAGATCTGCTGGTACGATACACCTTACGCAAACTAACTCGACGAACACGGACAAGACGGGTGCCTTCGTAACGCACGATTTTACGTCACACAGCAAAAGGACACAGAGCCGAGGGCTGCGGATGCTTACAACCAGTATTCCAAGGACGATCCATTGGTGGATTTTGCGACATTCTTCGACGATGAAAGTTTGGAGCAGGAAGATTTGTTCGTAACCCCATTCCTCTCCTCCCTGTTAATGCCATGCCTGGTATAATATCACGTCTTACTAACGAGTCACAGAGTACTTTGGTTCAACCTTGGCATGCACCACCTCCCGCACACTGGTGACTTGCCCAACACAATGTTCAGCTCTGCCCATTCGGCCATGCGACTGGAGCCACTCAACTACCTTGTGGGCGATCCATCTGTTTCCAGCAATCAGCAAGTCAGGGTCGAATACGACGCTGAGGGTGCTATTACGAATGTGGATGAGTTTGGCAAGATTTTTGCGAATACAACTTGTGCTTGATTTTCTGTTAGGTGGATGATTGCGTGTTATTAGACTTACACTACTTTGTAAACTGCCAATAATCATTTTTTCTCAAATGTTATTAGATTTTCTCTCTGGTCCTTCATAAGTAATGCTGTTGTTGTCTAAGCAATCTTCAAAGTTTCCAAATGTGGGCTTGTTTGATCTTCTAGCCTTTATTCCTCAGGCCCAATCATGTGCGCATTTCTTCTTGTAACAGGGATTACAATCCTCCACATGAACGCCTCCTCGTGTATGTATATGCAGCAACACCCTGTCGTTGGTAAACTAAGCTGTAGAGCAACTGTGCCGCATCACGCACGGTCTAGGCCTTTGTTTTTACAGCCCTTTGTCCTCAACATTGAGCTGACCTTGTTTCTGAGTGCTACCATGCCAGAGTATAGTTATGGCTCCGCGGATATTACCTCATATGCGCTTTCCTACGTCTGGTTGTCAAGAAGACTGACACGTAACACGTATGCAGCGCATGGACCAGAACGAGGCAGATTCCACACCGACGTTGTACCCAGGTATTATGCACACTTAGATGAGGACAGCCATAATTTGCTGCCACTATGAATCAACGTCGACAGAATGTAAGAAAATAGTAAACAGACAAAGACCGACTTTTCAGACTTCGTACGGATTCCGTAGAGAAGAACACCTGTCAGCCACATCGAAAGTATCTCGACGTCGCCCCAATTGGAACTAAAGAGACGCAGCACGTGACCGTGCTAGCGAGGACGTTGGCGTTGGCTGCCCTGCTACCTTCATCTACGCAAAATGCATCGGAGTAAATAAGTCCATGGAAACTAGTGAGAGCTTTTCGTAAGTTTGGTAGCTATCACTTTCAGCATCTTGGTGCGGTGTTTTCCCTTCGATGGTAGCGGAGCAACTCCACGGAACAAAAGATGAATACCAAGTTTTTATAAACCTACCAGAACCCACCCACACGTGTTGATACGAGGATGATTGCTTCGAGATCATATTCGTCGCACGATTCTTTTACCGAGAATTACGTTTTAGAGCAACTGCCCTTAGAAGAAGCTCGTCAAACAGGTATTGACTTTTCTACTATAGTACAGTACATTCCGCCAATTTCTCTCTCTACGGTATGCGATCATGAAGCCGCACTCAACGGCTTGACATATTGCTTCCATATGTCCAAGAACGCTCTTCTATCCTTCTTGCTCTGAAACTTGATCTCTAGTTCCGCATACCCAAACCGATTCAGATTGGCCGCTCTCGAAGATCCGCTGCCGTTCTCAAATATACTCCTGGACGACCTCAGTGAGCCGTTCGGCGACGCTGAGGCACCACTTTCTGACCGCGCCAATCCCGGTATCTCCATAGAGTCATTGCGTTTTCTTTGGGGGAGAGACAGGTTCGCTGGCTCGGACTCGGACCGTATGGATGACTTGCGGCGTTTGAACAGCTTATCGGTCGCCCAACGAGACGGGTCTTTCGAAAAGACAAGAGTCAGCTTATCGCTATCTTTCTTGTAGACCGAATCCATAAGCCATTCGAACGCGTAGTGCGGCTCTTCGACCCAATGACCTCCCCTTCTAATGCGCTTGTGTAGAATAGCAACACCAGGACCTCGGATGTGACGAGCCCACCATCTACCGGCTGTGTCTCGACGCGCCGCCATAGCCGCAGATTTTTATTACGACATTCAGTCGGATTCTTGTTTGATGATATTGCCAGGATGGGTCGGTCGAATTTGAGCTCAGCAGGGTCGGCACCGTTGTTGGTGTACAACAAGGTTTGGAACTTGTCTGCTGACTCACGACCAACGAATGTGTACTTGATGTCAATATATTGTTTGTATAGTCTTCCAAACGAACTACGTGGAAAGTCGATAGATACTGCACCGTCGATATATGTGGTAGTCAATGGTATCGATGGCCCGGTGGCAGGGAAATGCTGTTCAGTCCAAGTTCGAAGTTTTCCATCTTGGGTAGAGTGATATACTGCTCGTAGTGAGATCCCGGTATCTTCTCGATATCGCCACCTAACCTCGCATTCGTGATTTTCGGGTCCGTACTTCAAAGACTTACGTTCCACCTGCACATTGCGACAGATACGTTTCCAGTCAAGTGCAGCGTCACCTAATGCTATGGTGGCCAGCGATGTGTGTGAAAGGCTGCGTCGCAGATTGGGAGATAAAGCTTTATCTGGGGTAGTACTTGTTGATGACCGTGATGCCGGCGAATAGCATTCGCTACTTCCGGTTGTAGAGATAGAGGGGGTTCGACCAGGATCGAGCAACTTTGACGTTGGTGACTGCGTCCAGTCAACCGAGGCAAAATAATCTGGTGATGATGGCCGTATGCTCAGGCTGGGACGGATGGTGGCTATAGAGTCGTTCATAGGTTCCTGACTAAAGTTCGTGAAGTTACCAGAGTGTTCGGTATCGAGAGTATACGTTCGCAACGGTGCTGGTGGCATATTGCGGACCTTCTGTTTCATCGCGTCGCTCGGGACCAGGTGTGATCGTTTTTCGGCTGTGGTTCGCTTTGCACGATTTTCTTCAATAAATATCGCATCATCAACCTGACGTCTGAGTTGATAAAGTATGGCCGCTGTTTGGACATCCCCACTTGGTGCAGCAGCGGGCGCATCTCCTAGCGATAGGGGCCGTGACAGTCCCGCTTCTTGAGCAATGCGTTCGTCCTCGCTTTGCAACCATCGGTCAAAGATTCTCCATTCGCTAAATAACGGATGCTCGTCGGGAGGCGCAAGCGCCAATGGCGTACGGTTGCTTGAAACTCCGAGAGTGTTAGTAGAGTATGAGCGACCACTTAGGTTTACTGTGCGAGAGGGCGCAGCGTCGAGAAGACGCTGAGTTTGTTTGGTTGCTTCAAGATTCAGCCGTCTAGCAGCGGTCAGCGATAGGATTCTGAGTACGAACAATACTTACAATTGGAGAAATGAGGTGCACATGTTGAGCGCCTGGTAGTGGCCGCTGATCTGTTTCCTCAGTCCATCGATTTCTTTTTCCATCCCGATGTATCGAATTGTAAAGATGAATTTCTTGACAGACATCTTCTTGTCAACGAGATTGTCAGTGTACGGTTCCAGGGTCTTTGCACACTTCTTCAGCGTGTTTTCGAAGTCTTTGACGGGAAATGGCATTGGTTGGCCATATTGTTTCATCAACTCGCCCAGCTGTTCGAGACAGCCATGAAAAGTGGTGAACTCTTTTACAAGCCCACTAACTTGAGCTTCTGAGTTCTCATTGGCATCTGAGTATAATGATTAGCAAGCCGATCCCTGGCAAATACTGATGCAGGGTAGTAGCTGGTAACACACCTTTGAAGGCAAGGTATACACGAGTCGAGATCTCCAATAGCTTCAGCACATCGGACGGACTACATCCAAAAGACATATTGGTAGGCTTGCGCCGCGCTCAAGCGCAACACAGGACGTGTAAAAACTGCTCATGCGTTGTGGAACTGCTGGTACACAGTAGGGACAACAACCATCCGAGCTCCAAGCTCTTAAGAGAAGCATGAGAAGTTGTAGTAAGGGTCGTCTGAGCCTACACCCAGCTTCTCAACACGCGCATGAATGGACTAACCTAAAGGTAGACCGCGGCGGCATCTGGGGTGGCTTAGCATATTGTCTGACGTCCTGCTATGGCCCAGGCACGTAAATCTGTCGAGCCTTCTAACATCGGAAGCACTATACACAGCTGTGAGCTTATCCAAAGGAGGCATAAACTTCGTGTTCGTGCATGTGGCGGCATCAGGATGGTACACCGAATCTAGTATGGCGGCTTTTGACGTTCAATGAGGTTGCGAAGATCACCACGTGGGGAAGCGAACGGCCATCGTCGACTACCAGACGCCCAGATTACCCAGCCATTATGATCCAACAACACGTGGCTTTCGATTGAACTCTTGGACAATATTATGATCCCATCTTACAGACACTCAGAGAAGTCCAGAGCTCACACCTTTCGCTTGCGTCGTGTGCTTCTTGCTGCGCTGGCGCCCGTCCCAAACGCGAACAACTAAAGATGGTATCCAGCATCTAGCTATCTGTAGTGATCCCAGATAATCAGCAAGATTGAAAGATCAGGGCCGTGGCACGTGTTTCCTGCAGCAATGAACGCCACCGAGTCTGACTTCGGCGAAGAAAACAAGATTGGATACGACGAAGGAGAACCCATGAGTAGCGCCAGTACCAATGCACACCTTTTTGTTGACCGGTTTGCCTTGTTGCCTCGGGCTGTGCATATTTCTCTGAGAGTGGCTTCGGTAATGCGCATGATAGTGGAGGCTGAAGCTTCATACATTCGCAATATGAACAATGCTGTCCCGAGAGGGTTCTGCACGACAGACAACGCGATACAAACAGATTTGCCAAAGCACACGCGCTTGAGTACGATTACCCTTTCATAAAGTGCTATCAGCATTAACGCGACGATGGGTCTTCGTAACTGGATTACGCGGCCAATTAAAGGCCACCATATCGGTGTAGAGGATCTGACAGCAGGCGGGAGCGGCATTCCTGTAGGTAAACTCCATTTCATTCGCAATGATCCTACTGCCTGCGAGTGTGTTGCTAACCCTAGCGATAGGAGATAAGGCGTCGGCGATGGACGCTCGCAACAATTGATTCAGCACCCTTCCAGGTCTGGGTAGTAGTAGTCGCTGGCATCGGCTTCCTAACAGATGCATTCGGCCTTTTTGCCTTGAATGTCGTCACCCCTATGTTGGGATATGTCTACTGGCCTAATCACGAAGAAGCCGGTATACCCTCGGTACCGTCCTCTGTCAAGACGGCCATGATGTGTTCAACACTTGCGGGCACAATGGTCGGCCAGATAGGATTCGGCTTCGCAGCAGATGTTCTGGGCCGACGTAAGATGTATGGGCTCGAGTTGGTGATCATTATCGTTGGTACGATGTTACTACTGATGAGTTCGAACGGGGAAAAGAATAGTATGGCGATTGGAGGATGGCTAATCACCTGGCGCGCGATCATGGGTAAGGAGGTGTGACCCGGATGTTGAGACTGTAATAGCACTGACATTGTAAAGGCATCGGTATTGGGGCTGACTACCCTTTGAGTGCTGTAGGTGTCAATATCGAACGTGATCATACCCATGCTAACCGTAGGAGTAGGTCATCACTGCGGAGTTCGCACCTCGCAAACATCGTGCGCGAATGCTGAGCTGGGTTTTCTTCGCTCAACCTGTTGGACAACTGCTCGCCAATGTTCTGTCGCTTGCTGCAGTGGAGGCGTACAAGCCCTGGGTTGAGAAGAATGCACAGTCTTGTCGACCTGACGATCTGGAGTGTTTCCGAGCTATCGATCGACTCTGGAGGCTTGTAGTCGGGATCGGCATCGTGCCGGCTCTCATTGCTCTCGTCTTTCGATTTACAATCCCAGAGAGCCCAAGATATACATTGGACATCTTACAAAACACGAAAGGTACCCTCGAGGACACTGCGAACTTTTTGGCGCGCCCGAAACGAATCCCGAACATGGGGAAGTCGAGTTGCTGAATGTGCCCGCCACACCGCAAATTCGAAGGCCTGTTTCGAGGCACTCGACGAACTCTTCGGTGATTGCGCCCGACGAGGAGATCGAGAGCGATAGTGAATCTGAGCACCGACTCAGTAACGTGCATCTTCGCCCCACCGCAGCACCGCAGGCTCAGCTTCCTCCGGGAGACCCAGAGTTCGCTCCTCCGCTCGCCTCGTGGATCGATGCAAAACAATTCTTCATAGTCGAGAAGAATTGGCAGTACCTTCTAGGAACATCATTGGCCTGGCTGTTTCTCGATTTCGCATGTAGGTAGACTATTAAGCCGTTGCGGCAGACCTACTGACTTTGAAACAGTCTACGGGCTAGGCCTATCCTCACCAGAGATCGTCAGCCACATCTGGCAGGGTGATGTCAAAAGCGAGTTATCAGTGTACCAGACACTGAGTGATAACAGCAAACATACCCTAGTAATGGTCTCCATAGGGACAGTTGTCGGTGGTCTGCTGATGGTCAAGATCGTCAAGTATGTGTCGCCGAAAGTGATCCAATTCTGGGGTTTCCTGGTTCTATTCGTACTCTTCATCGTAACCGGGAGTGCCTGGACAAACTTGCTCGACAGCAGTCGATCAGGACTGATCGTACTGTATGTGATCAGTCACATCGCGTTCAATCTTGGACCGAATGTGACGACATTCATAATACCTGCTGAGATCTTCCCCACAAGATACCGGTGTACCTGCCATGGGATAGCTGCTGCTAGCGGCAAACTCGGCTCTTGGGTGGTGCAGATCTTCCTGGCATATGCATTTCAATCCGACAAGTCCAAGCCCCAGGATGACTTCGAATGGGAACGCCAGAATTTCGGGCATATCCTGCAAGTCATGAGCGCTTTCATGGTAGCAGGAGCCGTGACCACGTATTTCTTGGTCCCAGAGACGAGGGATCACGATAATAAGAGTCGAACACTAGAGGTTTTGGCGTGCGGCAAGAAGGTCATCGACGAGCTGAACCGTCAGCGAAGGAAGGAAGATGAAGAGGACTGAATCTTTAATGCGTTCCATAACGCGAAGGTCTTTTGAATCAATATCCGTTTCGAGTTTGATCGCGTTAGTGCGAACGTGTTGACAACATGGCGGACGCAGCCGTAATTTACGAGTGAGCAATATGAATGCCAGCAAAAAAAGAAGCAACGCGAATAATTATGACTAGATGGCACACCTCGTGGTTCGTGTTGAACTTCCGCGATCAGTCGTCCAGCCACCTGGACATCATTGCGGACTGCCCACCGAAGTATGACGTAGCACTTTGAGACACTAATCCCGTTTGGTACTAGATGATCCTTCCTCCGACCAACACTCTTCCGAGTTCTCACATTTCCACAGCTCTAGGCACACGAGGACAGTAGACATAATTGTGGTTCAAAGAACTTTAAGCAGAATAACAAAGACTAGCAGACATCTCTCAAACAGTCACCTTGTCAGGACCGCGCTTACTTTAACGGGGGGGACGGTAGGTCAGAGCAGCTCCGTTACTCCATAAGCCCTAGATAGTTACTAATATAGAGCAGACTCTGCCGTGTTAAATGAATGCTATATCAAGTGTCTGATCAATATTCATATCTTTGCTTTGTGCTGTGTTGTTTTCTAAATCTATTGTGTCCTACGATCTTTGCATACCCAATAAACAACGTAGTTCAATAAGTTTACTCAGGTAACCCACGAGCGTGATCTTGGTCGGTCATATCTAACTAATGAACAGGGCCTATATGTTCATAGTGTGTCATTTTGCATAGATAAGTACCCTGTAAGTTTAACTTTACATAAGTGTAGCGCGTCTAAGATCTCGCGCGTCTTTAGCACTATTGTTGCTCGTTCGTCTGCAGAATGTACATGATGGATTAGCAAGCAAGGATGATCTTGTCACTCTCAGTGCCTCACTAACAACAAATCGCTCGAGGCTCATAGCCTGCGCTGCGGAGTTGCAAGGCGTTTGTGCTTGCTCTTGAGCAAAGCTTGTATAGCGATATACATATCCTGTAACGAGACTGGCCCACCATAATATTCAAGACCACTTAGTGTATCCGCTGCACCCAACGCTGCTCCAGCCAATGCCTCATTCTTCCAACCGGGAAGTCTTTCGTTTCAAACGCTCTGGGCAGTACTCAGGGCATTGCTCGTGTTCGAAGCAGTGCTGCCCACCCGATCCTGGTAGGTCTGCGTGGGGACAATAGTTGTGTTGAATCCCTCTCTTATCCGTACTACAACCGCAACACCGCGATCTTAACAGGTTCACTCGATATGAATCAAGCACCAGATGGGTTGGTCGATAACAGTGAGAATGTCCGCAAAGATGCGACACTTCGTATTGCTGACGCACATCTCCCACAATGGTAGTGAACTTCAACGCGTATCTAAAGCCCATCACATTCATGGCAGCGTGGGTGTATAGTATTTCCCCTTCTAACTGTTGATTCAGATTCTTCCGATTGATGCAATGCAACCGGTAGGGGTTTAAGGCACTTCCAAATGGATATCTCCAACTCGTTGTTCCTAGACCTACCCAACAACCATGAGGACCCACGACTTCGGTGTCATGGAGAAGCACACGCCAGCACTCTTCATCTCCGATCTGCCGCGAGAATCGGAATCTTGCTGAACCTAGCCGATATCTGTGACGATCGACTAGTTGCTGGTACTTGGGTGACGGTGGAATCATAAGTTGCTCTTCCAACTTTCGATCAGGGAGTGCAATGACCTTCCGGGGAATACGAGCTTCGATCGTCCGCTGGACATGGCGTGTAGGAGACTTGTGGGGTATTGACACGTTTTCCGCGGTAGACTCCTTGGCCTGTCGCTCATCGCGTCTGTTTCGAAGGCCTTGGGCGGAACTGATTCTATTGTGAGGCTTCAAGCCGGCATGAAGCCGGGTATGATCTATCGCATTTGGCCTTGGTCTAGAGCCGATGTTCGGAGCCGTCATTTGTAGAAGCAGAATGTTGTCCAAGAGTAAGAGAGTATGACTTGAGTGCTCAGAGGATACTAGATGTGTTGTATACTGGTTGTACTAATATATATACGACTTAAAGGTTGTCGACCAAGTTGTCAAGCATAGACGAAGTCGTCCCCGGGAAAAGGATGAAACTACGTGTATACATAAGAGTAGGCTATGTGCGGGTTGCGACATCACGTATGGTAGGTTCGAGACAATGATCGCTCTGGTGTCACCACATGGAGTAGCCGGCCGCAAGATCCATCTGAGATGGTCGGGTTGCTCCGCTGAGATCGATACGACAAACAACTTCACGACGGGGTTCACGAACAGACAAACTGCAGGACTGCAGCAATTCAGTGAAGCTATAGCTCGCCATTTCGTGGATAGTGAACTGGCATGATTGCCTGCTAGCCATTTTCATTTGACCGGCACCAATCGTCATGTTCTCACGTCGTTGCAAGCATGGTGTTGCAATAGTAACGACAAATCGCTTCTTGCTCAATCGTCACAACGACATGGCGACCATCCATCCAGTGACGAACCCGACCCACGGTAACATCAAAGCTCCGATCGCCGTGCTAGCTGCTCTTGACTCTGTATCCTGGCGAGGTGCAGACTGTACATTCTCCACAAATTGTCCAATCACATTTCCCCGAGGCCAATACTCGCAAACAACGAACCACCCCGGAGCATTGCCCTCACCGCCGCTCGTACCACCATTACATTCTTTGCGGCCGCATCCCATTGAGGTAGTTGATTTCCATACGAGTTGAGTGAAGTGGCCAGTCTCCTCGCTTAGTAGTGTTGGTAAGTATACATGTACATCTGATGAATGAAGAGTCGAACAAACCTAAACTCTCCTGCCTTGAAATCATACTTCGTACTCTCATTTGCCCACGCCGTAACAGTGACCTCTCCGCTGCTATATCCTGAACCGAGGTTCTCACCATACGGACCACCCTGCATTGTCTCTAGTATTAGCGCAGTCGATATGTCATTGCAGGTTAGGAGCCGCGGATCTTCCCGCAATCCATGCATACACCCGCTTCAGTCGCGAGATATCGAGTTTGTCTGTCAACAGCGCGGGCTGAATGGGGAGCAAGAAGTGACCTCGAGATCTGCGAGGTGAAACTTACGCTATGCTCGAATTCGCAGCCCTCGGCCAAATCCTGCGCGTAGTCGGCCAGCGTCGTGTTCCACTCAAGCTTTGATGCATTGTGATGCACGCGGTACTCATTCGTGACATTCAACAAGCCGTCACGAAAAGAGCTGTCATTTGTGTATGATGTTGCCGTTGCGTCGTCAGCGACTGCCAGCACTGTCATGAGGAGGGAGACGAGTATGCAAAGTAAAGGGTTTGATTTTGATTCCCGCATAATGGGCCAATCGAAAGCGAAAGGTGTGGAATGCCTGATAGAAGATACAAACTTCGAGCGTAGGATTTACCAAATGACTCTTTTGACCTGGTGAGAAGCAGAACATATACATATACAATGAGGAGTCGATAGTAACTCCGTGGCAAGCGAAAGCCGAAATACCGGTTTTTGTGTAATTGCGCGAGCTGGAACTCAAGACAACGGGCATCGTGTTGTTCCTTGGATGGGACGCAAAGGTAATGACGTAGGTGGTGTTGGGGAGCTTAGCGACAACCTCCTTGTTTAAATTCTTATTGCTGGCTCTATCTGCCTACTACAGCAAATAACCTAGAAGTTTACAATGCTGTTGATTTCTATAAATTCGCTGGTTACATGCTAATGTCGACTGTAATAGAAGTGCCGCACCTGTTTAGTTATTTCCTTGTATGAGGTGATAGAGTATATATGGTGGCTGGGTAAGGAGGGATCGGTGTTTTTGGAAATGAGGCTTATTTCTCAATCAACGTAGAACATGATTTCAACAAATTTTCTTATAAATTTTCAGAATCGTTACTCATATTATCATCAGCTTCCATCGGTCTAGACACACGATTGTATCATAAGTCCGTCACCCGTGCGTTCACTGACCATTCCAGCCATACAGTTCAATCAAAATCAAGTGCAACGCCTACGCCAAAGCAGAAGGGGTAGTCCAGAGGCCAAAGCGACACGCAATACGAAACGTACGACGCTAAAACGACCATGGTATCTGAACTTTTCCTTGCAATCCAAAACAAAAAGCCCCGAATCGATGACTGGCAAGTGACAGAGCATCAGGGCGCGCATTGCGACCCCGCAACAGCATCAGGCATATCTTGCAAAGAAAGAAGCATAGAGAAAGCGCTCCTGCGACCAATCGAAGAGCGCTGCATCGGGAGCGGCACGGCTATACAAAAACGTGAAGGAGTCTACTAACAGCACTGAAACTTGACTCAACAACAGACTCGAAAGATCCAGTCGACCTCTTCCGGTTCGTTGGCTATCAAGCCTATTTCTTCTTCTTGACGGATTCTTTACGAGCAGTGGTACCGGCAGCCCATCTGAAGAATGGTGATGGTGTGGGCTTCTTGCGAGAACTTCCCGAGCTGCCACCACCGCTGGGCATGACGACGACTGCAGGAGGGGGAGGAAGCGGGCCACCAGCGGGATGCCCAGGGGGCGGTGGTGGGGGTGGGGGAGCCATTCCTGCAGCACCCGGAGGGGCAGGAGGCACTTGCACAACATGTGCGTGGGAGAAGGATTCACGCTTCCTGCTCTTGTCCCTTTTGCCTTTTCCTTTGAGCGGAAGGTGGCTTGACATGAACATTTGCGCATCTGGTGGAGGGGTGGTGGTGGAGGGAATACCTCCTTGGGCGGCTCCGGTGGGGGTGGTGGAGGTTCGGGCATTGGCCACATGTGCATAGTAATGGCCCAATCGGGCTGAATCATGGTTTCCCAGACCTGAGGCAGGATGATCTCGCCATCCGGTCCAACGAGATCGTAGTGGCCTTCATGCACGTGAGGACCAATCACATCAACATGCAGAAAAGCTTGCTTGATTAGTTCTTCCATACCCTGATTGAATGTTAGCGCAGAAGTGGAGTTTATCGTCCAGAGGACTCACCTTCCATGTTTTGCACAGATCCCATGGGAAACTGAACTTGCGGCCAACGGCATCCTTGAACTTGATCGGGGCTTTTGGAGCGTCGGAGGGTTTCAGCTTCGCCGCCTCTTCTTCAGCGGCCTTCTTTCCCTTCTCCAGCTCATCTGCTGCAGCCTTGGCCTCTGCCAGAGCCTTTTCATGCGCCTTCTTAGTCTCTTCAGCTTCTGCGGCCGCTTTCTTCTCAGCCTCTTCAGTTGCCTTTTTCGCTGCTTCGACTAGTAATGCGGCCTTTTCTGCTGCGGCCTTCTTTTCTTCTGCAATCTTGGTTGCCTCCGCATCTGCAGCTGCCTTCTCGGCTGCACGAGCTGCGTCTGCGGCTGCCTCACGCTTGAGTTGTTCATCTTTCTGGGCAAGGATGAGGCTCTCGAGCTTGGCGAGCTTGTCCTCATCACCTCTTTTCTTTGCCTCAGCAGCTTCTTGAGCAGCCTTCTCAGCAGCCTCTTTCTTAGCCTTTTCCTTCTCTATCTTGGCCTCCTGTTGAGAAATGAGCAGACTTTCAAGACGATCAAACTTGGCTAATTCGGCGTCCCTTCTCGCCTTTTCTGCCGCCTTTCTCTCTTCCTCCTCCTTGCCCAGCAGGAGCTTCTCGAGCTTGGAGAGCATGCCCTCTTCTTTTGGATCGGGTTGCGGAGGCTGCGGAGGCGGGGGCGGAGGGGAAGGCATCATAGACATGGGGTGCATTTGTTGCATTAGTTGCTGTTGCATCGGCTGCTGCATCAGTTGCTGTTGCATTGGCTGTTGCATTGGCTGTTGCATAAGCTGCTGTTGTATCTGCTGTTGTTGCATAAGCTGCAGTTGCATCTGGTCAGCCGGGGTTTGGGCCGGCTGAGGCTGAGGCGGCGGTGCGGGTGGAGCAGGTGGAGCAGGTGTAGCAGGTGGGTGATGTTCTTCTTCAGGCTGAGGTTTTGGCTTCGGGGTATGGCGCTTCGAGGGAGGGTGTTGTGGAGGTGGGGAGGGCTGCTGTGGATGCTGTGGATGCCCGTAAGGTGGATACATGTGCTGCGGTGGCACGCCATAGGGCGAAGCGCCGTACGGTGGGTAGTAGCCCATTTGCGAGTAGGGCATTATATCTCCAGGGGCTCCTGGGGGTGCCGGCGGCATAGAGTTACGATGACCTCTGCGTGCTTGTCGTGGATCCTGGTGACGCGGATCTTGATGGCGTGGGTCTTGATGGCGCGGATCTTGGTAATCGGGAAAGTAGCCGCCGCGTGGATCGCCAGCAGAAGGGGGCCCTTGAGTAAAGGGATTCTGCCCATTAGGGGCAAAGGGGTTCTGAGCGTAGGCGGAGTGTGCCTCGTGGCCGAAAGGCACCAGTTGACCTGCAGGCGATTGTGCGCCGCCTGGGAAGCCGCCGTACGGGAAGCGTGGATCCGACATCAAGCTGGGGGCGTAGCCATTCGGAGCATGTTGGGGTATGTGGCCCCAACCAGCACTGGGATGGCCGGGAGGGTGGCCAGGGTGAGGGGGGTATGGGTAGTCGTCGTCATCCTCGACATCGAGAGCGTCCTGATGATGGACGGACTGGGGCCTTGCCCGCCTCGGCCTGTGTGCGCGATCCAGTTTGCTGTGGCTGCGGCTACGGCTACGGCTGTGACTCTCGTGGCGCGAGGGAGGATCTGGTACAGGCGCTGCGTGGCGCGAAGAGGCTCGATCTCGGTGCGAGGCTTTGGTACGTGGTCCTCGTGAAGGTGGAGGAGCTACTGCAGGTGGGAGAATGGCGTGGCGTGCAACAGCGTGGCGTGAGACAGCGTGCTGTGGCGCAGAGTGATGTTTGACGACTCGTGGACGGGAAGCCGAGTCGGAGGGGTTGATTTCGTCGATATAGTCCCACGAGCCTTCGTCTTCCTCTTCGCTCTCGTCGTCGTCGTCGTCGTCTTCGTCTTCTTCGCCTTCTTCGTCTTCCTCGTCGTCTTCTGAGCCTGTCACCTCAGAGGTGCTGTATTCGTCCTCGCTGGCTGAGACTACCTGGATGCCGGCCGAATCCTCGTCGGTAAAGTCGTCTTCGTCTTCGAAGGCGCCCGTGTGGTTATTGACTGTGATTCCCTTCCGGAGTCTGATGGCCACGTTAGTGTCACCCTTGACATGATAGCGGCGCTGGGGAGGAGAAATGGAGACGCTCGACGGCGCAGTGCTGTGTGTTGCGCGCGACTTGACAGAGCGCCGCGACGACGCAGCATGGGGCATGGCGCGACGATGGGGGAGATGGGCTATGACTAACGGCATGAGGCTGGTGGTGCTGACGGAACCGCACTCGAGCCTCCTTCTACCAGAGAATGGCCGAGTCCAGGGTTCCCAAGTGCGTGAGCAAGGAGCGATGCGGCGTCGGCGATGGGAGGGTTGAAGGTGGAGCACAGGAGGGGCTGGATGTGCGGGCGAGAAGATGTCAGGAGAACGCGGGGCAGATAGATGATGCGTTGCCCTTCAGCAGAAAGACGGTACGCTACAAGGAGTGGCGTGTTGGTAAACAACCTCTACAACGACAACAGACGTTGCGTGCGGCCGGCAGACTGCGGTCAGGCGGGACAGTCGGGCGACGTCTTGGGGGAGGGCAAGAGAGCAAAGAAAGCGTCTACTGTGGAAGCCAAAACAGTTTGGTCGCGACTAGGCGGCAGTGCTGTGCTTCGGCCCTGTCTTTTCCAACGCCAAATCGATATAGTGGGAATCTGTGTCAAGGCCTGCGCCCAACTCTCCGAATTAGATAATAATGCGTAGGAAACGATTGTGCTGGCCCGGACATAGTCTGGCTGAAGCGAGGGTGAATATTGGTACTGGCCGACGCAGGTCAATAACGACGACAGCGATGGTATGGCTGCAATGTGGGAGTTCTACTGCACCTGCACCGCCCATTGCCATTGCTATTAACTTGACCTCATCATCCTGCCGTAGTACTGGCATTGCTGGGAGTCATCCTACCCTCGTCTAGTCGGCTACGTGGTTCATCTCAGCAACCTTACTGACCGCCTAGCTGCTGCCCAACTCAAATGCACGTATGCCACAACCCACAATGAAGCGGCTCCATGGGAGCCACCATGCAGCCCAACGAGGGCATGGTCGCATATCCGGGCCAGGACCGCAGGACACGTGTAGTCGTGAGTAGCGATCACTGTTTGCTTATTCGACAACAGCGTCACCGTCGAGGAAGGGCGCTTGTGCAACAAGCTGTCTAACGCGCTGGATGACATTCATCAAGTGTTGAGCACCCACGTCACAGAACATTCCTCCAACCATCAACCGGATACAGAACAACGGCAATAGACAACGTCTAGAGCGGGTCTCGATATCGGCCGGTGCGTGCCGTTCTCGCCTATCTTAGCTGCATACTCGAGTGGAGATGATGGTGTTGGGAATACCTAGTCAGAAGAACTGATGGAAGCACATGATCCCTACCTGCGAATACTTCGGGGTATACTGTCAAATCACGGAAACTGATTGTAGTTCATGAAATAGCTGCCTCTTATCCGCCTATGGCCAGAAGCTTCACGTTCATCGTCCAAGGAAGCATTGCTAGTAAGAGCAAGTGCTGTGGTAGCCGCAACGACGACAGCGTGGCGCGCAGCAGCTTTAGGCTCGCCCTTTTCCCTTTTCATTTCCAGGCATCGAGTTAGCAGACTTTCCCCATTCCAATAGTGTAGACTGCAGGGGTTTGCAGGAAAAATATACTAATGTTGAAGTTGAGCAATTTAGCTCTCTGCTGGTGGAGCTTGGTCGCCATCTTGTAGCAGTTCTTCATCTATCAATCCAGGAGCCTATGGCATCACAAAAAATAAGACCAACTAACTGCTTTTCCTGTCAAGAGCCTACCGGCTTAGATCTAGAGCTACAGGTGACTGCTATCCATATCAAGAATTCGCAAATAGCAAAGTCGTATTTCTATGGTAGCATCAACGTCCACATCAAGTACCCACAGTTAGTAATGCCAACCGTAGAGACTGACCATTGAACACCGAAGCCTGAGGCTCACAATGACGAGAGACGGGAACATCACCAACATATACCTGAAGGACAACGCATGTGCCGACTCCAACACATTCACTCCTGCTCCAGCTTTAACACAACAATACGCCATCGAGTTATCCGTATACTGTTACCATCAGTTGAATCGTATTCGCTAGGTTATACCCTTGAGGCAGTTGCAGGCTACTCCCAACTTCAACATCAAAGGATCATAATGTATCCTGGACGTGTTCGTATGTCACCTCGGCCTCTGGCCAAGACATGATATTGCACAGTGACATTCACAATACATTTTCGCATTTGCTGTCGAACATATGGTGCACGCTATAAGTGTTTATGCTATCGTGACCTTAGCCATCTACTTTGTATATTGGAGACACTCACTCTTCACATGCGACCATGGCATCATGAGCGCAAGACTCCTAGCAAGAAATATGGACACGCTGCTAAATGATACTACAAGCATGCAAACCACATGTGAGCTGGACATTGGAGAAAGGAAATCATCTCGAACTAGGGATGAGAAGCCGACTGCAAGGTCCGGCACCAAATGCGTGATCAGATTGGTATCTAGTATGCATCCACAAACGCCTCACAATGCAAGTTGCTTTTCGCCTATGCTTCCTCGTCTTCCTTGTCTTCGTCCGCTGTACCATTTGCTAGGTGTTTTCTAGGTACTTCGAAGACGTAGATGCCGTTCTTGGCCTTTCCAGACATCCATCTGGCTAATCTGGGCTCCTTGCCTACGGCAGCCACAACGCACAGCCCATCTTTGCCTCTGTCGCCCCTCTCTTGAACTGCAAGGCCATTGACAATGCCTCGTATGAGGATGGCTTCGTCCTTGGTATCGCCATTGACCATAGACTCGTCTTCCACAATCGGTACGCGCCCTACTTTACCCACTGGCTCAATGCTCTTCTTGTCCGCTGTAATCTTCCACGCGCGTATCCAGCCATCCCAGCTTGCTGTGAGGATGAGATCGGCAAAAGGAACAGTAGCAAGCGCCGTCACGTATCGCGGTAGCCGGGGACCAGGCTTTACTGATGTTGCGGCGTCATCGTTGGCTGACATTTGCTCGGGCGAGAGCGGTGGATCGCGGCCATGAGTGAGTGGGTATGTGAAGAGAGGCTTCTTCCGGTTGACAGACCATAACGACAGTGCGCCATTGTCAGATGCTGTAACGAACAAGCCCGCATCGAGAAGACCAACGCAATCGATAGAACCCTCAGCATATGCGATGAGCGGGTCGTCATCGCCGGACTTTCCGCCATTGCCTTGTTCATCCTGTTTTTCATCTCCATCAACATTCTTTCCAAATCGACCTTTGCGCAACTTGTCCAAGCCCTTTTGTCTGGCCGTACCACCTCCGTGGAATACGAGCTGGTTTTCCTCGACAACTCTCCACAAACGAGCGGTACGATCTCGTGCGCCTACACTGACGCAAGTCTCCTGGTTGAGCTCCAGCCCACCTGCTACACCAATAACAGCGTCCTGGTGTCCGACAAGCGTCTCGATGTATGCTGATTCTGGCGCACTCCAGACAATGACAGCTCGGTCTGCGCCGCCAGAGAAAAGTTGTTCGGTGCCCCTTCGGAAGGACAGAGAGAGGACGGCGTCTCGATGGCGAGTGAATAGGTGACGGGGCGTGAGGGTGTCAGCGTCCCAGATGATCAGGCGAGCATGCTTGTCACCAGTGGCCAGGTACTTTCCCGAGTCGGAGATGGCTATAGACACAATCTCGCCCGTGTGACCCAGAAAGGCGCGGTCGCCCTTTTTGTTCTTGTTCCCCTTCCGCCAGAGGAGCCTTTTTGGTGTGGTGCGCGGCGTTAGGTTGGACGGTCGGCTGGGGTCGGGCGCATACGACTTTGGGTCAGCGATTTCCCACTTCTCGACGACGAGGTCCTTGCTGATAGTCCAGGCATACGGCAGCCTGACGGCGCATCCTGTCGTGGCTTTTTGCAGCCCTGAGTAGCCGGTCGCATGTGATGCATGCTCAAAGTCAAGATCGGCGGCGATTGACCTATATATCTTGCCCTTGCCTTCTGCGACATCTTCTTTCAGCCGCTCGGCGATGAGGTCCTTGTCGATCTGCTCGGCGTCAAAGCCCACGTCCTCCTCAACCTCGTTGCGGATGTTCTCAAGATAGCGCTCTGCCAGTCTCAGGCGCTTCTCTGCCGCCGTCTCGTTTTCGTCTTCAGAAGTAGTAGAGCCGTCGTCTGCATCGTCGTCGTCGTCGAAAGTAGGTGCGCCATCATCGTCGGATATGTCGCTGCCGCTGATCGACTCTTCTCGCTGGGAGCGGCGAGCATGCGCGTCTGTGTTGCGCCGTTTGGGGGCCGGCGGCGACCTCGCCGCGCTTCCGTTTCCGTTGTGAGGCTGGTGTGGTGAAGAAGGACGACGACATTGCGGTTGCCGTTTGACCTGCGCAAAAGGAATCCAGGGAGTAGTTTGAGCCAAAAGTGCTCTCTCGTCTTCGCGGTTGCAGGTGGAGCTGAAATTTGATCGGCGAACTTTTTTCTAACGCCGACGCCAAGCTTCACAGCGCCAATGCCATCATGGGTGAAAGAATATGTTTTGCATGCCTTCTACAGACAAGCTTACCAGAATATCATACCACGAAGATTTTCGGGTGTGTTTAGTTTGCCTTGGTGTATGTAATAAATGCGACGCGACACAAATCCATGCACTTTCCCCCTAGTGGTACTTTAGATCGCAAGGCGACCATGTACTTTACATCTAGTGTCTTGGGTGTAGAAATATCACCGAGTTCAGGATGCATGAAAGGGTCCGAGTAATCATTTCAACCTCTTTCCTATGATGCCATTGTACATGATACTCATGGCTCTATCTTCAATTATCATCATCATCCAAGTCCAGGCGATGGCTCTACAGCTTCTGGTAGTCCAACTTGCCCTCCAGCTTCTTTGACTCAGCCATCTTCCGTACTGCCTTGTTGAAGTCGTCCTGGTTGATCGAGTCTCGGTAGTCTTTGATGGCGAAGAGACCACTGTGGTGGGTTAGCCATACTGTAATCATACGGGAAGAGGTGCTTACGCTTCTGTGACAACGTTACGTAGATCGGCACCGTTCATGCCATCGCTCATCTTCACAATGCTCTCAAAGTCAATCTCCCCATCTGTCACTACGCTGGCAGAGTGGATCTTGAGAATCTCGAGACGACCCACTTCATTGGGTAGGGAATCTCGAGCTTACGGTCAAGACGTCCGGCGCGGAGAAGAGCAGGGTCGAGCGTGTCTGGTCGGTTTGTGGCCATGATGATCTTGGTCTGTCCTAGGTAGTCGAAGCCGTCGAGCTGGTTTAGCAGCTCCATGAGAGTCCGCTGAATTTCACGATCTGCCGAAGTCCCCTCAGAGAAGCGTCGTCCACCAATAGCGTCGATTTCGTCCATGAAGATGATGCAGGGCTCATGCTCCTTTGCGTAACCAAACATCTCGCGGATTAGTCGCGCCGACTCTCCAATGTACTTGTCGACGATGGCCGAACTGACCACCTTGAGGAAGTTGGTCTCAAGACTGCTCGCCACAGCGCGTGCCAATAGTGTCTTACCAGTGCCCGGCGGTCCGTAGAGCAACACTCCCTTTGGTGGTTTGATGCCTACTCGCAGGAAGAGCTCTGGATTCTTCAGCGGCAGTTCAATCACCTCACGTAGTTCTCTGATCTGCTCGTTGAGACCACCAATACCGCCAAAGCTAACCTGCCCCGGGTCTTCGAGCGACATGTTGTAGACGAGCGGATCGACTTCACGGGGGAGCATGCATTATGGTAAGCGTCGTCATATCCAGAGCCACACGTGTGCCTTGCTTGAGCTTGGCCTTGTCGACCTTTGACCGGCATCCCACGACGTAACGGGGCCCCGAGGATGCCTTGACAATGACTGCGGGGACATTAGTGTGGCGTCTCTTGAGCTCATGCAAACGCATACGTACATCGTTCCTCGTCCAGCTGCTTCAGTACCTCTCCTATTATCTGGCCGACGCTCTGCAGCGCCTTGATGTTGTCCTCTGATACGTCAAAGTCGTGCTGGAGGCCTTTGATGTCCAGTCGCAGCGCCTTGAGCTTGGCCTCCCATTCTCTCGACTCAAGCAGCTTGGACTTGTAAGCTTCGAGGGCGTGTTCGCGCTCTTGGTCGCCGCTTCCGCTCATGGTGAGGTTGTGCGGTGGGTGTGAGTGTAGTTGTGATGGAGGATGAGGGCGGGAGGCGGTAATGGCGAGGCGGCCGGGCTTGGTGCGGAATCGAGATGGTGGTGTATCAGTATACGCAGTCAGTGATAGCGAGTATCAACCTGGGCTGGGGTCAAAGGTTGGAGCGCGAGATGTCCGTGGTGACGGCGATGATGTTCGGTGATGTCGTTGGTGTTGTTGCGGAATGCGGGAGACTGTCCGAGAAAGTGAGAGCGCGTCTGGTCGGAAGCTCCGACCCTGCATCCTTGAGCTTGCGACAGCCGATCCGCCCACGACAAACTCACTGCATCGTCATGATGGAAATCGATGGATCACAGTCGCCGAGCAAGATGAAGCGCTCGCGTGCTGACATGGAGGCTGACGGCGCCGTCTCTGCCAGAGAAGCTGCTGCCCAAGTCCAAGACGGTATTGCCAATCCGCGCCCCACGCGCACCAACTCCCTAACATTCTCTTAGACGATACATCCTCCGACGACGATGACTTTGGGCCGGCCCTCCCGTCCTCAGCGCCCAAGAGGAAAAAGCGCAAGTTGCCGTATGAGAAGCTCTATGTCGCTGCCCTGCCCAGCGCAACCCGCTATTCCAAATCACTCATGCACCGCGAGCAACTATGCTTTACCACTTTGACCCCCCACACCGACTTCCTCATAACAAGCTCCGTTGACGGCGTGGTCAAGTTTTGGAAGAAGGACTTTGGCGGTATAGAGTTTATCAAGGAGTTCAAGGCGCACAATGGCGAGATCAAGTCTGTCAACGTGAGTGCCGATGGCCGTAGTTTTGCTACTGCAGGCGCCGACAAGACGATCAAAATCTTCGACGTTGTCACCTTCGACCTCCTGGCCATGCTGAGCGTCGACTACACACCTAGGGCGGTTTGCTGGCTGCACGGCCGAGGCGCAAGCTTTCCCCAACTCGCCGTCAGCGCCGAAGAGAATAGTTGCATCTGCATATACGATGGCAGGGGGGAAAACCCGGAGCCGCTACAAACGCTGAAGAGCATACACAGGGCGTCGGTCAGCATAATGGCGTACAACAATGAATTCGACTGTGTCGTGAGCGTCGATCAAGGGGGCATGGTGGAATACTGGAGACCCAATGGAAACTATGAAAAGCCAGACAACGTATGGTCGCTGAAGAGCTCCACGAACTTGTTCGAGTTCAAAAAGTCAAAATGTGTGCCCTCGTCGCTTACCATATCCCCTACTGGGAAGCAGTTTGCGACCTTTTCCTTTCCGGATCGCAAGATCCGCATCTTCGATTTTGCAACGGGCAAACTCTATAGGACATACGATGAATCTATTGAGACTATCACCAGCATGCAACAGGCCGGTACCGCTGTCCAGCATCTAGAAGACATGGAGTTTGGTCGACGGATAGCCGTCGAGAGAGAGCTTGACCAGCCCACGACAAGGGGTCGCATGAATGTCATATTTGACGAAACGAGTAATTTCATTTTATACGGCAGCATGTACGGCGTCAAAGTCATCAACACATTGACCAACAAGCTCGTGAAGCTGTACGGCCAAGAAGAATCCATCCGGCCGCTATGGCTGTGTCTCTACCAGGGCCAGCCAGAGAAGAAGGGTGTTGTCACAGTCGAAATGGCAGCAAGCGAGAACCCACTACTCCAAGAAGCCGAGGCGAGAGACGCTATGCTGGTCTCGACAGGTTCTGGCAAGGTCCGCTTCTACATGTACACCAATGATGCCAGCGCTACCAAGTCGACTCGTGACGTGCAGAACGAGAAGCCCCGTGCCGCCGCCTCGAACAAACAAAAGGACGACAAAGCGCTTGCAGCAACGGGTACTACGGCCATTCTCCACACTACCTACGGCGACATTACCATCCGTCTCTTCCCGGACGCGGCACCCAAGGCCGTGGAGAATTTTGTCACGCACGCACGCAACAACTATTACAACAACGTCATCTTCCACCGCGTAATCCGCAAGTTCATGATACAGACCGGTGACCCACTTGGCGACGGCACCGGCGGAGAGAGTATCTGGGGCAACGAGTTTGCAGACGAGTTCTCCAACTTGAAACACGACAAACCCTATACGGTGAGCATGGCGAATGCTGGGCCAAATTCAAACGGAAGTCAATTCTTTATTACTACTGAAAAAACTGTAAGTTTCCATCTCTCTCTCTCTCTCTCTCTCTCTCTGTCCGTCTCTCTCTCTTTCTCTCATCATCTATCAGTCCGATGGCGAAGCGGCACGCTGACTGTGACATACATATAGCCCTGGCTCGACAACAAGCATACCATCTTTGGACGAGCGATCGCAGGCATGGATGTTGTTCACAAAATCGAGAACACCAAGGTATACAAGGAGAAGCCGGAGGAGGATATCAAGATTATCAGCATCTCCATCTCTTAGGAGTGCGAGCGGCAAGACAATGGACTTGATAGTCGAATGCGTAGGGCATTCCCGTTGTTCCTTTTGAAGTGGAAGAATGGTGCAGTACCACGCATTGCATAGCTTTGATACCTAGTTGCACATCAAGAAATGCAAGTATAGTAGGGACGAACCAAACTACTACCCTGCAAGCATCACGTTTACTGTAAAGTCTGCAATTTCGATACATTAACTCGTACCCATTATTCTCCCCATCGACATACTGCGCAGGATTCAATACGTGCTCGTTTGCCTAAACGACTGGTCTAGGATGAACGCAACAACTACGTCTCAGGACAACTCAAGACGTCATCCCGTGACATAAGAAATACAACCAAACGCCGCCTAAGCCATGCGCCTAGACCCGCTATATAATTCAAACGACGCCTGACAGTAATAAGAAACTGCACATCATCGCTGCCCAAGATCCTGGTATCATATGCGAACGCGTGCGAGTGCGCCAAAGCCCTCCATGAGGCGCCATTATCCCCAACTAGGCAGAAAAAAACCCCCAAAGCAAACCTATACAAGCAAACCAAAGTGGCGTGCAGACCATCCCATTCCTAGACGCCAGTAAATGTAAAGTTGCTTGCGAACGTGTAGAAATTCTTGCTCTACACGACTACTTCGCAGCACCTTGGGAAGGCGAGCTGCGACCGACGGAGTGTGGTGCGGGCGCACTAGTAATGGAAGTGCGCTTCTGTGTCCTGAGCGCGTCAAGTTTTTTCTTGAGCGCTCGCTGACGGCTTCTCATCTGCTCGAGAACTGTGACGGTTAGCGGCATTCCCCTCAGAGGACACTGTAGCGGCACTTACGCTTCTGAATCGAGCGTCGATCTTCGCCATCGAGACCATTGATTTCCTCAGCATCAGCCTTGTCGTTGGGCGAGTCTTCCTCTTCTTCCAAGACAGCTTGAAGCATTGTAATGGCAGTCCAGTAATTGATATCACAGTCGGCCAAGTTGTGTCCAGTGAGTTCGTCAATAGCTGCCTGGCGGCTCATCTCTAGGGAGCGGTCGTACAATAGTTTCTCGGCCGTAACGCCAGTTGTAAGCAGGATGTTCTCGGCAGAACCGACCGCAGTCGCAGAGCCAGATGCTGCCGACCGGTTCTGAGGATGACTGGGATGGTCTGTTGGTAGCTGCTGCTGTGCCTGCTTGAGCTTGCGTGCAACAATCTCAGATTTGATACAGCATTCATTGAATCGGTCGCGCATCCACGAGACAACCTGGCCAAGCTTTGCGTTGGTTCGACCTGCTCCGTCGGAGCCACTAGTACGGCGAGTCCGGTTCCAGTAACTCCCGGTTAAGTCCATGGCCTTGTTCAACATTGCCAACGTTTTGACAAAAAGCACTAGCGCTTCCTCAGAGATGATAAGAACAGTATCGGGCGTCAAGTCATCGTCGTCATCATCGTCATCCTCAATCACATCACTACTAGGCTTGCGAGCAACGCCTGTGGAGCCGATACCTAGAGCTGGATCGCTTGGTGCAACTGGGACGAGCTGGCTGTACTTGACTTCGGCGAAACCATAAACAACGTGACTGAGCTGCGCCAGATCCTCAATCCTCTTCACAGTGGTCATGTCCTCGTCCTTGCCAACCACTTTGCCTCCGTCGCCGACTAGCAGCATGCTGCTTTGTGCAGTCGGATACGCTGGAAATGCGGAATAGCCCTGTGGGGGAGATACGCCCTTCATAACAGGTGGCGACAGACCAAGCCCTCGAATGTTGACCATGTTCATAGCCTTGGATAGGGCGGAAGTAGCGGTTTCGAAACTTGGGCGATACTGTCTCCGGCTGTAAGAAGCTGTGCGTTGGTGCGTAATGGCTGGCTTTTGTTGGATCTGAATAGCTTTGGAGGGGACTGCGCCAGTGGTCGATGTTGGAGACCCTTGTGTTGTCGAACGTCGCTTCATAGCGGCCTCTCGGTGAATGGGACGATCTCGCTGTGTTTGCGGGCTGTTAGCAATCTCGTCTGCGAGTGCATCAATCTCCACACGGCGCTTCTCTACAAAGACAAAGCCCTCATCCAACGCGTTATCTTGTGCGGCTCGTTCTGCGGCTTCTTTCAGTACGTTAGCTTCAGCTCTCTGTGGGATCCGCTCGCGTTCAAAGTGCTCCTTGAGGCCGGTTGGTGTCGGTGCTTGCTCATCGCGAGAATACTTGCGCCTGTGGCTGATAGTAGTAGCTGCGGCGGTCTGATCTTGCAGTGTCGCGGTACGTCCCGGTGCGGTTGCAGCGTTGGTAAGAGTGGGTCGGCGGTGTTCGCGAGTTGAAGTGCGTTCCTCGCTAGGATCAATCGGGGCGTTGCTGGCTCTTCGTGCAGAAAGATGTTGCGGCGGAGTGCTCGAGAAGTTACCGGAAACGGGTCTGGAGCTAGGCCGTGAAGGCGGTGTTGTGCCAAGGGTAGTCGTCCTGTCTCTGGGCAAGGGCGAGTAGGGGCTGTCAGCAGTTCTTGAGTCGATCTCAACAGGCGCTTTCTGTAGTCGCTTGGGTGGCTCGATCGGTGGCTCTAGTACAGAGGTTTGCATACGTTCAGAAGCTTGCATGGAGCCAGGAAGGTCTTCGTCCACCATATTTGGGATTTCATCGCGAATAACCGGGTCTGAGAAGAAATGCTCGTAGGACATACGCTCAGTTGGCTTTCGCTTCAAGAGTGCGCGGATGAGGGTCTTCATAGCCCTGCTGCTGACGAGACCTTCTGGAAATCGGACCTGGTCCTTGCGCTCTTCGATCTTGCGCAGCAACTCTACATGGTTGTTCGCTCTGAAAGGTGGTCGAGCACACATCATTTCGAAGAGAACAGTTCCCACGGACCATAGATCAGCCTTTGCATCGTACTTTTCGTATCGCAGAATCTCTGGCGCCATGTAGAGGGGAGAGCCGCAGAGGGTTTCGGCCAACGAGGTAGTCGGCAGAATCCTAGCGAAGCCGAAATCAGCAATCTTGAGCATGGGCAAAGAGGCGATGCCAGTAGCGGGTATCAAGGAATTGGCACTGGCGGCTAGAGGCATGCGTTCCAGAGTGCCACTCTGCGAGTAGAACATGGATGACGGGTTGAGGAGCAGGTTCTGGGGCTTCAGATCACGATGGATGTAGTTCTTGGACCGCAGGAACTCGAGCGCGCTCGCCATCTGCTTGGCAAAGTGGCGGACGACGACCTCATGTAGGCCGCCCACGGTTGGGTTGGGGTACTTTTCTATCATGCGCTGGGTCTGTGGGTGGTTGACGAGATCAGATCGCTTCTTGATGAAGGCTGACAGGTCGCCGAGTTCACAGAACTCCATGATGATGTGCATGCGAGAGGGCGTCTCATGGCAGTCGATGAGCGACACTATGTGCGGGTGGTGCAGACTGCGCAAGATTGTGATTTCCGAGACGAGGTTGTCTTTGAGTTTCTTGTTCAGTTTGGTCATGTTGACCGACTTGATGGCGACCGACTGCCGTTTCTCCTGTACAGGGACGTAGTTAGCACTCGATGCTCGCTCGGGGAGCAAGGGTAGCACAACATACGATGTGAATGCCACGATAGACTTCGGCGAAGCTACCTTTGCCAATATGATGCAAGCGCTTGAACTTGCCGATAATCTGCTCCGAGCCCGTGGCAGCGGGCGACGACGTCGACGGCGATGCACCCGACCGCCGTGGGGCGGGCGGGTTTGAAGGTGTAGCCATTGTAGGCGGCGCTGGCTGAGAAGCCGGGCCCGGACGAGGCTGCTGGAGTCTATGTAGCCAGTCGTCAGCTACCAGCGAAGATGCGGATACAGGGTAGCCGTGAGGGCGTTTGACATGGGCTGTCGTCGTCGTCGGGCTATCGATAGTGGTGAGGGATGGATGATGGTCGTGGTAGTGAACGCGACGGCGGCGGCAACGGGGATGCAAGGCGCGACGAGTAGACGAGCGAGGAAGATATCAGATTGGACAGAAGAAAGCAGAGCGGTAGAAGGAAGTGGGAGATTAGGGGAGCAGGAGAATGAATGCAGCAGGATAGCAGGCAGTAGTCAGTAGGCGGTAGGCGGTAGTCGAGGCGTGGGACATCTGGAGTAGTCGTGGTTGATGCACGTGCGATAACGCGCGCGTGCTCGCCGCTAGCTAGCTAAGAAAGTGCACTACCTTACAACAGTCCTACTACGACTACAAAACATGAGTCAAAGTCTGTTCAATCTACAGTTAGTACGCCCCCGTACATGCTCATCGGCTTATACAGGTTTGCATGTTATAGCATGTGGTGGAAGAGTTGTAAAGCGCAGAGTCCGGAAGCATATCGCTGGCTTAATCTGCGCGACGATAAGCGTGAAGCGCCATTAGCCCCTCATCTGGCCGTCGGGATGACCTGCACCGGCATTGCATCTTCTCCCCCATCTCTGACGTAACTCCCTCGAGGCTGGAGATGCAAGTCATACTCCCCTGCGCAAATGGCCATGTGAACGGCATTTTAGTATACCAGACTATCTACGGCGTACCTGCGTCCCGCCTGATGCGGCTGAATCCGTTGCCTACAGCCTGACACCCCTCACAAGAGCCCATAGTATGACTGGCACTATCACATTGTCGTTCCCGCCTGTGAGCACCGCCTCGTTGAGGCTTGCGCCCGTCGCGCATAGACCCGCCTTACCCGCCGTGAGCAATGCGTCCTGGACCCACTCGCCCGTCGTCTTCTGCCCTGCCTGACCACTATCCCATCCAACGTGAAGCCAGACTCTACTCACCACGAGCCCAACCGACACTGCAACTGCAAACGCTAAGGAGCCCTCAAGTGACTTTCCGCCTGCCCACGGCCATTTCCGCCGTCCGTAGCGGCGGCCGATGAGAGATGCCGCGGCATCGCCCATGCCTACACATACCACCCCTGCCACCATACTCACGTCCCTATCTTTGACCTCCCAGCCTTGCCAGGGCTCGTCGCCATCTCGGTCTACACCTGCGAGCGATAGCCAAAGTGGTATTGCGCATCCAATCAAGAGGAAGATGTGCGACACTACCACTGGGCCCCGGAGATCGCGACCGTCCACATACGGTGTGAGGAACCTGGCAATGGGCTTGGACAGCGGCGGCAGCTGCGAGGCGCGAATCAGATCCAGAAGGAGAAATATCGCAAGCACCAGCGCAAGGGCCAGCGCGACAAAACATGGGTCGATGAAGATGGTCGGAAGAAGCATCGCGACCATGGTGCCATGGAACACCTTTCTGCGTGTGTCGACTTCTACAACTGCGGAAAGCGAGAAGACTGCAATGAGACCAGCAAAGATGGTTCCAGCACAGTACAGACTCAGCAAGAGACGCGTGTTTGCTTCGCCCAGCACTAAGCAACGGACATATTCCGCAGGTGACAGATGCTGTGCGGACTCGAGCATGTCGTCAGGGTCCAGTCTCGATGGCAGAGGGACCCACCAGTCCAAGTTCCACTGGAATACTTCCCATCGCACGCGCGGTACATTGCCAAAAAGGTAACCGATGGCCCATCCAAACGGTTCGTGGTGGTGAAGAGCATGTTCGCCGATACTATACCGGATTGGTCCAAGTATCAAAGCGACTACAATCACATAGAAGTATCCCGCGTACAGCCATTTCCTCGTGGTGGCTTCGGTAGGCGTGAGTGACAGGTAAGACTGCACAATTGATCTCGATCGCCTTCGGTTCGAATATCGATGTTTTGACTCGTGGTCTTCAGCAGTGAGGACTGGAAGGGTATTCCTACGCTTACGTCCACTGCTATGAGTGGCTTCTTCGCCAGCATTCGGCTGCTGGAAGCTCGTGTTTGTCGCTTCAGCAGCAGATCGCGGCTCGTCGCCATTCATGTAAAGTCTGCTGTGTTTCACAGAATCTAGAATGTTGACTTTCAGGCTCTTGGTCTTGTGAAGAGGATTTTCGAATGTAGGTTCTTCTTCGTCCGCATCACTGTCACTCACGTTTCTCACAGAACCACTCCCACCGCGCTTGGACCGCAGGCTGTGGTTCAGGACCTGCAAGAAATTCTGTCGAGCTCGGATGACTTGACCAGCATGTCGAAGCCTCCATCGTGGAATGCGTGCAAGCGCTACGCCCCACTTCAGGATCTTGCCGCAAAGCAAGAAAACACCCAACCCGCCCAGCCACAACAAGACGGTGAGTATGGTTGCTTGAGGGGTATCCGAGAACAACAGAAGGTTGATGAGCCCAATGGAAAGCAGATGCAATTCTGCTGGTAGGAGGCTCGTCGTGGTGAGATAGTACAGCGGCGGTAGTAGCGCCTGATGCAGGGGAAACAACGTCACCAGAAGTTCTGGGTCTAGACCTTGGTTAGGCGGGGGTAACTTGAGTTTGTATGGTGTCTGTGCAAACAACCGAGAGGGTATATCGGTGTTCTCGGCAGCGATCAGGGGCATGATGGACACCAGCCAATGCAGAGGAGAATAGCCCAAGGTAGCGCTCCTGAATGGAACAAGTCTGGCTGGTAAAGCGGCTAGTCCAAGCAACATGTTGGGTAGAAGGGGCTTTGACGATGAGGCAAACAGTGATATCGCAATCAGGACGGGCAATATTGGGGGGTAGAGTATAGTGGCTGGATCGAAGGCGGCTGGTAGATGTATTTGACGGCCAAGCCGGAGTTGAGAGTGATTTCTCCATGAGTAGTACAGAAGCCGAAGCGGATATAGCCCCAAAACGCTAGCCATGACTGCAACATGCGTCAACAACTCTACTGGACACAGGTTAGCATACTTTGGCACATGCAAAGGGAGGCAGACTGACCTCTATGCCATGCCAGCAGCTTGCCCCAGCAGTCGCAACCGCGGACGGCGAGGACGGCAATGCCTGCGAGCAACGCAGTCTCGGTCGTTCTCCTGACCAGCTCGTTGCGCCGCCGTTGGAGATATTTTTGCCTGGCTGCCCTCGCTTCGTCGTCACTATGGTATACATCTCCCTTGCGCCTCGTCTTGCTGGTGCGGGTGAAGTAGCCCTCGGAGAGCTTTCTCCCCTCGTCGTCGATTTGTGTGGGAGTGAGAAGGGGACTCGCCCATTCCTCTGTTCCTAATGACCGCGAATCACGAAGGCCCTTGTGCGGTCGTAGGGGAGGAGCAGGTAGTGCCTTGATAAGGCTACAGCCCTCGTCGTCAGCCTCGGTGCCGCTTTCGCTTGGTGACTGTGATGCCGTTTTCCTACGTGTCCTGCCGTCGTTGTCATGCATGGTATTGTCCAAAGGCCGAGGCGGGGTTCGCGATTGCGATTGCGAGTGCGGAGGAGCGTCATGCGCCGGATCTGGCGACTGTCTCCGTATCTCGTCTCTGTGACGCAAATACGGGTGGGGTGAGCGGCGGAACTGCTGGAGCTCTTCGATGTCGTCGAGCGCAAGCGCGTCTGCGGGTGCTGTCTCTTGCGCCATGATGGCCCTAGCTCTGTTCTTTGTGCCTGCACGACTATGGGAAAGTCGTGCGACACAATTGTCGAATGTCTATCGTGAATGCACGTACATGCACGTCATACGAGTCGACAGTGGCGCGGAAGTCGGCAGCAGTCGTTGCGCTTCCAAACTGGCGATTCTCACATGTTCGGCTGCTGGCACGTTCAGAAAGGCCGACGTAACCTTCTCTCATGTCCCCACTAGGGGGTTAAGGATTACCCAGGTAGCCACCTACAACGAAGCTCCTTCTATACAAGTTGTACAAAATCCTCTATGCAGGGGTAAATATCGTCTTGTGTTTATCTAGTTTCGTAAGACAAGACACTGTAAATACCTTTAGGGTAGCTTTTGCTAGATGCTTTGTAGTCCTCAACCGGCTACATCAGCGTGAATCATCCTGTCGAACATTGAAAAAGAAAAAAACTTGTCGTGTTTGTTGGGTACACAATGTATTGATGGCGCAAGAGTATCTTCTGTTTTCTCTATCTATTTGTACAGCCATCTCTCAAGGCAGTCCCCCAAACATTCCGCTCCTACTGCAGGTACTTGTGTTCCTGTAGCCATGTCTTGACGTCGTCCGCATCTCTCTCGAGCCATGCGGCTTTGGCGCTGATGGCGTCAATGCTCTGAGACAGCGCCATGTCAAAGCCCTTGGTGCTCTTGCTCTTGAAGAACGCCTGGATGTCCTCTATGTGTTCCCGGTGAGTGAAGCCCGATGTCGTAATGGCAACAACCGAACTTAGCATGCTCAAGCTGGGGGGCAACCTTCTCTCCAGCTCCTCCCAGTTGTCCTTGACCCATTTCCAAAGCGCGTGACAGCCCTCTGCGTGTGACCTCAAGGCTGCAATGGGCAGATAGATATCCTGGCCTTTGACCTCATCGCTGAGAGCCATGGCGAGCGTGCGCTGGATGAGCTCTGGCGACTTGGCACGACCAAGCGCACGAAGAGCCGAGTTACGCTCGTCGCTCGTGGCAGCATTTCGTGTCTCGTTGACAATGACGTCATACTATGGATGATTAGTTTAAGTTTCACATGTCACAGTACAAGGACTCACCTCTTCTGGCCCACCATTCGCCAAAACAATGGCGTATACGCTGCCGCGGATGTTGGGGTGGATGGCAGACTTGTCGCCTGCCTTGAACTTCTCAAACATGTCGAAGGATGCCTTGATAATCTTCTCGTCTCCAGCGATACCGGCAGCACCAAACATGAGACCCTTGAATTGTTGTTCGATATGGCCATCCGTCTCATTGAATGTCCATCCCAGCTCATGTGCCTTCTCTGCGCTAAGCTCCAGTTGGAACTTCTTCAGAGCATCTCTGATCTTCTGGTCCTCGAACATCCATGCGCCTCGGAGGGAACCAATGCGACCGGTGATTTCTCCCCAGACAACGAACTCTGCCTCGTGTTTGAAGCTGTCCAGAAGCGAGAGTATGCCAGACGTCTTTTGATAGCCAGACGCGGCCAGCGAACCAGCATCGGCAATCATACCAGCTCTGTCCTCAACAGTCAAGAGGCCCTCCTTGGCCGAGATTCCAAGCTTCCGTAATCGCTCTGGCGTGTACGAAGTTCGGTAGAGGCCAGAATGGTCTGCGTTAAGCTTGAAGAAATCGAGATCCTTGAGCTTGAAGTCGGCTTCGCGGTCGAAAAGCGTCAAGTCTTCGTCAACCCCTTCTTTCGTCCGCAGGGCGAGAAATACTGGGTATAGAGTTTGGTCTTCTTCTGGCTTGACGTCGGCTGTACGGAGGAAGCGGTTCTGCTTCAGATGGATAGAGTCGGTGCCCTCAGTGACGGTAACGACTGGGAATCCGACCTTTTTGGTCCAAATGTCCATAACCTTGCCAACATCTTTGCCACTGGCATCAGCCAAGGCAGCCCACAGGTCACCAGTCTCTGTGTTGCCATAGGCGTGCTTTTTGAGATAGCGCCGAATGCCCTCCATGAAAGTGTCCTCTCCGACATATTTGGAGATCATGCGAATGACACTGGAGCCCTTGGAATAGGAGATGGCATCAAAAATCTGGTTGATCTCGTCTGCCCGCTTTACGGGCACCTCAATGGGATGGCTGCTGCGTAGAGAGTCGAGCGAAAGTGCGCTAGCCAGGTTGTCCGTAACATAGCCTTCCCAGACCTTCCAGTCAGGGTAGAAAACGTTGCAGGAATACCATGACATCCAAGTTGCGAATCCTTCGTTGAGCCACAAGCCATCCCAGAAGTCCATGGTCACGAGATTGCCGAACCATTGATGTGCGAGCTCGTGCTGCACCGTCTCGGCAACGCGCTGCTTGGTAGCCGCACCGCTGACCTTTTCGTCGATGAGTACGTCGA
This sequence comes from Alternaria atra, assembly GCF_907166805.1. Classification (NCBI taxonomy): domain Eukaryota; kingdom Fungi; phylum Ascomycota; class Dothideomycetes; order Pleosporales; family Pleosporaceae; genus Alternaria; species Alternaria atra. The sequence goes on from NW_025091333.1 coordinate 1,307,081, forward strand.
CAACACGATAGGTGACGAGGCCCCAGTTTTCCATGGCGCCTGCACTAAAGTCGGGGATGGCGACCATGTCCATCTTGGGCAACGGGAAGGGACTGTCAAAGGTTTTCTCGTAAAACTCCAGCGTCTTTGCCGCCAGCTCAAGAGAAAAACGGCCGTGCTCAATGTCTCGGTCCTTTGGAGCATAGACTCGCACAGGGACGCGGAAGTTGTTCGTCTCGATATAGTTGAGCTCACCAACGATGAAGCACAGGAGGTACGTCGACATGAGGGGCGTCGGGCTGAAGGTGACGGCCTTGCGCTTTCCGCCCGAGACGGCGCTGTCGACCTGTTTCTCCGACGCCACGTCCATGTTGCTGAGGCAGGTCATCTTCTCGTCGGCGATGAGGGTGACGGTGAATTTGGCCTTGAGGGCCGGCTCGTCGAAGCAAGGAAACGCCCGCCTGGCATCCGTAGGCTCCATCTGGGTCGTCGCCATGTATGTGGTGGAGCCGTCGGCGGCCTTGAAGGACGAGCGGTAGAAGCCGGCCATGTTGTCGTTGAGGACTCCGGAGAAGGTCATGGTGAGCTTCGCCTGGCTGCCGCCGGGGATGGTCTGGTCGAAGCTGACCTTGGTCGTCTGCGCATCGTCGTCGGTGGTGACATTGGGCGATTCGGTGATGACCTGCTGGCCGGCAGTGACCTTGGTCGAGTGGATCTTGAGCTCGTTGGTGTTGAGGGAAATCGAGGTGGTGTCATCGACGACGTCTAGACTGGCGGGGGTGTCAGCGGGGTGTTTTCTCGTACAAGACACACATGTGCATACTCGATGGTGACGGTGCCTTGGTAGGTGAAGTTGGCAAAGTCCGGCTCTAGCGTCAGGTCGTAGTGGATGGGCTTGACATTGGCGGGCAGCACCTCGCGGCCCTTGGTGATGTCTATGGACGAGTGGCCCTCTGCGCCAAAGTGCTTGCACATGTTTCGTCGGTGAGAACAGTGCCTGACAGTGACAAAGGCAGGGTGTCGGGATGGTGGAGGGGAACGAAGTGATGGTGTCGACGATGTAGCGGGGTAGCGGGAGAGGCGAGAGGTTGGCGTGAGCGTGTGCAAGAGCGTCCGACGTGGCTTCAGTCGACTGGGACTGTAGCAAGGAGTGATGAGTCTTGACACCAGAAGACGGCCATGATGGGTGAAGCGGTGCATCTAGCTTCTCGTGTGCTGTGGTGCGACGCGTGCACACAATACCAAGGAACCCTGGAAGCACAGAAGATGCCCAAGCACACTAACACAATAGTAGTTCCTAAAGGTATTCACAACCCTCTTACTTTATCAGCACGCTGCTTTAGAAGCGCACAGAGCGAGACGGGCCGTGAGCGTCTTTCATGGTCTCGTGCCCCTACGCGGACTAGTGCTCCGCTAGTGGGTATTTAAATCTCGCGTTTTCGATTTTTTTTCCCCTTCAACACGCAAGAAAGTCCTCCCAGCGTCACCCTCTCCGCAGAGACGCTGTGTGTTCTGGCAATACTGCCAGTTCTTGCTAGAGAAGAGCTAGCCCTCGTTTGAGCCCTTTCGCAATTCCTGCATGAGTGAAAGGGTATAGAAGTAGGGTTACATAATATCGCTGTGCATATGGTATCGTGCTGTCAATGTTGGACAAAGGAAGTGGCGCATTCGTAAGATGTGCTTTTGGTTCGAACAAGAGTTTCGACTTGCATCTTGTTATCATACGAAGACGCCTGCTTTTGATACATCGTTCACAAGACTGCAATACATACACTCTGCAGGATACGTTATCAGTAGGCGCAAGTCTCTACAAGTACAAAACTCGGTAAATACCTTTGGGGTACTATCCATGGTATAGATTCTAAAGAGTGTGCTTCTTCGTATTTACTGCCTTTGCCTTTCGAAGCCATGTATGCTCGGTTAGAGATGGTCCTGGAACAGGTCATGTGAAATCATTTTCCCATGCACGACGGCAGGGAGCGAAGGAATATGATTCGCATTACTTACTGCAGCAAGATGTTCTGTAAAGGCATTCGCAGCGCTTAGTGTGTATGGGCTAATAGAAGACAAGACAATGTTTACTTGTATCTAAAGTATTCAATTAAACTCATGAGGAATGGGCCTCTTTGTAGCTGCTTAAGACGCCCTATGCGACACGAATTCCGTCATGCCCTGCTAATGATAGGATGCTGTGCACATGAAACCCAGATAGGGCTAATAGTTGCACTATGCTCAGGTGGACGTCCATGTCTCCGGTCATGACTGCTCCGACGTGGATGTAGAGGCAAGAGCGGCCAATCGCGACTGCCCTAAATTATGTGAGCAACTAGCCTGCCACCCGGACGCTAGTAAATTGGAGACGAACAACTCGACGACGAACTCTACCCACCCCATCACCACCACCGACAACCATTGCTCCACTCTCCCTCCTGCTTCGAGCCAGCTTTACATGACCATGTTGGCTCGCTCAGCACTGCGCACGGCACGCTCCGGCGCCGCCACTGCCCGCAATGCCTCCAGCAAACCGGTACGCCTCCCGCATGGCCCAACACACCCCGACAGCTCGCGCGAGCTTCATCGACGCCATCTCTGGCCGGGTTGCAATGCTCGAGCCTGCCCCCGCTTCAATTGAATAACCTGGCTGACGGAATGGGTGATACAGCGCTTCGCCTCGACATGGACCTCTGCCGACGGCGCCGCCTCGGCATGGAAGAACAACGCCCTCCCCGCAGGCGCTACCATCTTCGCCGTCGGTTCGACTGCCTGGTACTGGCACCTCTACGGACGCCAGGTCGATGCCATGACGCCAGCGGAAGAAGGGTGAGTGCGCCTGACATGGTCTGGCCTGCCGAGATATGCTGACCCTATGCTTCCACAGCCTTCACCCAACCCAATACCCATGGGAGCACGAAAAGTGGTCCAAGACCTTCGACCATGGAGCGTACGTCCTCCCTGCCATACCGCACATGCGCACCCCCTAACCTGTCGCAGTCTCCGCCGTGGTTTCCAGGTCTACCGCGAGGTCTGCGCCTCCTGCCACTCCATCTCCCGTGTGCCTTACCGCGCCGTTGTCGGCAAGTTCATGACGGTTGATGAGGCCAAGGCGCTTGCCGAGGAGAACGAGTACGACACAGAGCCCAACGACCAGGGCGAGATTGAGAAGCGCCCCGGAAAGCTGTCCGACTACATGCCCGCGCCCTACAAGAACGACGAAGCCGCCCGCGCTGCCAACAACGGTGCTCTGCCCCCCGATCTATCGCTCATGGTCAAGGCCCGCCACGGTGGCTGCAACTACATCTTCAGCTTGTTGACCGGTTACCCCGAGGAGCCGCCTGCTGGTGCCGTTGTCCAAGAAGGCCTCAACTTCAACCCCTACTTCCCCGGCACCGGAATTGCCATGGCCCGTGTTCTGTACGACGACCTGGTTGAATACGATGACGGTACCAAGGCTTCGACTTCGCAGATGGCCAAGGACGTGGTCGAGTTCCTCAACTGGACCGCTGAGCCTGAGATGGACGACCGCAAGAAGATGGGCTGGAAGGTCCTCGCTGTCACCAGTGTTTTGTTTGCGCTCAGTGTCTGGGTCAAGAGGCAAGTTCCTGCACCTCCGTCATCTTACACACAACTAACAACTATGACAGGTACAAGTGGGCACCGCTAAAGACGCGGAAGATTGTCTACCAGCCACCGCCAAACAAGAGCATCCTCGAGCACGTTCCCAAGCCAAACAACTCCGGCAAGACGAATCAATAAACATTGAGTGGTGTTCCATTTGCGCTGTTCAGGAGAGCGGGTAGAGGAAGCGTGTGTTCTATATCGTGTACATTGCCAGGTACTTCCAACAATCAGATTTCTTTGCCTCGTGACATGCAGTTCCCTGTCCCTCACGCCGCTTATTTTGAAGATACTTGTTTATCAATCTCCGTAAGATAGTTTTCTCGCAAACTCAGTAGCATCAGCTATCCCATCATGTATAGCCTTTGACCGTAGCTCTACTTCTCCAAAATAATTAGGCTCGCTGACCTGACTAAACTCCAACGATTTGAACAACCTGAGGCTCTGGGTGTTGTCTTTGTCAATCTTGACTCTCAGGTAGCTTAGAGACTTGAGCTTGTCCATGTCGTTTGTACCTGTTGCATACTCCTCCAGAATGCTTCGCAGCGAGGTAGATATATACCAGATGAATGCCTGCAACGCTTCTTTTGCAAGCCCCTTTCCTCGCGCGCCAGGCTGGGCAATCATAATTTCCAACTCGCCAACCGCGTCCACCTTTCCAGTCTCGTGACTGTCTTGCTGCCCTATATCATCATCGCATTCCTCACACGGATACAAAAAGAGGTTCACATCCCCAATCATACGATCGGGTGCATCTTCTGTTCCGGGAGTGACTTTGACCAGGGTGGAATGATTTGATGGTGCTGTCGGTGTGTCCGGTGAGGCGCAGATGATGAAAGTTAATTTATCTGCATCTTGTCGCCACGATGCCTGCATGGCGTACTCTTCCTGAAGCGTTAGCGGCTCGGAAGCGGTGAGCTTCTGCAGTTCCTATGTATCGGTCAGCTATAGGGTGCAGTAGGAAGATGAGAGGTTGTGTAGGCCTTTTGTATACCTCATCTTGCATCCATTCGTGGTATGTGGGGACATGGTGCGAACTGTACGGCACAAGAAGAAGACGGGGTGTGAGGATAGCTGAAAAAAGGTTAGTATTGTGGTATACAGTGAGGTTTTGGTAGTGGGTACCTTGGTTTTCGTTGACTTTCATGTTCGCGGTGATTGTCTTGTAATTTTCTTTACTTTTTAACGTCGTTTTGTTAGCATGAAAAACAGTGAAAAGCTTACATTGGTGGTACGACCAATGGATTTGGTATTCTCACACTGAACCAAGATGTATGTATGCGTGTTGTTTACTCAGGGTCTAATCTTTCACGGCCAATATGCTATGCCGTGTGCTGTTGTATGTAGTTACAGGGTACCAAGGGCGATGATTTACGCCATGGTCAAGTTTATCTGCCCGGACGCCGACAATGTTACGCGATTCAACCGGCAGCCTATAGACTTCCATACAGCCAAATGATTACCAACTATTACAACGTATATTTAGTTCCAGTTCAGAAGGCATGTAGGTCCGTTCTCGAACTGACCAACGAAGGTACAATTTTTGGCCGAACGGCATGAGATGCGGAGCGGGAAAGCATTGGGCAATGCTTGAACGCGACCTGCCTCCATCATGCCGCACTCTTCCATTGAACCGACATCGCATTCTACTAACAATAACTGTGCGCAGTCTCATGGAAATATCCATCACAGATATTGCAAACACGAAGCGCTATGCTGTAGACTGTTAAGATAACCCGACAGGAATGCGCCCAGAGATAGAAACGTGTCCGACGTCAACAACACTGCGCTGCATCACCCACAGCGTCCCGGGACGATCGCCCACACGTCACAAATGGAGCCAACCCGCGTCCTGGTAACAGGAGGCTGTGGCTTCCTAGGCACCGCCATCGTCTCCGCACTCTTAAGCACGAAAAGATACGCCATCACGGTCATAGACGTTAACCCGCCCTCGCTCGGCAGCAACACCTTTACCAACAGCGTACGCTATGTTCGCTGCAACATCATGGACCCATCTTCCCTGTTCAGTGTCTTTTCCGAAGCTCGACCTGCCGTCGTCATCCACACAGTGGGTGTCTTCCCTCTGGGTACGAAGCGCTACTCCATGCGGGGCAAAGGCGCCGTCTTCAAAATCAACGTCGAGGGAACAAGGAATGTTGTGAATGCAAGTAGGGATTGTGGCGCAAGGGCTTTTGTGTACACGAGTAGTGTGACTGTTGTGTTGGATGATTTGGATCGCGATTTCAGGAATGTAGATGAACGTTGGCCCACAGGTCGTGTGCACACGAGCTATGGACAGAGCAAGGTAACCGAGTTTCTCTTTTTTTTTTTTTTTTTTTTTTTCCTATTCTCCTTGTCCATTTCTTGGTGTACGCCTGTTCTATATTCATGTTCTCCATTCTGTATGGAGTTTTCGTGGAAGAAGTTTCCAACTATTCATTTCCATCACACCAAACATTGCTTCCTAGCTACCTTACCTCATCTCCAATCCTGAATCCTCTGCCCACACCTCGAGATGAAAATAAGATAAAACAAAACAAGAAACTCACCTTTAATAGGCACTCGCAGAATCCATTGTTCTCTCCGCAAACACGCACGACTTCGCCACCTGTGCTCTGCGTTCAGCCCCCATCTTCGGCCGCAACGACACCGTCTGCATCCCCACAATACACTCCTGCATCTCTGCGTACCAGACACCCTTCATCCTCGGCACAGGAACCAATCTGCAAGACTTTGTCTACGTCGACAACGTAGCGGACGCACACGTCCTCGCCGTCGGCAATTTGTTGAATTCGCAAACTGCTGCCGGTGAAGCCATGTTCATTACTAACGGCGAGCCCATCACAGCGAGGGCCTTGTGTCTAGCAGTGTGGAAGGAATTTGGCCACGTTCCTGGGTTCCACATCAGGGTTCCGGAGGGATTGACGTGGTGTTTGGGTTATTGTGCCGAATGGGTTAGCTGGATGACGGGAACAGAGGGTGTACTTAGTCGAGGTATCGTGAGTGACGGGTGTCGCGATCGCTATGTTAGCATATCCAAAGCAAGATTGTTGTTGGGTTACAAACCTAGGGTTGGCTTGGAAGAGGGTCTCAAAATCAGTTGTCAGGTAAGTTGAAACAAAGACTGCGTAGGGCGAGCGGATGTGAAGAAGAATAAGGGCTAACTTGACGTAGCATTATAGAGCTAAACTGGAAGGAAGGAAGAAAACTTGACCTGAGAGACACTGGGCTTTGTTGTACCGCATGTAGTCGACCATCTGCACTTCTCCCTCCTGGACAGGAGATGGGTGATGCAAGAGCTGTTGCCTTTACGATTGATGTAAAGAGAATATGTTCAAATGTACTATTTAGTGCCATTGTTCGTCACGCATTGTATGTTTGCGGAAATATTTTCGCAGCACGTTCTTTAGAGCTGCTGTCACTCACTCGTGTTTCTACTCATCTAACCACTTAGTTCACGACTTCTTCGGTCTCGTCAATAATCTCCTCTACAATCTCCTCAATCTCTTCCTGGTGTCCATCATCCGCCTGTCCCGGCGTCTCCCCCTTGAGGGTCGCCAGCTCGAGGTCGGCTCCTTCTTCGCGCAGCCTCTGGGTAACCTCTTCGCGCCACCTGCGCCACTCATCCAGCATCTCGCGGCGAGCTTCCACCACTGCCTTGTTGGCGGAGCTCTTCTTGGCAACGTCTTGCTCATCAAAGACCTTGGAGTAGTTGCGCAGGTTCTTACGGATCTCGGCCTGCTCTTCCTTGGACAGGAGGGTTGGGGGACGTGGGCGCCAGAGGAGCTGCTTGAAGCCTTCAATGGCTTCTTCACGAAGGAGTGTGCCTTTGAAATCGTAGAGATGGTAGCCGTTTTCCATCTAGTGAATGTTAGCAGAAGCAAGAGGACGTGATGGCAATGATACGTACGCGATGACGGAAAGCACTGGCGACGGTGGCGACATAGCGGCCGGTAGGGTCCCATTCGATGTCGGTTACACCGTAGTGCTCGGCTGTATCCATGAGCTGCAGATTGGCGTTGACTTCCTTGTCACCCTTTTCAGACTCCTCCTTTGGCCTGTCGAAGCTCATGTCCCAGAACTCGAGTTCAAAAGACTGTTGAGACTGTAGAGCAGCGACAACGACGAATCGTCCCTTGGGTGACCAGTAGATGGCATTGCTGTTCTTCTTGTCAACGGTTCGGATGTGACGGAAGTTGCCAGGTGCGCCACCCTTGAGCTTCTCCGGGGCGAAGAAAGAGACGGCAGTCTTGGGACCGACGGCAGCGCCCTGAATGACTTCGCCAGTTGTGATGAGCACGAAGCGGTTGCCCTTGGGTTCCCAGGCAAAGTTGATGACAGTGTCCTTGATTGAATCGACAACTTCAACGGGCACACCCTTTTCGCGGACACGGAAGATTTCCAGGTTGGTGGCAAGAGACTTCTTGGACTTGGAGTGACGGTCGACCTTGACGCAGACGTAAGCGGCTTCGGATTGCCAGTGCAGCTTCGCATCCGAGACGTTGAACAGATTTCGGGTGCGCACAATCTCTTTTGAAGGAACGGACATGAGACCGACTTTGGCGGGATTGCTGCCGAGTTCGGGTGTCCAGTAGCAGAAGAGCTGTTCATACGTCTTGATGCCTTCTCTCCGAGGCGTTGCGGGAGCCCATTCAAAGTCCATAACGCCCTCAATCTTGATGGATGTCTTGTCGAGGAGGTTCATGCGCGGCAGCTCGTAGATGGAGATGGACTGGCCCTGAGTCATACGTGCAACATACTTGTCATCGGAGGACCACTTGAATGTCGGCCACTGCAGCTTCTTCTTGACGGGGTTGCCCTCGGCATCGATGCCACCAGGTACGTCGATGGTAGCAAAGGAGCGCAGAGGCTTGCCTGTTGCAATGTCCCAGATGATGTAGTTCTTGCCGTCCTCCTCGAGCGAAAGCGATGGGACGGGGTGGTTCTCGTCGACCTGGAGCGGGCGGTGCGACCAGGTGGTGAGGTACTTTTCGCTGGGGGAGAAGTCAACGAGGTTGACGCCGGGATGAGCGAATCGCTTCTGCCTGCTCCAAGCCTTACCTCCCCACAGCTGAACACCTTGGGCGTGCATAGAGGTGAGGTAGGTTCCCTGGGGCGACCACTGGATGAAGGACTCGGTCCAGTTCTCGCGGTCGACAACCTGCTCGGGCTGGTCTTCCTTCTCGTTCCAGAAGACGCCGACCTTCTCCTGGCGGTACATGGCCATTTGGTCGCGGCTGTCGGGGTCGCCCAGCCACCACCTCAGGTGCTCCTTCTGCTCAAAGGGCGGGATCTCGGGCGCGTGGTATTCCTCGTCGATGCGTCCCTCCTTGCCGTAGCGGTCGATGTCGGTAAGCTTGTTGACGGCCATGGTGTGTTTCTTGTCGAGCGCAGTTCCATTCAGCTGCTTGACGGCCGCGACGGCCTCGGCGGGCGCGCTGTATTCGACAAAGGCATATCTGTGATGCCGTCAGCCCAGGTCCAGTCTGCCAGCGCCCTCGGCGCCAGATACAACGTACCCCTCGGTCTTGCCCGCCTCGCTGACGGGCATGTGCACGCCATCGTCCTTGACCTTGCCCACGCTGTTCAGCTTCCTCAGCACAAACTTGACGAGCTTGGCCTTGCTGTCCTCGGGCACTACAGGCAGTCCATCGATCACGACAAAGGCGTCGAGCCCCTCATCGAGCCGCACCTGGAACTGGTCTTCGATGTCGGTAAAGTCGATTTGGCTCTCGTCGAATTCGTCGTCGCCGTCCATGGGCAGGTTAGAGTATGCGGATGCCATGATTGCGGTGGTGAGTGCGATTGCGGCGGCGGGGTGCGGGTTGGTTATAACTTTGCGACCCAGGGAATTTTGGTGCGCGCTAGTGGGGTCGTTAAAAGACCGCCATTCCGACTCACAGCCTTTGGAATTCACAATCACACAACGTCGTGACTCTTATGTTCTGCCATTACTCATTACACTATACACACAACACGCCGAAGATATGACTGCAAGGCCGTTGAGTCAAACGTGACTCCCAGAGAATAAGCCAATCGCCGCCCACTGGAAACATGGTACAATGCATCACAGGCCGCACGCATAACCGCAATGCGCCCCATCCAACGTGAACTAGATTGCACTCTTCTTCTCCTCGCGTCGACCGTGAGTTGTTCAGCCCGTTGACGCCCATCGCACAAGTCCGCACGCCGCCCAGGCAAGGTATACGCTAGAAGAACAGAAAACAAATAAGCATCAGCTAGCCCTACGAGCCGCGCTTACCTTCACTCAAGTCCACATTTGGGGTTTTGACCAACCTTCCGCTCGCCGAAACTCGTTTTTGCAGTCGTGCGTCCCGTTCCCGCGCTCGTTCCGACGGAGAGCTGCCGTTTCCTGCCATGATAGGCGGCAACGACGGCAATTTCTCTGCGCTGGGTGGGGGCTGACTTCCCACCATGGGTGCTGGACGTTTGCCAGCACGCTGCTCTGTCTTGAAGTCAAGATAGCTTCGTGCCGAGTGCCCAAGTGGGATGGGCGCCGGCAGCATCGGCAACTCTGCGCCATTTTGCAGCAGCAGCTCTGCGACGGGGAAGGCTTTGCGCGTAGGCTGTGCTGTGCCTGGGCGGACGCCTGAGCCTGGAGAGCTTGCAGGTGATGCTGTGGCTGAAGGGGACGCTGGGTCGGCGGCTGCAAGCGCGAGAAATACTGCATGCGTGCCTCGTGATCGATCGCGTGCGTTCGCATTCGCTCTCAGTGCCAGCGCGTAGAGTACGTTCTGAATGTCGTTCTTCTTAACCGACGCTAAAAGCGTCTCCTCTGGGTTTGCGTAGTGCGACATGTTCGGTGTTATGGGTGCCACGAATGCTCGATCGGCGTACTTTGACGTGATGAAGTGCAACCTCTGCTCTCTCGTCGACATTGGCCCTGGCTTCAGCCCTGGATCTAGCCTTGCTTCCCATATAGAATTACTGATGCGGTTGCCGATCTTGAGCAGTATCTCGATGATATCGGGGGTGAAGGATGTAACATCTAAAGTCAAAGAGCGCACTTTGGTGATGTGCGTGCCTAGTGATCGATGAATGCCACTGCACTCAATGCAAATGATGATGCCGAGATTGATGGAAACCCAGTCGACTTTGATCTCAGTACCGCAATCCGCGCACACCCTGTTGTTAGAATCTGCATCTCTGACTTGCTTGAGCAGCTTGCCTTCGTCGCCGAACGTCTCCTCCCGCCGGTAACCGCCAGGCCGATCGCCTACTGTAGCATGTCGCGCGGGTGCCTTGGAGCCGTATGTGTTGCGATGGCTTGACATTGATGGACTCTTTCCGGTAAGCACTGATGCAATATCACGATGCGTTTGTCCGGGCAGTGAATCAGTGGATGGCCGGTCAGATTTTCCTGCCGTCTCGACGGCTGTCTGCAAAGCATTGTTGACTGCACTGATCCATGACTTCATGTCTTCTTCGTTGGTCGCCTGATACACTCGAGTATATTGTGGGGTGATGACTTCGAAGCAAAATCGGCGGTCCGCATTGCGTGCTTCTCTTACCGAAGCCATGCGAAGGTCGATTGGTTCCATGTGGAGCTCCAGACTTTGCTTCCAGTTGGTGTACTCTGAAAGTCTACCCTGATCAAGGACGATCCAGAACCTGGAGATTGTCAGCACGGTTTTAGTTGGTTGGTGAAGACTGTACTCACTTGTGCCAGGCTTGCTTGTTCAAGCCCTTGGGATCCACATGGCTTCCAGGCCTGCTCAGTGCCCACAAAAGACCTTCTTTGCGATGCGCACCTGAACCAGCTTCAGCCATTGCAGCAGGGTCCTTCTCTTCGAGATCTCTGATGCCTTTGAACTTGTCCGGCTGCGGCGCCACCATTGCCAGACTCGATTTGGTGGCCTCGGGACTTTGCGGTAGTGCTATTGAGGAGGGAATGCTTGTAGATGAGATAGTTTGGGGAGGCATTACTGTGCTTTGGAACATGGGCACAAGGCTACCCTTGCGGCCAGGAGGTGGCTCTGGGTCTGACCTCGACGTTGTCCGAGGCACACTACCCGATGATGCTGCAGGAGATGTGAGCGAAGGCGCAGGCACGTCGTCCAAAGTCTTCTTGATCGTCTCCAGCGCTCGCCTCTTCTCTTCTCTTTCGGTCCTCTGAATCTGAAACTCCTTGTCTGCCTCCTTCACTTCGCAACTAAGAGCCTCTAGATGTGGCAACATGGTCTCGATCTTCTTTGCAGTCTCTAGGTAGCGCTTAGCCTGGGCGTCGGCATATCGCGTAAGGTGGGAAAGGACCTCTTGATCCTTCCGGCCTCCATGCAAGTCCTGCATAAAGGATGAGTAGTCGAATCGCTTCAGCTCAAAGTTGCGCCTCTTTGCTTGGTATTTGGAATCCGTCTCGGCGCGTTTCTTCTCTTTCAGTGAATCTTGTCTTTGCCCAAGGTATCTTCCCAGGTACTGGTAATAATCTTTGCTCTCCTCCTCAAAGTCTTTGCGCTTTGTCTCGGCCTGCTTGATGTCGATATTGTAAAGCTTGTATATGGGATCAATAATGAGTTTTTGGATGTTGGTGGTATTCGACTTTTCGTATCCAAGGATCTCCTTGGCAATCTTGTCAAAGTAGTGATCAATGGCCGGCTGCACTGCGTTTGCGTTGGACGACGAGGCCTCTCTGAGCGCATCCATGAGGTCAGCCATGGCATTGTTGCATGCCGCCTGGGCTTCCATGGCAGATTCGGCGCGTTTGAGGACTTTCTTCCACCTTGTACGCATGTTGCCCGTCTTCTGCTCGAGTGACTTCATCGTGGCGCGGAAGAGCGGCCCATCGTCGGTCTGACTGAGATCCTCGCCCGGGCGCGACACGTCGAGCTTCACCTGCGCACTCCCGCTCGACAGAGTGGTTGTCTGGCTTGGTATGAGGCCTAGGCTATGCTCTGGAATGGGTTCGCAGATTGGTGATCTCGGTGGTATGTTGTCCCACTCACGGTCTTCGCCCGCTGAGTCGCTCACTCGTGACTCTATCGACTGTGCAGACGGCACGCGCAGTCGGGGAGGGACGCCGAGTTCTAGGCGTGGTGAGGGAGATTTCGGGCTTTGCAGCTGGCGCGCCGTGTCTGGACTGGTCAGCGGGTATGTTGGGAAACAGGGCGGGGTACGAACTCTGGACCCAGAATGTGAAGCTCGCCAGCGTCTCGAGCCTGTGTGCGCGCTGGTCATACTCGACAAACTTGAGCGTGTCAGCAGTCGCCGCCATGGAGAGAAGTTGGTATACACACACTGCAACTTGTGCGCCAGCCCCCGCCGCGCGACTCGGGGGTGCGGGGCGGCGTCCATTTCCACGACCACTGGAACTGGACCGACGAGTGACCGCCGGTGGAGTAATCGCCGACTAGCTCTACCTGGGGGTTCTTGTGGAGGTTGGGATTGGCGTGGAACTCGCGCGTGACCAGGTTGTCCAGGTCCTTTGAGCTCGAGGCAAAGACAAAGGTCAGGCCGTTGATGTTGGTGTCGACCAGGCCGGTGGGGGCGACTTGGGAAGCCGTGTTGGCGCTGTAAATGGTGGGGACTGCGAGGTGCTGGCGCAGTATGAAGGTGAAGTTGAAGGTCAGCTCCTCGTCGTTGGGCAGGCGTATGAGGAAGGCGGGAGGGCCGTCGGCGTGCGGCACTGCCTCGGGGTCCTGGATGTACTCGATGACGCTGTCGTCACCGAACTCGCGCCTGGCAGCATAGCGGGTCGCGGGGAAGGCGTTGGGCGAGATGTTGAGAAGCGTGCGGTTGCGGGCGTTGGTGATGTTGAGCGAGGCCACCGAAACTGGAGGCGGGTTAGCAGAGCTCTGTCGAGGCAGCGGGCCTGGGGACAGGCGCCAATTGAGGCTTACAGCGAGTCTGGTCGCGCAGGTAGAGGGCGCCTGCATCGCCCGCCTTGCTGTTGACTGCACCCATGCCGCTAGCAGCAGCCCGTCGAGGACGAGGTCGAGGGCGACGAGGATGAGAGGGGCCGACGGGTCGTGTGCAGGAAGGGCGGGTTCTGCATGGATGATACGCGGGCAGACGGTATGCGGTATGCAATATGCGATATGCTATATGCTATATGCGGTATGTATGTATGTATGTCGGGTGGGATGTGCCTAGGTAACGTTAAGACAAAGCCATAAACGCTCCCGTCCCTGCATTAAGGCGGGTCCCCCACTCTAGCTCTAGCTCTTTTTGCGTCCCGTCTCGTCTCTTCTCATCTTACCACCACCAGAACATCACCACACGCCCGGAAGTGCTCTGGCCCGTGTCTCGACCGTCCCCCGCCATGTCTCTCCGCATCCCCACGCTGCGCCATGCCCTGCGCCAGCCCCTCGTCAACCCCCGCGCCACTCAACGTCGCTGGGCTCAGGTGCAAGACATTCGCCGCTTCCTCGTCACCCACGACTCCCAGGAGCGCATCCTCGCCAAGTACAAGGAGAAGCTCGAGCACAAGGCGCGGGAAAAGGGTCTCAAGGACCTTGACGAGCTCAAGGAGCAGTACAAGGACAGGATCGAGGAGCTGAGGAAACAGGCCATTGTGCCCGGCGCGACAGGTCCCTTGACACCGCCGCCAGAAACCACCACCACCACATCATCATCATCATCAACAACAACAACACAAGCGCCACCAAAGAGCCCCTGGCCGTCGCCCCCTCCGCCGCCCGCTGCCTCGGGCTCCCCCACCGCCCCACCACCAGGCGTCAAGACGCTCAATTCCTTCCTCGACCTCGACAAAGTCCAGACTCTCCCCGAGAAGGAAGTCCAAGCCCTGTGGCGCCTTCGACATGCTGCCAACCCGCAGAGCATTCATTTCGCCGTTCCAGCCACGACCTTCTCCCAGCTCCTCCGCAGCGCGAAACAACACCCCTCGTTTGTCCTCCCCGTCCCCGCGAGATACCCGCCGACGCCTCATCAGCGTCACAGGAACAGCCACAGACGCAGCAAGCCGCCGAGCTGCACTATCTGCAGTTCTCCCACCCACACGTTGATACTACCACGCTCATGTTCACAACGCTCGCAGAGTTCAAGCTGAGGGGCGAATTTGCGAGTCCGCACACCACCATCACCTTCCACCAGGAGCTCGCCGAGAGCCACAACTTGGTTCTGGGACAGGGCTTGGTTATCGAGAACAGAGGCGTAAGCGTCGACGAGGCCAGATGGCTCGTCATGTGCATGCAGAAGTTTTACGTGCAGACGGAAGAGGGCAAGGCACGCAGCCAACTACTCAACATGTTCACTCGCGGAGACAGCGCATTTCAAGTAGAACGACTTATAGATGAGGCAGAGAAGATTTTGTAATTCGACATGCCGCCCACCTAACCCCTCAGCGGCAGCACATGCTGCACTAGACACGTCTGCCTACAAAGCGGACATTCGGGCTTCTCCCGAGCCCAATCCCCGATACACGTCCAGCAGAAGACATGTCCACATGTCGTTACACTCGGGTCCTTCATCTCTTCCAGGCAAAGAGTGCATTTCCGATTGCCACCACCAATCCATCCCATTGTCTCCTCGTTCTCTAGCTCATATCTTGCTTTGTCCAACGCAGGTGTGTGTGTCCATTTTTGCACGTCTGATGGCGCGGCCGTGGGGAGGGCGGACGCAGCGTCGAATAACAACGCGTTGTTGGCGCTGTAGGCGTTGGGATCCAGCGAGACTTCTGCGCCGCCGCCTACAATGGCTGATGTACCTTGCGGGTGGCCGCCACCCACTGCTGCCGTCGACGAGGTGACAGTATTGTGTAGATGTAGATATGCCTGTACAGCCATTTGTAAAACTAGCAGCACACCTAGGACTTCGTAGCCGGCGCGATTATCCCCCTCTGGCACTTGGCGCGTAAAGATGTATCGTAGCCCCCATATGCGTTTCGAGAGGTGGTAGTAGCTCCCCGAGAAGTAGAATGTCGCCAGAGAGAGGGCGTAGACGGGCGATGGCGACGTAATGGTATCAAGGTTTTCGAGAATGTAGCTTTGCAGGCACATGCCTAGAGGTCGTCCTATCCGTGTCTTGCTCCCATTCTCCTGTGCCTGCTGCTGTGCTCGCGCTTGCTGTCGCGCATACCATCGCAGGTTTGCCTCGAGTTTCGCGCGCACTCTTCTTCTAAAGGCCGGCAGTGCTCTCCCAAGCACATATGGCCCTAATATGCAGCTCAGTATGTATCCAGCTCTCCGTCCCAGCGCCGGCAGTCGTCCGCTTTCGCTCTCCACCTGAACAATGTCTGTGTATTCCTCGCCCAATGTCCGATTTCCTATCAGCGTGGTCAGACCAAGGTAAAGTAGCTCCCCGAGCACACGCGTCTCGGATGCATAGGTATGCGCGATGCGCGCGCCATAGAGCTTGCGCAATAGTGTCGAGAGCTGATCCAGAAGCACGCCGGAGAAGTAGGCATCTTTCTGGTGTGACCGGATGATATCAGGGGAAGCGGCGAAGGGATATGCGTAGCGCGTTGAAGAAGCCATGTTCGTGTGCGGTAGTCAAGATGATAGTCTCCATGTTGTGTTGCTGCATACCTACCTATTAGTCGACCTCGGCATCTGATCTGTCATGTGATGAAGCTTGGCATGCTTTCTCTTTCCGTCCTCCTTGGAGGTAGACAAGAAGAACTGATCTTCTCTTCCCACGACCTAGTGATCACTCTGCCTTGTTCATATTATACGCAATACGCTCCTTCGTGTTATTGTTAAATACATGTTTCATATATACCCGCCCGTCGATTCCACCAAACCAATCACCAGGTTCGGGTTTCTACATAATATGTCCACTTGACATCCACTGCCGGAATTTGCAGCCTACCTATTCACAATGTTGTGCAGAATGGTGTTCATGAAGAGTGATCTCAATATCCAGTCGTGCAGCTACGAGTCGGTCCATCCCAACCATCTCACTGTTTCTACCTAGGATACGCGAGAAAGGGCGAGTTCTGCAAAATCTAAGCAAATTACGTCCTGATTTTCCACAGGGTCGCAAGGGCGGTAGCTCGCGACCAGAGTCTCAAGGGCAGAAACATACATCGTCTTCATTGCCATATTTACATCCTCCTACTGGGAAGCTCATCAAATCAGAAAAACCCGGTGGCCTAGGCGTGATCTCTCCGATCATCAATTGCGCATCCCACCTCGACCTTCCTCCATTGCGCCCACACTCGGAATACAATTCTTCTTCCTCTTACCGAGGTGCTTCACCCTATCGGGCCACATCCACAATTTCAGCTTCTTTGACACCATTCTCGAGCCTTGGCTCACAAATGCCCCTTTCTCTCATTAAGCACGAAGCTACTTCTCCACCCCTAACGCTGGCTCAGATCCCAGATTACGGCCTTAGTGCGTTCCTCGAAGATGACGAGGAGATAACCACTCAACTCTCTCAACAACCTCCAAAAGCAGAACTGGAGGATGATATATTGGAGGATGTGATCCAAGACGACGAGGAGATTTCCACGCTGTTGACGCAAGAATGGCACGATACAGACCAGGAGGTGTTTCCCTACACCAAGACACCCAACGAATGAAGGCGGGGGATGTCTTTTGAAGCCGACAATCCAGTTGAGTGTACGCGCACGATGTATGGGGCAAGGAAGTGGACTTCTGCTTCAACCTTGTCGGCTTGCTCGACGCGACGAGATGACCTTGGAATGAACATGCAAGACGCTGGCGCTCTTTGCAAATAGCGTCATCGTGGAGACTTTTGCCTACATTAGTATTCATGTCTTTTCGCGTGTGCTTTGTACACTGAGGTTTAACAAAACCTTCATAATCAAGAATATAGATCAACTATTCGGACGATGTTCTCACGCTGTCTTCGAAGAGGGTTCTTTTGTGTGAGTTGTGCTTCACTAAAGATTTTCTCTAGAGGTTTAGAATGTTCCTTTCCTATTGGAGTCGTAGCACCCCATTCGAAGAAGAAAGTGAACAAGTTCGGACAGTATATTCTTAACTTTGCAATATACAACAGCACTTAGTCAAGAAGCATGGAAATTTAATAATAATGCAGACTTCTAAGTTATCTACTCAAGCGTAGGATAGCTAAGTTGTGTGTCATTGTAGCAGGCTATACTAAGAGCCTTTCAGGTGTTTTTGAATGGGATGGTTGAAGGCTGTACTTCGCGCCCCGCCGACCCGTGTGTTAGAAGCGCGACAGGTTCGCGTTCTGCCTAAACCTCTTTCCGCTAGCCTTCCCGAGATACGGAAGTCCAGCATAGAAACACTTGCCCTGGTCAGCATGATGTAGACGCGTCTTCACTTACAAAAATATCCGATACATCTGCGTTTAGCACAAACACATAGCATTTATGCATATAGAGCTTTATGATGTGGTGACCTTTTGTTGTCACTAATACATGCCTCGAAGGCTGGAAAGTTCAATCATTCTTATCGCTACACTGAGTCGTGTACCGTAGAAATGGAAGTCTAGTTCTCAATTCAACTCAACCTTACCTCATCCTCACCTTTTTATTCCTCCATCCAATCCGCTCGTTGTATTCAGCGACTAGATCCGCAGCACCCTCGAGATCTTCTTCGGGAAGCCAATCATGGCTGTCTTCATATCCATCCCATTTAACAAGATAATAGTTCTTCCCATCCTCTTGGAAGTGCTCCACGATGGCTTCGACCACGTACTCTTCTGCGCCGTCTGCATCCGCATCGTCGTCATTATTGTCGTACTCGAGTGAATGGCGGTCTGGTTGCGCGGTGTGCATGTGCATAGTGTCGTTGTTCACGTCATTGTTGGGTTCGTGATGCGGCGGCGGTGGCTGTGCAGGTATTGTGTCATCTGAATCGGATGCTGCAATCGACGATCGATCAAAGAAAAGCGGTGTCTGTGAAAACATGTCGTCCGGCTTTGTGCCCGGTGCAATAGAGGGACTAGATGCTTGTGTGGGCAACGGAACTGCGCGGGTGCCTGCTAAGGAAAATTTGTCGGTAGATGGTGAGAGAGCGGGTGTGACAGAGGGGTGTTCAGACGAAAATATGCTTCCCATCCTGTGTGGTCTAGTGCATGGATGATCTGTATTGATGTTCTCACCCTCGACTTCGACTGCAGGTATTAGTGAGTCGCGCAAGTGCACTGGAACATTGGTCACGGGCCTTGCATCGTGGCTAGCGAGCGCCTGGTCCACCTGATCTTCTAGGACTAAAAGCTCTGTATGTTTCTGCCAGGGAAGAGAAGTAGAGAGCCTCCTTGGTAGTGACGATACCGGCAGGGCGCTGTTAGCGACAAAGGCTGAACGCATCAAACCGGGCGACGTCAATATTGGCTTTCCAGTGCGTTCGGTTTGGCGATTAGTCGTAACAGGCTCGCTGTCCACCAACTCTTCGCGCACGTCGTCTTCAAGTTGCCGAGAACTCAACACCAAGCCTCCCAATCTTCCCCTACTTCTTCCATGACGTCCTCTTGGCCGACCTCTGGCTCGTGTGGGTGGTCGGACAGCAAGACCCAATCCACTGAGCATACGACTTCCTTTATTAGTGTTTGGTGCTTTAGCATTCTTGTGCAGTTGCCGACGCGCCAGTTCTTCGGCCTCGGTGCGTATTGCAATGGCCTCTGCCTCTGCCTCGAGTCTGAACTGCTCCGTTTCATATCGTTCCAGTTCGGCTGGAGAAACGAATTGCATTATACATCGCAAGTCCACATCCTCAACCTCTGTGCGATTAGGACTTTCATGTCCGTCCCCAGCTTCACTGGTATATTTTATCTCTACAGTGTATTGCTCTCGCTTGATAGTGTCCTGGGTCTGCCGACGATACAGTATTCGTGTTCGCGCATTCGGAATGGGGCAGTCGTTGGGTAGTCGTGCGGTAACAATGGCAGGCTCTTTGCGAACGCGCCACAGCTGCTCGTAAACTTCAGCGCCAGGGGTGTACGATTCCCACTCCCGCTGAGACGCAATTTAGTAGTGTTCCTTGCGGCCTGGCTGTAGCATACTATATGTGTCTTGCCTCTACCCCGTCCCCTGCCACGTCCGACGTCGCGACCACCCCTAGGTCCCCTGCCCGACATGCCTTCTCTCGACAGGCGCGCAAAGCAATATGTACCGACGATTAGGCACTGTGCGGATGCGATGGTTGCAGCCACATGTATTGGTGTTCGTCATGACGAGAGTTGCGCAATGAGCGTGGGGCGCGTGTTGCGCGGAACCGTGCCCAGGTGTTTCCTCAATTCAACGGGGCTTATGTAAGCCAATATAACCCTTATGGCTACCTTTCTGATAACACTTCCATTTCCACTACACGTGCCATGTAACGACTCCAGAAACGACTAGGTAAGGATATAATGTGGTTGCGTGGATGTCTCAACGCGTCGGCATCCCTTATAACATCGGATCACCCCTTCCTTTGGCTACCCAGTTAGATATTTGTCATGTCAGCGTACCTGGATACTATGTGGCGCAGGTACCAGTGATTAACTCAGCCCTGGTGATGACCAAACATCGTTCTAGCATTCACATCCAATGAACTCGCTTTAAATCTACTAGCGTTTTACTAGCGTTCATCTGTCAGCAACTCACAGCAGTATCAAGTGCCCGGGCCTCAAGACACCTAGGTATATCAGCAATTGAAGCACCCTCTGTCAATATCCACAGCGCTCAACATGTCTCAACCAATGCTTGGATGCCAGATCGCCCCGCAATATCATCACGAATATGACTCCAGCTCATCCGGGGACTCCGACACAGGAGAGCGAGCCCTCGCAGCTACAGACTCTGCTTGCGCACAGCAGGAAGCCACCATTTTCCAAAGCGAGACGAACAACGGTATCAATTCTGTTTCAAGCAGGCCGACAACACTACAGCGTGGCCGCACGAAGAGCAGCCGCCGGATCGAACTCGAGCAGAAGCCCGTTGGATTTTTCCACTCGTCCATGGCCGGCGTCAGGTTACATGTAATCAAGCTCTGGTTCCGGACGAATCTCATCCTCGCTATCGCTATCATGGCCTTCTTGTGTCTCTTTTGGGGTGCATTGTTTCGTCAGAATGCGAATGTTAAAAGCCTGAGCATCTGGGTTGTCGATTTCGATGGTCAGCCGCCTTATGCAGGGGTCACACCATTCGTGGGTCCGTTCGTTACTCAGGCTATTCACGACATCATCGACGAGGGTGGCGTGGTGCCCGGTTATACGTTTGCTTCACCTGGGGACTTCGACAACGATCCACTCAGGGTACGAGACAATGTCTACGACTTTCACGCATGGGCGCCGTCATCATCAACCCCAATGCAACAGCGATGCTTGAGGCAGCAGTGAGGCAGGGAAACGCGAGTTACGATCCCTTGGGGGCTTGCCAGATCATCTATAACTCTGCGCGTGATCAGACTACGTCCTCGACTTACATCTTACCTAGCATGAACACGCTCCAAAAGCGCGTTGTGACCGATTTTGGTCGCGCGTGGATCACACATCTCCTCCAGAACAATCTCTCGGTCATTGACATGCACGTCGACGTTTCGCCCCAAGCTCTCGCTCCAGGAATCGAATTCGCAGTGTATGATCTCCGCCCTTTTGGGCCATCTATCGCGACACCCGCGGTCAGTATTGGGCTGATCTACTTGAGTTAGTAGTTTCCCTGTATGAACTGCATGCAAGACCTACACTGACTCCATACGCCGATATCTAGTCATCATCTCCTTTTCAGCTTCACATTCTTTTTACCTATCCATTTAAAGTATCTCTCGCCTAGAGGTCATCCACCGCTGCACTTCTACCAGCTCATTATCTGGCGTTATGTCGCAACAGTCGCGTCTTACTTTCTACTCTCGCTCGTCTATTCCCTCGTCAGCCTTGCCTTTCTCATGCCTATGGACCATCCCAAAGCAGCCCACGATCAGCCCGCCAATAACCCCAACGCATACGGTAGCGGTACGTTTGTGGTATACTGGATGGTCAACTGGATCGGTATGACCGCGTTTGGTCTGGCGAGCGAGAATATGGCCATGCTTTTGGGAACCCCTGGACAGCTCTGTGGTTGATCTTCTGGGTGATCAGTAATGTCGCGACTGGATTCTACGCTCTCGAACTTGCACCCGGCTTTTATCGCTGGGGTTATGGATGGCCTATGCACAACGTGGTTGAGCTCACCCGATCCATCCTGTTTGATCTACATCCACGCGTCGGCTTGAACTTTGGCGTCTTGTTCGCTTGGGTCACGACAGGCACGGTACTATTCCCGCTCTGCTGCTATTACATGAGGTGGAATACAGCGCGGGCTAAGAAGAATGCAGCTAAAGCTGAGGCGGATTGGCATGCGAGAATGGAAAAGGAGAGGGAAGAGCCTGGCTTGTTAGCAAGAGTCACTACGTTGGGAGATAAGAGGGGCCGATAGTTCAAGCACGGTTTCGACGTCGATGGGTATGCAAGGCATGACTATCGCAGAGGCGGCACGATATTCTTCTCGAAATCACACTATATATGGATGTCCACTCTCCTGTAGATGGTATAAAACTTGTTTCACTTACGACAAGCTCACGCTGGCGTCAGTTTCGCTAAGAGCAATTTCTGCAAGCAAGACCATCATCAGCAAAAGACAGTAACGAGCTCTCAGATGATACAGAGAAGAAAGTCAGTAACGGATTCAGAGAATGGGTGGGAAAGGATACAAAGAGAACCGAGGAATCTGAAAGTCAACAAAGAACTTGATCAGATCTACCGCTAGACTTTTGCCTTCCAGTTCCAGCCCACCAGAGATACCCTAGTAGCAACTAATAGACATCCTCCAACAAAGAACGACATACCCGCCCAGATATTCGCATATGTGTAGCTACCGTTGTGACTCTGAATGAGTGCACCAGCTAGCGGTGGACCTGTGAAACTTGATATGCTCACGACGGTGAACGCCATGCCCATCCTCACACCCGATTTCTTCAGGTCTTTCTCACGGCTCATACTGCCGATTACCGCCGGCCAAAGCGCCTGGATAACAGCGCTCCCACTTCCATATATGACAGCAAATACATACAAGGTAGCAGTGGATTTGATCCCAATCCATGCGAACATCATAACACCGCAGATGAAAGCGAAAGGTATGAGAACGTTGAGGCCCCCGATTTTGTCAGCATAGTAGGTAGGTAGCAGGCGAAAGACAAAACCCATGCAGACCTGCACTAGAAGCAGGTTGATACTTTGCTGGTAAGTGGCACCAAGGACATTCCGCGCGTAGCTCCCAATGTAGAAGAAAGCAAAATACAAGCCCCAGAAACTGAAAAAGGCGCCAGCGCAATACAGCGCGTAGGGCAGTTCCTTGAAGCTTCCCCAATCGACCAACGGACCGGTTTTCCTAGGTGGAAGTCGTGTGCGATACAACGCAATGGTGATAACGTTCATGAGCAACATGATGAAGCCGATGATACGTATCGTCCATGGAAAGCCTAAGCTAGGCAGACACTGTTGCACGATGACTGGAAAGATGACACCCCCAGTGCAGGATCCCAGTGCAGTGAAGCCCAGCGCGAAGGCACGACGTTTGACAAAGTAGGTGGATACCAGAGCCATCGAAGGGCAGAACTGCAGCCCGTTCGCAATGCCTAGACATACACCCTGCGACAGGAAGACGTGCCACACAGTTTTGCTCTCAGCCAATGTAAAGATACCAAGTAGCTGGAAGCACGCGCCAGCGATGTAGACAGGGCGAAAGAGTCCAGCATCCGTAGCACGGCCTGTGAAAGTACCAAGAAAGAAGAGCAGGAAGACCTGGAGGGATCCAATCCATGATATTGTCGAGGGCGAGATACCGAGGGTGTTCTCGTAGTACGTTTGGTATACGCCGAATGATGTAAAAAAACCAAAGGTGGTCAGGATGGTCAGATGTGTGCAGAGAACCTGAGTCCAAGCTGTGAGGCCGCCATCAGGAGCTGGACCTGGATCGAATGATGTTGCTGAGCGGCGCGAGAGCATTCGTGCGAGAGCAGGTTGATGTGGCTTGTCGTGCATGTGTTGCGCTGCTTGGTTCCCAGCTTCGGCGCTCAGGGTGGCTTCTTGTATTTCAACGTCGCGCGCGCTGGGCCATGTCTGCAGGTTCCGCTCCACATCAGTATTTGTGATGGCATGATTCTCCCGCTCCGTGTTCTTTTCTGCATCAATGCTTGGATCCGTCATTGTTACTTGCTATTCGTGATTACAAGCAAGCTTAGAGAATGAAATAAGTCCGAGACCGCATGGCATGCTTGTGATAAGTAAAGATTTGTGGTTTGCGGGAGCGGGAGCGGCTGGACGAGCTACTTTTCTTAAGCACGTCAATCCATGACGCCCCCGGAAATAAGGCGAGGACGAATGAACATCATTACCTCATGCAGCGAATCGCGAGACTAATGCCAAGCCGCTAATCTGTAAAGACGAAGTGGCAGATTTTCCAACAATGGGAAGCTTGTTTTCCCCCCCCACGATACCCCAACGATGTCCTAAGCCCTCGTATGAGTAGTCCATCGTTTGAATTGCAAGCAAAACACAAGAGGGCAATGCGCTTCAGGCCCTGGGGCGAGAGGAAAGGACTAGAGAATGGTTGACTCAAGACCAAACAAAACAGTTCTCATACGATGTCTTCTACCAGTGTACTTCTGTTTGCTTAAGTTCTTCTTTGAAGATCTGTGAATACGCAAGTGAATTTTGGGTGCCACAATAACCTTGCGTTCATCTGATTGTGTCCTATGTATACTTTAACGAACCTTCGCCTGTTCGACTATACAGGATTTGCAACTACTAATTCCTCAACTCATCACCCAAGCTACACAACGCAATTGACAGTATGGCTGGATACGATTGTAAGTGGATATCCGTTGTCTCAGTCTCAAGTCATTGAAACAACGTAGTGACGCGACTGACTTATGACATAGCCCGAAAGCGAGCTCGCGTATCAAGCCCAGATTCAGATGCCGACGACACACTACCGTCTATAAATGAAAAGCTTTTTGAGTCGACATTAGAACTCTCCGGAGAATACCGTGACCGCGCCTCCGATCTTATACGTACTGATTAACATCCTCATGCATCCCAGGCACCGCGCCATGGTTTGCCTCTGCCTGCGCGCGGTCTAGCTGGATCTTGCGCTGGTGATGGTCATACATCGCACATGCAGCCGCAGACTTGGAGAAACCCGCCAAACCGCTTCGAAGGTCACGAGGTAGGACCACTTGCATCGCGTGTTCCTCCTGTTCGCCCGTACTCTGGTCATCACAATCATCTTCGTTATCCGAGCGGCCCTTCGTCAAGGCAACTGGACCCCCTCCAGCATACAGCCCTGCGCCTAGTTACTGGTCCGTCATACCTAAGACTTGTTTGTATTGTCATGTCCAACCTGCTCATCGAGCTGGAACTCTACAAGGGTCTGCTGCTGGCTCATCTACAGGTTGCCAAGACCACGGCTATCAGAATCCAAACGACGGAGGTTCACAGAGACCGCCGCAGAATTCTCTTCCTCAAAATCCTCAGGCGCGATCACCTCATCAAGGTGCACAAGTCCCTCGGATGCCTCAATTTCATCAAAATTCTATACCTCCGCTTCAGCAACAATGTGCGCCTCCACCTGCGCCTCAGGAACGACTAGCTTCCAATATGGACGATAACAACGTTGGCTGCAGTCGAATCGAGAGGTCAACAAACTGTGTCAACCCAAGCAGATTTAGTCGACTGTTCGGGATGTGACGACTGTCGCTCACGTGTTGGCTGCTCTAACTGTAGTGGTCTTGTCGACGAAGTCGGAGCTGGCAACAAACACGCAAATCCAGTAGACCCTTGTATTCTTGCGATGTGCACTCAAAGGTTTCAGGAATGTGGGAAATGAGGAGCTAACAGCCTCATTTGGATGTGCCGTCATAGCGATGTGTAGTATGCCTTCAGGCCATGATGTAGGACCAGTTTAGACCTCAGAACCTGATTTACTCCTCGACAAGTTTTTCAATTGGTAGATCTCATATGAGAAGCTTGAGAGTGGCCGTCGATACCGATAAGGCGCTCTCTAACATAACCCTGTTACATGTCAGAAATGACGTCGTGGCTGCATGCCCTTCCAGTCACATCACCTCACCTATAAACCTGGGGCAGGTTATACATTGCATCTATACACTTTTTGCGCCTATGATTACTCTATCAGTCTGACTCAGTTCATTGCCTCCTATTATATAGTCCAACAAGAACGTTCAACATGGGATGCGGTGAATCGTCGCTCCGTGCAATGCCGTTCTCGCGTTCCGGCGATGGCGACGGCAATCGCAACAACACCAACTGCACTGGCTGCAAGGATTGTGAGTTTGAATAAAGCTTCATGATACTTCAACTCTGACCTTGCACCAACGAACCCAGGTCAAAATTGTACAGATTGCAAAGGTACGCACTGTGCAATGATGTTCCCAAAGATCAATGATTCCATGTCGCGCATGCCGCAACCTATCGCCTGGTCAACTAGCTCCTCCATTTGAAGATGGTGTACTTATACCTGCGATTCTGGCTTGTTTAATCAGACTGCTCATACTGCAAGAATTGCATCGGATGCAGCAAGGATACTTCGTGCCACAATTGTGTGGGTAGCAAAAGCAGGGACTTGCGCTTGCCACTTCTCTGAGAACCATCTATTGTTTCTATTACCTTGACTAATTTCTTGCTCTTTACGGTCTCTCAAAGCTTTGCAACTAAAACGAGTATAGACTGTACCGGATGTCGGCATTGCACGGGCTGTAAAGACTCTACATACTGTCAAAATTGCACCGACTGCGACAGCAGCAGCCACTGCCACAACTGTACCGGCTGCGACAACTGTGACGAATGTCGCAATTGTACCGACTGTACCGACTGTATAAGGTACGTAGTGTGATGTGCGCACGAAGGATGAGACAAGGGGGTTCAAAGGGTGAAGAGAGGACTGACGATTATAGTTGCTCCAACTGTACTGATTGCACGGGACTGAAGAACGCACACAACCAAACAGGTGTGCATAAATGATTAGAATGGATGATGAGTATTCTAGGCGAATATTCAGAGCTCGTACTGTTGTATGTGCGTGGCAAATAATTGTAGTGTCCTTCACTATGTGAATGTCATAAGGTCTATGCTTAGGTTCAGGCTGCTTGCACGACCTACGTTCAATTTCTCATTGCCTCGCCAATATAACGGTTCCTTATGTCCAACAATGAGACCTGAGACTTGACCCTATCTAATGGTGGTTGTGGGTAAATGGCGTAGAGCGCTCGTACTTTCACATTTCTTTGAGACATTGTAAGCATTGTCCTGGATGTGTAGTGTTATCGTTCACTTCGTGAAAGACACTGTTCCAAAACGAAGACGAAGACGCTCAAGGACCAGCTTTAGACTAAATAATCTAGCGTGTACCTCTTTGAATTTGCATTTTCTGAGCAGTCAACCACATCGAAACATGGAATTACTGAAAGGTTTGATCTCAAGATGCAACCAGCTAAAGATGATTCCTCAGCGAAACGACGAACTCGTGCCGCACCTTGTACCAAAATATAACCAGCGCAAGACCAAGAAGAACAAAACGGCCTCAAAGCCACTGCCTCGCTATCTAACCATCGAGATGTTTCACGAATCGGAACTTCCTGATATTGTCCTTCGGCCACCGACACCACCAAGAAGCGAACTAAAGGTAGAGGAACTCCTGTTCGAACGCTCAGGGTCTGTTTTCATTCTACGCGGGCCGAGAGCACAAAGACAGCTTCAAAGTACAATGCGCCCAGGCGTTGAACACCTCCAAGTGCCTAGGATGCACAGGACAGTGGAACGATGCGAGAAAGCTATAGGAGTGTCTGGACAGGACAGGGATGGGATAGAGACAGAAGATCAGGATCTGGACTTGCATTGTGCGTCTCAGTCAGACTATCATACGTTCATGGCCGGATTAGAGATGTAATTGAAGAAACACGTGCAGTTATGACGAGTTTGATCTCCCGTCCACTTTGACACAGATTCTCTTCATGAAGAAGATCTGTCGCCACAAGATTTCTCTCACTTACTTCTCATCCAAGCTCTTCATCTCTTCTGTCTAATCTACAATCGTGAATCAAAATGCTTCTTTGCGCTCGTCTGTGTTTTCCGGATACTAGTCGTATCTGTGGAACTTTGCTGGGAAACAATAACACTTATGCAAGATTCCTGTCTACTTAGCCACATGGAAGTGCTGAGGATTGAAGAAACGATGGCGGATACATGAGTGAGTACGCCTCGAGACGTTCTGGATCAACACGATTGCTCGTCAACACCACGAAGCAAGCTTGAATAGTTCTATACCAACCCACCTTCGTCATCCACTCGGTAGCATGTTACACACATCTTCCACAAGTAGGTCCTTCACACAGTTGCCAACAAGCAAGTCAAGCAAGTCACTGCCTCAAACTTGACTTGCTTGGTTAGAGAGTAGGCGTAACTTGACTTGCTTGGGAGCAATTTGTTGCTTGCTTGACTTGCTTGGTTTGCTTCCAAGTACTTGATTTACTTGACTGCTAAGGGACTAAACACTACTACATTACTAAGCTAACTGTCCCACTCAAGTATATTGTAATTATCTAAAAGTTCCTTGTCTGAAAGCTTAGCCTCACTATAAATAGTTGGTTTATAGCCAGCTCGCACCCAGGATCTCACTAGTTGAAGAGCTGCGAGTAGCTCACTGCCTAGAGCTCGTCGCTTTGGCTCAAGTAGGTCGCCAAGCTCGCTGAAGAGGCGCTCGCAGTCGCTGCTCGATGCTGGGATAGTCATAATATCGATGGCAAACTGCGCTAAATGCGGGTATTTTGGCAGTAATTGAATCCAGTATTGGACTGGATTGCCATTCGCTGTATACTGCTCCTGCGTCTACTGCGGCTCCTGCATTTTCTAGCGCTCAAACTCGTCCAGCGGAGCTTCTTGGCCGACGTTTCTGCCGAGTATAGCGCTGATTGCCTCGTCTATATTGTTGCTACTCGTTACAGCCGTGTACGACTGGCGTGGGCGCTGAGGTTTGTACGCCGCCCAGAGCTGCTGAAACGCCACGTTGGCACTGCTAAGCCACCCAGCTTTGTTAGCCCAGGCCACATCGCAGTAAGTTTTATAGTACGGGTGGAGGCACACGGCGGCGTAGTAGGCGGGCGAGGCGTCGAGCTTGTTGTAGTAGTCGTTGGCCTTGGCCCATGCGGTGAGGAGGTTGACCTTGAGGTGATCCTCGGGGGCCTCTGGGTGAGCGTTGAAATCGACCTGCTTAAATGGGCGTGCCTGGTCCTCAAGCTGGCTGAGTACATACTCAAAAACTGGTATAACCTCATATATTGCCCCAAATTTGCCATCTTTGCTGCGGCCCTCGAGCCGTTTTGTGGCGTACTTGAGCGGCGTTAAGCAGTCCTGATACTCTGCAATTACTGCCCAATCAGCAGCTCGCAGGCCAGTTGATCTCATCCAGCTTGGAGCTTCGGGCCGCTTATTGTTCTGCTTGTTGGCGTGCGCGTCTTCGAGGATAATCCTATTAATGTGATGCTCAGCGTACAAGTTATAAGCAGCCGAAAGCTTAGTAGCTCGCTCAAAAGCGGCATAGTAGGAGTTCCAGCGAGTAACAACAGGCTTGACGGGCTCGAGTACTTTAAGACGCTCCTCGGTGGGCAGGTTGTCGTTGGCGCGGCGCTGGAAACTGCGAAAAAGCTCGTACTGCTGCGGCGTTTTGATATAGTTGATGACGTCAACTAGGACGCCTATAGGGCCATCTTTCCGCCACTCTCGCATGTACTGCTCCTCAGTACTGTACTGCTCTTGAGTGTTACCGTAGGCGTCCTTGTTGTTACCAAATATAATAGCCTGGCCAATCAGGTTGAGCGTGTGGCAACTGCAGCGGAGGCGCCGGTAAGCTGGGTCGAAGTTGTACTCGCGGGCGAGCGCGGCGATTGCAGTGTCGTTATTAGCGGCGTTATCCAGTACAAAGTAACCTAATCGGTTGCTAGTTACTCCGTAAGCCGAGAGGGTCATCGAGATAGCTTTAGCAATAGCCTCACCAGTGTGGGCGCCAGCGAGCTCAGGCAGGTCGATAGGCAGGTCTTGTATTATTCTAGCTGCGTCAGCAAAGTGAGCGACTACTCCAAAAAAGCCACGTTTACCACCTTTTGTCGTCCAGCCGTCAAAGCTTACATGTATCTTGCTTACTGCGCTTGATAAGGCGTCGACAACCTGCGGTTGTATAGACCTGAACAACCTCATTACAAATGTAGAAACACTCGTGTGACTTACCCACAATGCCGCCTCTGCCTCTGGGTTGGCAAACCTTATCATCTCTCTAAAATTAGGCGCTGTAAGCTCACTAAGAGGCTGGTTTTGGTTGACGAGCCACATAACAGTAGCTACTGAAAGCCTTGTACGTCGAAGTTTCCGAGTGCGTTAGCGGTAGGCTGAGGCATCTCTAATCCAGCGTCAAAAGCTTGCCGCAATGATAGCTGCCCCTGTCCTCTTAGCGTCGACTTTGGGCCATCTTTTGTGAGGTTGTGCCCACGTTTTGGCTGGCTGAGATGGGTAGCTGCTGAGGTAGTGGCCTGAGTAATATTAAACAAACCACCACCGCCAGCGTCGATAGTTTTGTGGATGTGGCAGTACTTGCACACAAACCAGATCCGATTAGTAGCCTGGCGCTCAACAACGCGGTAGCCATACCGAAAAATCCAGCTTTTAGGACGCTTAGAGCCCGCCAGTGGCTTCATGTAGCCAGGTAAACGAGCCCAGTCAATGCCGTCAAAGCTATCAGCAGCGCTGTTTATCTCATCTTGGCCATTATCTTTGTCTCCAGCCTCAGTTGTAGCCACCGTAACAGCCCTGCTACCCTCGGTAGGCGCAACGATATCATCCTCCACATGCGATTCCAAAAACTGCGACTCGAATGTAGGGACTAGCGACGAGACAGTGGCCTGGCTTACGGCAGCGAGGGCTTTACGAGGCGATCGACGCTGAGATGCTGGCTGAGATGCTGGCTGAGATGAGGCCGCAGGAGTTGAGATGACGTCGTCGGTAGCAGCAGCTACTCTCAAACGTTTGCTACTCGAAGAGGTATGTAGTACACGGCGTTTGGCCATATTAGGGCAGTCGAAAACACCAGAAAGAAGCGTCGATACAGGAAAATGGAAATCGCGATAGGCTTCAAAACAAGGCTGAGGTTAGGATAGGAGTAGGGCGCTAAGCTGTTTTAGCAGCTGTGTAGCCTATTGTAGCCTGTTTAGGAAATAGCCGAGGTAGTTGCAGCACTAAAAAGAACTGCAAGGCTAAAAAAGCATCGCGAGATCTGCTATACAGTCGATTATAGTTAATTTAACCAAGTAAACCAAGCAAGTCAAGCAAGTAAGGCACGCTAACTTGACTTGCTTGGTTCGCTGTGCAGCTCTGACTTGACTTGCTTGCTTGGTATGAACCAAGCAAGTTTGAACAAGCAAGCAAGTCAACTTGCTTTTTGGCAACACTGGTCCTTCAGAAAGACCGTATCTTCCTCGTGGTCGCCACTTCGCGTCGCTTGCCGACCCAATAGCCAACGGCACATCTTCTATGATCATAGGAAATATGAGAATAAAGCTATCCTCAGCGAAAGTCATGGCAAGAATGCGGTATCTTGAGACACTTCCGGAACTGATTGTCACACCTGCAGGCGATGGGATTTCTTGCGCCACCAAAGAAAAGGAGCAGAGCTGGGAATGAGGCTAGGAATAACGAAAGAAGGCCGGAGAAATCTTAGTCGCCGGGAGAAGTCTAGATGGGACACGAGGAGACAAGATGCCGCAGTATGTTTGGTGGTGCGCACTTTCCAAAGCCCATCCGGGATATAGCTATAGCTGCGGAGTCACCCGTGAGGGCTATCTTCTTTAGCATTGGAATATTCTCTTCTTGCTCGTCCTCTCAGGAATGTACAAAATTGCGTCTATTTATGGAACTAAAGTCTCCATTGCAAAAGTATATTAGAAGTCACCGCCAAGGTCGAACGCCCAGAAGTCGGAGAACGACCAGCCACTCATGTCGATCTGCATGTCCTGTAGCGCATCAAAAGATCCGGTCGTGTCTTTCGCGCCACCGGCAACATCCAGGTTCATGCTTACCTCGTCCAGCAACGTGGGAGGCGCATTTTCGGCAGTCCTAGTCGTTGATCCCGTTTCTTTTCTGGTGCCTATAGTGTTGCGAAGGGAAGACGCTAAGCTGTTCATGGGGTCTTGCTGTAGAGCTAGCACTCTGAAAGCTATTGTAGTGAAACAGTCGAGCGTTTTTCTACATCTCGAGAGGATGTCATCGCTAGCATTATTGATGTATGCAATAGAAGTGGCAGGCGACGGAGGAGGGGGCAGCATGCCTACTGCAGCAGACATACTATATGAGTAGCGCGAATAAGATCAGCATATGTTCCATATGGGTTCCCTGCAACATTACTTACAGCCAGCACTCCATGTATCCCGTCCCAAGCCGGAAGACTTTGACTTCGAAGATCTGTCTTGTGCGCTCTAAAATGTCTATTGAAGACGCGCACAGCGTTCTTGCAAGGAAGGACTCTTGTGGCAATACCGCTAGGTACAGGTCCATTCGTGAATCGGAGCCCACTGCACGTTTGGGTAGAGGAAGATCTGCAAAATGGGTATGGTGGTCTACATGTTGAGTCTCAGAGTCTGCTGCATAGGACGCGGATGACTTGACTTTTCGACGAGCACAATTCTGATACACGATTTGAGAAAGTGCCAGACCGGCCCTGATTATATCGTTGCGGAAGTTGTTAAGTGCTAGGGTGCCTTGTGATATCAAGCGATCGTGCATTGCAACCAGCAAGCTGCACGTATCCACGCAAGTCGTGAATGAATACAGGTAGCGATCATTTGTGTAAGCTAACTTCGCGTACGGCTTATGCAGCAGCAGAAGGTACTGACGCAATTGCAAACGAAGGAGCGTAGAGGGTACAAGCGCGCAATCGTCATCCCAAACGGGAAGGGTGGCCAATGCAGAGCGGATTTGCGCATCATAGTGCAGTACGTCGGTGTAATGAAGGGCGCTAGAAGGTGTGTTCAAAAGGTGCGTGAGATGGATACGAAGGGAAAGTGATTTTAGAGTGACGGTAAGGTATGATGCCGATGTGAAATATTCAGGGGACTGACCTAACGGCACGTCTTGCATGTCCGGTGAGAAGGCTTCATCAGCAAGATTCGCAGGCGCGGGCGTATCAAAGTATAATCCGGTAAGCCCAGATTGAATGCCGCTCTCGATGGACGATTGAAGCTCCAACTCCATGACAGTGACCCACAATCGCTTCTTCATTTGATCATCGAACGGTGACATCTTACCGTGCCCGAGCAGATGCGGATCACGGTGCATACCAGACGCAAGAGATAGCCGAAGTAAGTCTCCCGAAGCAATCCAATCTTGCTTTAATTGGACGCAATTGACACGCTTGGCAAGCAACGACAAGCACTGTAATTGGAAGAAGGGTAAAGCAACCCGTTTGCGAGGCTGCTCGCTGATCCAGCTATCGCAGACATCGATGAGTTCATGAGCTGCTTGCCGGTCGGCGGTCGTATCGCCAACGAAGACATCGTCTTTCGGGGTAAGACACTTCGTGATTGCAACGAGCAATACGAGCAAGACAGCGAAGCTAACTAGGCCCTTCTTGTCTTGATCTGATTCCCAAAATATGCGGTATTCTTCCCAGAAAGACGGCTCGTGTAGGATTCTATAACTTGTCTCCCACGTCTGGAAATAGAGGGCAACTTGTGTATCAACAGTGCTCTTCGCAGGGAGGACGGCCAATATTTCGAAATCGACGTCGGAGCTTCTGGCGGTCTTGCACTTTGCGGACTTCTTCCTCTGATCGCGGAAGGTTTTGAAGTCAGTTTTGACACGCATAATTGAATGATCAACAGTCAAGGCCTCGCGTGTAAACGCCTGCAGCTCGTGATTCTTCGTGATGGTCAGTTGCTGGTACATGGCTATCGGGGTCTGGGCTTGTGAGTTGTACCATGGAGATCATGCTCATGATGCTCGTTGCACCATTGAACTGGGATTTGAAACCTTTCCCTCTGAACATGATTTCCTCTTTGATCCCGGGCTCATCAGTGATAACGGCCTCGTATTGCGAAGGGTTTCCGGTGCTTTCCCGTGTGGCCAGCTTTTGCTCCAACATGGCGATCCGTCTCTCTTGCACTCTGAGCTTCCATTGCAATGAATCTGGTGTGTCCGAGGGAGGGTTGCTATCGGCTGGCCGCTCAGCAAGGGCAAATGACGATGCGCCGGCGCCAGGGTGGGACTCTTCGAGTAGCCGAGGGTCGTATGTACACTCGTGACCTCTGCCAGTTTTTTGGCATCGGCCGCACACTGGGAAGACGCGATCACATTTCATTTTGCGGTTGCGGCACGCGTAGCACGACAACACTTTGCGCTTCTTGCTTGTGCGTCGCTGAGACGAGCCATCGTGACCTTCTGTGGAGTTGGGGGCTTCCGGGGAATTGTCGCGAGACCTGTCGCTTATCCACTCGGCGCCCGGAGCGGACATGACGGATGGTAAGTGGTAACTGTGACCTGTGACGATGAGCGTGTTGCCGAAGGCGAAGCGGGTCGGACAAGGCGGAGGTGAGATGCAGGTGGTTGGAGCGCACAGACTCGGACATTAAACGGAGCGGTCCAGTTTGCAGTCACGGATACCAACCACCCACTCACATTTTGGCTCATCAGAGCATTCGCCCATTCAGTCACGGTACAGCGTCACCAAAATTGTCGCCCTATTACATCAATCTACCGGCATTTCGATCCGTCTATCGAGACAATGGCCCCGTGCATAGGGATTTCTCCGAGTCGAAAGCGGGGAATCCTAGTCGCCTCATTACCAGTCTCGTGGCCATCTGCCAATACACTCGCTGGAACGACTGTTGCATCGTAAACAACCCCCTCTTTTTTACACGTGGTATAAACTTCCGATAGTAAGCCTTTTCCATCATCACTTCTGGGTTCATGTAGCGCCTTTCTGGTGTGCGGCGACACAGTGACCTACCGAAGGTTCAAAGATATGATCCAGAATTCGTTCTTGTAAGATACTATCCAGGCAACAGCACGGTACTGAATCATTCGTACGCGAGTCAAATCTGCTATCTACTTGGATTTGTTATGCCAGCCCCACTTGCTCAGCGCCCAGCCCATGGCATTGAGCTTCGATGTGCTTCGTATGCTTAGCCGGATGGACAGCCGACGGGAGGAATTACATCGTAACCTCCGTCGGATCAATCTTCCCAGCTCTCACCGCGAGATTCCATGGTTTACCCCTCCAGTTATATTGCACTGAGATTGTCCTATGTAACAACGAGGGCTCGTGTGGTAGCAAGTGGTCTTCCCAATCCAAATGCGCTGCCTACATTGGCTGCCAGACACTTCTTAACATCCATCCAGATTTCATTGCAAACAAGGGGTGCTGGCGGCGCATATCTGGCTCGGGGACAAGCCCTTGAGCCACCAATCGCTGCATTTCGCGCGTATCAACTACTTATTGGCATTACATTAATTGCAAGTCAAAATATACAGCGTATACGTCAAACTGCGTGTTTGATCTTCCGAGCAACAAGACTTAAAAGACGACTGGCACTGTCTGTTTCACGGTGTGTATCGATATCTTGTGAATCCTAGCCTACCACAATACCAAGACGCCAACGCCTGTACTCCTCATCATGTATCGATACTTTATCCTTGCTGCCTCCCTTTTACACGCGGGCCATGGACAACTCGTTGGTACACAGCAAACGGAAACCCATCCAGGGATGACATGGCAGTCTTGCACCGCAAAGGGTAGCTGCACAACCAAGAATGGTAAAATTGTTATCGATGCTAATTGGCGATGGCTTCATAAGAAAGAAGGGTAACGGTCCACAATATCTGCCACATGCTTTGTTGCTGATGGAAAACTAGCTATGATAATTGTTATACAGGCAATGAATGGGATGCGACGGCCTGTCCAGACAACAAAGCATGTGCTGCCAACTGTGCCGTTGACGGTGCAGACTATAGTGGCACATACGGCATCACCGCTGGCAGTAACTCACTGAAGTTGAAGTTCATAACCAAAGGCTCCTACTCAACAAACATTGGTTCTCGGACGTACTTGATGAAGGACGACACTACTTATGAGGTGAGAAATTCATCCGTGCATGAAATCATATACTAAGTGGAGTTTGAACAGATGTTCAAGTTCACAGGAAACCAAGAGTTCACTTTCGATGTCGACGTGTCAAATCTGCCATGCGGCTTCAATGGCGCCTTGTATTTCGTTTCCATGGATGCAGATGGCGGCCTAAAGAAGTACTCGACCAACAAGGCTGGTGCTAAGTACGGAACTGGGTATTGCGACGCCCAGTGTCCACGAGATCTGAAATTTATCAACGGTGAGGTAGGTCACGATCGGCTCCAGCGATTTGGTTCGGATACTCAATTTTTTACAGGGAAATGTCGAAGGTTGGAAGCCATCTTCCAACGATGCAAATGCAGGCGTTGGCGGCCATGGTTCGTGCTGCGCAGAGATGGATATCTGGGAAGCGAATTCTATCAGCACAGCGGTTACCCCACATTCCTGTTCCACGATTGAGCAGTCTCGTTGCGACGGTGACGGCTGTGGTGGTACCTACTCTGCCGACCGTTATGCGGGGGTTTGCGATCCCGACGGCTGCGACTTTAACAGCTATCGCATGGGTGTTAAAGATTTCTATGGCAAGGGCAAGACTGTGGACACGTCAAAGAAATTCACCGTGGTCACACAATTCATCGGCACTGGCGACGCCATGGAGATCAAGCGCTTTTATGTCCAAGGTGGCAAGACTATTGCGCAGCCTGCATCTACAATCCCTGGCGTGAGCGGCAACTCCATTACAACTAAGTTCTGCGATCAGCAGAAAGCCGTATTCGGGGACACATACACATTCAAAGACAAAGGCGGTATGGCGAATATGGCAAAGGCTCTTGCAAATGGCATGGTCCTTGTCATGAGTCTGTGGGATGACCATTACAGCAACATGCTTTGGCTTGACTCGACGTATCCTACAGACAAGAATCCAGACACCGATCTAGGTACTGGCAGAGGAGAATGCGAGACTACTAGCGGCGTACCGGTAGACGTTGAAAGTCAGCATGCTGATGCCACGGTCACCTATAGCAACATCAAGTTTGGGCCGCTGAACTCGACTTTCGGTTAAGGGAAGTGTAGTGAAGACAGGAGGCTAAGACGGAGCGCACGAGGATGGGCAAGCAAGCATGGTCTCGTTTTGTCCTGCTAGCTTCCATAGTGATAGTCTCTTAGTAGAAAAGATTCAAGGGGCATCTCTACAAATGTACGTTGCAAAACGGACTTTGACTTTTGTGAAGCATATTTGATGGATATGAGTGAAGGAAGACAATATCACGCTACGCGGCCCGAGCATCCATGGCGTGTCACGTCTGTTCTCACGTGCGACAGTCTTCAACATACCACCCCCCTTTTTCACTCGATCGAATATCACCTACACGGCATTAGAACATATATGACTTTCATTGTATTCTCGAAGCTTCGCTAAGTACATCTCCGTTGGGAGCGAAGATCACCGCCTCGTTACGCAGAATAACTACATTCCACACATATCCGGGCATGTAACCCTCCAAAGGTCGCCTCAATTCTGGGCAAATCCAACGCGGGGATTCTTTCGCTGGTCGAGCAGTGGTGTGGCTATATGTAAAGGTCGTATGTGATGGTTACGTCCCAAATTTGTGAGCTGCTTCACGAAGGACACCTGGTTTAACTACACGTGCAACTCGAATGGGTCCACACCACGTGTTCCATTCTGCTGTAGAAAGAGAAGGCTGCTACTAGTAGCCATAGGCAGATTGATCGCTCGCGAAAACCCATTTCGCGACCCATCCCGCAACATTTAGAAGGAACAACCAGAGTAGTGCTGAATCGAGCTATTGTGCAACTTGAACCTATATCGGAATTTGAAACGTCGTCGCGAGACACAATCTTGCGCGATCATATCTCCCCTATCAAACTTCTGAACCACGGAGTATCGCTGCCACAAGCACTCGTGCTATCGCTACCCTACCCACAATCCGCGACAATCGTGGCAAACACACGGTTCACTTGCAACGAAGGCCTCCGTATGAAAAATATATTGTTACTGCTGCGGACTGTAACATAGGCATGCGTGTGCCCCTCGAGCGTTACCGTCTCAGAAGACGTGGCTGGAGACAACCTGGAGTCTTGAAGATCCCTTGGACGATGCAGTGCTTCGAAAGTGTGAATTTATCACCATTTGTCGGTTCCGCTGAACTGTTCGTGTGTTAAAGTACACGGCAGAAGGCTACAAGTTTCGTGGTAAGAAAGAGATGGTAGGCCAAACTACAGAAATGAGACACATATAGCTTACAGCTATTGATGGTGCTAATGTTGGAACCGAGAGGTGTCACAGAGCAGAATCAGGCCGAATTCTGTTTAACTACCACCTTGAATGTTACTAGAGCCTGTCAGCCGATTTAACTCTCACGTTCATCAAGAGCGCGTTACTCCCTGTTTCCCTATCCGGTGGATAAAAAAACTCGCGTTAACGCTATATGTCCACTTACATCTTAATGTTCAGCGCCCATATACCGGTGAGGGTAGTTTTGCGGAGGAAAGAGAGCCTCCTTCAACTCCTCTGCATCTACCCCTTTGTTGCCAAGGTTGCCTGCAGCAAGTGCAGCATCCACAATCGCATCCCAGTCCTCACGATCCTCTTTGAATGGTTAATGAAAGTCGTCATCATTCAAGCGGAATGGAAGTTTACGAAGGACTTACCGAATACCACCAGTAAGCAGTCTTGTTTGTTTCTATGACTGCAAACCATCTTCACGTTGGGAATGACGCGCATATGCTGTCGGCAGTAATAGAAGTGTTGGGCACGGAAACATGGCATGTGGAATGAGTTTTGCGAGCATCTGCCACTGTTGCCCAGGCCTTCTTCCAGAACAAAACCACTAGCATGCATTAGTAACCCTGTTCCTCATGAGCGGTTTGGTGGAGACCGTTTTACCAAGATCTTAAGATGCCGTCACGCTCGTGGCGGTGGCGTTCAGCCATTATATTCTCCATAACCATAGGAAGATAAGCAGCGTTGTCCTTACTACCAATTGGGGCCTGCTGCTCGTGTTGTGATTGAAGGTCATCTGTAGATGAATGGAAGACGGCTCTACGTGGACGGGGTGTAGCATTCAAGTCCTCGAGCTGAATAGGGGGTAGACGAGGAGGAGAGCCCCCATGTCCAACAGAAGTCGTCCCTGGCAGAGAAGAGTAGCCCGGGCCATAACCACCAGAACCCATTGTACCACCAATAAGTTCCCGCTGAGATGATTTGTTGTGACTGGTTCTGGTAAGCGCACCTGAGCGAGGGACAGGACTACTTGGGTAGATGTGCAGACTCGAGTAACCACTGTGGCTACCACCAGGCGGCTCAACAGAGCGATCCATGGCGGCGTTGAGCTGATGTCGAAGTTGTCGCTGCCGGTCCTCCGCCTCCCGAAGACGCTGGCCTAGGCCTGTGATATGGCCGTCATGCTCTTCGCGAATGTTCTGAATTTCGTCACCGAGAGCCTGAAGCTGAGCCTGTATCTGGCGGGGATGCGGTAGGCGTGACTCCATGTCGTGAGTAGAGCACGCGGATGGGGGAGAAGGTAGTCGAGGGTGGGAAGCAAAGGTAGCTTGAAAGACTTGGCCGATTGGTTTCCTGATTCAAAGAGTAGGTCAAACAGAAGCCCCACTCCGTAGTTCGCATTTGAAGTTGGATTGCGCCTTGGCCAAGAAGATCCTACGTCATCTACGTGAGAGCTCGCTATCGAGAGATGAAATATTTGCGTGAGGATTGGTTACCCGGGCAATGATCGGTGGCGAACCGAAAGCAACACCAGGGCACACGAATTGTTCCTTGTTATTTCCTGTCTTCCCCTCCTTCAACTTCGTGCTACAGGCGGCATTCTCTCCTGCGCCGTTCTTGACTCATTCCATTAACTAGTAACGCATCTTCTCACTCCCATCTGAACATCCAGCATCTAAACGGCCCAAATTTGCAGTCCGTATCTGTAAATCAATGGCCAAATCGAGATGACTGTATCGTAAGAACCTTGACGGCTCAACAGCTATTGCAACGAAAATCGAACGTTCTCGCCCACATACCCCCTGATTCATTCTTGTCCATGCTAAGGAACTATTAGATGCTCCCCACGAAACGAACTCGAAGACGGTCGAGTGAAAGAAATGTAATTTTTTGAAGGCGCTTCGCTTGCGCCTTCAGTCACTGTTGCTCCTCAGGAAGCTCGATTGTTCGCAAAGCTGTTTTAGTATTCGCTAACGCTGGCAGGCATGTTAAAAACGAAGAAGGTACCAATGCGAACTCCAGGGCCTGTGGATTGATATCGCGAGTCCCTCTTCCTGGAGACATCAAGTGGGTCGTTTGAGCTTTTGATGTTGCTTTCTCTATGAATGAGTGGGTGGCGGGATGGAAGGAACCCTGAATTGCTCTTTCTACAGTCATACGCAGGGGATAGACAACTGAGAGTTCAGCGAAATAGCCCAAACATCGGTCTATATGAAATGTGACGTTCAAAATGGTGAGATCAGATACATACGGAAGAATGTTTCCGTTGCGGAAACATCAGATCTCCGGTTCCTAGTGGCAATCTAACAGATGCCATACTCCACTAGTACGCTTGTGTAGTCTCCCTCCCAGGGCTTAGAGACATTTTCAAACTCCTGTCTATCTTCCTTATCGACCATCCCCCCAGTCGACCGTCCAGCACTTATCACTGACTCGTGCTCAAAGCTTTCCATATTTGTTTCCCCCCACTTTCGGTATTGGAGACAGCGTATCGAGCGCTTGCAGCGATTCCAGGTGCTTTCTCGATTCTCAAGACGCTCAAGAGTGACACGCTGTCGAGTGTTAGTTCGGCAGGTTTTTTCAACGTTATCAGTCAATCGAGGACGTACGCGAGCAGCCTCATCCCGGCGCTTCTGGATGACAGCATCCTTTTCCTTGGCCGCATCTTCTGCCCGGAACTGCTCAAGTACCGAGAGATGGCGCTTCTGCCATGGCGCTCGCCATTTCATGAGACGCCAGTGCATGCTGTAGGCCGTAGCATAAAAGTGAGTTCGTAGTTGTCTCCGTATTCTTCTCCCTCTGAAGAGAGTGAGTATGTTTGGTCGTTGAACAGGTAACAGGTTCAACATGGCAATTCTACTAAGTATGGCGAGATGGGTGAGGGGGTACGCCCGCGTTTCGTTGACTACTGACGGAAATCGAAGTGCAGTACTGATTTCCTCGAAAATGACGGTGAAGATGGAACACTAGCAAAAGTTATGGGTTAGTTAGGTCGGTGAATTCGCCCTGCACCTGTAGATTAAAAGGTATGTTGGATGACCACTCATAAGCTCCGCGCTTTCACTGTAGTTT
The DNA here is from genome assembly GCF_907166805.1 of Alternaria atra. NCBI lineage: Eukaryota > Fungi > Ascomycota > Dothideomycetes > Pleosporales > Pleosporaceae > Alternaria > Alternaria atra. The sequence goes on from NW_025091333.1 coordinate 1,348,045, forward strand.
TGATGCCTCCTGTATCGGTCGCCACAAAGGTGTGTTTGCTTCCAAGTTTTGCAAGCCCTCTTTTAATCGAATGAAAAGTGTATTGAGTGTTTGTTCGCCTCCACTTCCATTCCTTCCACATGATATCAGCTTCGATAACCCACGGGCTGAAACACTTTTCCCGACTTTTCCCCACCACCCATAACCTCAAAAATATGTCGACCCCTCCTAGCACTAGTTCGGCTTCTTCATCTGCATGTTCGACAGACACTCTGCGACTGTCGGGGCTCCGCGAGTACATGCGGTTTGCGAATGCTGGTTTTGGCAACCAGTTGACTGACGCACGCAATCTCATGCGTACGCAAGCACCTCCTGTGCGTGTTCTCGTTCATCAACAGCATAAAACTGTGGTGGACTCAATTGCGTCAGAGGTCGCCAACTCAGTTCGCCAGGCTGCGCTGATCCCACATGGCGCGCCAAAACATGGGTGGGAAAAGGGATCATATAGGTCGCCTTTTGACTATCATATCCCCGGTCATATAGTTGGCAGCAAGAACGCTACCTCTGGCAGATCAAATTTGCTTGCCTTTCCTTCGATTCGAATTTCCTTTATACCTCCAGACAGTATGACACCAGCCGAAACTCATGCGGCCCAAGAGATACCGATGTACGCGATGAAGCACGAGCCTGAATCTAACTCATCGTGTCGGGCGGTCACGCCTGGCCCTGATGTAAGCCTCAAATTATCTCTTCCTTTCCCAAGCTGCGTAACTAATTTGTTTCAAGGCTAAAGAGCGTCATCTCTTCCTCGGCCCACTCCGCATGATTCGCAGAACAGGAGTCGCTCTTCGCCAGGATGACCGCGAGCAGCTGTTCACCTTTATTGACAGCTACATGTCCGATTCTCTGCATACGGTCGTAGAACGGGATGGCATTCTGCCCAACGTCGTCTACGGGGTTAGTATTCCTATGACAGACGCCAATTGGGCAAAGTACAGCCAACTCCTTGCTGTCTTCGGATTTGCGAGCGGTATGCACGCTATGCTTGCTGTGGGGTCGGACGAGTTCGACAACTACACCTATGTCGTCGACGGTACAAGTGCAATGCACGTGGAGGGTTGGAAGGTTCTAGCGAGTGCGAGTGAGAAAAAATCTCGATATGATAATGCTTTCATAAGAGCTGGTAAAGGTCTGGGGGGATATGTGGTTGAGGGTGGAGTTGAATACGCTGGTTCCATCGAGGATTCTGAGCAGTAGCGAGTTGGAGCGAAGTTTGTCATAATGATACCAGGATGGTATCCTTGAAAAGAGTATGTCTAGAGAGTCTCACTGCCCCTGTATAATCCTGCTTGATGAGAAAAGATGTCATACCGACGCTCTTTAGTTTTTTGACAGTGGATGTAATCGCTCAAAAATGGCCTGAATCCTAGCGAGTACAGACTGACAGGATGTCCATTCGAGTTTGCCTTGCTCTGGTCGATGTGCACAAATCCTCCAAAGACGAACTCTTCTCTATACTGGAAAGGTGAGCAATATTGCCAATGAGAAAGGCTTATCGCGCTATAGCCTAGGTACTTAGGTATTGAACTAAGAGACCTCAAGAAGCCCTCCATACGTCCCAGAAGTCATTCCTCGCACTGACCCACGCATCGAGCGGGGATATGGACTAAATGCTATGAAGACAAGATACTGGGGTGTCGATGCTCAAACTCCACTCGGTGTTCTGTAAACACCGTCCTGTAAACACCACTCGTCTCTACTTCTCCACAACGCCTCGGCGCTCTCGTCACCACACCGCCACCACGAACTATACGCGCTTTCAGCTTCTCGCAATACGACCGAAGGACTGATCGCTGTGAGGAAAACATGATAGGGAAGTGTGTACAGGCGGGCGCGCCGCGGAGGAGAGCCGTATCACAACGAACCCAACCCCGAATGAGGGTTTTCGCTTCGTGCGACTTAGAAGCGAGATCAGAAGTGGTACGTCACCTGGCATGTAGTAGACCTCGAGAGTTTAGTTAGAAAGACGTGGTACTGGTACCATCCACTTCCGTTGGAGGTTCATTCGGAGACTCTCACATCCTGAATCCGACGTCTTAACACATATGCCCATTGTCTCTTCGCTACCGACGCTGCCTGTTCGACACTGCTATCTTCCGGAGTCGAATTTTGGCATCCTTTCTCGAAGCAAAGTCTTACGCGTCTGTCCGATGTAGCCAGCCAAAACACCGCCGATGGCACCTCAATACACATCAGCAATCGCAACGAGCGCTCGTTCTTTATGACTTTGGCTTTTCTCCTCCTTCGAGTACTACTCACTTTCACTAGCGTAGATACAACTCCGGCGCAAGAAGATGGTTCTCAAAAGCTCAAGCCAACTGAGGCTCAACTCAAGAAGCGCACGATTCATGAACGGACGGTATGTGGCTTTTACATCTACGACTACATCCCGCCAAACAGGACAGCGAAAAACGTGAAGAAGCGCGTGTACTACTCCGCTGGTGGCAGCTGGAAGCTGCCTGTCTCTGGTATAGCCTTTGAATAACGGCGGATCTGGCGAAGGCAATACCCGGCACAACCATCTCTTCGGTGTCAGTACCTCTTGCGCCAAGAAACCCTGCACCAAAAACGTTTCCAGCGTTGATGAAGCTCTATCGTACTTTGATGGCAGATGCCGAACAATCACAAGCCGATACCAAAAGGATTCCTCATCCTGTTGTGGTTCTGGCTATCTGCTCTTCGATTGATCTTACCCGCAAGAATCCCGATATTAAGAGAATCGCGCTGCGGAATCTTCTCCTTACCTACCTACTTATACGTATTTGACTAAGTTGTAACTTCTGTGTAGTGAAGCTTTATGTTGAAAGGCACTATTTTACTCTTAGTCTCCAGTTTCAAGTCGCGAGGTCGGCCACGACTCCAACATGCGTGGTGTATTCCTTCCCGCCCTTGTACGGTTCCAGCTTTTCACCGTCCCAGGCTGGCCATAGCGCAAGCAGCCGAACGACGCTTCTGCATCGCAAAGTAAAGACGGCGGTCTGCCAAAGGAGTCGAACGGTGCCTCGGTCACGTTCCAGTTCCTGCATATCCTACAGGGCATGCGTCGCTGATTGCATAGGCACAGGCCCCTGTGCGCCAGAATCATGTTCTGTGGCTTTATTCGATGTTCGCATAGGCGGGCGTAAGGATCGTAGCGGCCTGAGGAGCCGTCTCATCGTCGTCGTTGAACGTGGGTATGTTGTTACTGTAAAGATGTTCAATCAGCAGGCATTCTTACGATTCACATTATCGCCGGCGCTGCTGGGACTTACCTCATGTATGGCCCTGGTGTCGGTCCAGCGCAGATGTTACAAACTCGTCATAGGCATGGCGCTTGCGAGTTTGCGCAAAGGGGCAGAACCGAGTGATGCATATAGCGATGTTCAGAAGAAGATGTCCCAAGTTTGTCGAGGTAGTGCTGGGAGTGAGGGAAGCCGCTCCAGAACGTGGAGCCTATCGGGGAACCGGGTCATCACAGAGCGCTCGACCAGTTTCGAAAAAGCGACAGGAGGATGAGTCTCATCTCTGCTACTAAAGCCACTGGGCGAAATTGCCTGAAGCTGTGTTGCGCGGTAGTGCTGGCGGCGGGTGTGTAGGCGGTAGGGGCTGCGCCAAAAGTCGCAATAACGTCATTGGTGTTGAGCTGCAGCCTTACTGTCGCCAAGAACTCAGCCCTTTTACCTCACGTTTAGACGCAGAAACGTTGGAAAGACCTCGGAGCACGCGGCAATCACTGCTCGCGTTGTCATGATCCAGCTCCACGAAGCTTTGCATGTTCCGGCAACTCGATGAACTGCGAATCTTTTCCATCGCGGTTAGTGAGGTCATCGTCAGGACAGCCCCTACGAGCGACCTTAAACGTCAACATAGCATAAGGACAACATAAGCGTAACATAGGCATGGCTTGGGGGCAGCTCCCTTACTCCCTGTAGTTCAGACGTGTGGGAATCGTTGACAAGCGCACAGCATTCGATATACCAGGAATACGCAGACGACCCGTACTGAACAGGTCTGGACGTCAAGACACAAATCCCAGGAATTGCAGCATCAGTATAGGCCTGAATGTGACACACCGTCAGGCACAGAAAGACGCTAGTTTATAGTAGGTTTTCCACTGCTTCGCTGCTGGTTAACCAGAACAGTATCCTCCCCTCCCCCCTTAAGCATCTGCTGCTAGTTAGATTCTATGGATGGGAACGTCATAGTACTATCCACATATCAAAAAGTCTACCTACTCCTTTTAGCATCGCCACACAACGGACAGGAGCGTATATATCCACCTTTGCAATATCACGGACATCGGGCTATTTGCAACCCATCGAGTAAATAAGGCCATGTACGCGACAGACGTCTAATTAAGCATAGCTTCCGGGACTAAACTCTCCTTCCCCACAATTCGTTTACCACCCTTGTCCCGATGTTAATACGCCGCGCTAACTATTGAAACATTCGTGTTTACTCGTGACATTTTATAGCGCGGCGCCCATTTTCCGTCAATGAGGGATGAGCGGGCAACCTGCTGGACATGGTGGTATGACGATCCTAGGATTGTTGGTCGCGCGAGAGTATATCTTAAACGATCTTTCTCGACCTGGCATTCCTGAGCGATATCTATGCTTTGATTTCTCAACTTCGTCATGCGCTTTCTCTGTCTGCTAGGCTTTAGCCTGTCCGCTTCAATAGCGAATGCGACACTTCAGATCGTACCCGGTGCGACTTGGACAGCAGTATGTTGCATTGTACTCCCTTCCAAATGGTAACTGACGTTACTTCAGACCAACACAGGTCAGCACATACAGGCTCATGGCGCCGGCATTATCAAGGATGGCGGAAAGTGGTATTGGTGAGATTTATCCACGCGCAGGCTCAAACTCTACCAGTACTCACACACCGACAGGGTTGGCGAAGACAAAACAAACGGGACAGCTTTCACAAACATCAACTGCTATTCATCCACTAACCTTGTGGAGTGGTCTTATGAAGGTGCTCTGATCTCGCGCACTGCATCCGGAGATACAGGACCCAATCGCGTTATCGAGAGACCAAAGGTTGTGTACAACAAGCAGACGGGCAAGTATGTTTTATGGGCGCATATCGATAGCGCCAACTATGGTGAGGCGAAGATTGGTGTCGCAATTGGAGACAGCGTCTGCGGAAAATACACGTACCTGCGAAGCGAGAGACCATTGGGCTTCGAGAGTAGAGACTCGGGCGTGTTCGTTGATGATGACGGCAAAGGCTACCTACTCACGGAAGACGTACGCCTCCCTCACCTAACCGTCAGAATACACATCTCTAACCAGAACAGCGCAGCAACGGCTTACGCATCAACGCACTTTCCGATGACTATCTCAACGTTACTAGGAATGTCTACGTCTGGAAAGAGAAATACGAGTCCCCAGCCCTCATCAAACATGAAGGTGTTTACTTCATGTTCGCCTCACAGCTTACCGGATGGAACCCAAACGACAACTACTACAGCACATCAACATCGCTCTCAGGTCCATGGTCTTTCTGGAAAAAGTTTGCAGACTCTGGATCAAATACGTACGCTTCTCAAACAACCTTTGTATTGCCTGTCGGGAATGGATACGTGTACATGGGCGATCGATGGCAAAGTGAGAATTTGATGAGAAGCACATATGTGTGGCTACCGCTTCAAATATCCGGGACTACTGCTAGCATGAAGAACACAGTCAATTGGATTCTTGACCCCAATACTGGGGCTACTACCTCTGGTCCCGAAGAAACCTCCTACGAAGGTGAGAACGCAAACCTTACCGACGGTGCCAAATCTCAGGCCTGCTCCACTTGCTCTGGCTCCAAAGCAGCTGGATACATTGGCGGCACGGCATCCGGCACCATCGCGTTTCCCAACATCCAGTCTTCAGCAACAACTCGCACGACGATGAGGATCAAGCATCTCAATGGCGATAAGGGTCAAAGGTATGCAAATATCAGCGTGAATGGGAAGACGCAGAGAGTAGCCTTTCTGCCACATGGGGAGGCGATCCAGCAAGTTCGGTGGTACACGTCGATTTGAAACAGGGTTCGAACGAAGTCAAGGTTGGCGGTATCAATGGAGGCTGGGGACCGGATATCGATAGGATCTTTGTTCCAGTCAGGTGAGAGTTATCTAGAGTATAGCAGAACAAAGTTTCAAGTATATCATCAAGGTTCAAGGCCTATGCGTCGTTTTATCGGATTTAGTATCATACTAATGCACATCTCGCAACCTGATCCGCACAATATGCTCGTGCCGGCAACATCTTTGCCTTCTGTAGAGTAGAGATGCGTATGATATATTCATAGCGATGGTTCTGCTGTTGATGATCTCATTGCATTTAGTTCCTACTTTTTCGTGAAACAGGATTTCCATGTCATCTCGACGATCTCATCACGGCACCTAGACTTGCAGCGCATACACCTGATTCGTATGTAAAATTACATAACGCTTCTCGACCTTGGAAACACTGGGCAACAACGCGATTGTGGAACAATGCGTGTTTGATCGCATACTTTATACACACGCCGCAAGCAATTTCCTATCAATTTACCTGTCTGAAGTGGTGGCCTTGGTGGAAGCTAGGACCAACTGCGATCGTGAGCTATAAGAAAACTCCCAAGAGGCACGTACACTGTGAATCTGAATGCGAGAAGTTGTATACAAAGTGAGAATTTTTGGACTGACAAGTCTCCATCTAGACTTGGTGATAAGAGCTGGCCCGCAGCTACGGAATGAACAATGGTATATACACGACGATTGGGTCGTTACATTATCTAGAAAAGGGACTGTAAAGCGACACAGGAGCCTAAGAGATGAAGTACTTTGCTTTTACCATTCGGGCAGCGGCACCCTTGGCGGCAGCACCCTTGGTAGCAGCCCCAGCTCCAGCCGCCGCACCACCGGCCGCCATATTGCTCATAACAAACTTAGCAGCCTCATTCGCGTTGGCACCATATGACAAGTGCGGCGCCAAGATGATAGCCTGGCCCGCACAGATAAGATCGCCAGTTGCGCAGATGATCTTGGTGTTTCCGGCTGCGACTTTACCGACAGGCTTGCCGTTGTTTGGGTCACCAAAGATGACAGCACTAGACACAAAGGCCGAGTCCTGGGCGCTGAGCATATCTGCTGCGTTGTGGACAAGCTGTCCGCCTTGTCTAGTCATTTTGTCAGATTTCATGGTCCCTGAACCAGATTGGAACTGCTTGCTACTTACGAGTAGCCCGCCATAACCAGTGTAGTGTCTGGGCACTGCGCCCTGACCTGTCCAACCATTTGCGCCATGAGCTGGCTGCCTCCTTTGTCGCCACCAACAAGGAAACCAGGCACATCTGCTGGGTACTGTATGCCTTGTACGGCTACGTTGGCAGCACCCCCCATCATCACGCCGAGGGCGGTGACGAATGGTGGGCCCGCGATGCTGCCCATATTACCAAGTTCAGTGGTACCACGGGCGAAAAGGACAGTCATGGCTTTGCAGCCGCCGCCATTCTTCACATCGTTCTGGGTGATCGAGGTGAGGGCGGCAAAGGCGGTGGTTGGAAGGAGGAAGATGAGAGACTTCATAGTTGTAGATGGGGTCGGCTTAGTTCCGTCAATGAAGGGATATTAAGGTATTACAACGTATAATGTGAATGTAGATAAGACAAGTACGGGTATATTGAAAGGTGAAGACGAGATGTATGGGCTGCTGTTCGCATCAGGAAGCAAATGACATGCCTTCTTATAATCTGACCCAGCATAGTGCCATGGTGACCGTCATACAATTAACCACCGCTTTTCAAGAGTTTGAACATGCGATATACTGATCTGTCATGTTTTCACTTGCTTTTCAAAAATACATCAAACGTCATGCCGGACTGCATGTAGCACGCGGACCGGCGGCCAAAGGTATCGTGCGACGTGTTCTATGAGCCCTTCCATGTCGATTCGAGCCCAGTAGCCGCTGTCCCGGTGTACCTCGCAAGGTCTGTGACGAAAACGTGCCGAGGTAGACGGGTGATGCGCAACATGGGTGGTATGGACGGTCGAGGCGGTAAGCTCCGTATGGCGAAGCTGGCGTGAGATGCTTGGCGGTGTTTCCTGTTCCTACAGTTTAATGCTCCGTGGTCAGTGTGAGCTGACGTCAATGCAACTTCAGGCTGTGCTCAGGGCGTCTGACTTCGAGATCAGACAATGCGAAAAGCCAATCGCATCCGACATAGATATCTCCAAGCTCTTTTCACAGTTCGCAGCATCATACAATGTCATCAGTAATCTGATATTCGGCTAAAGTCACGTCTCATGACTCTGAGTTCTGTCGCACCGTGTCAACATCCTGTGGTTGTTTCAGCAACCCGTTACATCTCTCCAGATCTCAAATCGTCATGTGTTCCAGAGTCAAGGCCGAGCTGTGTTCCAAACTTACGGTCGCATGACTTCCCGGGGATATGGGCCATCTTGTGCGCATGTGTCGTGAACATGGCTCGGTCAGAAAGGCTTGGTGAGCTTGTTCAGGCGACAAGGCTGCGGATGAAAGCTGGAAACAACGTGCCGATCTTGCCAGCCACTGAATGCGCTATGGAGGTGTGAGTTTGCATAACGGTCTCGGATCGCAAAAGCCTGATAGCTGCCCACACGCGGACGGACGACCCACGTGTTGACATGCGTGCCGTTACTATGGGGAAACGCTCCTCCAGGTGATGCATGCATCGCGCATCTGCGTCGGAATGAATCGAAAGGGCTATGCTGCAAAAAGGCTGGAAAAGCGAGGAGAAAAGGGCGGCGTTGACCACTTTGGTGTTCGGCGCTGATGACATGAAAGGAACACCACCCCGCCTTCGCCTTAAGAGGAAGGTCCTAGCGCTTGTGCAACATTTCAGTCCATGGTATTCCCATTGTATAATTAGCCCAGAGTTGCGTAAGAGATCATTCAACAAACCCTTCGGTAGATAGCTCCAGAGTCCGAATGTTGTAAGTGGACGCGCATCATGCCTCTCCAAGTCCACCGTATAACCTCCCCCACCGACTTTGAAAACTTCGTCGGCATACAGATTGCTGCCTTCGCCAATGGCGGTGGTATCACATCCCTGCTCACACCCAACCCCATCACAGACGAGTACATTCAAGAGTTCACTGGCAAGCACATCAAGTCGTGGCGCGAAGAGCCAGATGTTGTTTACCTAAAAGTCATTGACACCGATCTCAATGGAAAGATGATTGCAGGCGCCAAGTGGCGCATCAACGAACAGGAGCGAAGTGAAGAAGAAGCGAAGAAGATGTACCCAGTACCCGATGAAAAAGACAAGGGAAGACAGGGCTTGTTAGACTTCATGGCTTTTCTTAGTCGAGTGAGAAAAGAGTACATGGGAACGAAGCCTTTTTACTGCTAGTATCCAACCTAACACACCAAAACGCTTTGCTGACAAACATAGTCCTGCACATCCTCGTAACGCACCCAGATCATCACCGTAGAGGCGCAGGGGCTATGCTACTTGAGTGGGGTACCAAACAAGCGGACCGCGCAAGACTGCCTGCCTTCTTGGAGTCGTCACCAATGGGTAAACCTTTGTATGAGAGAATGGGATTTCGAGTCAAGGAGGGTAAGTCGTGGATTTATGAGATACTTTGTGGCATTCACTGACGTTGTGTCTTCACTGTCCTAGTGGTAACGTGGGATTTGGCAAAATACGGGTTAGAGGGTACAGATTTCAGCACAGTGATGCTTCGGGACCCCATTCTGTAGATGGTGCTGGGTGCTGTATAGAAGTGGCACCGAACCAAGGAAGGTTTGCTTAGGCTTCTGACTGTACTGGGGGGTGGTATGTTTCTTGAAGACGTATGCCTTAGTTCGGTGTCTCGAAGCCTCTCACATGAATCGAATGTGTTACTTATACCACCTATCTTTTCCCAAACCTGACTTGCACATCTACGCCTTTCTTGCTCAAGTCCTCTACTTTCCTTACAAAATCCATATGCTCTCCACCATGCCCTAACCTTGACATGCTCCCCATTCCCTCCAACCTCATCTCGTTCAACTCGTCCATCATGTTTAGCGCCGCAAGGAAGTGCTCCACCCTGTCTCGACCCCCTTTGCTTTCTACAATACTCGTGGCCGGCTGCACAAGGACGAGTGCCTTTATCTCGGAGATAGCTGTTCCCGCACAAGAGAAGAAGAGAAGCGCGGTTTGTAGGCCAAGAATCCTTAGAGGAAAAGTGGCGCAGATGTAGGAAAGACATTCGGCCCGAATTTGGCGACAGACGCGAAAGAGAGGAAGATGCAGCACCGATGCAGCAAGATGTTCCGGCTTGGTACAATTTGCGATCACAATCGACGACAACTCTGGATAGATGGCCATAGTGTATATCTTATTGCGTATCTCGCCTGGTAGTTCCAGAAACGCGCCATCTATCTTCTGAGGCTGCATCAGGTCAGCTATCTGTTGCAACGAAGCGTCAGATGTTTGTTACAGGCGATGCTGGCATATTGCCGCTGAGTTGTTTGTGGCGTAACCATTTCATCATCATCGTTTTCATTGTATAGTTGACTTTGGTGGTAGGACTGCGAAAATAGATCGATGCAGCTCTTCCACGATGGGAGCCTTGAGTTGGCGCCTTGCCTCATCAGGATAGCTCGCCTCGATGATTGTCCGGTGCCCAGCGCAGTCTTCTCATTAAATCTTTGATGTCGCGCGATTCTCAATATGCCGACATCACATTGCATGATGAAGAGCACCGTAGAGTGCGGCGGCGGAAAGCATGGGACCAGAATTGTCAAAACGCTGGACTGTTTAAAAATGCATCTGTTTGTTCGTCCCATTATCTCTCATTCACATCTATCAACTCAACTAACGCACTACACTAAAGCCCCCCTTTCTCCAGCTATAGCCACTCCACTCGCATGGAGGTTGCGCAAGTAGTCGGACTGACAGACGCAATCTCTGTAGGTGGATAGAACGGACGTTGGAGCCGCCAGTGAAATACAGTTGGCTCCAGAAATTTGAAGCATCTTGCATGACCCTGCACATGCTGGTAATACATCATAATCAAGGACATTTATGTCCTTACTCTCGCCCGGTCCCCTCGCGGGTTGACGCATGGTGAATTGTTGGTTGATAGGTGACAAGGTGTAAGCTTCCTAGAAAGATGATTCACAAGCAGCGCATGTTCGAAAGAAATCAGGTCCAAGCTCTAAACAAGCTTCACTTGCTACTGTTTTCACAAAGTCTTGCGAGCTACTCACTGTTTTCTCCGTCCCGCTGACGCGCTTCCTATCTTTATCTCAATAAGTTCCCAATTCCCGCTTCGTGTGTTGTACACATCTCTATCAACCTCAATTCTGGAGACAAGGCAATCGCCAACTGAAGCAAGTGCCCAAGAAAGAATCGTTGAGTGGTCGGAATTAGCTTCTAAGGCACGTGAAACCATTAGTAGATGCGAGAGGTTTTGGAACAGGTCCCATTCCGATACATGACAAAGATCCAAGCCTGCCAGGCTGGTATGTATCTCCTCCAGTGTGACGACATGCTAAGGCGACAACCAAACTTCGGCATCGTGGATTTCTTCAATGTCAGGCCCGCAACGGCTTCAGTAGACAGAATCACGGTATTGTCAGGCCAGTAGGCAAGAGAAACGTAACGACAGAGGTGGTGGAAGGAAGGCTCGGGAGACGGATACTGGCCGATGATGAATGCGCTGCGAAGCCTTCAATAATGACGTTGATAGTGGCACTCGCGGTAACGGTAATGATGCATATGGCGCAAGCCCACTTGGAAATTGTAGAAAGCTGGAACCAGTGTTCGAAGCTTAGTGGTAAGAAACAACCAAAGTAGAGGTCGTTTTTAAAACTAAGCAGAAACTAACATACATAGAGGGAGGAGCGCTGGTCTGTACAAGACTGTGTCGAGATCATGTCTGAGCGTGTTCTGTTTGGCAAGAGTGATGGTTGACAAGCATTTGCGGAGTTCTCGGGGAAGCCAAGGCGGCGCCAAGGCGGCGCCAGACTTTGGGAAACAGCGACTTTCACGCACCAACAATCAGCACGGCCACAATGCTCGCACGCACGTATGCACCCTCTCGAGCACTTCTGAGGGCCCTTTCCCGGCCTCATCCCATAACATGTCCTTTATCCCGCCCTTTGCCAGTGTGCCTTCAACGCGGAAAGCGCACCAAAGCCGCCGAGCCCGACGAGTCGAAGCACGATGCGACGACTGAATCTAAGCCTTCGCTACTCGGCCGACTCAAAGGTTCAAGATCCATTTTGAGAATGACGCGAAAATGGACAGAGCCATGCGTCCGCTGTCCGATGCCGAACTCGAACGCGACGATCTGCCCGTCATCAACTGGTATGAGCAGGATTTGGACAAAGGCACGCCACAGCGTCTCATTGAGCGTATAGCCACGCCGGAAGATCGCAAGAAAGACAAAGACATGTATATGATGATCGAGGAGTCGCAGAAGAACCCCGATTACGACGATGCGATGCTGAACCGGCGGCTTATCGACAGCTTACTATCCAACCCAAACTTCGCCGAATTAACACACGAACTCAAGGATATTAAGGAGGGCATCAAGTCGAGGGAAGAGCTTCAGCAATTGCAAGAGCAGGACGCCATCGAGGCAGAGGCAGAAAGCAAAAAATTCGACGCCAGCCTACGCATGGCAACCCTCCAAATACTACAAGATATCGTCAGGGACCCGGATATTGGACACGCAAAGGCCGACCTCCAAGAGTGCATCGACAAGATGCAAGAGGTGGACGACATGGACAACCCGGATTTCCAGGCCATGCTTAAGAAGGCAATGGATAAACTCGAGGGCAATGAAGCTATGCAGAAGAAGGCTGCCACTATGAGCGGAGGTCTCGATGGCCCGGAATTGGACACCGAATGGGAAGAGTATCAGAGAGACACCGAGGACGCCATTGCTGAAGCCGAAGCCCCAGATGATGATCTTGCCATGGTAACACACGAGGACATGCAGGACGTGGACAAGCTCTTACACCAGATGCGGGACGTCATGAAGTCGCTAGGTGGCGGCAGCGGCCTTGAAGCTGAACTTGATGCAGCGCTCAATGAAGACTCTACGCCAGGTCAAGATCAAGAAGGTGTATTCGAACGCGAGATGGACCCTCAAGAATTAGCGGAGGAGTTGAAGAAGCTCGCTGAATCCAAGGCATCGCAACCTCAAGAGCTTGTGGAGGACGAAGAAGATGTTCCCGCTGAGCTACAAGCCAAGGTCGACGAGATTATGAAAGATCCCAAGCTGATGGAGAAGCTTATGTACATTCAAAAACTCATCTCAGAGAACAAGCAACAGCAAGGTGATCTAACCACCATTGCGCACGATACTGCACCCGATCCCTACCAACTCGAAGACAGCCGCACCGCGACGCTCAAAGAGCGTATGGCCGCCGCGCTCCAGGATCCAGAACACTCCGCCGCCCTTCAACAACTTCGCGTCCACCTGCCCCCACCGTTTAACATTTCGCCTGCCCTGAAATCTTTCAACAAAGCCATTGAGCTCGCATATATCGGCGCAAATGACGACATCCGCCGGATCCTCTGGCGATCGTACCAGAAAGCGCGATCTTTGCCTACATTTCTCCAGAGTATCAGTGACGAGGCCTGGGACATACTGTACTATTCTCAGGCGGTGACATGGGGTAGCAATCAGAACCGTGAGAACCACCTCAGGATGTTACTGGCGGACCTCAAGAGCTTAGGACGAGACGGGCCACCTACGCATCCTAGTTCACTTGTTGGTGGAGGTGTTGAGCAGCTAGACTCATGAAGTGCTCGAGATTTCATAATGAGGCATTGATGTATGATATGACGACGTGTGTATGATACCCCACCTTTACATAGAACTGTAAACATCGCAAGAGCTACTCTTCATTCAGTTTGGTGTGATGGTCCGTGTATAGTGGTCAAGACCTAGTCTACTACGCCTCTGACATCGGTGGCATGCTTAATTCTACCATAAGCCAATGTCTAACTATCGTTATCCACAACGGGACGATATCTGCTGCCACTTAACATTACGGCTTCCGATTCGTTCCAATGGCGTGGACGCTATCAGCGGTTCTGTCAACTATGAAACCAGGATTTAGATTCGAGTAGACCTGCATCGACGCACTCTTCGCATGTTGGAAGCACTAGAATGAACCAAAAAGCGCAGCTGTCTGTCCTCCCGTTCATCTACAGTTGCCGCGAGAGGTCGTATCAAACCGAATAGGTGCAGAACTACCTCCCCACAACTCTTGCCGAGGGTATCAGCCTCTACGACAATATGCCAATCTTTCAATCTCCTTTACTTGCACTCGTGTCCGCCTCCGGTCTCTTATACCAGCTTTCGTGCGAATAATCTTTCTTCGGTCCCTCAACCTCATATCTGATCATGAATTGATCAATCTTCGCACCGCGAAACTTGAACTCGCAATGATTCCTGTACGTATCTGGGTCACACCAATGATAACCTTTGGCCCTCCATCCAGACTTGTCATCGTCTGGCGCGTAGAAACCCCATGTGTTGAACAGTGCTCCTACACTTTTGTTGTCGTCTTCGACAAACCATGCTGTGATCTCGTCACGTGCCTCGTTGTACCGATAAACATAGCGTCGAGTCGCGGGGAAAGACAGACCAGTGTCCATGGTGAATATGCCTTGTTCGACATACAAATATTCGGATAAGTAGGTCGTAGGATCGGTAGATTGGCGCGGGTGGAAGTGCGCTGTACCCACGAACAAGCCACCAGGTGTGTCGGTACGTGAGTCAATCTTGCGCGTCATGTTCCATACACCCTGCATGCCTATAAACACTGCCGCGGCGATGAATCGAGCATCCTCTTGGGATGCCTGGAGTATTTTGGCAACGTCTTCGACTACTTCCTTTGCTTGTGAACTGGTAGCTGCATGTTGATAGCGCGATGGAAAAGCGGGTCCCATTTGGCCGCCAAATAGCGAATCATCGCGCGAGACGCCAGTCTCTCGTGCGAACTCTTCCATTAGACCAACGTAATCTGCCATCCAAAACTGAGGTACTTGTAAAGACCTCTGGTTCATCGCTTCTTGCATACGTTTCGTATCATCGTATTTGTACAAATCGGGCACTCGAGACTGCGACTGCTCAGCCTCCGGCTTGGCCCAACTTTGAGCAAGCAATCGAGCCTGCATTTCCATCACGCCCCAATAAGGACCTTCGTAGAAACCTACGAAACCAATTGTGGGGACTCGGCGCGAGAGAACCGACCCACGAGAGAGGAGGTATGGTATACGCAAATTTGGGGTGGTGTTGTCTTCAGCAAGAAGGGCTCTGACGCGAGAATCAAGCCAATCGAGGTCGGCTTTGTAGCCGGTAGCTTCGATGATACCCACTACATTATGGACTTTGCTCTGGCTCTGTAAGCTGTTAGTATCTTCATTACCACCCATACAAGGATCAGCGTAATTACTATGGCTTCCTTTCCTGGTCCATGATACCAGGGCTCGTACTGCTGTAGACTAACGTCTAGGAAGCTACGGTCATCTGCCTGCGCGACGTCTTTGACCCATCCCCGCACTGGTACGATAATGCCACTTCTCACAAATTCCATGTAAGTGTCTGTAATCCCGGTATATCCGGGGTGTTGTGTCTGGCTCGCAGTGTAAGCAAGCTCGGGATACCCCTCGCCGCTCTGGCCGCATCCTATACTCGCTCTTAGGAATTCGTGTCCTTTTTGTGCCTTCTCTGGTGGTACCGTAGTAATAGCTGCCGCAATCTCTCCATCACCACGACGTGAGAGGTTGTAGAGCATCAGGTCGAGTGGAAGGAACTTGGGTGCTGGCTTGAAGTTTCCGTCTTGGCTCTGAGGGTCCTGAGGAAGGTAGCGAGGAAGGCAGTAGAAGGGCCGGTTGATGATATGGAAGACCCTACTATGTGCATGCGCGGATGTCGTCTGACTAGGTGAGTGCTTTGCGTTTGAGATCTGGAAGGCTGCCTGTGCTGCGGCTTCTGAGCCGCTAATGCCGCCTCCAATTACGACGACCTTGCCAGGAGAACTTGTCAACTCAGAAAGACTTCGAAAATTGGAAGAGTGTTGGATGGTTGAGAGATTTTTGGAAGGAGTGAAATCGAAGGTACTGGCCGGTTTGTTAAAGAAGCCACTCGCGACGATCAGTCGATCGAACGTACGGGTGTCTAGCTGACCGGCGCCGTCGTCGCTAATCACTTTCCACGTATTATCTTCTTGGAGTGATGCGTTGATAACTCGCTTCCCGAGTAGCAGATTTTCCGTGATGCCAAAGATCTTTGCGTATGTTTCAAGATATCGCCCCACCTGCCACGCTCTAGGGAACATAGGCGGAGCAGCTAGTGGATGTGCAGCGGATGCCGAAAGATCTAAGCCTACCGATGTCCAAGACAAATCGGAAAATGCAACAGTATATCTGCTCAGATTGGTCCGCATCTCTGGACTGCATTTTTCACCTAATCCTCCATGCCCATCTCTCCACATGCCACCCACGCGGTCTGCTGCGTCATACACGGTGACCACCCAGCCATGTTGTTTGAAAGTCCTTGCAGCAACCAGTCCTGCAGGCCCGGCTCCTACGATACAAACGGAATGTTCCACCTTAGGGGCAATCATCGACGGCTGAGCGGTAAGATCGTGAAGTGGCGGAGCAAACAAGGGAAAAACGGGCGGATGCTAATCACTCAAGTATGAAGCGCGATAGAGGGAGCTCGGGTAGTACTGCGAGAATGATGACAAACAGATCTGTGGGCAGTGTGAGGTGGTGTTGAGAAGTCCGCTGCTAGCATGCGATGCGCTAGGAAGATGCCCCTCGGGGAACCAACCAATGGGAAGAAGGTGCAACACAGGACATTCATGGCAGATGCAGAAGCGCAATTTTCCAACGAAATCTATTCAGTAAGTACTCCAGTGTTGATCAGAGTCCCTTTCATGGTCTGAAACTGTGTCTTTCCATACTATGTAAGCGTTAGTGAATGCCTGGGCGATGTTGTAAGCGTTTCAGAAGCGGCGTACCGATATCAAATAGCGAATGTGGCCCTGCACAGCAATTAATTTGAGTATCAAAGGTGATAGGGGTGTTGACATACGAGATCGGTAACGGAGCGATGTTGTTCGAATTCCGATCTTGCAAATTGCCGCATGTCCTTCCTCGCTCCTGCGTCGGGTATGTGTGACGTGCTGCGGACAATCTCTCTCCACAACGCCAACGCGCGTTGTCGCTGGATGAACTAGATGACAGTCAGTGGTCGTTGTACTGTGTAGGTGATATCTTGGAAATACGTACGTGGTCCAGGCCCACAGGACTCTTTCCTCGTGCTCGCAGCCGGGAAGGAGGCTTGGACGCTACCGTGGCATATCTTCGTAGCATTCCCTCAGTGTGGTGTAGGATACTCGAACTGCGTGGATCTAACGATGCAAATATGTAGAATAAGGTAGTGGTCGATTGACCGGATGAGGCTCTTCGCATCGATGCAGGTTGACGTATCGAGACGAATGAGCTAGGCTTTGATGATGCTAGTCATTCAAGGATGCATGTGCAACACTTGAGGATCGGCGCCACGAAGCCACATTCTGTAGGCTGACTAGTTGAGCAGCCATGCTGGAGACATGACACAACTTGGATAAGGGCCATCGATGGTGGTCACACTTGAGACGACTGCCGGCACCCCAGATCTTAGGGATCAAAATGAAGGGTATGAACTACACAGATTTCGCGTCGCGTCTTCTCCACCAGACGCGAACCCTAACCACCAAGCCTGCGCATCCGCACTGTCGTCAGCCGCGATCGACCCGATGCCCACGTTAATCCATCGCAAACGAATCAACGCCATAGAATAGCAGCTTAGAAACGGGCGCGAGCTTTACGACATGGACGTCTGCGATGGACACAGCCACTCCGAAGCCCACCAGACGCCGCACGTCGTCGCACGCGTACAGACAGTGCAGGCTCTCTTGCGAGAAGACATCCACCTAAGCGCATACGAGGCACCACATCTGCCATGCCCGGTATCGTTCCAATTCGTTCCGTCGGCTTTCGACCTCAAGAAAGGCGAGCTCGAGGCTTGCCTCAGCCTCGTCGAGAAGACTTCGGGACACGACTACAAGACATCAAGCATTGGCTGGAATCCGCGCAAGAAGAGGGAGGAAATGCTCGACGGCGAGATGATGTATCTCCTTGTGCGTCAGGGCCCTTCAGACACGGCTGGTCAGAGTAGCATGGAAGAGACTCAAGAGATGAACAACTTGCACAAGGGGATGGAATGGACAGAGGCTCGGATCGATGCAGATTCAAGCCCGTCTGTGAGGGGTGCTTCATATGCGCTGGGTCAACACCCGCCACGGCTCAATCCTCTAGATCAGCTCAATCAAGGCTACACTCCAGACAGTGGCGAGGAAGAGGCAGCCACATGGAACCAGACCAAGGCTTCAACCGCTTTAGAGAAGAAAGAGTCCTGTTCAGTCAAGCATTCGCCAGACCCTCAGACCAGTTGCGGCAACTACATTCTCGGCTTCACCTCCTTCATGTTTACCTACGACGACTCTCCGCACGAAGACCGTGAAGTTCTTTACATTTACGAGATTCATCTCCATGAGCAGCTTCGCGGACAAGGCCTCGGGTCTCATCTCATCAAATTCGTCGAGAATGTGGCGCGCGCATGTCGAATTAGAAAGACAATGCTTACAGTCTTCACTGCGAACAAGCGCGCAAAGAGCATGTATGAGAAATTAGGCTACAGTAAGGATGAGTGCAGCCCAGGCGATAGGGTTACAAGGAACAAGGTCATCAAGGCCGACTATGTCATCATGAGCAAGTCGATCGATTGAGGACAATGTTTTCCTAGGCGTCACGGTACAATACCCATGATGCTGGGGGTCCTTAGCTGAATTGTCTAATCTACTTTCATGATATGGCTCAATATTCTCCATCGCGCCATCTTCCATCAAACTGGGTCGAAAATCCGTCTTTTTGAATCTGTACTCCGTGACATGGACGTTCTCTGCATCGGTCGCATTAAAGTTTCCTGTTGCGCAAATTCTACAAACTTGGCATCTACCGCGAAATGTACCCATATACTGTGATCACATTCAAAGCGCCGGAACACCCATGACCCGAATAAGTTCAAGGGCGAAAAGAGACAGCCGTATGCGGATACTACATCTGAAGATACGACTGGACGACACTGAAAGACGAAGGTAAGAAAGATATCTTGTGAGCTGGTAGAGACATGTATGTACCCGCGGTGTGTGTGTGTGTGTGTGTGTGTGTGTGTGTGTGTGTGTGTGTGTGAAATAGAGGGTGTTGCAGACGCTACTCGCAGACTGTTTGAGTAACCACGACGAGGGGTATTGCAAACCATACAAGCATGTATCAAGAGAACAAAGAACCTAGGCTGGCTCCCGCAGGTCGATTCCAGATGCCAGTAAAGGTTATTCGAAAATGGCGAAATAGTTTCACAAAGTTCGAAGGCACTGGGGGGCTAAGTATTACAAAATAAGATTACTGGACAGTCTATACACGAAAGCCGAGTGCTGTGTGGTATCTTAGAACGCCAGATTGTGGAAACGAAACCACCATATAATCACACATTCGCCCATCTTCTACTTGTAGTTCAAGCACTTATTTCCCGTTGTAGCATGTATACACTAAGCAGGCCACATGCCACAGCATATGAAACGGCCCCACTGATTCCTCTTCGTACCCTCTGGTTTCTTTCCGCTCGTCTCTTCATCTTCTTCGCCAACAACGCGAAGGAAGACTTCGTCCAAGGTGGTGGGCGAAACAGAGTAGTACTCCAAACCTAACTCATGGCGATTGGTCTCCAGCAACTGAATGAGACCAGGGATGCCGCCCAGATCAGATGCTGAAGCAGCTGAAGATATCGTATTGACTTGATGGACCTCTGCTTCGGTGATCTTGCCATCTTGCGCATTGTCGAGATGCGCGGGCGATGCAGTAGAATCGGGAGATGCGGCCTTGAGTACTTTGAACCGTAGTTGTCCATGGCCTCCACCTCGGGAACCCCATTTGTCAAGTTGAACACCAGGAATCTTCTTCTGAACCCATTGCTTGACAGCTTCCATCTCTTCTTCTGTGGTTTCAGGTGCAGATTTGAGAACCAGCTGTACGACCCAAGCATCGCCATACTGCTCTCCTAAAGCACTGACGGTGCCTAGGGCAAGCATCTTGCGCTTCATGATACCGACGCGGGTGGCGAGTTTGTCTGCTTCTTCCATGGAGTGAGTAGTAATCAACAAGGCACGCCCAGGTGCGGCTACACCGAGTAGTGTGCGCCACATGACTCTCTTTGCAGCTGCATCCATACCAGAGGATGGCTCATCCAATAGTAGAACCGATGGGTTACCCATCAAAGCAATGCCCAAGCTGAGCTTCCTCTTATTGCCACCGGAAAGTTTGGACGCGAGACGGTCGTTGAAGCGCCCCAGACTGGTAGCTTGGAGAATTGCATCGACACTTGCCTTTGGGTTGGGGACGCCGCGAGCGCGAGCGTAGAAGTAGAGATGCTCGGTCACCGTCATGGAATCCATGGCATCAAATTGCGGACATACACCAAGATGACCTCGTGCAGCTGCGCGCTTGCTGATGATGGATATATTTTCGATCAAAACATCACCACCACCGTTGATATGCGTTGTGGGATGTATGTCGCCACGAATGAGTGAGATGGTCGAAGATTTTCCAGCGCCATTGGGACCAAGGAGGGCGAAAACCTGACCTTGCGGGATGCCAAAAGTGATGTCGTTGACAGCATGGTTAGACCCGAACGTCTTCTGCAGATGCAGTGCACGAAGGCTATCTGTGCTCTGCTCAGCGCGCGTGATCTCAGCAGCGACAGCAGGAGGAACAGTATCCACCCTCTCCTCCGAGTGCTGCTGACGGCTCTTTTCGCGGTTAAGGAACGCTGGTCGATATCCTGAGTCCCACCACACGAGGGCAATGAAAAGCAGAATGATCTGCACAACGAGGTACAAGATGGGCCCTCCGTACACAGTCAAAGCACCGGGATAGCTTGGAATCTGGTTTCCATCACACAATATGCTAAAGGAGTTTAGAGATAGCAGCTGTGTCCTAAGCAAGCTTGCTGATGGCGAGATCAGCGAGACAGTCCAGTGGAAGTATTCGATGTAAGAATCGATGGCGTATGCAGGCGCATAAGTCAAAATGCACATGTAACCGATAAAATAAATAAGGTAGAGCGACACCATACCTCCGGCGGCGAAGGCGAAGGCTGCGAGTTGCGATGTGACGACAATAGAGATCAGATACGCGAAGAGGGTTGCACAAAGGCCATAGAGGAAGAACACCACGAAGAGGTAGCCTGGTGCATACCATGCATCGGAAGCCTAGCACAACGTTAGCCCAAACGTTTATATGATAAGTGAGTCCGAACTTACGGCTGCAAAGATCCCCGTAGTGACAGCAGAGATCACAAGTACGAACAAGAAGTCGAACGCAGTGTACGCCAGCCATAGTGGCACAGCCCGGATACCGTTACTGTAGTGCAGCGCTCGCACGTTCCTCAGTCGCTCTTGGGTGGGATACAGAGCGAACAACGCAGGGTAGACGCACATGGCCAGACCAAAATACAGAGTCAGCTGTAGAGTGTCGCCCATATTAGGAGCGAAGGGCACAGCGAATTGCTGATACTGCGTGGAGATGGTACTATTCGTTAGGATGTTGTCGAGAGTATTCAATGTGATGAGGCCACCGATGACACCACCGTTCGCAAGGTAAGCCATGACAGGCGGACCGTTCTCTTTCAAAAAGAAGCCACCCGGTGTAATGTTGCGAAATTGTGTGTTGACGAAATCATTGAACTGATCGAGTGTATCCACGAGGTAGAAGCTGTCCTCGGGAATGCCTGTCCGTTGGATGATTGTATCAATAGCAGGACCAACAGTACTCCTCGGACCAATAGGGATGAGTGGGATATCGTCCACGTTGGAAAGTGAGAAGATCGTCGGGTCGTTGGCGCTGGCTCCAGGATCGCAGCCCACAGCTTCGTAATCCTTCAAGAAGAGCGTAACCAAACCAGCGGCGACGATTGGAAGAAGCAGGGCAAAGACGTATGGCCAGAAGTTGCGTTTTACGATGGTCACTCGCTTTTGTACGAGGATAAGCATCTGCTTGAACAGACCAGTACCACGACCTTTACCCATCTCTAGTCTCTTGTCGGCATCAGAGTTATGGTCTGAAGGTACGTCTAGCTCCTTGTCCGACGCTGTCATGCCAGTCTGTTCACCGTGATCAGCGTCCATGAGATTATATTCCTTTACCTCCTCAGCATTGGCAAGGAATACGTCTTCTAGTGTTGGGCCAACAATGTCGTAGTCCTTGACCCCGTGATCTCTCAGTATGTCGACGAATTTGGTGGCGGGCAGCGCGTCCTCGAACTGATACTGAATCATACCCTCGGAGGGCGCAGGCTTTTTCACAGCATTTACCGGGGGTTTGACTGGAGCGTCCTTGGGATACGTGACGTGGTATCCGGCGCCGACTTCATGCTTAAGCTGGACCGAAGTACCCTTAGTCTTGAGTACGCCGCGAGAGAGAATGGCAACGTAGTCAGCGAGAACATCTGCCTCATCGAGGAAATGCGTAGTAAGCAGGAAGGTGCGATCACCACGCTCGGCAAGTAGAATCTCCCAGATCTTCCTTCGCGAGAGTGGGTCCAAGCCAGATGACACTTCATCAACACAGCAGACTTTTGAACCTCCAGTAAACATCATGGCAAGCTGAAGTTTGCGCTTTTGACCGCCAGAAAGTGTGCATGATTGCGCCTTGATCTTATGTCCCAAATCGCAAGCGCGGATAAGATTCTCGATGGTGTCCTTGGTATCGTAGGTTCCGGTCGACTTGAGCTGATTGAAGATGCGAACATGCTCATAGACGTTCAGTTCATCCCACATGACGTTCTTCTGCGGACACAGTCCAAGACCTCCGGTGCCATCAATCTCAATCGCTCCACTAGTGATCGAATTGAGCCCAGCGATGGCATCTAGGGTGGTGGACTTTCCGCTACCGTTGGCGCCCAGTAGAACCATGATTTGACCTTTGCGCGCTTTCATGCTGAAATCATCCACGGCGATGACTGTTTCCGGTGGCTTTACGCCAAACTTGGTAAGAACATTTCTGCGGAACCAGCTCGGGGTCCAATGCTTCGAGAAGTTTGTCAAGATAATGTTGTGATCCGGCGAAGAAGTCGTAGTCTTCCTGTCCGCTGACACCGTACCATACAACCAGCGCTCGACGAGAGCCCCTAGAACAGGGTATACGATAGTTTGAATAATAGCGAACACCCAAAAGACGATGCCGGGAGTGGTCCAAATGTGATCCTGGTAGTCGGGCGCAGCTCCGACGAGGTTCATGCCAATAAGCTGTCTCTCAAAACGGGCGACGCAGATGATGAAAAAAACGTAGTTGATAGATGGAAAGAGCAAGCTCAGAACATATACAGCACCTGTGCTGAAGGGTCCAGCGACTTGCGCGATGATGGCCAACAGGATGGGAACGATGACAATAGTGATACCAGATAGTTGGGCTTTGCGGAAGAAGGCGGCCCCGAAGATGGAAAAGCTAGTCAAGGACAGGCCAGCAAGAATGTGGAAGATGACCAGTATGGCAGCATTGGACGTTTGGAAAGCCAATGCCCAGACGATAGCTCCCATGATGACCCAGCCTGGAAAGTAAATAATGTCAAACGCAATGTGCATGGACAGGAGACGGGCAAACTGCGTGTGCCATGGCTTCTTGGCTGGAGACATTGCTTCTACTAGCTGCGATATGCCACGTTCTCTTTCCTCTGCCATTTGCCCCGTAAGTTGGTAGGTCACGCCACATACACCAATGTATAGAGCCACACCCATGATGTTGATGAGTGCACCCATGTACAAAGTCCTGATCCGATCATCGTATTCCTCTTGCGTACGCTCCGTGTATGGGTACTCATCGATGTCGGGAACGGTAGCAGAGCCGTCAACGGAAGCGATGGCTTGGTCGATGGCCCGTTGGAAAGGCAGGATGTAGATCTGGACATCGTTGTCATCCTGATTCACGTAGATCTCCTCTCCCAGTGCTCCGTCCGATCTGATGGTGTAGTTCCAGCTCTGTCCTTGACCTTGGCTCGGACTGGAATGGAAGGACACTGCACCAAAACATGTGCTGGCACCACGCAACGAGCTCTCACATGTGGAAAGCAGCTCCACGTCCCGTTCAATCGTGATAGCCTGCAGGCCTGCATCACGGACCTGAGTCGATAGTTGTCCAATGACCTGTTCGATGTCGCTACCAGTGTATCCGTTGTTGACAAAGACGACTTTGTCGCGGCCGCCTTCGGCAACACTGAGCGCGTTGGGGAATGAACGAATGAGGGATGGGGCGCCGATGCCATAATCGGAGGGGGGGACGAAGAAGTTTTTGGCGTAGGTAATGAAGAACATCTGCAGAAGCCCTGGTCAGCCATCGCTTCCCTGTCAAGGTCTAGTTAAACGTACAAATATTATGGGAGCCCAGAAAGCGCGAACGCTCGTGAAGAACCAGTGGCGTACAAAGACAACGAGCAGCGTCTTCTTTGTGAGAATCCATGTCTGGCTCACAATTGCGCCTGCCATGGTCGCGTTTGTTGCCCGTGGTGGGCGCGCTGAGGGTTGAAGTGCAGGATCGAGTCGTTCACTCGTAGCGTAGATCGTGTTTCCTAATCGCAATTATTCCGAAGACAAAAGCATCTCTCCTCGTACTCGAGACGCAAAAAGGCTAGCAACAAAGGACAAAGGAACGGTGCAGACAGGTAGAAAGAGGGTATTCATTAGTAGCGAACCATGGATGGCAAATACCTGGCTAGTATCTCCCACGCCGTACCCAGCGTATACGGAACGACGCCGAGCAGACGACGTCTTGTCGGACGTCTGCGACTACCACATCCCCTGTCCATCCCATCGCGCCATGGTCCACATCGGGCGCTGGTGAGGCGCATGGCAGATTGATGTTGTGCCGGTGGGGCGTAAGAGAACGATTGGCACATGATGCCGTCCAAAAGCCCTAGACTCCTGCCCAACGGCCCGGCTTACCACACTCTGCTCCAGGTAGCTGGGGATCGCCTGTCGTTGAAAGCCGTCAGAACTCACCTTTATTTTGACGTCCAATATGGTACTTTCCTCGATTCCGTGTCGACATAGACCTTGGCCTGACTCCTTAGGCGCTGGCCGCTTCGACAAGCCTAGGCGAAGATGCCTCGGCGACGAATGCATCCGCCCAGACAACGCCCAGTCGCCGAGCATTAATCATGATCGAACGCGTCTTCGGTGCCCTTGAGATCGCGATGCCGAAGAAAATAACAAGCCTCGCGTGCAGACCCTTGCATCGCTGCGCCTCGTAGGCTTGATTTCCGTCGCGTCATCGATTCTATGCGAAGCGTTAGGGCGATCATGGAATGAGCTGGGATCACGGGCCGACATGAGCTTCTTCTAACAGCTTGGTCAAGAACTACAAGAGACCGCCAAAGACGTCCGCAGGCGTCGCAAGGAATTATGACATGAAAGCATCCGGGCTAATATTTACTCTTGGCGCAGAGTATGCGCAGGTCACCCTGCTCAGTGACCAGCAACTGTATAACCTACCATGACACATATTGCTATCCTACCCAATGTATTCGATATGCCAGAGTCATGACCTTCGGTGCGAACAGCAGAAGAGTTCTGAAGGTGGGGGGTTGTACATCAAAGTTCTGGCTTACACGCATCATCCCAGTCAACACTTGCACGTCTTCTACACCACGGTAACGGATCAACTAATTTATCACCCAGCATACGGCAAGTGACTGATTGTAAGACACAACATGCTCCTAGGCATGGTTAATAGCGAACTGGACAGCCTGCGACTACACCGCCTGACTATCGCTCATATATACCATTCGAAATAGCCTTCAGGTTGATCACTCCACAGCCATCTTCACATCCTTCGTACCTCTACCTCCGTCGTTCGCGACAACATGTCCTCCAAGTTGGATCCGTCGCGGCACATCCCCAACGTCCTCGGCGCGGCGCTGCTCCGGAAGCACGCACTTTCTGACTGCGCAGTCGGTCTGCATACAACATCAGCACGATTCTGCTAGAGAGATAACTTGTGGTGACGCTTATAAGCAGGGAAGCATACGTATGCGACCTGCGCATTGCGACAAGAGTCTTCAGGTCTGTCCTGGGTGTTGCACAGACAGACATTGAGGTTGTTACGGACGGAGTCGCAGGTAGTATGACAGGTATCCTCTACTAAGGCACACTGTCTTGCTGCTGGAACAGCGGCTGTCGTGCTGGGCGCGAAGAGTGCGGGTATTAGTATGAGCTGCATGTGTGCTGACTGTTGTCATATGATATGTAGTGTCCTGTGTGAGCTTTGGCTACGAATCTTAGGAAGATGAGAAGGTAGTGGAAGTATTCTGAAGAAAGGTCTCCCGTCGGACCGGAATATATGAGACCTTGAAGCATTCATGGTTGATACGTCGCTATCTCGATCTTTCTTTTGTCCCTACTTGCTAAATATTCGTTTCTTACTTTTGTACGTCACAATTTAACTCTTGAAGTCAGGGTCAGATGCTACGTGTCTTCCTCGCACTTCAATTCCATGCGTAGACCCAAGAGTCTTCCAAATGCATTTATGTTAATTGTTTTCTCACATAGGAGACATACCACGCGACAGTTAGAGTGCGTTCGAATCATTAAACGGCTTTTCTTGGAGCTTTCGTGGTCAATTCCCTAGAGCTACCAAGGCATCACAGTCCAAGCTTATGCACTTCAGAAAGCGATAGTTCGAATGAATCAGCTAGTAGGAATTTAACAAGAGTCATTACAAAGTCATAGCCTCCTATCCATCGCCGTGTATCCTCGTATGCACGCCGTCTCCACGCCCTCTTCGGCTAGCGCCATCCAAACTTCCATGAGCTCATCTTCTACCCCTTCCTGATACTAAACTCCTTCCACCTTGCCTCCGGCCGGGTCGACGTAATCAGCGGGGTTGCCGGCTGGGTCGCCCGCGGTATCAGAGTCGAGGTCGACAGCCTTGATAACAACGTTCTCGGAGTGTATCAGCTTCGCGCCACGGCAGCAGTTGTTCTGGTATTTGTGTTAGTTAACAAGATAGCAGGTCCAAGAAGAACGATCCCACATATGCGTTGTTTAACTCGCGCCACCAGTATGTGCCACCCTGACAAGAGGGTCTATAATTACAGTCCCGGAGATCATCCGCGGCGCCCTGACATTTGGGTATACACGCCTTGGCGCGCTTATCTATGCCTTGAATGGAGTGGGATTCCGTGGAAGGAGCAAGCTTGATGGCAGTGGGGAGAGCTGCGGCAAGACCGAAGAAGGTAGTGATCACGTTGAAGAGCTTCATCGTTGCAGCTGTATCGTGTTGATAGTCTTATGTGCAAAACTGTTATTGGAGGTCGTATATGTTGGGAGTGTGCTGGAGTCAAGGTCAGTAGAGGACTTGGTATTTAAATGCTTTGCTTTCCGGCACCAAACAGCGGGCGGGGTGATCACAGCCACAGCATTCAAGAGCATAGATGGGTCGTTGGTATGTGCTAAATTATTGCGAGGTAGGCGAAGACCAGATTCTATATTCTGGAATAGTAGGGACAGCAAAGCGCAGTGTATGTACCTGATCTAGTCGCTTGATCCCGATTCACTGCAATGAATATATTGATGACGTGCAATATTTTCTCAACCTAGATATCATGGCATATATTGTGGAGATTTGATACAGCTTATTAGGAGCTATCAAAAAGGTAAGAAGCGTTGCGTTATGTGAAGAAGGTCGAGCGCGGAGGTGTGATGGTTTTAACTGGACCGTGGGCGTACCTGCTACAGCTACACGCTCGGGCCCGGATCAATTGGAGACGCACTTCACGTGTCCGGACAAGGGTGGTGGTGAGTCGCAGTTGTTGATCGATGGGCGGCTTTTAGTGATCTGAATGCGCGTTTGAAGACGACAGGGAGTTGACAATCGGATGACTAGGGCAGGACTTCATCGAAATTCCAGAAGTCGAAAAGCAATGAGGTGTAAGTGCCTTGTATTACTGGACCGTCAAGGGCAGACTTATGATCTGTAGAAACGAATAGCTACTCTATATACAATGTGCAATGCTCTTGGGAAGAGGATACATGGTACAGGCTTTGAGACAAAGGGGATTGATATCGAACGTAGTACACGCCGCGTGTGCTGGCCTAAATACCTTATCTCTATCTTGCGTGAAATCATGTCTTGAGAATCAAATCATACGTTTGTCGTGTAGTCGTATATGTAAAAAAATATAGTTAAAGTACTGCCATGGTTGGTATGCGTATGAAAAATGGCTGGTATGCGTATGAAAGATGGTTGGTATTGTGTGCGGAGCCTCTGCCGTTCAATGTGTTGCCGCATGCGGTACGACAACAACTGCTGACGACCCAGAAGCAGTAATGTACTTCGTATTTGCACGACCAAAATATGATTCTTGACCATCGTCTATGTTTCTTCCCGGTGTGACCATGCCTTCTGGCTCTTCGTTGTATGTGTCTGAATATGCGCTCTTGTTAAAATCCTCTTCTGCCGGGAATTCATTCACGAGGCTGGCGAGCTCCCAATCTCCACTGATGTAGCTGTCCATACTGAATCGCTCCTTACGATATTCAGCCCAATCCGGTTCGTTGTTCACTTCTTCTTCTTCTTCTGCATCTTCTGGGTCTTCCCAAAGGTCTTGCTCGACTCCACTCAAAAAGTCCCAAACACTCGCCAGTAGCTCCTCGTGCGGTAGAAAATAACTCAGTGACTCGTTATCCTGTCCCGTCCAGTCACTCCATGCTTCTAGTATCTCTAAACGAGGGAAATGTGCTCCTAGCGGTTGTGCCCATGACCGGACAAGCTCTTCTTCAACGAGTGGATCGACCACGGAGCTACATTGCGAGTTAGATGAAACGGTGTATGTGTCACTAACAATCGAGAGGATAGATTGAGGACGTGCGAAGGCAACATGCGTCAGGAATGGGAAGAGCGGGCCGTCAGAAGTTCCAGTACCGGTTAGATCTTCTAGTTCCACGGAAGCGCCCCGTTCATGGCCGTTGAGAGTAATGGCCGGAGTACAGAGTGTGTCGAGGGTTTGAGAGCGATCGTTGAGCGGCGTCTCGACGGCTTCTGGAGGCGAATGATTACGTAGTATCTGTAGATCTGGGAGATGTAGTGAAACTTTCAGGCGCAAAGTTTCAAGCAGAGGGCAGTTCTTTCCGAGACTCGCTAGCGCGGTAGCCTCCAGATCGATTGCGCTTTGTGGATGGAGCTTGATATTGAGACTCAAAAGCTGCGGCAATTTCCTACAAAATGCCTCGAAGTGAAGACTCGAGATCATAGACCCATCTATTGCACTAGGTTCCGAGGCGAGAAGGTTGATATTTTCCAACTTGGGACAGCCTTTGGCAAGTTCCACTAAAGCCGTACCATGAAGGAGCGGGTGCGATGCGGCCGATGGAAAGTTGAGCGCGAGTGCACCGATGTTGACTCGTAATGACCGGAGCCCACTGCACTGTGCCAACTGAGCCAGGATATGATCAAGGATATTCATGTCCCAGTCCTGCGGTGGTCGCTCTGGTATTCTAGCTATGTCTAGTTGTATTTGTTCTACAAGCGGCAGGTGCGGTAGGAGTGTGACGGCCAGCTCGGGATAGCACATGAGTTGGAGTTGCCTCAAAGAGGAAAATGGGGAAACAAGCGCGTTGGGGCCCGAGAAGTACGGCAATAATTGCAAGTCCGGATCGAGGTCGATGTGAAGAGCTTTCAGGCCTGGCCGGCGACTTAAGAGTCTGAAAAGCATATCCTTGTTGGAAAAGCTAGCATTCATCAATCGAACATTCGTAATGCTGGGCACAGCGTCGAGTAGATCAATCAATTCTCGATAAGACACAGGGTCTTCAGGACAAAGAGCATCTGAACCAAAGGTAATGCTAGCAAGGTTGGTACATGGTGCGAACAAGGCGGGAAGAACAGTGCCAGCGACGTAACGTGAGTCACCAGTTTGGGATCCAAGGAATTCCAGTTGCCCAAGGCCTGGGTGTAGCATGGCGTTGATTGCTTTCGCATGTCTCTTCCAGTCCACCTCCAGCTCCAGTATCTTGAGGTCCGGCCAGCATAAGCCCTCTAGATATGCAAGATCTCCACTATCGTCTGTGGGACCCAAGACGAACAGCCTTTCGACTTTGTTCGCGTACCATTGCCTTCGGTTGAAGATCATTTTCTGCAGAGCGGGAAGGTGCGGATAGCGTCTCCACAGGATAGCTGTGCCTTGGTCTGCCCAAAGTTTATTGACCAGAATCGAAGGTACCAGTGTGGGCCGAAATTCGAGAAGTTCAACAGGTTGATCGGGTCCCTGCTGTCTGCGATCCTTGTACTTCATGTTGGATAAATGGTGCAGGACCAGGGAAACAATGCGAGGGTCCGCGGTAGCCATGGCTGCGGCTGCCATGGCTGCACGAGGTTCAGACGAACGAAAAAAAAAGCAGCAAAAGAGCGACTCAAAGGAATGAAGCAACGGAGAAGAAAGTGAGTGGAGAGAGCGCGAGGATACTTAGCTATCGCGGCACAGGCTGTGGGCAGACAGTCATCCTGCTTTGGACCTGGTCACTTTTCTCGCCGCCGGGCAAAGCGAAATCCCGTAGGCTCGCCACGGCTGATCGCCAGGGGCCGCGGAAGCCTGTGAGCCTGTCATTGCGCGTACCTTGAAACGCAATTGTAAATGATATAATTCCCATGTCAATAGGGAGGCGTGTTTTGGAGGTTCCAAGGGAAGGAGTTCTGTGTGCTATGTCACTCGACGGTCTCTTTGTGAAGCTTGGAAACCTCGAGCTTAGTCAAGCGCGTTAGCCTTCCGTGTCACGGGCAGGGACGGACAATTGTCGGGGCTGCATCGAACACCGCAGAGCTACCCAATCGAATTCGCTATTATCTCCATGGCTGCCAACTGCTGCACGGAGCTTCCACCGTTGCCATTGGAGGATATTACGCCCGTTAATCACAACTGATCATGATGGTAGCGCTTACATTTAAGCACGCAGATAAACACAGTAGATGATTTCGAAGCTGTGGGACAGGTCGAACTTGGTCCCAGATGTAGCGGCAAAACAGCGGAATCAACGAAGAACCGCAGCTACCATGCATCTCATACTTACAGGCGCGACGGGGCTGGTAGGCGCATCTGTGCTCCACAACATGCTCGCGCAAGAGAGCATTAGTCGCATATCAATCCTTAGCAGACGACCTGTCAAGATGGCCGAAGGACATGTCAAGGCGAAAGTCATCATCCATACAGACTTCAAAGTCTACGACAAAGCTCTCTTGGACGAACTGAAGGATGCACAAGGTTGTGTCTGGGCTTTGGGCGTATCGCAGAACGACGTCAGCAAGGAGTAAGTCATTTCATAGAAAAGGTTATGTAGCCTCATGCTAACACTTTTTCTTAGGGAATATCTCAAAATAACCCACGATTACGCCATGGCTGCCGCGCGTGCCTTTTCTACAATCCACCCAGATTCGCCCTTTACGTTTCTCCATGTCTCCGGCGAGGGCGCTACGCAGTCGCCAGGCACCTTCACAAGTCTATACGCACGAGTCAAAGGGCAGGTCGAGTCGGAGCTTGTCGACTTGGGTAGATTGAACCCCATGTTCAGGGTGTATAACGTACGACCCGGCGGCGTGGATTGGACAAAACACATGGCGATCCACCCGTTCATACCGCCGCAGGCAATGTACAAGAAGATGCTGATACCACCAATGAATCTGTTCTACAAGGCTATGATGACGCCAGCGAAGGAGATGGGTAGAGTCATGACAGAGTTGGCCATGTCCAAAGGCGAGCCACTAGAAGGGGCAGACATTGGTATGGAGGGACGACTTGTATCCAACTTGGCCATCAGACGCATGGCGGAGCTCTAGAACTGATATGCGCACTGCCTTGAATGTTTGCATCCTTGGGTAGTTGACACAATGCACTGGTTAGGCTTTATGCACAATGCACGTGGGGAACGCTGTCTGTGCGCCGTCGATGACGGGAGGCGGGACCCTGGTTCGCCCCAACTCACACTTCTACAACGCGTTGTGGCTGGCCAGAACGCGTCTCCCAGCCATCATCTCTCTTTTGCGCTACTAGCATCTCGACACACCAAAGAATCGACCGTCTGTTTCCTCTGCTCAATTGTTCTTCGAAAAAGCCAACTTCGCCATGGACTACGATGAAGCGCCCCCCTCCTCACCACCGCTCGCGTGCACCATGGACTTCCCGCCCAACCCCTTCTTCGAGCGGCAACATACCGCCTTCACCACGAAATCGAGCTCACCTCCCCCTGTCTTCTCCAGCGACGACTCTCGCGAATCCGTCGACGTGACCAACTACGAGTCTCCGCGTATTTACAAGAACAAGCGCAAGGGCGCATGGTGGGACAGCCGCGAATCGGCCCACACCAGCCCCGAGGTGAAGAAGACAAAATTTGAGCGCAACTTCGACTCTGGCATCTACATGCTCAGTGATGCGAGTAACAGTTCCGGAGAACTACCTCCACCCCCGTACGTGTCGCCCTACAACCTGAGGAGCAAGATGCCGACCAAACGCGCCATCAACACAAATGTTACCAATGAGGAAGAGATAGTTATCGACACCAATAGCCACCCGACAGCAGAACGTGCCTTCAACGAGCAGATGGACCATGGTATCGCGAGGAACCAAGAGTCGTACGATTTCGATGGCCAGAACCTCGAGGACAGTGACATCAGGCACATTGGCAACCTCAAAACCGTCATTAGTGATCCTCCGGTCCACGACACTGAGCTTCCCACGGCAGGACAGTACCGATCTCTCCTCCCTAAACTTCAAATCCACCTCAGTAAGAACAAGCTCCGTCGACTCGTTCCGTCTCTGTTCGACCTCGAGCATCTCACTGGTCTGTATCTGCGTCAAAACGAGATTGAAGAGCTTCCGCAACAAATCAGCTGCTTAAGAAAACTTGAAACGCTAGACGTATCTCTCAACAAGCTCAAGTACCTCCCCTTCGACGTCATCACGCTTCTTTCTCCACATGGGAACATGAGCCGCCTCACTCTCATGGGCAAAGATCTGCTTCAGCCAATGCCTTCTCGTAGATTCTACACGACCGACTACCAGAAGCAAGAGCAAGGGTCCCTTCATCACATGGACTCGCTGCCACTCGATGAGGTACGAGAAGACGCAAGCAACCAACTTGCGCACCTGTACCAGACTCTGGCGACGTGTAAAGACCGCGACCAAGCAGTCTGGCGCATCCGGTATTTCGAGTCCTGGGCAAACTCCTTTGATGGTGGAGATAATGCCCGGGAATGCAGTGTTGAACAAGACGTTGGATTCTATCCGCATCACCCTTGCTTGCCCTTGGAGGCTACGAATGATAGTCAAGTTCTATCCCACGCACCACGGTACATCGCCAGGACACTAGTATCGTACTATGAGCAAAATGGCAGCCTCCTCAAGGCATCTCCACGGCTTCCTTGCTCCAACGAAGAGACATATCCCATCATCATCGAAACGAATCAGGGCACATACGGTGTTCCTTCTTCACCTTGGTTCGCCCCTCCGTCTACAAGCAAAGTGCCCTCCTTGGTCACAGCTAGCTTGCATAGGGAGCTCAAATCTGCGAGTATCGGCAACATCCGTGCGTACCTCGAAGATTTCTTCCCCGTCGTGGAAGCTATCCTCTCGCGAGCACAAGAGAATGCTGCTGATGGATATGGTATGTTCCGCAAGTGTCATACCTGTCATAAAGAGTATGTTGTGGCACGCGCGGAGTGGGTAGAGTTCTGGAGTCGAGGAGGCGAATTCCTTCCGTTGAAAGTTAGCGTGTGCTCGTGGGGCTGTGTACCTCCAGGCATGGTTCAGAGGCCGCAGAAAGAGTTGACATGGTGAAGCCATGAGGCTGTCAGTGGGGTTCAAGCAGCACAGTGAGATATGCATAGTAGTTCAGAGACACCCGGGCGCACTATCAGGTGAGTCATGGTCTTACAAGAATACGATGTGGTCACTCGGGCTGCCTTGATCACAGAGGTCTCAAACATACCCATCTGTCTCGTCGCCTTGCAATCTCGACCACTATAAGACCATGTAACCTGCTACACCCCCTGTTCATCTTCCAGCCTATTCCAGCCCGTTACTATGTCCTCAGAGCTGTCACTTGTTGGCCGAATCCGCGCACTACTACACCTTCCTTCTAAGCTTGATAAGACAAAGGCCCAGATTCTCGAAGCTGAACAAGGTGCACCAGATCACATCGGATCCTGGAAATGCATCTGCGGCCACAGGAACGCAATTTATTATCTCCGTTCGCCCGCGCTGCATCCACTCGGATTCATGTCGTGTCGTGTATGTTCCTCGACCTGGCATAACAACATCAAGCTTGACATCACATCGCAAACTATTACCATCCATAACCTAAGCACTCAACCTACAGTGTCTGGTCACGCCCAAGTCCTCAGTATACCTCCGAATAGCTCCACGTCCTACGACTATGTATGCCTCGGACACGGGTGCGGTCTCACCTGGCGGACTGCAATTAAAATAGAGTGGTTTAGTGGACTAAAGAGGCAGGTTCTGTTGATTGACGGGAAGAGAGGGAAATACCACTGTGAATGTGGTATGAAGATCTTTGAGGTAGGGCGATATGCTGTCTTTGAAGTCGTCTAAGATGGTGAATGTCGAAGCCTGGTCTATTCACGCATGTGATTATGTACACTAGAATTTGGTCATGAGTAGTACCTTGGCAGCGGTGATCTTGAAGTCGAATCACGACAAAGGTGACGACGGATTTTAGAGTTTGTTCTGAATAGCAATCAGACTCTCAGCCATCAACTATGACCGTTGCGAGAAATTGACGAGAGAAAGCAAGTCCATGCAGAAGACATCGCCGCCGCCACCTGCTCTAGTTAGGCCGGGGGCTAATCCCGACTGAGTTCAGATTGCGTTGTTCGGAGAATTGCGATAACAACGCGCCGTCTTAGTGGATATTCTTCGTGCATCACCACTCCCGGTATCTCAAACCCCGGCCTCGTGCATCTACGGAGAATTGCACCAAGCACACTCCGTTGCCAGCATCGTAGTTGCCGCGCTTCCTAGAACTACACAGCATATCCGCACACGTCAGGCCACAACGATGCCGCACGCAACACTACCGCAGATAGACGAATAACTCCGAAAATCTATCCAAGTGGTCTAGCTCTCCTCTATAGCGTATGTCAATAAGCTTATCAGCTTTTGCAATCGCTTGCCATTGTGCTTATCGGCGCCTATCTTCAACCCTCGCCGGTCTCGACTCATTCCGCCGAACCTCCGTTCACAACCTGATGTGAGCGGCTGGAGAAGACCATATCGGCATTGCGACTGGATCCTATCTTGCCTGACTTTGGTGCGGTCGTGTGGATACTAGGAACGTTAGCGGGACAAGCCTTCCTTAGGTTGCACGACTATCGGCCATGGCATGCTGACAAGGGTCGCTTGAGCCTACCACATGGATGGTCTCAATCTACACTGCATGTACACCAAATGTGTTCATAAACCCTGCGTCTCCACGCATTGGATCCCCTGGCGTACTGTTAATACTCTGTAACGTCGAAAACTGATCCTCAACGCAGTAGTTGGAAACGCTAATATGTCTGAGAAGAAGACTGAGGAGTCAACTATCGGAGAACAGCATGTAGACTATGGCATTGGCCATGTGCGACATTCGCATACAGCGAGTCGTAGGAAGAGCTCTGCTGTTGATCCGGCCATTATTGCAGGAGAGATATTCGATGAGCGTTATGAGACCACACAGCGAGGTCTGAAGTCACGGTGAGTCGATCTTGTTCCGTGTTATTTAGTTTGGAAGATTAATGCAAAGCAGACATGCCCAAATGATTGCTTTGGGCGGCACGATAGGAACTGGTCTCTTTGTTGGTTCAGGCCAAACCCTCGCTCGCGGCGGCCCAGCCTTTATCCTATCCACATATATCGCCATGTCCTTCTTGATCTTCTGTACCGTTGCAGGTATCATCGAAGTCGCCGCCTATCTTCCAACTCCCGGGTCTTCTATGAACCTCTTCGGATACCGCTATGTCTCCCGCTCGATGGGCTTTGGACTAGGCTGGCTATACTTTTACTCTCTCGGCATTCTTGTACCCTACGAGATCACGGCAGCTGGATTAGTTATTGAGTATTGGAACCCACCCGTGAACATCGCAGTGTGGATTACGATCATGATCATCGTCATCGTGGGGCTGAACTGCTTTCCAGTCAAGTTCTACGGCGAAACGGAGTTCTGGTTCGCTGGAACAAAGGTCGTCATGATTGTAGGACTGCTTATCCTATCCTTCATCTTGTTCTGGGGCGGTGGACCACAGCACGATCGTCTCGGCTTCAGGTACTGGAAGAACCCTGGCGCGGCAAATACGTATCTAGAAGAGGGTAATGCTGGGCGTCTGGTGGCACTGCTATCTACTATGGTGCTTTCTGCTGTAAGCATGCTGCTCTTGTAGCCTCGAGTCAGTTTCACTAACCTCTATCCTAGTTTCCATTCACGTTTGCCCCGGAGCTTCTTGTAGCAACAGGTGGCGAAATGCAGTCACCACGTCGGAACCTGCCTACTGCGGCACGCCGATACATCTACCGTCTTGTGATCTTCTACGTCGGCAGCGTACTTGCCATCGGTGTCATCTGCCCCTCGAACGACTCCATCATTACCTCTGGTGGTTCTGGTGCCGGATCGTCTCCCTTTGTCGCAGGAATTAAGAACGCAGGAATTCCCGTACTCGACAGCATCATCAACGCCGGTATCATCATCAGTGCCTGGTCATCAGGAAACTCCTTCCTGTTCCTCTCGTCGCGCTCCCTATACGCGCTCGCACTTTCTGGCAATGCGCCTTCCATTTTCAAATCATGCACCAAGTCTGGTGTGCCGTACTGGGCTGTTACAGCCTCTTCGCTATTCTGCGCTCTGGCCTACCTGAATGTAGGCAGCGAGAGCGCCGTCGTCTTTAATTGGTTCGTCAACCTGACAAACACGTCTGGCTTCATCTCCTGGATCTGCTGCGGCATCATCTTTTTGCGTTTCCGGAAAGCCTGCGAAGCGCAAAATATTACCGATCTGCCATATCGCTCACCAGTAAACAAGTGGGGTGCTTGGTGCGTCATCATCAGCTTCACCTTTCTCTGTTTGATCAATGGGTTTGATGTCTTTTGGCCCGAGAAATGGGATGTTAGCTCCTTCTTCACTGCATACGTTGGTATTCCCATGTTCTTCTTGTTCTATGGAGGACACCGAATCTGGGCCTGGAGCGATACCTGGGCTTACGCTCCTGAGGAGGTGGATATGAAGACGGGTTTGGATCAGGTGCTCGCTGAAGAGGTGCCGGCAAGAACGGTGAAAGGACCATGGTGGAAGAAGATCACATTGCTCTGGCAGTAAAGAGGAAAGGGAACTGATGACGTTGTAGAATAAGAAGAGCAAGCGTTTATCGATCGCAAGAGTCATCTTCAATTACCTTCCATCCGTTCTTTATTGTTCATTACTCTCCATTTCGGAGACCTTTCTGCGCAGGCTTTTCCCACGATTTAAAATCGCTTCTTTCTTTTTCGATCGTTCAACGTCTTCTTACAGCACCTCGGTCCCATGGAAATCTGTCTTTGCCACCATTGTAAATCGATCTGGTGCTAGATCCCTTTGTCGCAGTTAGATCTTCCTCCACGCAACACCATTCTTGCCTTTAGTCTCCTGCTCTGAGACATCAGGGAATTCTTCCGAAAACCGTTGATTTTCCGCCATCCACGCCTCAATCATGATAATCATTGTGACATTGCTGCAGATTGAGAGGAGCTGATAAACGATCTCCACCCAGAGGTTCGGCTTGTCGGCATCCGAACAGTGGACGGAGAAAGGAAGATGGCGAAGGTTGGCGCTCATGCATTCGCGAACGCCGTCTATTCTTTCAATGGGCGGTTATGTTGGAATCGTCAGCGATGAATTTTTCCCAAGGGACCAAAGACGGCCATTGTCGCCATAATCTAAATCTCGCAGGTCGAATCCAAAGTACTCTATCAACCCGGATATTTAAAGTGATCAATGACGAGGTAAAAAGAAAAGATAACGGGCGGTTATATGAGCTTTAGGACAGGCGTCGCGATATGCGAAAAATCTCTTCACAATGACACGTGGGTCTCTAGAGGCATTAGAAACGTACGTGGCCCGTTCATGTTCTTCCAAGTCGGTAGCGTCTAACCCTTTGCCCTTATTAACGCCGTTGTTAGAAGCATGATCGTCTCTAGCTTTAGGATCATAGTACTTTTCGTTCCTGTCCTCGACTAGAGTTATCCGCTGGGAAAGTATCCACTCAGCGATGCTTCTAGGTACTCGTTTGCCACGAACCATGCAGCCCACGAAACTAGAATCGCGACAGTAGTAATATTATATTGGTTTCATTGGTAGTCTGAGCTCTGATTGTGGACTGATCCAACAAGACGAAACCTCATGCTCCTCCTACATCCAACTCCGCTGTGAAGTCTTTCCGTATGGTCAAGTTTTCGAAATCCTCCTGGTTCTCGATGACCAGACCTTGTTCGTTAGCGAGATGCAGCAAGCAGATGAAGCAGTAACTTGTTGAGATGTCGGCCATTGTTTGTTTCGGATACACAGCCTGCAAGCTGTTGACAACGTCGGTAAAAGTTAGCGAACCATCAACAGCTTTATTTGCTGGATCGTCGGAGACATTAGGTTGCGGAGGTGCGGAAATCTAATTGTTTGTAAGCTTGTAGACCGAATGACGAGGATTGAATATATAACTTACGCCTTCAAATCCAATACCTTTCCAAAGCTCGTCCTTTAATCTCTTAACATCTACCTTCTTCGCAACCCTTGCATACTGAACGTATTCGGGCCGGAACCGTCGGCTTTGTGTTACTAACTGTGCACCAAACGCATCCGTCTGCGAGCTAGGTGGCATGCCGTCTAGAGGTAGTGTAGCTTCGGGTGCGTCGGGCGGCGGCGAAAAGTGGTCACGAGCATCCGCAAAAACGTCCTCATCATCAATAGGCCCACCAGGCATAGGCAGTCCATCGTCTTGGAAAAAGTCGGCGTCGTAGTTGCCCTGTACATCATCACCCTCGCCTTCTCGACCTTGATCAGCCCAGTATGCTTCGTCGACGCGTGCGGGGTCTCCGGGTTGTGCCTGTACACGGCGTCCTCCCTTCCGTGAGCCCATACGGGCTTTTGGTTTCAAGAAAAGTCGCAGTAGTTGTTTCGAGTTGAAGTGCTTGTCATCTGGGAGAAGATTGCGCGACTTTGACTTCCACTGCGCTTTTGGTAGAGATATGGTTGAGTTGGATGTTGCAGGCGTGTAGAGCATGTCTGCTAGTGTCTGCGACATGGGTGCGGCGAAGTCAATCTCGAAAGGCTCCCTCTCTTTCCGTTTCGTGGCTGGTGCTGCCTTTGCAGAATGCTTGACTCGTGAGATACGCCAATGCTCAGGCCCTGCCCAGCTCTTCTTAAGAGCTTGGTCGAAATAGCTTAGAATGTTTTCTTGTTCTTGATCACGACCGTGCATCATAGAGACGCCATACTGAGCATCAGCACCAAGGGCAGCATCAGCACTGTCTGTATTCTCATCACCTTCGAGGCCCATGGTGTGAACGCGAGCCTGTGGATTCTGGATAGCCTCACGAGCCCAGACCTCTCCACCTTCGCCAAAACCCGTTTCCGGAGGTAGATCGAATCCGCCCATGTTCATGTCGTCGTCATCATCGAAGCCCATGGGGTTGTCGTCATCAAGAAAGAGGCCTGATCGGTTACCCGCATCGTCCTCTTCTTCGCCCTTGGCACCATCTTCATTGGCAGAGTCATCAGGGGCCTTTAGAAAGGGAAGATCCATAGAGCCATTTACATCGCCAAGATCGAACGTCTTCATCGAGGGACACACGTCTTGCCGGTCGAGCTGGGACAGATCAGGGAAGTACTTGGCAGCCAGGCCAGATATATCAACATCAATAGCGTCGGGTGGCTGGGACTGGTCTTGCTGTACATGGGCGTCTTCGGGCGCTGGTGTAGCACGAGTGTCTTCGGAGGTTGCATCGTTCGCATCGTCGCTGCTGTCAAAGACGATTCTGCCCCTTGCGTCTATGGCCAGGTGATTAAGAAGGAGACCTTTTGCTCCGCCCTCATCAAAGTCGGCGGAGGCTTTCTTGAAGAGGGGATCTACCGAAAACTCGAGCTCCATCTTCTTGTTCTGTAGTTGTCCAAACGAGGATGCGAGCGTGGCTTCGGCAGACCGGGCAGCCCTCTTCTTGCGCTTCTTCTGGCCACCCTCTCCGTCCTCGGCGTCGTCGCCCTCGGCGTCGTCATCATCGGCTCCGTCAGCATCATCGCCGTCTCCTCTCCGCTTCTTGCCCGCATTCTCTGCAAGTCCGCTGAGGAGCTTGCCCGTGTCGGTTGCTACGCTATCGACCCTGCTGGTGTAGATCTTGACGCAGCCGTCCAATGTGCAGCTCGCCTTTTGGAAGTTGACGCCATCGCCTTCCTTGAGCAGAGACATTTCGTGGAAGTAATCGATGAGGGCGAAGTTCCATGAGTTGTTTGCGTTGATTTTCTGCCCGTCACATCAGCCTCGACCTAGTGCGTGCAGCCGTGTATGCCTACGTTGTCCGTCGCCATCTTCATCCACTCCTCGAAGTTGGCCAGCAAGGGCATGACGCGGTTTCCTGGCGTGACGGCGGTGCCGGTGATGTCTGGCATGTCGTCTTGGTCTTGCGACGGGGTGTGGGGGCTATCGTGGCCGGCGGCATGCGATATGCGTCGTCTTCCGGGTGTGGCAGTAGCAGTCGAGGCGCGCATCGAGTTGCGCTGGGCTTCTTGTTGCGCATGGCGGCGGATGGCCTTCTCTTGTCGGTCATCGTTGAGCGGCACCCTGGGTGGAAATGGTTAGCCTTGCGATGCGCGTCAACTGACTTGTTTGGCCTACTTGATGGGTGTCTTCTGCGGCGAGGCGGCGGTATTGTACTTGGTAGTGCGCGCCATGGTGGGTTGGCTGATTGTGTGTGTGTGTTCGTGATGGAGCGTTGTTGTTTGTTTGGGCGAATCCGCGCGGGGGTTAGCGCACTACGACTCTACTAAGTCCGGCTTTGTAGCTAACAAGTGTCTCACTTTTGGTGTCGGAGACTACTGTCCTGCAGAAACGGCTAACAGCCTAGAAAGCCTCTAGCTGTCAAAGGTACATACGTATTCCGACTGAACCCATACCGCATACCGCACCCTAAACCCACCTATTAGCACAGCGCCACCCACTCGCACAGCCACACATGCGCCACACTGGTGCTATCTCATCGAATACCGTCATTCACAATCCCGGTACTTGGAAGGCTCCGCGCTGCCCTCTGCTCCAACTTGCAAGATCCGGCCTCTATCTCCAACTATCGCTACCATGCTCCGATGACGTTCGTTATTTCGCAACATCGCCAACACCGCCACACACGCACGCATTGCTGTCGCGCCCCAGCCGACTCAGTCCAAACGCTTCGCGCGCCGTCTTCCGCTATCTTGTTACGCTATCGCACGTCGCCGCCTTCACGCTTCCCATCACCTAAAACACGCCCTCATCCCCCATCGCGCGGTCCCTCCGACTCACCTGAGAACATGTCGTGACCATGGACGACTCCACCATACTTAAACATGCCCAACGATTGCGCCGCTCACGTTACTCGGCACGACCCTTCGCCCTCACCATCCTCGCCATCTCCCTCATATCACTGCTAGCATGGGCCAGGTCGCAAGTTACCCACGGCAGCGCCCTTGGTGGCGCGGTACACAAGAGGGACTTGTCCATCAAGGACGAAGAGTGCCGCCTTGTTCACCGCGCCACAGACCAATGCGCCTTTGTGCGCGCAAACTGCCCCGATGAAGAAGCCGGCGTCATATCCTACCTGACCCTTTACTACTGCCGTCTCCCGCATGCGAAACCCGTTGCCTTCGTCCTCATGACACTCTGGCTCGCGCTCCTCTTCAGCACCATTGGCATCGCCGCGAGCGACTTCTTCTGCGTTAACCTCAATACCATTGCGCGCATGCTGGGCATGAGCGAGAGCTTGGCCGGCGTCACACTGCTCGCCTTTGGCAATGGCAGCCCCGACGTCTTCTCCACATTTGCCGCCTTCCGCACCCACGCTGCAAGTCTGGCCGTAGGCGAGCTCATCGGTGCTGCATGTTTCATCACGGCTGTGGTCTCGGGCTCCATGGCTCTAATTCGCCCCTTTCAAGTC
Source organism: Alternaria atra (assembly GCF_907166805.1). Lineage (NCBI taxonomy): Eukaryota > Fungi > Ascomycota > Dothideomycetes > Pleosporales > Pleosporaceae > Alternaria > Alternaria atra. The sequence goes on from NW_025091333.1 coordinate 1,390,388, forward strand.
GCGCGCAAGAGTTTTGTTCGCGATGTTGGTTTCTTTCTCATTGCAGCGGCCTTCAGCATGGGCTTCATCGTTGACGGGAAACTGCATCTGTGGGAGTCTGTCACCATGGTAGCCTTTTATCTCTTCTACGTCGCCTTCGTTGTGGGCTGGCACTGGTGGCTCAACTTGAGAAAGGCGCGACGGGCGAGGGCGGCCGCCATCAGGAGCCACTATGTCACGCCCGGCGGCGAAGAGGAGGAATTTCCAGAATACCATGACGATGAAATTAGCGCTGGTAGCAGGACCCCAGGCTACGGCGTATCCATTGACGACTTTTCCATGCTTGAACGCGCAGGCGGCGACAATATCATAGATGACGATGACAATGAGGAAGAGCGCGAACGCTGGATGGGCGAGTTGACCAACAATATGCGCGTCAATCGCCCAAGCATGTCGAGGCGCAATACTCACACACCCATCCGTCCGAGTTTGGTGGGAGCCTTGGAGTTTAGAGCGGTACTCTCCTCCCTGCAAAAGTCGCGCAACATCCAGTCCATGCCAATCAGCTTGCGACGATATTCTGACGACCCTACCTATACGACTGCCCAACAGCAAAACTACATCTCACAAACAGCAGGTCCCGCGAATCGACCTCCATTCCATGTGAACCCAACTGCTTCCAACGCCTCGCTGCATGTGACCCGACCAAATCTCGACATCCAGCAGAGCCTAGGCAATCGAGCGCGAGCTGTTTCCACAAACGACATTGACAATGTCCGACTACAGTCAAGCACGCTGCAGGGACATGGCGTACCTGACATTACCTTTGCATCCGCCACTCCCAACAAACCCAACAGACTGCTGGAAGCGCCTCCGTCGCCGACCATCTCGTTGTCTCCGCCAGCTTCCCGCTCTTCCAGAGCACCAAGTCCTGCCGCACCGAGAGACAGGCTTCCCTCACCTAACAGGCTGGCGCCCCCAGGCTCCGAGGACCAGGCTCCCCTCCGTGCAGTCACATCATCACCAAGCCCCCGCTCGAGTCCAGTAACAGAACCCGATGCTCGTCCTCAACCACCTAGTTTGAAGCTGACTGTACCGGATGCCACTTCTCCGCCGATACCATTTCCGCCTTATACCGATTATCCTTGGTCGGCGCAATCCGTTTCTAGACCCCAGAGTCTACGTCTGCCTTCGCCGAGCGCGTCACCCGAGTCTACCTACTTCCCACGAGATCCTTTCGGTCATGTCGAAGCAGCCAGAATGCCAAAATGGTGGCCCTCAAGCCTTCTACCGACTCCATACGTTCTGGTTTCCACTCTGTTCCCGACATTGACCAATTGGTCGGACAAGAATATTTTCGACAAACTTTTGGGACTTGTTGCAAGTCTACCTGTCTTCTTGCTTACCATTACGCTCCCAGTTGTCGAGCCGCAAAAGGATGAGAACGATGGAGGTCAGGCGGAGCTTTCTTTAGATTTCGGTCTACCACCTGCGGCTACGCCGCATAGTGGAAGCATGGACTCGCATACTCGCAGCGTGTCACTCGTTTTACCACTAGAAACACCTGCTGACATGGGCTTATCAAAGTCGAAACTGTCCACAAGTCTTCCTTCTCGACAACCCAATGGTGGATCGTTCAGCACGACCACCAGCCAACCGCCACCGCAGGTGTACATTACGGATTCCGACACTGTGGCGCAATCACCCGAGCAACTTCCCACGATTCCTACACCTATCGAGCCAAGACAATGGAACCGCTGGCTGGTGATCGTGCAAGTGTTTACAGCCCCCTTCTTCCTCGTCCTTGTCCTCTGGGCAAACATTGAACCCGACAACCCACGTGTTTTGCTTCGTCACACGCTCTACGCTCTGGTCGTCTCGCTCAGCGTCCTTGCCTTTATCCTCTTCACCACCACGCCAAACCGCGCGCCAAATTGGCGCTCAGCACTCTGCTTTCTCGGGTTTGCCGTCGCCATTGCTTGGATCAGCACCATTGCCAACGAAGTCGTTGGTGTTCTGCGCACCCTGGGTGTTATCCTCAACATGTCCGACGCCATTCTCGGTCTGACCATCTTCGCGGTTGGCAATTCACTTGGTGATCTCGTCGCCGACATTACCGTTGCACGGCTCGGATTCCCTATCATGGCCCTCTCGGCCTGCTTTGGCGGCCCGATGCTGAACATCCTACTCGGCGTAGGGTTGAGCGGATGCTACATGATCATCACCAAGGGCGAGCACCGCCATGAAAAACACCCAGATCAGTCGGTTCATTTCAGACCCTACCATATCGCTGTGAGCACAACCTTGGTGATATCAGGAGCGACTCTGCTTGTAACACTCGCTGGGCTTCTTGTTGCCGTACCGATGCGCAAGTGGAGAATGGACAAGATTATCGGGTGGGGTTTGGTCGCGTTATGGTCTCTAAGTACTACTATAAATGTAATTGTAGAAGTACTAGGTTATAGTAGTGACGTTAGTTAGAGTCAATACATAGCTCTTGATACATACATGTACTGAAGGGTTCAGGTGATTGTGAAGGTAAGGTCGCGCTAATGTTTGTATTCAGTCGAGCTATCAATGCTCGATCATACCACAACGACATGCACTCCCGTTCCCATTGGTATTTGACCGGTCTTGGAAGAGCTGACGCACATGGTCGAAAGGGCCAGCGCGGAGTTCCCTATCAACATTTGACAGATTTCGGAACCATGAGGATTGTGAGCAATTCAAGAAGCTCGTACCAACTATTAGAAGCGGCTCAGAGGCAAGCCCACTAAGCTAGACGAAACCTGGTCAATTCTGTGGTATTACCGGAGTAAGAGTTAATTGAATGAAGAACGCCCAGCGTTTCAATCTCGCGTCCTTCTCAGCTAAGCTGGCGTCGCTCATGGCAGAAGAGTAAAAGCTCCATAAAGGTACACAGGTGGCGTCTTCTCTGTTCAACGACGCCGATGAACATGCGAATCAACTCTGGATCGGCTAACTCCGCGTTCGAAGCTTCATTCGATTACTCGGCGACGGAGTGCACGCGTGAGTTGCGGTGTAAGAAGTTGGCTGCCCAATTATGCCCGAGGGGAGCGTCATCGCCGCTCATGTGGAGGATACGCATCGCTATCTCTCGTAGACAACTGTGGCCAGGTGGTTAATCGCGTAGGTCTTCGTTAAGGATTCAGTCAACAAGAAACTCCTCTTGTTCCAGATTTAATCGCACTTGTTGTTGTGGACTATCGCGTGTGGATCACGATCAGCGAGCCGGCTCTGCAGCGTTGACCGCGGTGCGCCACACGCCCAACAGGCTTGTCGCTGGCTCGTAAAGAGACTAAGATCAAGATTCCGGATAGCGTTTTGCATTGCAACTTCACAGTAATCGATTGATAGCGTTGTGATTGAGCTGTAAAGCTTCAAAAGTGGGTGGCAGTTGTGGTAGGGTGGCGGAGAAGTTGGGTGTCCGAAAACTAACTGGCCGAACTCAATGTTAAAACTATTTGCAAGCACAGATGCGCAACCTTAGTGGGGTGCGCAGCTTGGTGGTAAATGACGTTAGCCATCACGTAGTGACCAAGGTGCTCTGTCGGCTTCAGCGGTTCTGTTTCTTTCACTGCATCTTCAATCAGGCTCTCATCGGTAGAGTTATGTTGGGTTGACGTGGAGGGTACCTAGTATTGAGGGGGATCGTGCAAGGGCGGACAATGACACGGTATGCGCTAGACTGGGATGACTCCTGCTAGCACTAGCGCGGGGGACAAATAACACCAGCTATTCGCTCCCTATTGCCGATGCTCTGGGGTACGGTACCCCAGAAAACCTTGTCCATACGCGTAACCCCTAGGATGTTGCTTTTTCGGTGACTCGAAAGCGGACAGAGATATGACTCAGCTAATGCCCCAATGACTCGAAATCGCATCTCTATGCAAGAATAACTCGAAACTGGTGAAGGATCACACCCATCAGAGCGTTAGGGACTTGGCCGTGCGCTGGAAACCTCGGACGGACATTTCCGATCCTTCGGTGACAGTAAGGCCAGGACTGATCAGTGTGGGCTTCGGAAGGCTTGATCTGGCATACGACCCGCCCGTCCATTCCCATGACAGCGGGCATGGACTCATGCGGCTGAAGCCGAGTAGGAATCAATCGATCAATCCTACTGATTGAGCTTCAGCTCATTCCTAGTTGAACTTTATTTGCACAGGCCTAACGTTCCATCGGTGAACAATGTCAGCTAACAGCGTGACAACGTTACCAGGATCCAAATAGCTGTCAAGAGGAGTGGTTCATGCGAGTCATTGTTTGTGCTAGTAAACGAGGTTGCGACCCATGCGGCTCACAGCTAAGAAGTGAACCTTGGAAGCCTCTGGTGAACCCATGCAGGTATAGGCGCCACAAATCCCGGGACCCAGGCATGATATCTGCATAGAACCAATAGTAGTGCGCTCATTGCGCTTGCACGATTTTCTGTGCCTATCACAAACTTAAACCAAGCCGGGGAACATTTTCGCCCTCCCGTGGTGGACGAGATCGTCACTTTGGGAGACACCTCAGGATCCGCCACAAATTTTAAAAGCTCATCTGAAGCAAATCAGGTGTCGCGAGCAAAGTTGTCTAAATATGCTGCGGATGATGCAGGCGATTTGGAAACACGGCACTCGCCTTCATCCTCTCCCTTCGATCGCCTTCAGTAGCAGATATCAGTCTGCTAAACGCGAGTTTTTTCAATCAATTAGTTCTCAGTGCGAATTCTTTCTCTACCTTGCGCTCTAACAATCACATGCGCAATCATAACGCGGTCTTCGCATCCAGCCATGGCAAATGAGGAGGATGTGGGCGTGGTTGGTGGGGTGAATGCACCTCTCCCAATCCTAATGACCATGGCCGCGTTCTTATCCATCGCACTTTACAACGTCATCGAACTTACTTTTCTGGTATTTGGCGTCTTCAAAAACGTAATGGGCTATACTTCTGGAGTTTTGTCGTGGCAACTTGGGGCATCGCACCCCATGCCGTTGGATTCGTCCTCAAGTTCTTCCAGGTCACTACATTAGACCTGCTATCGAGCGCAATAGTGGGTATAGGCTGGGCAAGTATGGTGATGGGACAATCACTCGTTCTCTATTCGCGTCTGCATCTCGTCATCCGGGATCGATCTCAGACACGTTGGGTACTATACATGATCATCTTCAACGCTGTCGTTCTCGGGATCCCCCTTTTCGTTTTAGCGATGGGGGCAAACTCTCAGCACTCGGCCCGTTTCCTACCGGGATTCTTGATATATGACAAGGTTCAAATCGTGGTAATCTGCGTCCAAGAGACTATAATATCTATCATCTATATCTACGAAACAGTACGGCTGCTGGGCCACGACACTAGCAGCAACGGCCGCGGGCCCCTGCAGAAGCTACTCAGACACCTTGTCTTCGTCAACATCGTAGTCCTGATCCTCGACATCACCCTCCTCGCCGTCCAGTTCTCCGGTAACTACGAGATTCAAACGACGTACAAGACAGCTGTGTACAGCATCAAACTCAAAATCGAATTCTCTGTCCTTAACCGACTCGTCAGCATAGTGGAGCACAAAGACCTTTTTGGCAATAGAGGAACTCCTGGTAACAACACCCTCTCTTTGGGTCCATGGACTCAGAGCAGAAAGACGCACTTGAGCACTAGATCTGATCGCCCTGGCGCTTTTTCCAAAATTGAGGAGACTGACTCGTCAGGTCACAGTGGGAAGGACCCATTCGTGAGGGCATCTGGAATACATCTTGACCAGGGAGGGGCGTTACAGGCGGGTGTGCCGGCTAGTGAAAGTCGTCAACTTTGACGCAACCGGCGACCACTTCAATGCAGAGCTATCTGGATCGAAATGTGGCATGGCCATTCCCGCGGTGCTGCCGCAATTCTCATTAGCTCACCACGAGTCAGTTAGTGAGGGATCTCGACACCTCAATGACCATTAATGTCTCGAGGAATTCTACTTAAAAGCAGACTTCTTTTGCGGATGATATCCAGGTTGTCTCAATGAGAATGTATGCCTTGGACTCAGTTCTTTCAGCGATACCTCTCATTCGAAAAAGCTTATCTGTATGGGCTTCACTCGGGCTGTGCGAGTTCAAGACAAGCAGCACGCTTCCTGCAACTACTATACCTTTGCCTCAAAAGCTTGGATACAGGACGCCACATACTGATCAGTATGTTGAGGATACGCAAATTAGTCGTGGCGTGTTCGAGAAAGTTAGTGTCCAGACGCATCCATGTGACTAGCGTCCGATGAGCGTGAACCGATTAACCTTCCTCGGATAATGGCTCCTGGGTTCGCTCACGTTACGCATTTTCTCCAGAAACCTGGTGTGTAGAGAACAAGACTGGAAGAATAGATATTGAGTTCTCATGGGTAGAAAACCTTCTCCCAACATCGCGGTCTTCTGGTTTGCGTAAGTAGTTTGCTAGTCCTTTGGTCGTGATTGAGATAGCTGATAAGATGTACAAAGCTTCGCCAGTTATCCCTGCAAACGTTTGAATAGCAAAGTGTAGCATAGAGAAAGACGCGCAAGTGGTGTAGAATACAACTTAAGGTCGGAGAGGCAATGCGCGAAACTAAGTGTGTTATTAAGATCAAGAAAACAACTAAATCGAAAGGAAACGTTGTTATTTGTTCATGTTCCGCTAGCTAAGCCGCGACACCCTGTTTTCCTAACACCCTTCGCTAGATCTAAGAATATTAATACTATAATAAGGCGCGTCTTCTAGGTACTTATAACCTCACGTATAATTATAGATCTTTACTCCTTTTATTAGTAAGTAGGTATGACGGACTTCAGTAGGCAATATTTACTATCTTTCTATTTAATTATTGAACACTTTCTATTAGGTACAGATAGTAGAAGAGGAGTAACACTAGAAATTAATGCCTCTCACTTAGTAAGAGCGAAGCGACCCCAGACATCCTGAATATCAGTGAACACTAAGTTCTCCCACGCCGCCCCGTCAACGTATTCTCTAGTGTTTAATGTTAAGGCCCAGTCAAGTTCAGACAAACTGTACGCGATGGCGCGTGCACCAGCCACGGTACCATCCCGATAGTTCCAAGGTACGCGACCGCCAAGACCATACACATTGTTGCTTCCGATAAACTGAGAAACTGTGGCAGCAGAGGCCTTTAGACCAAAAGCACCAATTGCCTCTTCTTTGATCGACCCGTCTCCACCGTTCGCACTCGAGACTCTGTAATCTGAAAGCGGTACTAGCGCAGAGATACCCGTAAACTTTGTCTCTTGCACAATGGGATCTGACTTGTGCGACTCTGCAGCTGTGCTCCAGAGTTCAACGTCCAGCCCTGCAAGTACATTCTTCTCAATATACGAGGAATATGTCTCGCCTGTCATGCTTGTGATAATATAGCTCAAAAGCATGGTCCCATAGTTTGAGTACACACTCCTGTCCCCTGGGGTGTAGTCCAGCGGCCGCGCAACTACGTACTCGATGACCTGCCGCAGCGTGGCAGGTGTGGCTTGATTGAGAGACTGTGCGACGGTTGTGAATATGAAACCTATATCTGGAGACATCGAGCGATCGAACCCGGCAGTGTGGTCCAAGAGGTGTTGGACAGTGATGTTCAACGAGCGTTCGTCGGCGGGCGCGTTGTATCCGAGGAACGGGTAGACGGGAGTAGTCAAGTTCAGCAGACCCATGGAGATAAGACGGTTTGTTGCTGCATACGTGAAAGCCTTTGAGACACTTCCAAGAAGGAATTTATCCGATGGCTGGGTAACGGCGCGGTCGCTCTCAGCCCATGTGTACGCGCGCGAAGCGATGACTGTCCCATTGACTGAAGCGGCGACTTGAGCTTGCCTAACGCTGTTCCTTCTCATGAACTTTTGCATGACTTTATCCAGAGCATTGCTGACCCCGGCGTTGTCGTCGAAGCCGGTGACTGTGCCTGTGGTGTGCCATTCGCGATCAATAGGCGTTGTTTGTTCGGCGAAGATCACAGCATATCTTACTCCTGCAGTGCCCGCGCCTGAGATATGGATGGGGTACATGTTCTTTGCCTTTCGTGCGGCTATCTCCGGACCCAATTGCGATGTGATGAGATCCGTAAGGGCGTTCCACTGCCCAACACTCGTGTCGTCGAAAATCGGTGTTAGGACTAGGTCTTCAGAAACGTCGATATAAACCGGTCTCCAGTATCTCTTTGAAGTCTCAGCAGCTTCAAGCGTTTTGTAGTGGTTGACAAACGAGTCTGTCTGGTACCAGATGGTTTGTTGGTGGTTCACCGTGTCTTCATGCCCCAGGATGCAGTACTGGCGCTCGTTTGGGAGTCCATACATGCTTACGCCTTTGATGATCATTGGTATATCCATTGTCGCATTTGCATAAGCGTAAGGGTTGTTAAGGCCACACTGCTGGACCCAGGTTCGGATCGAAGGCATTTCCTGCATCACTCCGGCAAACAGCGCAATGGAGGCAGATCCGGAGGCGGAAACGTGTGTAGAAACATATCCACTGGCTCTCCAATAATCTACCCAGGCGTTGTAGGCGGTTTCATTGGCGCCCAGTATAGTCTCGTATGCATTGCCGCCCTGCTTCGTCCAGATGCCGGCATATTTCGCATCGGTGTGCGAGCCATAGATACTTAGAGACGTCGGCCGATATCCCTTAGCTTTCAGTTTTGCAATCCTTTTCTCTACTTCGGCACCGTTGATGTCGTAAAACAAGCTCTGTTCGATCGTCGTATTGCGTTTAGCAGGTGAGAATCCTTGGTCATCGGTGGAGAATGAAGCAACGAACGTTGCCAAAGAGAGGCAGCTTGCCAGATTCAAAAGTAAAGACCGTGGCATGTACATCATGAAAACGGTAGTAATTCAGTCAGGGCAGTGCTCATTGCAGTTAATAGGCAATCCAAAATTAGGTCTCCGCGCACGAGCGTATTGCTCGATACCAATTTCGCAGCACGGTCCAACCGTTAGATTTGCAATACGAAGCTTTTCGTACGCCTTGTACGCCTTGTTCCCCTAGTGTTAGGATTGTAAGGAGGCCTCAGGTTATGTAGCGTAGGGTAGTACGTAGCAGGCACAAAGGGGTGCATTTGTACTAAGACGAATCGCTACCGCTGTAGCGATTCTCACGACTGACTTATATACTCTGTGCCTTGGCAAGCTAGGCTAGCCTCGGGCATTCTAGTCCTGACACCGAGCAATCTAATGACACGCCGGGATCAGTGCGGACACTGCACGATCTGCAAATAAAGAAGAATGTAGATCTGCGTGTATCTGCAAAGACATATCCTTTTTGGCAGATCTGCAATTGAAAGGTGAATAGTAGTCATGGCTCGCTGCTCTTTCCTCGAGCAGTACTAGGCTGGCAAATGGGTCTCCTCATCAGGGAACTCAAATCCACGATATCTCTATAGGTTCAAACCACACTTGGACGATGAATAACTTATTATATAGCTTCAATCTAGACCTATATCTTCTGTATAGAAAGTCTTTCTTTAAGTCTTATAAATAAAAAGTTATTAGCTAACCCACGTTGCCAAGAGTTGGGTCTCCACATTTAGCTCCGATCTAAGATTTCTAGCTAGCTACTTTAGCTAGCTAGATACTTTCTATATACAAAATATAGATCTAGATTTAGGCTATACAATAAGGCATCGATTGTCTACATCGGATTAGAGTTCATAGAAATATTGCAGATTCTAAGATCCCGATGTGGAGACCCATTTACCAGCCTAACCTCGGCTAGTGGAGCCTTGGAGCCCAGCCAGAGTTCAGCGAGCCCTAAGAAGCTCGCCTAGAACTGTACTAGGTCGTATCTAGAGTTTGCTTACAAGCCTTTAATAATACTATATGATTCTATGTAATTGTTGAGCTATCGCGCAAAACGCTGCGTCAGGTTTGGTGTGGTGAGCCACTTACAGATAGAACACGTTATGAGTGCTCGCTTAAAGCCAGGCGTGGCATTGATTGGGCTCTCTCTATTTGTACGCACCATATCATAACGATCGTGAGGAGTGTCATATAAGGATTGTAGCCTTATTCCCTTGCAGTAGTTTCATAGTAAAAGGTCTGTTTTAAATATCTCTTAGACACCTAGTGAGTTAGCTTCATGTGCCTGAATCCTACACTAGAGTTAGCGAAGTAGTTAAGCCATACCTTTAATATTTGTACGCTAGTCGTTTTGAGATGCAGCGTGCTAGTGCAATAGTAATCGGTTATATGTAAGCAGGGACCATCCCAGTGCGACAGGGACTTGAGTTGATTCTTAAAGTTCTTGAGGGAGCAAGACCGGTTTTGCAATTCGCTGTGCAGCGTGTTACAGCTTGGCTGGTTGTCTCAGGGCCGCGTGGCCTATTGGCTCTTGTGATGGGCTGGAGCCCAGTTGGTGAGTCCTCGATGATATCTCGGTTACGTGCGCGAGGCGCACTGTCCACAGATTCCGGGTGCCCCCCCTGAGCACCCGGATTCTGTGCAAGCGAGCCCGGCGGAAGGTTATCCCGAGCCGCCGCCCCCTGAACGACCTTCAGAACCCTAGCTACCTGTAGTTCTCTTCTCTATCGAATACAACTCCAGTATACCTGTGCGATAGCTCCCTGAGCGTAGCCCCTTACACAAGCCGTGATGTCCCTACAGGATCACATTACACATCTACTACTTCTAGATCTAAGGAAGACATTTCTTAACGATTTAGCATATATGTGCTACTACGACAAAGGTGGTAAGACTGTGACAGCGATTAGGTTACAATCTACATCGCAGAAGTACATATCTAGGGTTGTGTCTAACGAGGGTTCGAAAGCGAAGATCATCACTTTTCTGCGCTCACTCTTAACGCAAATTATACATGCATTAACATGGTTGGCAAGCGAGCGGCCCACGCAAGCGAGCGGCCCACCCCAAAACACACCAAAAAGCAGACTTTTAGCAACTTGATTTCTCAACAACTACCTAATAGATTCCTCTAATATTTTTACTCTAGCGCCGTATATATATATTCTTATAGACTCTAGAATTGTAAGGCTCTAGCTAGTCTAAATGTAGAGAAATAGAATTCAGGGGCTAAAAAAGCGAGGTATTTCTGTTTTTGCTTAATAAACTTACGATTACTTTACTTATAGTCCTGTTACTGTAGGCTTTGAATGTTTATATATATATGCAGCTTTTAATTAAGATTTTAAGAGAATTCTATTCGGTGGTTGTTGAGAAATCAAGTTGCTAAAAGTCCGCTTTTTGGTGTGTTTTGGGGTGGGCCGCTCGCTTGCGTGGGCCACTCGCTTGCCAACCATGTTAGTTGCTCTAGAAAACGTGTTTTATAAGCGAGTCGTCCTTACAAGCGAGTCGTCCACCCCACCAACCTTGATCACCTTTAAAACTACGCAACGCAACAACGGAATAAGGTAGAATAAAGCGATTAATATAGTAGATTAAATAGTATCTACAGCATCCTTTTTACACGTTCGTGAGTTGTGCCTAGTCTCTCTGCACCTCCTGCAGCGCGCAATAGCCTGGCGGCTAAGGCCTAATCGCTCACTACCTTAACGCTGTTTACGCTTAATCTGCTAGTCAGCCTCCTTTTAAGCTAGTATATCCTCTCCCTCTCTCTTTATTAAGGTCCTACGCTTCTGTATCCGCTTCTTTTTACGCTGCCTACGCTTAGTTGCTGCCTCGTTGGCTCTCTTAAGGCAGGTAATCTAATCGCGCATAAGCTCGGCTAAGAGCATTATCACCTTAGCCCCCTTTTTAAGCTGGTTAATCGCCTCAATAATCAAGGCTAGTAATAAGCTCTTATGCTGCCGCACGCGATCACGTATTAACGTTGATTATGTGACGGGCTAGAGCCCTTTGCTCTCTTATCCTCGTCTATGACCTCGGTTTTCTCCTTCTTCGGCCCGATAGGCGCTCGGACGTTATCGGCCAATAGTTCTTCCAGCTCTACACCTAAGTATATATAGATAGCTACGTAGCCTAGAGCTTAGCTCTCTATCGAATACAACTCCAGTATACCTGTGCGATAGCTCCCTGAGCGTAGCCCCTTACAGATTAAGCCTCAAGCTCACGTACGTTGCTTAGTGTACGAGCCTCTCAGGGAGGCTCTGCGAGAGCAGCTAGTAGAGTAGGTGTACGCAGCTGCACGTTGAGCTTTAATAGAACAGCGTCTAGCTAGAGAGGGGCCAGGCCTGCGCCTCGAAAAGCTAAGCAGATATTAGCTGAGGTAAACGATCGATCAAAGGCTGCCTTAAAGGCTGGCAGGAATTCGAGCTTAGTGATATAGTTAATATTGTAGCGCATCAGAGCCTCAATCTCACGGCTGTACGCGCGCTTCATAGGCGAGAAGCAGCCTACGTCAAGAGGCTGCAGTAGGTAAGATAAGTAAGCTAGCATGCAGAGCGTGTAGATATTGCTCTCCTTGCAGAGCTCTTGAAACTCAAGAGACTAGTAGCTCTCGTGGCCGTCAAGGATAAGCAGGCGGCGTGCCCCAACCAACTTGCCATCTGTATGCCTAATAAAATGCTTTAGCCACTCAAATCCTATCTCGTTCGTCGTCCAGCCGTTGTCGCTAACTACGATCGCCCAGTCGCGTAGGATCTCTGCCTCCTCATACCAGGCTAACAGGTAATACTTGCCAGCAAAGATAAGGAACGGTGGGATTGTCCAGCCAGCAGCGTTGATTGCAGCAACTACCGTCACCCACTCGCGGTTGCCAGGCTAGATAGTCTTTAGCCTGCCTCTCCTCTCTAACCCTGTAATAACTAGCTAAGTCTAGATCTTGCCCATCATAAAGCCAGCCTCGTCGAAGTTGTAGACGTCCTTATCACAGTTGCCGTACTTAGCCTTTGTCTCCTCTACTAGCTTAAACTAGCAGCTAATTAGCACAGGATCCTCGCATAGAGCTCTCTGCCTATCGTACGATCGATTAAAACGCGTTATAAGACTGTCTGTACGCTTAACAAAGTTGCGCGGCCAGTAGACGCCAACGCGACCTGCGCCACGCGCAGCAAGCAGCTTATTAGCTATATCGCGCGCATGTAAGGACATAGCCTCTCCTCAGCTACTACTTACTACGAGGTTTAGAGCTAAGGAGTAAAAGGCTACGTCTTACTACGAAGGCGCAAACTACTAGACCTTCTACGGTCTAGTACGCCTTCGCTTCGCTTCTCTCTCTAGGCTATATAAGTACGCGTACGCTCTGCCTCTTCTAGGCTCTGCGTCTGCTATTTTCTCTACTCCGAATACAAGCTTCTACTCAACCAGTTCGCTCTTCTGCGCGTGAAGTCTGCCTTACAGCGCAGCTGTATACGTAGGCCCAAATCCTCGCTAATTAAGGTTAAGTATATGTCTAATAATTACCTCCTCCTCTAGTTAGGTAAGCTTCTTTAAGTTAGGCTAGCAATCGCGTCGTGCAGGCCTGCCAGCGCGTCAGTCGCGTAGCGTCATTCGAGGGACGTTAAACGCGCGAGCAGCAGCTCTCTTAGTCTTAATCTAGTAGCTATTAAGAGATAATATAGTAAGCTGCATATTAGCTTCAGATGAGCGCAATAGAGCTTATTAGCGTTAAGGCATAACTAATTTGATTTTCAAAGGTGATTAAAGTTGGTAGGGTAGACGACTCGCTTGTAAGGACGACTCGCTTATAAAACACGTTACTGCGAAGTTTGTAACATGGTTTACAAGCGAGCGCCGCGTACAAGCGAGCGCCGCACCCCACCAACTTTGCGCACCTCTCTCATCTTAACGTACAATAGCTCAGCGTAGCGCTACTCTACCAGCTTCAAATAAAGCAGATATTTAGCTTGCTATCTTCTCTATTCAATCTTATCAAATACAGAGTAATCGCAATGCTGCTGCTATCTATAGCGTGTCTAAACGAACGATCCGCCGCCGACGCGCTGGTGTACCTGCCCGACACGATTGCTAGCCTAACTTAAGAAAGCTTACCCAGAGAGAAGAGGAGGTAATTATTAGCTATATACTCGACCTAGATCAGCGTAGATTTGCGCCTACGTACGAAGCTGTACGTGATATAGCTAATAGGCTACTGACTACGCGCGGCGCTGGTCAGGTCGGCGTCCACTAGCCAAGGATCCAGCTCTAATTAGGAGCTAGTTTGAGCTTGTAGAGGAGACAAAGACTAAGTACGGCATCTGCGATGAGGACGTCTACAACTTCGACGAGGCTGGCTTTATGATAGGCAAGATCACGACTAAGCTTGTCGTGACAGGGTTAGAGAGAAGAGGCAGACCAAAGGCTATTCAGCCAGGCAATCGTGAGTAGATAACGTTGATTGCTGCGATCAACGCAGCTGGCTAGACAATCCTACCATTCCTTATCTTTGCTGGCCAGTATCACCTGTCTGCCTGGTACGAGGAGGATATCCCACGCGACTAGGCGATTGCAATTAGCGACAATGGCTGGACAAATAACGAGCTGGGAGTTGAGTGGCTAAAGCACTTTAACGCTTACACGAAGACTCGCGTTGTTGGTGCGCGTCGTCTGCTCGTCCTTGATGGCCATGGGAGCCACCACTCTCTTGAGTTTCAAGAGCTCTGCAAGGAGAACAACATCTACACGCTCTGTATGCCACCTCACTCATCTCACCTACTCTAGCCTCTTGACGTTGGCTGCTTCTCGCCTATGAAGCGCGCGT